>NC_133411.1:12940000-13565000 GCF_049350105.2 Macaca mulatta
AAGGACCTATTATGTAAATTCCAACCATGTGTAGCTGGCACCCACATGGAGGTATAAAATGAGCCTTCATAAATGTATGTTCCTCTTGTGAAGTCGCATCCTTTGTTAACTAGTGCTAAAATAGTTTAATAATGGTTACATTCCACTACCACGAATCTATTTCAATCAGCATTCCAAAAAAATCTACGTGCTTGTTCCTTAATTCAACCTCTTTTCTTCTTGAACCGTCTGGGTTCACTGTGAAAAGCTCAGTATCTTTCAAACAACCCATTATCCGATTCCATTATGAGATTCAGATTTCATTTCTCGTCTATATGTTGATCTTTCTTTTATATGGTTATAATCAAGTCCCCAAATCTTTGATGTGAATATTTTCAGGGACTGAGTAAATAATCACACTTATGTTTACTGCTCAAGTTAGAACCAAGTAAGAGATTCAGAAAGGATTCAGATGAAAGGACATAACAAGTTCACTTTTGGTGCTGGTCTAGTGGACACTGGAGAACGTGGCTTACAGCTGTGGCCCAGAGGGAATCGTGACACTGAAGCACATGCATGACCAGAACAACCTACTGGGGCTGCCTTTGGTCAACTTAATAAATTACGAAGGGGCTCATGGAGGGACAGATCCCAAAGAGAAGAGAGAGGTTGAGATCATATGTGTCCAGTACCCTAAGGAGAGATGAGTGAGGGAGCCAAGAGAATGCAGGAGAATTTCCTAGTTGGTATGCCTCCACTGCATAGAGATATTCAGTATACTGCAGACTTGCTCATAACCCCCACTGACAACTGTCAAATATGCACTGTTATTTCATCTTGACAGCTCTTCCCATTTGCTACCTGTAATGACGTCAGTCATCTGCTCTATATCTAAAATCCGTTCTCCTGCACCCTACTGCTCAGGAATCTGCCTCTCCATTGGCCCTCTTCATAACTTATTCAGTCAACCAAAGGCAGCCTCAGTGGGTTGGTCTAGCCATGCCTGTACTTCTGCATCGGGATTCCCTTTGGGCCACCGGTGTAAACCACATTCTCCAATGTCCACTAGACCAGCTTGGTTTTTCATAATGGTTTTTAGGTATAGGGCAGATGACATAATTGCAGGTAGCAAATGGGAAGAGCTGCCAAGATGAAATAGTGCATATTTGACAGTGGCCAGCGGAGATCATGAGCAAGTCTGCAGTATGCTGAATACCTGTATGCAATGGAGGAGAAACTTCTTTTGCCTACCTTCCTCTTTCCCCACGGAGGCACATCAACTAGGAAATTCTCTAGGGTAATGGTTTTTAGATACAGAGCAGATGGCATAATTCCTACTTTCCTTCCCAGAGCTATCGGGGGAGGAGGCAAGACCCTGACTACTTATACTATCTGTCTCTTCTTCAGAACAACACTGGTGATGTCTCTCAATGGCACCCTGGGTGAGAGATCACTTAGCAGAAAAGTGAGAAGAGTCAGGGAGTAGACTTGTGAACCATCCTACAGAGCCGGTGACCCAGCCACGTTCAGTAGATGGACCACATACTATGTCCCCAAAAGTTGCTGCGAAACAAAGCAGAACAAAAACAACAACCACTTACAGAACACACTAGGGAATAAGCTGACTTTTCGTTTTGATCAGTGGACAAATACAAGCTGGATACTATAAAAGAGCTATTGTTGTCCTGCCGAAAATGGCATAAGCAATAGAAAATAACAGTGGTTGAAACACACAGACAGAACATCAAACTCATGTCTAAGGAATTCAAATGGACAATGGGAAAATATAAGAGAAATGAAAAAAGGTAACATTTTAAATTCTTGTGAAAAAGAACTTAAGTGATTAACAGGTGAAAACAATACAGGATCTGTCACATATTCATGACTCAAAGAATATCAGTGGTAACTGATTTTAGTAGGTTTTTCTTGGGGAGGGGGATGTGATAGGCAAAACTCTAAAACAACCCCCATGTAATCCATATCCTTTTATTATCCCCTCATCCACAGATATGGAAAAGATCTGCAAATATAATGGGATATCATTCCATTGATCAAACTAAGTTACATGACAGACACAAAGGGATTTTTCCAGGTAGAATTAAGGTTGCTAAGAAACTGACTTTCAGTTAATCAAAAGGAAATTTATCCTGGTTGAGCCTGATTTAATCAGGTGAACTAGTTTTTAAAAGTGTCTAGAGATGAAAGCCTCAAAGCAGCAGATGTTTCTATTGTTGGCTTAGAAGTAAACCCCAAACAGGAAAGGAATTGTGCCAACAATCTGAGACAGCTCGGATGTAAGTGGGTCACTACCCAGTCGAGCAGGCAGATGAGACCACAACTGGTCAATGCCTTGATTTCAGTCTAATGACACCTTAAGCAGAGGACAAACTAAGCCAAGCCTGGACTTCTGACCTTTGGAAACTGTTAGTTAACAGGCATTGTTTTAAGCCACTAACTTTGTGCTAATTTGTTATGCAGCAATAGATAATTAATATGAGGATAACTGGCACCACAGTTTACTTCTATTGTTCTTGCAACTTGACTGTACATGTAACTATCTTGCTCATAAGTGCATACAATGGAAAAATAAAAAATTCCCCTTGATTAGAGTTCTTTAACATAATACCTTATACATAGGCTTTTTCCTCACATCAAAACATAAACTGTTATTCTGTGTATTGGTAATTATAATTCAGTGAAACATAGTTAATGTATCCCAACATTATAGTATTCACATTTACCTAGAAGATGAGGATGATAGTGGGTTGGTCAAAAATAGCCACAAGTTATATCCCCCCTCCCCGCTCCCCACAATAGGACCCGGTGTGTGATGTTCCCCTTCCTGTGTCCAAGTGATCTCATTGTTCAATTCCCACATATGAGTGAGAATATGCAGTGTTTGGTTTTCTGTTCTTGCGATAGTTTGCTGAGAATGATGGTTTCCAGCTTCATTCATGTCCCTACAAAGGACACAAACTCATCCTTTTTTATGGCTGCATAGTATTCCATGGTATATATGTGCCACATTTTCTTAATCCAGTCTGTCACTGAAGGGCATTTGGGTTGATTCCAAGTCTTTGCTATTGTGAATAGTGCCGCAATAAACATACGTGTGCATGTGTCTTTATAGCAGCATGACTTATAATCCTTTGGGTATATCCCCAGTAACAAGATGGCTGGGTCAAATGGTATTTCTAGTTCTAGATCCTTGAGGAATCGCTACACTGTTTTCCACAATGGTTGAACTAGTTTACAGTCCCATCAACAGTGTAAAAGTGTTCCTATTTCTCCACATCCTCTCCACAAGTTATTCTGCAAGCCATCTCTTTGGAAACAGGACAGATACAGATCTTAAAAGGAAATACCATGAATAATGATGGCTGGAGTAAAGAAGGGTTAATTTGTATTTTTGAACAAAATAACCATTTAGAAACACTTTTCAGCAACTTGAACATCAAATATAAAAAGTTCTTTTTTAAAAAACTAAGTTTTAATTTAAAGTGAATAAAATATGAATTGGATGGATAATGTATGTTCTATCAAAATAAATATAAACTATTTAACATAGTAGGAAGCAAGCATGAGATGGAAATATGCTACTAATATACTGTTAATGTGGGAAAAAAGGAAAGTGTAAAACAGAATGTATAAGAATGTCCCAAACTTGCAGATTAAATAGTGAAAAAAAAAGTCTTAAAATTTAGCCAAATTTTACCTTGCAGAAAGAAGTATGTTGGTAGAATGTCAGGGGTGGGCTACTAGCATCTTCCCCAACTTTATCAAAGAGGGTAATTGGGTAATTTCCTGCCCCACTTTTCTCTTCCATAGGGGAGGGAGTAACAAACACATCAGTAGTATCAGGACAGGGTGTTTGAACCTGAGCACCTTTTTGGGTCTGGATGCCAGCCATGGAGGGGAACTGCCCTGCTGCAGGAAGAGACTCTTCATGAGTCAGCCTCTTGGGCTGGACAGCCAGTGCCCAGGGCAGTCATGGAGAGGGGTCACACTGCTGCTGCTGTCACTCTCACCACCTGCACCTGCAGCATGTCCTGGGCACCCAGACCAGTGCGGAGCACATGGCTCACCTCACCCTATTCAACCAGACCCCCATTCTGCAAGTGGGTACACGTAACAGCGCATCAGCAGGGCTGAACTCTGGGTACCCAGCCATCTCACAGCAACCACAGGAGCCTCTCAGAGGACCAGGCCAGCTGGCAGAGGACAAGGGCTGCTTTTTCTTTCTCAGTAATCACAATTCACTTCTACAACTGTCATGATTCCATTTTAGAAAAGTAAAGTGTAAGATTGCCCTCTCAGAAGGGAATTCTTCAATTTGCATATTTCCTGGAGACTTCTTTCTGTTACTCTATTAATTTATTAACACTTCTTAAAGGGATGCAGTTTCCCAAGATGCTCTCTGTCTGATAAATCATTGAGGTGGTCATAAATAAAGCATTACACCTTAATTCCCTGGGTATCTAACCCAGAAAACTAGACGCTACTGATTTTCTACAGAGATGTTCTGAAAATTAATTGCTATTGATAATTCAATTCTTCCCTAAAATCAGGAAAGTCTGAAGCAAGATGGGCAGATAAAATGTTTTCAGATGCTAGAAAGAACAAAAATGACAAAGACAATGTAAACCTATGCTAGGATAATTAAAGAAAGTTTGTAGCTTATTTAGGACTAAAGAAACTGAACTGAAGGAGAAAATGAACTTTTCCTGAAGATCCTTCTCCTTTAGTTTCTTCTTTTTTAATCATTTCCATGAATACACATTCATCTTGAATTATCCAAAGTTCTTACACCGTGCTAACTAACATACTGAGCTTGTAGTTCCCAGAGAAATTTTAGGGTTTACCCCCACTTGTATTTTACTGTTGAACTAAAGTCACAACATTTTCTCGAATAGAGTTGAGGGACAGAAGCAAGCATATGAAAATGTCAGAGGAAGGGACTCTACCTTCCTAAAGCTTGGCCTCCGCAAACATGCAAAATTGTTTACACAATAAGGTCACATCTTATCAGCAACTTAGGTTCCTCTAGACCCGGAGTGGGCAGTATGTTTGTGATGCTATGGATGGAATGATCCCATGATCCTAATGTAAAAACTTCTGGACTATGCGATAGTGGACAAGTTATTAAAGTCCCTAAAATGTAGGGATTGGGGGAAAGCAAGTCTTTATTAGTACCAATAAATTTTCTTAATTTAAGCAATGGTATCTTTACATAGTATTTGGAGCAACTAGAGCTAAGCACAATTGTTATGTGTGTGCACAACTAGATTGGACAGTCTGTTGATAATCAAGATACACTAAATGTCTCCAATTATGTTAACAACTCAGCAAGATTTGAAAGCGAACACAAATCATAGGTAAAAATAAATGCAACAACACTAATAACTGTAACACATGATTTACTAAAAACTATATTTCGGCCACTTTTCTAGAGAAACATTTACATGCCAACATATTTAGCCACCACAGCCACACCATGAAGTAGTCCCTTCAGTT
This sequence comes from Macaca mulatta, assembly GCF_049350105.2. Lineage (NCBI taxonomy): Eukaryota > Metazoa > Chordata > Mammalia > Primates > Cercopithecidae > Macaca > Macaca mulatta. Next base: position 12,945,494 of record NC_133411.1, read on the forward strand.
ATGACTACTCTACCTGCAATTGATGTATTTAATATGTAAAGCATTTGTAAAGCTAACTTTTTATTTCTTAAAGAATTTTGAGCATTTTAAGATTTTTTAATTAACAAAAAGTATTATTGGAACTCCACTTGAAACACTTGGCTGGTTATATTCAAATCATTCAACTTTACACATTCCCATAATTTAATAAAGGAAACTCTGAATGTGTACGTCCATGTCTGTGCACACATTTGTGTACATCCATGCCTGAACAACATGGATTAAACTGTACAGTTTTACTTGAGCTTTTAGTAGGTAAAGATACAACAGAGTTGCATTTTGTTAGGGGAATTTTTCTATTCCCTTGTGAGATTGTGTTCAGTTTTTAATGTACTTTTACTTGGAAGTGCAAATAAATGAATATGAATTGACAGGATCCTATAAATTAATAACACTGACTTTCCAACAAAACACAGTAGACATTCATTTACAGAACATTGCTCCCTTTAAGTTTATTGCTTTGGAAGAATATATGCTTAAAATCCAATGATATTTCATTGTTGAAATGATATTTGAAAGTGTTTTTTAAGACGATTTCAAAACAACTCATTACCTAATGATCACATCTAATTTTTAATTCTAGTTGATGCTGCTCAGTTTGACCAACCGTAGCCTTAAATTAACTTTGGTTAAATTTTATCATAACTTTACCTCATATTTTATACTTTTTAAACATGTAGGTCCTTTAATCAACTTGGAATTTATGTTTAGTGGGAAGATGAAAGTCTAATATTACTTTATTTTTCCATATAGACAGCCAAAGATACCACATTAAGACAAAAGCACTGGTTGAAAAAGTCTCCTCTCTTTCTCCCTCTTATATATGAAATTCTCACATATGTACAAGTCTATTTCTAGTTACATTATTGTTTTAAGAGCTTAATGACACAATCCATATAAATAAAAACCAGCACAGTGCCGATGCATACTTTGTCTAATTATCTTATTATTATTTTGCAAATTATCTTGGATTATTTTGCTCACTTGCATTTTCATGTGACTTTCTGAATCAATTTTTTTTGCTACTCCTGAAAAATCTTGTTTGGATTTTGGAGTGGGAGAGTATTAAATTTGTTTATTAGGAGTAACTCTCTCTTGCCTTCCCGTTCACAAACCTTCTACTGTCTCCTTTCATCCTGATCTTCATTATGGGCTTCTATGAAATTTATAATTATCTCCTAAAAAGTTTTGCATATTTTTGTTAGGATTTTATTTATGCATCTTATCATTTTATTATTTCTGCAAGTAAGAATACATTTTCTATTATATTTTCTAGTTATTTACGGCTGGTATAGAGGAAAGCTATTAATTTTTATATTTTGAGATTTAATCTGAATATCTTAATGGACTCATTTTTATTAGTTATAATAGCTTCTCAGTTACTCCCTTGGGTTTTCTGGGTACATGGACTATAAAATCTACAAATAATGGCATATTTCTTGCTTCCATATCCTTTTACCCCTGCCATATTTAGAATTGCCTAGTATCTCAAATATAATGTCGAATATTGCAAGTGATACAACGCATAACATTCCAGATTTTCATTAAAATACTTCTCATATTTTACTACTGAATATAATATTCCGATTGGTAACTCCTTTACAAGTTTAAGAACTTCCTTTTACTTTATTCTGCTATGAGATTTATTTTTTAACCAAGATTGGGTATTACACATTATCAAACGTATCTTGAACATCTGTTGAGATGATCAGAAAGCCTTTCTTCTGACTAGTATTAATGTACTAGTTTTCATTCATGAGTTTGCTAATATTGAGCCATCCTTGCATATCTGCAATAAAACACGCTTTGCTATGATTAGTTTTTAGGCTTAGAGGATTGAATTTGCTCCAGTGTTTAAAACTGAGCTGGCCCTATCATTTCATTTACTGATTCCATTTCTGGCTGAGGTACTGGGGTATCCTGTATTGCTTACCTAAAAATTCAATTTCTCAAAAATAAACTTTATTTGGTTAACCAATTTGAATTGCGTCATGTCATTCATTTGTCAGTCTTTCCATTATCCTCTACTCCAGATTAAGTTTCAGCCACTTAGCACCTGCCATATGCTTGTTGTCGTTCATTAGAAAAACATTTCAATATGAAGTCCTGGAGCCCTTTGAGTTGACTGACAATGTCATAGAGATGTAGATTGAGCATGGGCTTTTGAGTCAGACCTGATATGTCCCCTTACTGTGTCAGTTTAAACTTATGATCTCTTCCTTTGTAAAATGAACATAATTCCTACTTTATATGCTGCTGTAATGCCTGAATAAGGTAATGCTCACAGAGTACCTAGGGCACACAAGATTTTCTACAAGTAATGATGTGCTGATTTTTCTTGATGAATGTGAATGTGAACATTTACTTCTTTGAATATGTCAGCCTTGGTCTCTGCATGTTGACTGATGCACAGAGTTTACATGGGAAATCTACAAACATCACTCATAAAAGAAATACTTACAGGTAGTCCTTTGAAAATAAATTGGCATTTATTTACAAAATCAAAAGTTAGATATGGACCCTGTGACAATCTGACAGTGGAGGGAATGAACACCATGTGGTAGGGTCAGGAGCCCACATAGCAATTGTCACAGAATGAATTGTATTTCCCAGATAGATATGTTGAGGGCTTAATTCCCCAGTACCAGTGAATATGATCTTATTTAGACATGGGATTTTTGCAGACGTAACTTGTTCAAATAAGGTTACACTGGGGTGGGATGGGCCCAATCCAATAGGACTGGAGTCCTTAAAAAAAGAGAGAAGATGATGTGAAGACACTGGTACCCTGGGAGAACACCATGGGAAGACAGAGGCGGAGAGTGGAGCAACATATCTACAAGCAAGGAACACCTGGGGTTACCAGGAGCTGGAAGAGGCATGAATCCTCCTCTAGAGGCATCAGAGGGAACGTGGCTGTGCCAACACTCTGATTTCAGATTTCTAACCTGCAGAAGGGTAAGATAATACATTTCAGTTCTTCTAAACCACAGGGTTGGTCACACTTTGTTACAGCAGCCTGCGGGGTATGGGCAGGGGGTGTCTCATGGATCAGAGCCAAGAAATAACTTAGAGGTTCAGGTTGTCAAAGAAGCAAACCAAGAGGACGACCGTGTAACAAGAAAATGCTGATATTAAGTCAAATGTTATCTGAGCTAGTATGAAAGCAAGAACATGTTCTCAAGTGCACACCAGCCAGAACAAATGGAAGGAAATAGCCGAAAGGGTCAGAGAATAAATGGCATAAATGCCATGATGGCTACTTATGTTGAAGATTTATTAAAAGTGCATCTGATGCTCATCAATCCACTAGTTAATAGGTGTGATTGTAACTGTTAAATATATTTGATAATGTATTTGGCAAACGTTGCCATAGAAACACAATTTCATGGAACAAAGAAACATCAGCATAATCTCCAATGTAATTTTGCTATGAAAGTGGTTCACGAAAATGAACCTTGGGCATAGAGGCTCTTTCTTGCCTCAGAATTAACATTTATCCTATCAATTCATTACTGTTAAACTTTGGGATCCATAATCTTTCCTAGGTAGTATCAATCTCAGTCTTCAGAATTTCACCCTCCCCATCTCTCCCTATTTTCCGAGTGCTGAGAGAAGCAAAGTCAATTGTTATTCTAACTGATCAGATACTCTAGGCAAACAAAATGCAGTCATGCTGGTTTCACACTGGTCAAACAGGATCAAAGATGAGGATGCCATGCCAAGAAAGTGGGTGACTGCATTTAACATTCTCCAAATAGAATTAATTGACTTGCTCTCCAAGTCATATGATGAAGCTATTCTAACTCTGGGAATGAAACCAGAATTTCTCCCTATCAATTCTCTTTTCTCTTCTCTAGACCATGCGGTCTCAAAGTTTTTATTCTCCAATGATAATCAGTTTAAATGAGAGAACGCCTGCCAAACCCAATGCTCTAATTACATAGTTAGGAAGAACTGATAATAATTATTGCAATGTTCTACCCTCAAAAACTGTCAGACGATGCTGACTGATTTAGATACCGAGACACAATTTTCTTTAAAATACACACACACACACACACACACACACACACACACATTTTTAAAACTGTCTAAATGTGTATATGCCACAAAAAATCCATCATTAATGATTGTTAGCACAAATTTGTAACTAGCAAAACTAGTTGTGAGGCTTATGTTTTGCTCTCCATTTTTAAATAATTCAAAAGTACTGGTTACATCAATGAATGCATGAATATTTTATTAACATGGTCTGCAAATATAAGAAAGAGAAAAAGTCCTGAGATGCTTCTTCCCCGTATATTTTTGTGCAAGCATGAACGCTTTCAAACATTTAAATACGAGTACAGCAGGGGTCTAAGAGGAAGCACATCAAGGCCAATGAATTGAGTGTTCAAGATATTATTCATGCCTGACATGGCTTTTTATAAATTACACTTCTTGTCACCTAGAATTTTACTGATTCTTTCTTTTAATTATCAAATTCCATGGTTACTTCCACCAATAAAACAGCAATGTCCTCTTAAAAGAAAAATATTCTAGCAGCGCACAATGCTTCTATTCTGCTTCCATTTCCTCTTTCCCTACGGAAAGCTTCCTTGCCAGAATCCATTCACAGCCAATAAACTCTTGCCAACAAAGGCTTAAAATGATAAACTAACTCGGGGATAAACGGCAGAAGCTACATTTATTTAGGGGAAAAAAAAGTCCACATTTACAGAACTCTCTAATATATATCATGATTTCCCAGTGATGCATTTTAAGTAAAATTAGAAATGCTTTAGATGGCTAAAAATTCTAATGCAACCAATTTTCATAATTTTTTCCATACAATGGACATGAAGGTATTGATGTCGATTTCCAGAGATAAAGAATTTAATGAGTATTTTATGGTTTGCTGTGCTATTGGTTTATGGCACTCCTGACCCTTAGTATAAATGTCCACTCTTCATGTAGGCCCAACAGGTGGGTCTTTCTGAGGCCCCACTCTGATCTGCTCTGCCTCCTTGCTCCTCTCCATTTCCCTTTCTCAGGAAATGGCAATTCTGTTCCTCTAGTAATTCAGTCCAAAAAACCTGGATTCATAATTGATGCCTTTCATAATGTCACACACGGTATTATTGGCTACAGGATAAACTGTGTCCCCCAAAAATTCGTATGTTGAAGTCCTAACCCCCAATACCTCAGAATGTGACCCTATTTGGAAATGGGATTGTTGCAAATGTAATTAGCGAAGATGTGGTCATACTGGAGTAGGGTGAGCTCCTAAACCAACACAACAGATGTCCTCATGAGCAAGGGAAATATGGACACAGACATGTGCACAGGCAGAACGCCATGGGAACACTGGAGTGATGCTGCCACCAGCCAAGGAACTACCAGAAGCTGGAGAAAGGCCTGGAATAGACCCTTCCCTAGCACCTGCTGAGAGAGCATGGCACAGCTGACACATTGATTTCGGACTTCTGACCTCCAGAACTGAAGGTAAATTTCTGTTGTCCTAAGTCACTCAGATTGTGGCAATTTGAAACAGCAGCCCTAGAAAACTCATAGAGTGATCAGTCCATCAACCAATCATATTGGCTTTTGATACCTATGAAATTACTTACAAATGTTTTTCTTCTAACACTGGGGTTATTTATTCCTAGATGTTATTCCTCATGTGACAGTTTTCATAGACACAGTATTATGTCTAGGTTGACTCCCATATTATGACATATACTTATTTTAAATTTACTGAAAAGAAATACTGTATGGTGTAAAGTGTGTTCTATTGTTTTCTCCACCCTTGGTGACCAACTACAGCGACACTTGCTCGCCCACTGCACATCAGTGTACCATATCACACCCTGGGAGGGGCTGCCCCTAGCATTAGGCCAACTCCTGAAACTATCATAGTATTCTTCATTCACGGTCAAGCTTCCAATATTAATTCTCTGTCCTAAGGAATTTTATTTCTGGAAGAGGGATGAGTAAATGGCACCAACTGGCATCCTCAAAGTTACTAAGCACTATCTTCTGTCCTCGTATTTTAATACATCCATGGTGATTATATTATTTCCATCAGTCTGTTGAAAATTTAAACACTGATCTAAACTTAGAAAAACTGGTGTATGAACCTGAAACACAATAGCTACTGATAAAAGGTGCTATATAATTAGGTGATAAATTGTGCGCGCACATGCTACATGCTGTAAGAGATCAGAGCAGCCTTAGATCAATGAGAGCACACCAGAGGACTGGAGTCTTGCTGTGTGAATTTGTGTTTTTCTATTTGATTAGCTTTGTCATCTGTAGACTCATCTTTGTTTTGAATATTTTTAAGTACTTAGAATTAATTTACAATATGAAAGCGTAACTTACACATCTTTGTCCACAAGGAATGCTGATTTTTCAACAGGACTGAAAGATGATTACTTGCAAGCCAGTAGGGAGCAAGAATTATAAACATCAGTCATTTACAAAATTAGAATTTATACCATCTTTTCTCCCATGCATGAGTGATTGACAGGATATAAAATAAATGCTTAGGATCCAAGCAGATGGGTTTTCCCCGTTTGCAAGGCTCCAAGTGTTTCTGGGTAAGGAATGTCTTCTTGGATGCTCTTTTCCATCTGGTATGGTTTAAACTTTCCTATTTATGATTTATAGGCTCAACACAGAAAACTCAAGGTATTAGCTCCATACAAAATAAATGTACTATTATTATCTTCCCAAACACTACTATATTTGTATTTACCATATCTTCCCATGTATTTTTTACTTCCTTTTCACAACCTTATACAATTGGATAACAAACAATAAATTAAAATGCTCTTCAGGGACCATAAATATTCATTTATTTACTTAACTCATTTAATTTAGAAACGAAGAGTCAGGGTTCCTCCTATGCTAGACAGTGTACTAGGTGCCCTGACTCCAGTGGAGGGCAAGTAGGCCTTACTGCCCACCAGGGTGAGGCAGTAGCTATCATAAATGCCAAGAATGTTTTCATTGAGAAGGCCAAGGAAGGTCTCTGGAGGAAATGACACTTCAGCTGAGCCATGACATAAAAAGAGGAGTGGGCAAACTAGCAGGTGAGGATACAAACTGCGGGGAAGGAATAAAAATCTGGAAGCGAGACTTAACATGGTTTCAGGAAATTCAGTTTATCCTATGGGTAATGAGAAACCACTGAAGAGTTTTCACTTTAGGGGACTGACATCATCAAGTTCATTTTAGGATCCCACTCTGTGACTCCAGATTTAATGATGGGAGAAGATAGGGGAGTAACTGGCTAAGCGAGATCAGTGAGGAGCCAGATTCCATAATCTTGGCTAAATGTAGAGTGGTAGGGATAGAAGGGGAAATGAAAGAACTGAACTGCTCTGAGACAGGTTTCGAATGTGGACCAGCCCAGACACAGTGGTTGATGGCCCATGATGGCTGAGGAAGAAGACAAAGATTTCTTGGGAGGGAGAATATGGTATCTTAAAATCCAAAATGTTATTCATGTACGAGAAACAGCCATTCAATATGGAAGATGTGACTCTTCTACCTTACTCAGTGAGGTTTCTATTTCTGGTGGAGAAAAGGTTACCACAGACTTAGTAACGTAAAACAACACGAAGTTAGTACATGACAGTTTTTAGGTCAGAATGTCCACACAGGCCTCAGCAGGCCATATCAAGCCAGTAGCAGGTCTGGATGATCTGACAGAGAATCTATTTCCTTGCCTTTTCCAGCTTCTAGAGGCCACCTGCACTCCTTGACTCCTGGCCTCCTACCTCTATCTTCAAAGCCAGCAATGGCAGGTTGAGTCCTCCCCTCACCCTTCTCCATCATCAACCATCCATACAGCTACACCCAGGGAAAGTTCTCAGCATTTAGGAACTCATGGAATTCTATGTGGCCCGAGAGGATGAACTAGTTCCTCTGCACCTCCCACATTAGCTGAGTAGCAACCTTAACCGCATTTGCCACACTAACCCCTCTCACCATGCAATGTCACATATTCACAGGTTCCAGGGATTAGGACACGGTCACCTTTCAGGGCCATTCTTCCACCAACTACACTGATGCAGCATTTCTGCCTACACATGCTAGTCCATATCCAGCCCAATTACTTCCCTAGAAACTACTTTTGCACTATTCTGTTCTGAACAAAGCATATTATGGGCCATGTTCCTCCCATAGAGCCTTATCTGATAGGCTTTCATTTGCAATAATATTTCAGCATAATCCTATCAAGAATGATTTCCAAATAAAGGGCATTTTGTCCTTTTGAACCTACAGCATTGCTAAAACCTTATCTCATCCTTTGTACTGCCTAATTTACTTCTTATAGCTTTCCTTCAAGGGCATATAACATTTTCAAACATAAGCATTTGCCCATTTTTAAGGTAATGAGCCCAACCTGTTTTTGAAAATGAAATAATATACTTAAAATCATATGACTTAGGGCTGTTTATAGGATGTCTTGATTTTTCAAATGGTTAAGTGTTACAAAAATCCATATAAAAACTAAACATCAATTTACACAATCCATTTCCTATATTTTTATAACAAAACAGTAGGAAAATATATTGCTGCTAAAAATTAATAGTTATAGAAATTGTGAAAAGCTCAAGAGAAGAACTACTTCTGGTGATAAAACTTAAAAAGCAAATTATCAAAGAGGAGTAGGCAACTATTATTTTTTTGTCTTTGATGTAGCACAGGAGGGAGGAATTTTACAGAACTATCGTCCACAAACACTGGATTGTGTTTATATTTATCTCATTGTGTTTATATGTATCTACTAGCAGTAAAAAGGCAAATATACCAGGAAAAGAGCCCTTACAGATCCTGAAAACAGCAAAATTCACTGAGGACAAAGGTTTCTCTGACACTGAGATTGGCTTTACAAATATTTTTTCTAAATGAGATCTCCTAATGAAACAACTAGGAAAAGACTTTCAAGGTCTCCTCCATTCACCACAATTGAATGAATGATCATTGATCATTTCGGTGTAACGCTGATACGGACACAGGGCAGTGGGGACACTGCATTCCTGTCATCCTCACAGCCCGGCACTTGCCTGAGTCTCACCACGGGCTGGAGAATATTCCTGGCCCCCGGCCAGGACTTCCAAAATGGGGCAAGGATAAGTGGAATTAATTTTCCCTCATTTTGGATGTATTCCAAGTTTCAGGGTTCAGTGGTATCATTACCACAGGATCAAATTGTGATCAAAGACAAAAACGCATAAATATTTTATAGAGTAACCAAGTGTAAGCTTACAAGTCCAAACTAATATGTTTAGAATTAAATGCTATTCTCAAATATTCACCTCTAAGCTCCCATCATCCTCATTATGTACTTGAATAATTTAAATATAAATGATGTAGCTATATTTCTGAATGTGGAAATTTTATAGAAGTAAAATTATGAAAATAATAAACGATTTTCAAACTTCTGAATAAATGTTTGCTAGTATCCTAGAAATTTAAGATAACATCATTTCTGGATTTGCATTACAATTATCTTCTTGTATCTATGTATACAAATAGTTCAAATTTGTAGGATAGTTACTTGACTTTACTTATAAAAAGACAGTGCTATAAGTTTCCTTTGCCCCTCTGTAACAATGCATGCAACAAAGCATGTTTTCTATGTTCATAACTTTTTTAAATGACTTTAGTTTAAAAGTACCACACAGCAAAAGTTAACAGAAAAAGTGTCTCAATAGTTTGTGTTTTGGCTGGGTGTGCTGGCTCACACCTGTAATCCTAGCATTTTGGGAGGCCAAGGTGGGCAGATCACCTGAGGTGAGGAGTTCGAGACCAGCCTGGCCAACATGATGAAACCCTGTCTCTACTAAAAATACAAAAAAAAAAAATAGCCGGTCGTGGTGGTCCACGCCTGTAGTCCTGGTTACTCAAGAGGCTGAAACAGGAGAATCGCTGGAATCCAGGAGGCGGAGATTGCAGTGAGCTGAGATCGTGCCACTGCATTCCAGCCTGGGCAACAGAGTGAGACTCTGTTTCAAAGAAAAAAAAAAGTTTGTGTGTCTTCAAACCAAGATACCAATTTACTTCTTTAAATTTTAAATATTGTAAATGCTGTTTTCTTTTAGTGGGGAACTATTTTCACGTATACTAGACTTTTTCTACTCTTCTGGTAACCACTGATTATGCCAGTGTGCATGTGTGTGTATGAAGTGAGAGTCCATATGCTTTAATGTCATTTTCTACAAAAACAGAGGATTTCACCAGGCACGGTGGCTCAGGCCTGTAATCCCAGCACTTTGGGAGGTCAAGGCAGATTGCGTGGTCAGGAGATTGAGACCATCCTGGCCAACATGGTGAAACCCTGGCTTTACTAAAAATACAAATATTATCTGGGCCTGGTGGCGTGTGCCTATAATCCCAGCTACTCGGGAGACTGAGGCAGGAGAATCACTGGAATCAGGGAGTCGGAGTTTACAGTGAGCTGAGATCAAGCCACTGCACTCTAGCCTGGGGACAGAGCGAGACTCTGTCTCAAAAAAAAAAAAAAAAAAAGAGAATTTTTATTGTTGCATTTATCTCCATATAACAAGTATTTCAAGAAAAAAAAAAGTAAGGTTTTGTGTTAAAACGTACTATATACATTTTGTGGGCCATATAAAACACAGTATAAATCATGACTTTAAAATGTTTGTGCTCTTTTTCATATAAATAATCATTAGTTTAATCTGCAGAAATAAAGGGAGGTAACAGGCAGTTTCATTCATGTACAAGAGCACTATCTCTGGACTCTGAAATACCTGAGGCTGAATCCTGGTTTGTCAATATTTTTTCCTTGCTAAGTGATCCTCGAGTAGGTTAACCTCTATAAACCTCAATTCATTCATTTGTAAAAATCTTTAGTATACTAGCATTTATATTTAGGTCTTAAATAATCCATCACATATTTGTTCACCGTTTTAAAACCTTTCTACACACTCTACAGGTGCTGCGTGACTATTTTCTACTTCACTGGTGTGGTTTCCCAGTCTGTGATTCTATCTTAAATTCTAGGTAGTTTTATGTCACTGGTGAGGTTTTTAATCCTGTATTGTTTTTATTTACCACCCGCTTTCTTCCTTTTTATCTCAGAATATGGGTTCCTTGGTGATTTCCAAGTCTTTGTTTTGAGACAGAATTTCATGGCTTAGAGTTCAATGTCTCCTGCTTCTTCCTCCTATTGAGGTGTATATGGTTTTCAAATATTTTATCTTCTCCTATGGCTTTTTATCAACTTCTACTCCCCCTTTTTATTTGTTACATCATTTTCAATGCACTTTTGTTCACTGGGACAATATACAGACTTTTTTGTAGAATTTAATAGGAAAAGACATTAGCTATTACTACTATCGTATAATGAAATATCCCCCCTTGCTCTGTCCATATCTCTACTTGAATAAAGAGGGAGATGTTTAATAATTTATCCATGCTAGCAATATTTTGAAACATAATGAAACAGCGTTCTAACTGTATAGACAGTGATAGATACTATTAATGTGACACTTAAGTTGTGTCAGGCAAGCTACTGTCTATAGATAAAAATGAGGCATGAAAGTTTATGTAGTTTAGTCAAAGTCACACATCACACAAAAAGGCATGCTAGATTCAGACCCATATCAAAACACTCCATGCATTTTCTACTATTCCAGACTCCCTCTCCAATTATTTTAAGAAGGAATAGACTAGGGTGGTAGAGTTTGACATTCCAGAATTTTGGACTAGCTGCCCACTTAGCCATTACTACTTTAAGGAACTAAATTCATTTCTCTTAGCCTCACTGTAATTTTTCTAAAATTTAAGCAATGACTATCAATTTCATGTGTTAATGATACAATGAAATGAAATTAAGTATATATTAAAAAGTCTGAAACATAATAAATGTTGAGTAAATATTTGTTGAATGGAATTTAAACCTTCAAAGAATTACTCCCATTATAGAGTATCAGTTTTGGCTTTCCCTCTATAGTCACCTGTTAGTAGCTAGGGAACTTTTGAGAAGAAATGAAAGCAAAGATGATTCAATATGATACGGTTTAAAGATATTTGAGTTTCCAACACTGAAGAAAGGCTTAATGACATAAAATACCTGGAAATATACCTTTTAAAATTCAATATAGATAGGATCTAATCAGGATTGTGGTCATGAAATTATATAATACATTTAAAGATGTTATTGAGCCTGATGATCTAATTAGCAGAATTAATAAACAGAAACTGACTAGCATAAGTTCCTTAATTTATTCACCATATGTCAGACCTTTGTTGTGATACTACTGTGTGCCAGACACTCTACTGAGTACCAAGTGACGAGGAAGGAAAAGGCATACCCTTCCGTCCATTAGAGAAACTTCTAAAAAATTTTTTCATTTGACTCTTCCACAGCATATAAACCAATGATTGATAAACATAAAATCAATTGAGATAATTAGGCAGAACAGTTTCTTTTAGTAGAATAACAGCACTGTCTCGTCACATTGTCGGCTACTGGGAAACCTGATCATTCTCACTTAGAATTGAGTATTATATTTGAAATCCAAAGATTAAGTAGTAGACACTTTATAAGTCATATTTATAAATCATAAAATACATTTTAGAATTCCCTTCTCTTGCTTTCATTACTTTCAGAAAAATACTGTTGTTAAGTAGCAGTAACATGCTAATTTTCTAATGAGAAGGTACAGAGTTTCATGACTGTTTTGCAAGAGGGTGTTCTTTGCATCTATCAAGGCTAAAAGAAAGAAGGTATTTAAGAAGCTAATTTCCTACAGGAATAATATAAGGTTTAAACACTTTCAGGACTGTTCTTCCATAATTATCTTTCACAATTTTATCTTGCAAAGTGAATGCATTCTTTTGTCATTGTTGTTCTGTGAGTTAAATAGCACACTGGCAAAATGTCTTGTTAGCTGATAGGTACCAGTTAAGCATGGAGCTTTTTTGTAAGTTTGCACAGTGGTTTTAGTTTCTGAGCCAAAACAGAACAAATGTAATAATGAGCAAACTCTTACTCACCTAGGGTGAGTAACAGTGATAGCTACATTTACTAAGGGCAAAGCATCCACCTGATGATACAGTTGCTTCTGAATCTCTTTTAACTCTCACATCTGTTTCTGGCTCTGTGTTTAAGAACAAAACCTGGGCTTTTCCTCGATTGCAAATGAACTAATTTGAATAGGCACAGAGATGGCAACACTGGTTTCTTCTTACCTATGATAATTCAACAATTATAGTTTCCATTTTTGCAATGCTTCTGGAGGGACACTGTAACTAAGAGCATTTGAAATGAGATAGCTGGCACCCTCCAGGTATGTAATTGGGAAAACTCCATAGGCAGCAACCATTTTTTTTTTCTTTTGTATATCCTTAAATGCCCTTAGTTATATTGTATTATTTGGAACTGGAAATTTTACTCTATGAGCATGAATATGAAACCAGCATCTTTTTACTTTAGTAAAGAGTAATTCTATAGCATCAAATAACTGGACAATAATCAGTAATTCTGAGTTGCATATAGTGATCTAAATAGCAAATTTGTATTTTACAGTGATTTGTTTAACAAAATAAGCAATTTCATTCTTGATCCTATAATATTTGGAAAATACCTTCCAAACATATAAAAAAAAGAAATTAGCACTCTGAGAATATGATACATTTTCCCCAAACTTTTCTGCAGGCTCAAGTGTGTATCTATTAAAAATCTTCTATTACGCATGGTAGCTCATGCCTGTAATCCCAGCACTTTGGGAGACCAAGGCAGGCAGATCACTTGAGCTTAGGAGTTTGAGACTAGCCTGGACAACATGGTGAAACCCCATCTCTACTAAAAATACAAAAATTAGCTGGGTGTGGTGGTCATGCCTATAATGCCAGCTACTCAGTAGGCTGAGGCAGGAGAACTGTTTGAACTCGAGAGGCCGAAGTTGCAGAGAGCCGAGATTGTGCCACTGGACTCCAGCTTAGGCGACAGAGCAAGACTCTGTCTGAAAAGAAAACAAGTCCAGGTGCAGCGGCTCATACCTATAATCCCAGCCCTTTGGGAAGCCAAGTCAGGAGGATCACCTAAGGTCAGGAGTTCGAGACCAGCCTGACCAACATGGAGAAACCCGTCCCTACTAAAAGTACAAAATTAGCTGGGCGTGGTGGTGCAAGCCTGTAATCCTAGCTACTCAGGAGGCTGAGGCAGGAGAATTGATTGAACCCAGAAGGCAGAGGTTGTGGTGAGTCGAGATTGCACCATTGCACTCTAGTCTGGGCAACAGGAGAGAAACTCCATCTCAAAAAATATATATATCTTCTAATCATACCATATAAGTATTTCAGTTTGTTATGACATGTTACCTTATTACAATGTACACACTTTACCAGGTCATATATAATAAAACCATGATATTAATTGCTATATAGTAGCCCACTATATAGCTGTTTAGTAATTTATTGAACAATTACCCATTATTTTCTGAGTATTTTTTTATTATAAATAGCAATGTAATGAACATTGTTTTATCAAATACGTATTCATTCAACTAATAAATTTTGAGTCCCTTCTATGAGCATGTACCTAGGAAATACAATCTTTTTTCTTGAAAACTTATAGTAGCCCAGATGTCATAAACACCAAATATCAGTAACTCTAACATATTTCAAGATACCTAGATTGTGAAAAGAAGAGAGGGGAATATTCTCAAAGGTTTGTTAACCAAAGGTAAGTTCACGCAAGGCCTTTAAACCATATTAAGAAGTTCCAGGCCGGGCGCAGTGACTGACACCTGTCATCCTAGCTCTTTGGGAGGCCGAGGCAGGTGGATCACGAGGTCAGGAGCTGGAGACCCTCCTGGCTGACATGGTGAAACCCCGTCTCTACTAAAAATAGAAAAATTAGCTGGGCGTGTCGGTGCGTGCCTGTAATCCCAGTGACTCAGGAGGCTGAGGCAGGAGAATCACGTGAACCAGGAAGTCGGAGGTTGCAGTGAGCCGAGATCGCACCACTGCACTCCAGCCTGGCAACAGAGCGAGACCCCGTCTCAAAACTAAACGAATAAATAAATAATAAATAAAAAGAAGTTCCAATATGCACAAGAGGGGTCACTGAGAAATTCAACCTTTTGCTTTTGAAAGATCATTTTTGCTCCAAAGGGGAAAAGTAATCTGATTTGTATAAACTTGTGCAGAGCAGGCTACTGCCAGGAGCTACTTATGATTGGATGACATAAAGTAGGGCACCAAATGGTATTTCAGAGGTAGACGCTATAGGATGTCCAGATCCACTGAATTGAAGATGAGAAAGAGAGTCATTGAACATTAAGGCTACCGAAATATTAAGGAAATGAATCCTCTGCCTCTCACATGTGACTCACACAGCTCACGTTCTAAGGTTTTTCAGGCTGTAATTGTCTAATGCTTTCCCACTGTGAGATGAGTTCACTTCCTATTCCACAAACTGCTTTTCTCACTGTTTCAAAGGGAGATCCTACGACCCACTGAATTTTATATCACTCGTCTTATAATTCACTGTTCTATCACCAGTGCTCATCCTCCCAGATATCTGGTCTGCAATATTGCTATACTTGAAATTTTTCTTTTTTCCCCACTCATTTTTCTCCTCCAATCTACTCAGTAAAATATCTTACTAAATTCTGGCAATCTCCATTTTTTTAAGCTCATTTTTGCTCCAACCAAGTCAGCAAAAAGTCTTACCAAATTTTAGCCACTGGCTTCTGTTCTGGGGACTCATATGAATCCTGTACTTCTATAAAGTCTTCATATTTTGGGGGGCAAGACTGATTCAGGGACTTCTAGGTAGATGCACTTTTAAATACAAGTCATGGTTTCTGTTTAACAATATATTACACATTAAAACAACAATGAGATACACTATACAACTATTAGAATGGCTAACATCTAAAACACCTGACAATAACAGTTACTGTCGAGGATACAGCACAACAGGCCCTCTCTCATTCACTGCTGATGGGAATGCAAAATGGTATAGCCATTCTGGAAGACTGTTTGGCAGCTGCTTTAGTATACAACTAAATATAGCCTTACTATGCTATCCAGTCTTTATACTCCTAGGTATTTACCCAACTTATTTGAAAATATGTCGACACAAAAGCCTGCATGTGAATGTTTATAGTAGTTTTATTCATTACTGCCAAAACTGGAAGCAAACAAGATTGCCTTCAAAAGATGAATGGATAAATACATTGGTATAGCCATATAATGGAAGATTATTCAGCCCTAAAAATAAATGAGCTATCAAGGCATGAAAAGACATGGCTGAAACCCACATTACTAAAGCAAAGAAGACTATTTGCAAAGGGTACATACCGAATGATTCCAATTGTATGGTATTCGAGAATAGGAACACTATAGAGATGGCAAAAAATAAAAATAAAAAGATGAGTGGTTACCAGGGGTCTGGAAGGAGGAGAAAAGGGTTGAAGAGGTGAAACACAGGGCAATTTTTAGGGCAGTGAAACTATTCTGCATGACACTACTCATTTGTCAAAACCCATGGAACTTTACAACACAAAGAATGAAGCTTAATGTATGCACATTTTAAAAAAACATTTAAGAAGCAAGGGATCTGAGGATGAAATGCCAAACGTGGCAAAGCAATCTAACTGTACAAAACAACCTCACTGAAGGTGAGAAAATAAAAGGTGATCTAAGTAACTTTGGAAATGAATGGCAGTTGCGAAAGTAAAGGGAAAATCATCATTTTAATCATTGTGATTTAATCAATGATGTTGTTTCCCATGGAAGTATGGGGTAACGACTGTGATCCTGCTATACTTCTCTACTGTCACTGAACAATTAAGTAAAAGGATGGCATGTTTCTTAAACTTAGAGTGGGAAGATACATTTAAGCAAGAGGAGAACAGAATGATCCAGGAGGTAACAGACTAGAGTTGGACCCATCACTGTGAACTGATATATAGCTTTGTATAGAGACGGTTGAAGATAGAAATATTCATAGGTAATGTATATACTCAGGTTAGTATACACTCACGTACTTATTTGCTATATCAACTGACAATCTAAAAACATGGACACTCCACTAGCAACAAGCATATCTGCCACCCTTGGTTTTTAATAGTATTCTTCAATAAAAGGAATCAGGGCTCCTAGAAGAAATGGCTGATCCTAGGACTGGATCAGGGAACATGTAAGATGAGTTCAGAGAACCTCAGAGTGCCAGAAAATAAGGAAGTACAAATAAATGAACGAACAATGAATGAATGGATGGATGGATGGATGGATGGATGGATGGATGGATGGATGGATGGAATATGTCAAAGCCACACAGTAGCCCCTTTGAAGAAAGCTGGAATAACTGGAACAACAAAATAAATATGGTAGCATTGGATGATAACATAAAATCAATACCCATCTATCTATACTAATATAAATGTTTGAATAAATAAGTAAATGGGGAGAAAAGACAAATCTCACATGCAGAATTCCACATAACTCACATAGATCCACCAGCCTCAAAAAGTAGAGTATATTACTCCACACTCAAGTGGACGCTGTACATTGTGACTTCCTTCCAATTAGTAGAGTACAGAAAGCAGGAGAGAGTAACTTTACAATGGAGAAATCTGACAAACACCGTCTCAGCTAAGTGAGCAAGGTCAATGTCAATAATGGTCAGTCATGTCAATAGTATGTACACTAACCCTTTCAGATTCCAGGAGAGGGGCATCCTATAATGTGACTGACCAATACTCCTCAAAACTATCAAAGTCATTAAAACAAGGGAAGTTTGAGAATCTTCCAGAATCAAGAGGAGCATAAGGAGACATGATTGAGAAGAGAAAAAAAGACATTAGCTAAAACCTAGGAAAACTGGAATGAAGTGTGGACTTTAGTTAATAATAATATACCAATACAATTTTGTAATTACAATAAATGTGACATAGTAATGCAAGATGTTCAAGATGTTCAGCTGAGGGACAACTGGGAATGGGATATATGAGAAGTCTGTGTTATCTTCTCAACTTTTCTGTAGATCTAAAACTGCACAAAAAATTTATTTTAAAATGTATTTTACAATGCATTATATATCTAACAATTTAAAGCAAATAAAATCAATAGCAACTAATGTTCACTGCCCACATGTCACTCTAACTACAGAACACTACAAGAACTTTGAAGTGATCAAAGACGTCATAGTATCTAATCCACATTTCATAAGGTAGAATATATTCAATCAAAATTTGTTTGAAGATCTTTTGTCACTGCTGTGCATTCATTTCCAGGGTTCGTTTCCTAAGCCAGCCATCTACAAGCAATGTGCAGATCTAAAACATAATATGGGCAATGTGGAAACATGGGTAAGTTCTTTAGCACTCTGGGTTTTGGTTGCCTCATCTATAACATCAGGGTTGTAATGGCACTTATGTGCGCATCGGGGAAATCTAAAAAGTTAATATATATTTATATATAAAACACTGAGGAGGGTGCCTACAATAATGGATATAAACATTAGCTATCATTACAATGATTCTGATGATCATGAATAACTGATCTTAAAAAAAAGATGATCAGTAATTGCTCCCATAATTCCACTTTTATTAAGTAAAACCACGGCAGGGTTGGGGCTAGACAGTTCTCTGCTAGTAGTAATTACATTTGAGTGGATGGATCAGAGGTGATTTTCTTTTTATGTTTTGCTGTTATTCTCAAGTTCCTAATGGGTATTCAGTTATAATAACATTCTGAGTTATATAAATATATAATATATATAAACATATAAAAGTGATTATATAAACATTCTAAGTTATTAAATAAATATTTAACATTCTGAGTCAATTTGCTACATGAGATCAATGGTTATATTGTCTCTGCTTAAATTTTATATTATTAAAATAATACATGCACATAGTTAACTGCTAAACAGTTCAGGAGGATTTCATATTGAAAAACAACTTGTCCCTTTATTTCCTTCCACATTTAATTCCTCTGTTACTGCTGGCAACTTGAATACTTTCCTATTTGTGGTTTTCCCAGTGGTTACTCCCATAACTCTAAATAATAGACTTATATAAAGAATGCTTGTTGGGTCCAATTAAACATTATCTTTTGACTTTAGACTACAATAAATGAGGATTCAGCTTGCTTAATCCCTACTACCTTTTGCCTCCCAGATTTTGGTATGTATATCATAACTCTAAGTCCTTGCATTGATTAGGTTTTTAATTTATGTAATATTCAAAAGGCTGTATGTCTTTTGCCCTTAGTGTTCCACAGTATTACATTAGCAAATGTGTTCCACATTCCCAGTGTCATCGAGTTCAAAGGAACAGGTGTATATAACACAGAGTTCAGAACTATGATCTATGGGGTAGAATTTATTGGCAATCTGAAAAAAATGTAGATTTATATCTAATACAACCTTAGAATTGTGAATTGTGTGATCATTACAGACCTAGGTTTTCAAAGCCCACTCTAAAACACTGTGTATTTCCTCTTAGTTCACCATCACCATGCACTAAGACACATGGACAGAGGCATAATGGTCCCGTCTGCATGTTCCCACAGGCCTACTTCACCAAAAGGAAATGCATGGCATGGTTTGCTTCTGAACACATATTAAAACAGCCATCTATTAGAACTGCTAAGCCTATAAAGTAAGTTCTATTATAAATGATTGTGTTTGAGTAGATTATGTACCATTTGTAACAGTGATTCTCACCCTCATTTTGTACTCCGTACAAAAGAAGTACAGGAAATACAGTCTATCAGTAATAGTGGCTCCCTACAATAGAACTTCCCGTCAGATGAAGGGTACCACAAGACATATTAGAATTTGAATGGGATGGCATAAGCACTGAAAGCTCAAAATAAGTCCGGTTTCTCTACCCAAAGAGATTCTGCTACAACTTCTGAAAGCATATGGCCACTTCCTTCCCCGTCCTCAACTGTTTAAACCATAACGTGAAGACTTACAGTCATTGAACCATAACTAAGCATACTTTATTCACTTATTGTCATATACTTAATGAACTCCTGCCACCTGGCAGATGACAGTCGAGGAGCTGAGAGCCCCTCCCTCAACAGCACAGACAGAAACTGCTATGTTCACAGAGCTGACAGTCTAGAGTGGAGAACAGAGATACAAACAGGCAACAACAACACAGAGCCATGAGGACAAGATCAATCATTACTTAAACTAACCCTAACTTTCTCTGGGAATTCTTTAATTTAGAATCAGATCTTCTCAGGGCTTTTCTGCAGCTCTCAGTCTATAAGCAGTTTTATGCCAACTGCTCTGAAGTGCTTTTCATAGCTGCCAGAAGTTGATTTCTGTTACAACTACATGGTTTCTATTTTAATATTTTCCCCTTGTAGTTGGTCTCATCCATTGCCTCGGATTCTCTGGCATCTGCTTTCTTTCTTCTCTCTACCACAGGCAGAAACTCTGATAAAAATATAAATCACATTCACTAGAGACAGCAACACACACCAAACTTTCTACATTTTCCTAATCACAGTAATGTTTCCCTGAGCCTGTTTGTTCAGGACTCTACCATTTTCTTAGTAGAAACAACACAGTGATTACAAATAAGTTTTATTGTATTTATTATCTGAAAAGATGTTGAAAGTGGAAATGAGAATATTGACAACTACAGACAGAACATCCAAGATACTAAGAAAATTAACTTGAACTACTAATGGAACAAGTCCAGTTGGAATGGAAAGCTGTGAGAATTATCATCACTGAGGCTGCGTGGGGATACTTCAATATGGGCAGACTGGGAAGAAGATTATTGGGATATAATTCCTTGGTAATGTTGCAGGTTGAGCATCATGCAAAATTCTAAATGTACAAAATGTGAAAGCAAAATTTCTCCTTGTGATAAGGATGACAAATGTGAATGTTTTCATAATCAGGTTTTAACTATTACTGCCTTATTTTAAGCTTCTTAGGAGAATTGAATATCAGATTCTAGTTGAGATATCCATTATTCCAGGATTCCATTTATTGCATCACTTTGAAAGTGATGTAAAGCTATGCATAATACAATAGGATATAAAAGATGAATTTTGGGAGACTCTTACAGAGTTTTCAAGCTCCAAATTCTAAAAGCATATGCGTATAGCAATAGATTGGTGGGATTCTAACTTAGTCATCTTTACTGAGAATATATACCAAGAAGATTATTTTAAAAATCAAGACATGCTCATAATTTTATTACTTAACTCTGAATTTACTCACTGCCACAGGATAGCCATAAACCATGAATCTAACAAATGATCAAGAAAGAGTAAATCATGGTGGAAATTCATATGTCACTGTCAAGGACAGGAATAACTGAGTCAGGGTGGACCACAGGTCTCCAAATAGCAAATGGACTTCTTCATCATCACCAAATATTGATTTATCACCAGGCATAAACAACGGACCAGGTAAAGCTCTGTTCTATACCAAGACATAGAAATTGGTCACAGCTCACCGAAGGGTCACAGTTTGGTAGAGGAGAACAAAAAACAACTGTAAACACTGACTAGTCTCTTGTCAAATGCATGTTGCAGCCAGTAATGATTAAAAGGGTACAGGGCATGTGGGAAGTCACTGTGGCCCTATTGTAAATAATTATTCTATCAAGAGGGAGGACTTGCAGATCTCAATGGAAGAGCAGAACTTAAGAAACAATCATGTCTATAAATGCTGGCCTTGAACATCCCAGGCTAAACATATCAAAGAAACTATCAGTCCCTGAAGCAAACATACAGAACCTGACAATATCTTACTTTTCAATTATTGAGAAAACTATGTCCCCTGACAAATACGACATCTTAAATATAAGAACTTATATGTAAGACTATACACGCCAACTTGAATGTGATATTCTTTAACATATTAAATATTAGCGTGTACTATGCTACATTTTTATACAAAAAGTCCATATCTAGTATCTACTGTAGATACTAGATATGTATCTACAATGCTTTTAAGTTAATTTCCTAGCATTTGCTAAAGTTGCCATCTGAACTACCACGTTCAGTTAAATTGCTAAGATTATGACTTAGCTTTAAAAGTAATTAACAATGACTATGACACAGACCTTGAAAGGGAAGAAAGGGCTTCATGAAGGATAGTTGTAGAATTTGGGATGATATTCATAATTTTTTCAAGGATTTACTATAGAAAATTACTTTTAAAGCTTAATCTTGAAAGCAATTTGATAAATTGTAAGAAAACATTGAACACTGCCTCAAGCAATGTTGTGAAAATTAAATGTGCAATGCATTAAATGTTTAAATGTGGATTACTACCTTTTAACAAATGTTAATTTCTAAATTAAAAATGATCACATTTTCCTCCTACTATAAAAATTATTTGCAATTATATCAATTGTGGCATGTCAGAAAAATCATTAACTTGAAAAACAACTCTGTTTATAATGCTTCTTATAAGGCATGATTGTAATTTGAAAAGCAACCCAATTACTGGCATGCGTACATGGGTGTATATGTATACAGGTATGCTACTGATTAAAATGAGAAGCAATATGCCTCTTAAATTAGCTAATTAAGTATTGTCATACTACTTTAAATTTGAGTTTAAAATCCTAGGGTAAGTTAGGCAGCACCCGGTGTCGGCACTTAAGGGCCAATTTTTTTAAAAAAGACATATTTTATGACACGCAACAGAGAAAATGGTTCTGTATCTATTTCCATAATGTGATATTTTATACATATCATCTGAATTTTACTATGGTTTGTGCCAAGAGTTAGACATACTTATTACACATTAAGCATAAGAAGTCATCTTCAAAGTGAAATGTTTAGCTGGGCACAGTGGCTCATGCCTGGAATCCCAGCACTTTGGGAGGCTGAAGCGGGAGGATCACCTGAGGTCAGGAGTTCAAGACCAACCTGGCCAACATAGTGAAACCCCGTCTCTACTAAAAATACAAAAATTAGCCAGGTGTGGTGGCACAAGCCTGTAATCCCAGCTACTCTGGAGGCTGAGGCAGGAGAATCACTTGAACCCAGGAGGCAGAGGTTGCAGTGAGCCGAGATCACACCACTGCACTCCAGCCTGGGTGACAGAGCGAGACTCGGTCTCAAAAAAAAAAAAAAAAAAAAAAGTGAAATGTTTGTATTCAAAAACCACTACTCTTCCTACATAGGATTTTATCTTCGGCCAACAAATATTCATTGCGTTGCCTAGGAACCAGTCACTCAGGGTCTGTGAAAGATACTGAGGAAACTGAGGCCTGATGGAATTGACTGCACTGCTAAGCTAAAATCTGACTCTGACCATCCAACTCCAAAGACCAGGCTCTTTCTATAGCACCACCATACAGCTTCATGGAGAACTGGGCAGGCAGAACAAAATACAGAGGATGTGGTTAAATACTGCTGCCTTGGGAACTTAAACCACCACCTCCAGTGCTCTGTAAAATGGGATAGTGAAATTTCATGGCCATTCTGATTTCCCTGATTGAGTGTGCCTACATCTAACACAACTTACCCATCCCACATGAGATTTCTTTAAAGATTATCAAGAAATAAGAAGGTGTATTAACATAAATAAATCCAATAGGCTAGTATAAATTCTCTTGGATAAGGCATGATACTGTAAAGGTGTCAAAAATTTCCATTTTGTGCATTTAAAATTTAGATCCATCCAATTCCAACTTGTTTAGACAGGGTCCAATTGATGCCTTAGTTTTCTATTACTCATTGCTTAAGTACTAGAGAGTGAATTAAGCTTCTGATCTATTTTCATTTTGATATTTAAGGATCAAGTGGAACAACTATACATGAAGTCACCATTTCCATAATGGGAGATCAGCAACATCACAGGATAATGAATTCTACGGCTGCTTTATAATGTCCAGCTTGGTAGCTCAGACTCTTCCTAGACACTAGATCTACAGGTAAGCTGTCTGTTCTTGAACAGTAAGAACTGGGCAATGTTTTAGAAGCAGCATCACATGGCATCCAGAGAAAAATATGTGAGTGCTTTATGATCTTTTTTAGAGATTTTTAAAAAATCATTATTAAAATGGCTATCCCCATAAACTTCAGGTGTCACTGTAACATAATGAAAGCATATATGGTAATGTAGTCCTCAAGTATCTATTAACTTCCTACCAAACAGAAACACTATTTCCTTCAAGGTTCCAGATAGTCAAAACTCCCTGTGCTTATGAAACTTATCTTCGAAAGGAAAGAAAGAAACCATAAACACAAATAAATTAGTAAAACACAGATGTCCTGTTGTGTGGGGAATGTCAAAGCAGAGAGAGTGAATAGCAATTGCTGGGAGAGGTATACTTTTTCTTGCTTTTCCAGTTCTATTTTTATTCTTATGATGAATTGGAACATTTTTAATTCTGTGAAAATCATATTTTTGGCATAAGAGGTCAGCTTCAAAATAGGTCCAAATGCTCTCTATTCTTTCATAACTGCAAGCCTGGAAACCATCCTAAGGCTGACATGGCATGACCCCTATTTATCTCCTCATCTTCTTATTCCAAACTCTCCCCAGTAACAGACACTGTGGAGTTCTCCCAGCATCAATTCCTTTTCTCTCCCATTTGTCAATGGCCATGAGTGAGTTGGTTAGTTGGCCACCGCATTGGGGCAATGATGAGGAAGTATCCCAGGTCTAAACAAATCCAAGCAGGTTGTTGGATTTCAGGAAAGTAACAGTAAAGTTGAGCACTTTTGTTTGATGATTAAAGAAAAAAGGTTCCTTTCTCTAAACAATATATTTGAAAATGTGAGATCCAAACATAGTAGCCTTTGTTTTCTGATAGGGGAAGACAGCCTACGATGAAGCTGACTCTTAGGAGAGGACACAGTGCAGGGAACCACACAAAAAAGTTACTGGAGCCCCCATCAAAGCGTGACTGAAGCCCACGATGCCAGGACACGTTTCCATGTCAAACAAAAAATTCCCACCATTAATTCTGTGTTCTTTCCTGCTTTGGGTAACCAAAAGTAACCCGAACTACCACCCGCCACACACATACTCATCTATACACCAATATCTATTCATATAATCGGGTGTGTTTTAGAATCTTATTTGATAGTCATGCACTGCATTAGGACATTTCAGTCAATGATGGACTGCCTATATCAAAGTAGTCCCATAAGATTAGAATACCATATTTTTACTGTACGTTTGCTAGGTTTAGATACACCAATACTCACCATTGTGTTACAATTGCCTACGGTATTCAGTACAGTAGTACGCTGTACAGATTTGTAGCCTAGAGGCAATGGGCCACACGGGCTGTACCATCTACTTGCGTGTAAGTATAGTCCGCAATGTTCACATAACAACGAAGTGCCTCCTGATGCGTTTCTCAGAACGTACCCTGGTCATTAGGCAGGGCAGACCTTACCACATCCTTCTGGAACAAAATGAAATAGTACAGCTGTGCCTCAGCCACCCGAATCTTGGAATGTTTTCACAATCTGAAGTGATCTCTGTTCATTTTTTTTTTCCTTTTGGAAGCCTGAATAACAACTTCCCCCACCACTTGTTACAGAAATGTATCAAACCATTTCTGCTCCTAATTTGGTCTTGTAGGAACTGAAATGCACATCCAAATATCCTTAGCAACAGATATTTTTGGTGATACATGTATCTCATTCTATGTCAACATCAACTTTCTAAAAGAGTCCACATCTGTCTTAAAACAAACACTTTTTAAAATTTTATTTATCTATTTATTTATTTAGAAATTTTTTGTAGAGACAGGGTCTTGCTATGTTGCATAGGCTGGGTGCAAACTCCTGGCCTCAAGCGATCCTTCGGCCTCGACCTCCCAAAGCACTGGGATTAAAGGCATGAGTCACCCCACTTGGCCTAGAACAAACATTTAAATCAGCATGCATGTAACTGACGAATGAACAAGACGTTAAAATGAAGCCATAATTTTCATGCTTTGCCACACAGCACTGATGGGCACACTTTGAAAACTCCAGGTAAATTCTGTAAGAATTTGCATAATGACTTGACAAACATAATCTATTACAACTACCATGAAATTACTAATTGAATGAGGCTATTAATTTAGATGCTTTTTTCTTTAACGCGTATTTATGTACCTGACATATATTTTCATCATCTATTTAATTACATTTACTTTATGTATCTATTATTTCTAGCATATGTCATTTTAACAATAATGAAAAGTCAAATATTCAGAGATCAATTAAGTTGTACCTAAAACATATTAAATCATGCCAATGTAGATTTTTTTACATGAATATAAAATGCATCTGTATTTTGAAATAGAATATATCTTTGTGTATCTAAAGAGAGCAATCAGGAATCTCACATACAAAAGTGAAGACATCTTGACATTACAGAACTTTCAGTCCCCAGTGGACAAAAGTCTATTTAAAAGATGTGGTAGAGGACAGCAGTTGAAGCCCACAGGAGTGGGATATCACTGATGGATGTATTAACACGGTAAAAGACTGCTGGTTTAAACAGTTCTGTAACACTAAGGCACATCTGTCTAAAATTTACTTTAAAGTTTGCAAGAAACGGTGACAGCACGTGGGCTGGCCAGGTTGGAGAGATGCAAAGCACACGTGGAAAAGGAAAGCGAGTGGCTCCTGGCCAGCTGAAAAGGGAAAGCCAGACAGCAAAGAGCCACTGTTGGTTAACGCTAAGCTACTTTCAATTATTTCCAAGCTGCAGGTTTTAACAGACAAATATCAACGATCTTGCTAGCAATCCCTAGGTTTCACTCTGAATAGGACTCTGCAATGTTGCCTAAAGATAAAGAAAGCTTTCCCTACTTGACAAAATAAAATAAAACATCAAATGAAAGGATAGCAGAATAGCAATACATTTCCAGTTGTGAGACTACAATATAGATTGTTGTATGTAAGATTTCTAAACAAAATAACTGAGTTGATATTTCCATTATCATGATCAACAAGAGCTAAGTTATAATTGACCATAGCAGATTTAATAGGTTCCTATTTTAGACGTAAACGCAATGTAAAGAACTTATTTTTAAGATCTTTTCTTATTTCATAAGATTCTCATTAGTGAGAATTTTGTGGATGCCAGGATCTTACTTGCTGAAGGAATTATATCTACAAATTATATCTAAACAAACAAATCCCTACAAAATAGTTCATTAAGAGACAACAGATATCACTAAGAAGTAATATATAGACAGATATAGAAATTATGTGAAAACTGCCATGAATAAAATGAAAATAGAAAAGGAGTTTAATTCAAAAACCATAGAGAAATCAGAATTAACATTAAATGTTAATTAAAATTAACGTTAATGTAGAATTTTCACCTATTTTACTTAACATATTGAACTTTTAGAAAATACTGCCATAATTATGCCTACTTTTAGAATTATAACAATAGCAAAAGCTTACGTGAAAAATGTCACTTAATAAGTTGCTTTAACCAATTGGCAGCTATTAATGAATTTTATCTTATAAAATCCTTAGGAGACTCAAACTGTGTCTTATGATTTATGATTATGATCAGTTGTTATCTACGCTACCTAAACAACATTAATGGATTATAACCCCAAGGGTTTTTTTTTTCCTGTGTAATTCTATTAAGTAGTAACTACTACACACTGTTGCACAAAACCAGTGGTATTTCGTCATAGATTTCATCAAATCAAGTATGCCATTCAAGTAACAGCACTTGTGCCAGCAGCTTGTTAATATAACAGGATGAAGAGTAGGGTTCTTGTTGTGTAGGCATTTCAGCAAAAGCCCAAACAGGTTCACATTCTCAGGAATACAGCGGAGAGCAGAGATCATCAGCCTCCCCCAAGACTTGCTAACAGGTGGGGGATTCAGACACCCCCAAGACTTGCTAGCAAGCGGTGGATCTGTTCCAACTTTGTGGGAGCAGAGAAAAGGCTCCTCATCATCATCTCATGTCACTGATAAGGTCTCTAAGATACCCACTGAGATACATGGGGGTGCCTGTGAGGAAGGAGACAGCATGTCCTTGTCCTCTGTTGCCAGCTGGGTCGTAAAGCCCATGAGTCCACCCCGGTATCCAGCACAGAACACAGTTAGAGCACACCTGTGGCAGCCTGGCAAGAGGCCCTGGTCCTGGGAGCCACTCATGCACCCGGGGGCTGGCACTGGCCTCCTATATGGAGAAACCTAAAAACACATGCAGTGTGGAGCAGCCACCATGCGCAGGGTGAGGAGAGAGGATAAGAACAGATTAAGTAAGCTCCTTTCTTTGGTGAGATAAGTAAGTGAGTATAGAGTTCCCACTGGCTACCTGAACAACACAAAAGAGCACTGAGCTGGAACCTTTTCGGAGAGATCCTGTCCCCAAGGGCTACCTGCTGGTACAAAGAAACCACAGAAACAAGATGTGGTTAGGAGGTCTTTTGTGCGCGGGAACAGTTTGAGAGAGGGAGTTCCAAGGCTGTGTGACCACGCAAACAACACGCATCGGGGTCTAAGGAGAACCTCAGAAAAACACATGGAGGGGCCTCAGTCAGCATCTGGGATGCCTGTGGTTGGCTGGTGTTAGTATTAACTGTTTTTTCCCTAAGGCCATATCCTTGCTCCAGCACCAGAGAAGCCAAGTGGAGAGCAGATGGGGGAGGGAAGGTAGAGGCAGAGAAGAAAGGGGGACAGACAGAGAGAGAGAGAAAGAGAGAGACAGAGAGAGAGTGAGTGAGAGTGAGAGAGAGAGAGAGAGAGAGAGAGAGAGAGAGAGAGAGAGCGAGAGCGAGCCTGGCTCCTGTATACGCATTTTTTCTTTTCTTTTCTTTTCTTTTTCTCGCCGTCACCCAAGCTGGAGTGCAGCGATGTGATCTCTGCTCACTGAAACCTCTGCCTCTCAGGTTTAAGCAATTCTCCTGCCTCAGCCTCCCAAGTAGCTGAAACTACAGGTGCCCAACACCATGCCCAGCTACTTTATGTATACTGAGTAGAGACAGGGTTTCACGATGTTGGTCAGGCTGGTCCCAAACTCCTGGCCTCGAGTGATCCACCGACCTTGGCATCCCAAAGTGCTAGGATTGCAGGCGTTAGCCACTGCTCACAGCCCTATATGTGCTTTTTTCTTTTTTTTTCTTTTTTTTTTTTGAGAGGGAGTTTCGCTCTGTTGCCCAGGCTGGAATGCAGTGGCGCCACCTCGGCTCACTGAAAGATCTGCCTCCCAGTTTCACGCCATTCTCCTGCCTCAGCCTCCCGAGTAGCTGGAACTACAGGCGCCCACCACCACACCTGGCTATTTTTTGTATTTTTAGTAGAGACGGGGTTTCACCGTGTCAGCCAGGATGGTCTCCATCTCCTGACCTCGTGATCCGCCCGCCTCGGCCTCCCAAAGTGCTGGGATTACAGGCATGAGCCACCGTGCCCGGCTGCATGTGCATCCTTAACCGATATGCCCTATTGTATCCAAGTGGCAAGGAAATACTAGATTAAGCCAATTAAATAAGAGTACGCCAAAGAACCTACCTAAGAGAGCGTATGTCACACGTCCACAAGGAAAAGCTCCTCTGCCAGCTAACACGGAGCCCTCACTGTGAGTCACACGGTCAACTTCGGTTTTGGATTAGAGCAGGTTTCCTCTCCTCAGCAAAGAGTTGTGGCTGTGGAGGTGGTGAGTGGAGGGAAGTAGCACCATGTGTCTCAAAGACCTACTTGTTTTCCTTCTCAGAACCTGTTGAGAGGCTTGCAAGCAGGCTTTACCGTTTTTCTTTCCTCTTAGATTGCTGGTTCCTTGCAGGCAGGGGCTGTGCATTGCTCCTTGAAGATCTTACTTGAAACAGTATCAGTACAGTAGAAATTCAATAAATACTTCATTAGTATTAAACCTGGCTATGTAAATGTGACAGAAGGAGGCATATGGAATTTAGGCCAGGTGCGGTGGCTTACGCCTGTAATCCCAGCACTTTGGGAGGCTGAGGCGGGCAAATCACTTGAGCCCAGGAGGCAGAGGTTTCAGTAAGCTGAGATCACTCCACTGCACTTCGGCCTGGACGACAAGGCAAGACTCCATTAAAAAAAATATATATATATATATTTTCTTAATGAAGAAACCCCTGCAAAACCTTAAGTCAGTTTCTTTCCTGACACTTATGGGGCAGCAAGACTAGACACGTGGATCCACCTCTGTTCAGGCTCAGTAGCTGTGACAGCAGCAACTAGGATGTCACTATTTTCCTGTCCTTTTGGGTCTTCCCAAAGACATACATAGGAGTGGGAACAGGTGAAGCAAGGAATTCCAACAGCTGTCGGCTAGGGAAAATTCACAGCCTCCCCTGTGTCTGCCATTAGTCAGGGTCAAGGCATCTTCCCTGCAGACTCCTTGAGACAAAAGGTGCTGTCAATCTTTGGTGGTTTGCAGAGTCTTGGCCAAAGTAACTTTTGCCGCCTCTTTTACTGTATAGCCCCGTTGCCAGGGACAAGGAAATACTCTTGGCAAACCCTCCAGGAATGGCCTCAGCAGAATCCTGGGCCCTATCCTGGAAGTTTATGACATTCCATGCTATGGAGTTCTCAGGGTGGCACAGGAGCTAAACACAGGCCTCCACACGGCCTGCAACAGTCTCAGAAGGTGTGTTAGCAATTCTCTTCTTGCAAGGTGGCGTGCTAAGCAAGCTCTTCCCTGACTGCTAAAGGAAGAGCCCTCAGCAGCGCTCAGCCTTTGGCTTTCTCCTGTATGCCAATCCCCGTCCTTCAGGACTTGTGGTTGGAAGAGTAGACACAGGGTCACATGTCTGACTGCCTGCTTTCCCCGTGTTTGTCTCCCCTCTTTCCAACACTGTCAAGGAAAGAAAATGTGAGTTCCCTGGTACTTTCTGTCTGAGATGGCCTCAGATATGAAACTCCATAGCCTAACCTGTTAATTGTGGTTACTGACACAGTCTATGGGAGGCAAAGGAATATGGAAAATCCTGTTCTAACTGCACATCCCCTGCCATTTATGTATCTGTCATGTTAAAAGGTTAAGAATGTCAACTTGAGATCTAAGCCTGCCTCTTTACCTTGGGCAAGGTCTAATATTTCATTCCATGGGACCATAACCCTTAAGGCTCAAACTTAGAAGAATGGTGCTAGGGAACACGACTGGAGGTAAAAATTAAAATGCAAAACTTTAATACTTGGTAAATAGTACCTATATTGCATTAACTCCTATTCCAAAATTAATAGAATGCCCTGTATTCACAGTGCAGTTTATGGTGAATTAGTAAAATGACGATAGTCCCAGCTCACAAACTAAGAGGTGCTCATGAAGAGTTTTACATATTAAAATGAAATTCTCTTGACTGCTTATCCTACGTTAAAGATTTCCTTTATGATAATTTACACAACTGCTCCAAATCAGATTTTCTTTTCCTATATGGACTGTAAATTAATGTGCTGCTTTGATAGGAGGTTGCCTGTTAATGGGGAACTCAGAAAGTGTTGCTCTATGTCCGTTAAACAAGTTGAATACAACTCTTTGAAACTTCAGGTACTGCAGGATGTGGGTTTTACAAGGTGCTTGTGTCTGAACTTGAAGTAATGAAAGGTTCATTTCATCCCACAAACTAATTGGTAATTGTCTGTTACTACTAGGATTATCCTGGTAATAGAAATTATTTTTAATGATAAATTAAGCTTTCAGAGGGATTGACAATTCACAAACTAGATGCCATTGGCCAAATTACTAATGTCCATGGTATTCTCTGATGATGTCTTCCACATATTATGAAACATCATATCTTTAATTCACATTGATTTTTTGGTAAAGAATACCACTTTCTCCAAATGTTAGTCAGTTATCAAAATACAATTGTCTTTTCCTTAAACTCTGACTTTTAACATATAATATAGCCACATATAAACTTAGGTCTAACACTCATTTGTCAGAACTTTTTGAATATAAGCTTATTCCTGTCATCTTATATAGATTTTTATTTCAAAAGAAACAGGGAAACACTGAGATTAGCTGATGTTACGTAAACTGAAGTATTTAAATGTATAGTCTGTACAGTGTACTTCACTTTGCAACTTACTCTGAAAGCACCAACAATGAATTGATGGAAGAGTAAAGAAATGGCAAAGTGTATCGATACACAAAAGAATTCATAAATTGTCACCTGCAGAATCTAGGTGGCAGAATTCTTTCAACATTTCTGAGCTTTAAGGTTTTCATAATAAAATGTAGGGAAATTTATTTCAAAACCTTCATGAAAATTAGAAGAGCAAAACCAAAAAAAAAAAATAATAAATTTCATCTGATCCTGAATTTTATAATCTCTTCAAATGACCTGTTGGTTGACCCGTGTCAGTTCTACACTGTTCTAACTACCCAGTCTTCTTTACAGGAAGACTTAGCATCTGGCAGGCGATGTTCCCCACTGTAAATCACTTTCAGAAATTACTTCTGAGAGAAGTGTCAATGGCAATGGCCTAGAATCAGCATGAGAGATATTTAAATTTGCTTTGTTTTATCAATTAGAAACACGAACACTTCTATTTAGTTGAGAAAAACTACATCAATTCAATTTCATTTACTAGTGTATTATTTTAACAGTTTAAGTTAGTACTCCATAGACTGAAACCATTTTCTAATAAACCATCAGTCCAGCAAATGTGTCCCCCAATTTAGTAAACTACACATTCAGTTCAGTAAGAATGCATTCAGAATTTTTCATCAATTCAACAGGATTCCTCATTATTTAAGTAATGATATGCATCATAATAATACATCCTATGTTGCAAATACTATGTAGTAGTACTATATTAAGTGGTTTATTTTCATTATATTAGGTAAATTGTAAAAACTATCAAATATAATGTCAATGTTATCTTCATTTGAAAAAGAAGAACTTGAGACTCAGAAATATAAAGTTAATGACAGAACAGGAATGCAAACAAACTCCTATCCTGACCTCTCTGTTATACCTCTTCCATTAATGAGGCAGTAACTGCCTACTGGTCTGTATCTCTACTGCTCTATTTTGGAGAGTTGGCATAAATTATGGCACAATAGTAATACCTTTGGTTGAGAAGAAGTTTTAGTGACATGGTAAAAACAATGAGCAGTGTATGAGTTTCTAATTCTTCAAAGCAATTTTAAGATAAAGAACGTCAGTGACTCCAACAATATATTCAAACAATATATGGTATGTGTAACAAATGAGTACTTTATTGTGGTAGGCAGTCTCAAAAACAGTCCCAAATAATTTCCCCATCCTAGTATTCATGGTCTTCTCCTTGAATAAATTCCCTCTAATCACACAACAACATTGATGGGATTATCATTAACATAAATAAGTTATAAAATATTGTGACTTCCATATTGATAGTAGTCCCTCTCTAGTGCTGTTTGACTTTCACACTTTGATAAAGTGAGCTGCCATATTGGAGAGACCAGCCTGGCAAGGAAATGAAGGAGGCCTCTGACCAAAACTCAGTTAGGATATAAAGACCTGAGTCCAACAATTTATGAAAATCTCAATGCTGCTAACAACCACTAGGTGAGAATGGAAGTGGATCCTTCCCTACGCACGTTTTCAGATGAGACTGTAGATCTTGATTCAGGCCTTGTGAGAGATCGGGAAACAGAGAATCCATCTAAGCCATGTCCAGATTCATTACACACAGAAACCATAAGGTAATAAATGTATGTCACTACAAACCACTAAGTTTCAGAGCATTTTTGTTATGCAACAATAGATAATTAAAATATTCAATTGCCTGTGTTAAAATTACTCAATTTTTGTAGCCATTGATAATTTACATTTAACTCCAAATTCGTTGAATCCATATTCAGTGCATACTTTTAATATTCATGTCAACAATTCAAATATATATTCAACAATAATGAGAATTATATTCAGAAGTAAAACACTCAATAAATGAGGATTCAATACCTACACATGGTAAAGATTTCAAGTTCTGACAATTCGTGTCTTCCAAAAGACTAATGAAAAGATGAAATTAAACAAAACCACTAATGATGCATGCAATTTTTTCCAATTAATGAGTTTGTGGATTTGTGCTGGGTGTGCATTGGGAGGATTACTACAGTCAATCATGAATTGTATTGACTCAAATTTGTACTCAAATGTTTCCAAAGAAAATGTCTCAGTATTTATTTTTTAGCTTGGTTCTGAAAGTGTTATAGCCACTGTTACAAAACACACTGGTGGCCCATCCAAATAATTAATCACTGAGGATAATTTCATTGCTGTATAATGATAAAAATGTAAATATCAATCATTATAAAACATTCAGATTTTTAGCTGTTACGCAGCTCATTTTCATTAGCCAAATTGATGGTATATGCTATACTTTTTTACATATTTTATAAGGCAATGTTCTCACATTAGTAAATTTAAGGGAAAGGTATTATTCATGCTATGTAAAAGGTTTCTGGGCCATTAGGTACCACGGTAATACCATATTGTACAGTAGTACTTTAAAAATCAAGTCTTGAGGAAATATGAATTTTATCCAGGGAAATGCTTATAATAGAAAGTGTAACACAAAATGTGAAGCTCAGCTGGGCACAGTGGCTCACACCTATAATCCCATCACTTTGGGAGGCTGTAGCCAGCAGATTACTTGAGGTCAGGAGTTTGAGACCAGCCTGGCCAACATGGTGAAACCCCATCTCTACTAAAAATACAAAAGTTAGCTGGGCATGGTAGCGGGTGCCTGTAATTCCAGCTATTCGGAAGATGGGGAATCGCCTGAACTGGGGTTACAGTGAGTCGTGATTGTGCCACTGTACTCCAGCCTGGCAACACAGTGTCTCAAAAAAAAAAAAGAAAACATGGCAAAACTCAATTTAAATACTGATAAAAAATTAAACGTTTAAAAAATTATTAGACTTTTTGTTGCCATGTCCCTCAGTATTCATCCAGGCTTAAAACAAGTGAGTTACACATAAATACCACATTGGCCAATGAGAATCCATTTCATAAACATCCATAGTATTACAGTTAAAAATTCAATCAACAAGTGTAAAACACAACCCTCTTCTCCACACCTTTGCTATAGAAAACAAAGGTGTTAAAGGAGCATCAGCAAATGTTTCACTTCAGGCCTGATGCAGGAGACAGCAGTGGCAGTGGTAGAAGCAAATAGTGTCCCTTCAGGAGGGAGATGGGGAGGAAATCCTCCAACTCACCATGAGGAAGCAGGAAAATATCCACTGCTTTTGGGTAAAGGGTAGAAGCAAAAGCAATCTGCCCCTAATTGAAGGGAAATCTCTAGGGCTCTAAATTCCTCAGTGACACAAAGCAGAAGTCAGCTACCATTAGGAGAGGTACAGGAAAGTCCCTCCTAAGAAAAATCAGAGACGCTGAAGAGGCCCTAAATCCTAGACCTAGGAGGATAGGTTCTGTAAGACTAAATCTAGACTTGGAGAATCCTGCTGGCACCCACCATGTCTAACATTGAATCATAAGCCACAACACTGTACCTCTGAGGAAGGACAAGAATGCAGAGAAAGACACCCTCTGTGGAACACATAGTCAGGCACTGTGTAAGGCTGAGAATAGGGTGACAGAAGCTGAACAATCCTCTGTCACCCCAAACAGAGGAGAACAATAATAGCCGCAAGATAATCAGAGTGCATCGCTGTACACATTTGAGACTGTAGTGAACTGAGGATAATACTAGCCACCACAAAACCCAACCCAGCTAAATTACTGGATTATTGACTTATCCTCCAACACTAAGAGACTCACAAAGATTCCCATATCCAGAGGTATACAGTATTTACCTTTGATTTTGCTGTTCTTCCACAAACTGAAAAAGAAAACAGACTACCAAGAAATAAAATAATAAATAATCAGATTCAGAAATGATGCAGGTATTGAAACTATCACATAGGAATTTTAAAAGAACTAAAATTAATATAGAAGAGGTGGAAACATGCATGAAGTGATGGGGATATAAGCAAAGAAATATAACTGTAAGTAAAGAATGAAACACTTACCAAAATGTGAAAATGAAAATACAGGATCAGAGCTGAAGAGCACCTTAAGCAGGCTTATCAGAAAAAAAAGAGCCAAAAAAAGGACAGTGAATTTCAAGATAACTCAATACAGATTATCTTTAAAAAGAATTTTAAAAATTAAACAGAGCATCCAAGAATTGTGGGACAGTATCAAGAAGTCGAACCTATGGGTAACTAGACTCCTAGAAGAAATGTAGACTAGTAAAAATAGTAAAAGTCAAGGTAAAGAAAAAAGTTTTAAAATTTTTTAATCATTTAAAAAGATAACATTGACATAAGCAAAAATAATAAATATTGTGGATTTTACAACATATATAGGAAAAAAATCATAGTTCAGATTCTGAGACAAAAAAAAAATTATACTATTATAACTTCCTTACAATATATAAGCCACAGTGCAATATAATTTGCAGTAGACATAGTAAATTTTATATAAACCCATACACAGTAAATCCCATAACTGCTAGGTAAAAATAAAAGAAAGAGCTATGACTAATATGCCAACAGTGGAGATAACGCAATACTTTAAATGAAAACTCAGTTAATCCAAAATAATGGAGAAACTTTGAGGGTAAATAAGAAACAGATGGGGAAAATATAACACAATGACCAAAATGGTTGATGTAAACCCAAAATACAATAATCACATGAAATGCACATGAATTAAATATCACCAAATAAAAGGCTGAGATTGTCATATTATATTTAAAAAGTGATATCCAATCTAATGTGGTCAACATAAAGCCAAATTTCAATATATTACAAAAAGATAAAAGTAAAATGACAGAAAATTATAATATCAAGTACTATACAAAAGAAATCCAGAGTAGTTACATCAGACAAGACAGACTTCAAACTAAAAAACAATTATAAGGAGCAATGATAGAGGATTCAATCCATCAAGACATAAGAATCTAATATACATATTCATACAACATTATTCAAAATATGTAGTACAAAAATGTATATAATTCAAAGAAGAAAAAGACAAAATCCATAATTATTGTTGAAGAAGTCAGTACTCCCCTCTCAATAGCTGATAAAAGCAGTAGACAGACCATTGGCAACAATAAAAGAATCCTACACAACTGTATCAATGAACATGATGTCATTGACATTAATAAAACATTCCACACAAAAAGAGCAGAATAACTATTATTTAAAGGACACTGGGACATTGATATAGATCATATTCAGTAACATAAATCAAATATCAATGCATTTACCAGAATTAAAATATTCCCTCTAAACAAAATGAAATTAAGTTTGGAATTAACAACAGACAGACATCTGAAATATCCCTAAATATATGAAAATCTAAAACTCAGGTGTACATAATTCACGGGCTATCAAAGAAGAAAGTCAGAGAGATTATAAAATATTTTTAAACTGAATAAAAACACAACATAGCATATGTGGGAATCAGTTAAACTGTTGCGATGAGCAAAATCTGCTTCATTAATCCTTCTATAATAAAACCAGAAAGATTGCAAGTCAAGAATCTACACTTCTACCCTTACAAAAGAAGAAAAAAATGAAATAAAATGCGAAGTAACAATAATGAATAAAACAAGGACAGAAATCAATGAAGTTGAGAAAAGGAAAATAATAGAAACAAATCCATGAAACAGAAAAGCCTGTTCTCTGAAAACAATAAAATTGATACATCATTAGACACATCAAGCAAGAAAAAGATAGAGAAAACAGAAAATACTCAACTCAGGGAAAAATAGAACATCACTACAAGAACTAAAGATATTAAAAGGAAAATAAGGAATTATTATTAACAATTTTATGCCAATTATCTGTGATAACATAGATAAAACCGCAAACTCCTTGAGAGACACAAATATCTAAATCTCAGTCAAGGGGAATTACACAACAAGTGTAACTTTCTCCCTCTCATAGAAGATTTGATTCACAGGTAAAAATCCTTCACCCAAAGAAAACACAATTTGCTTCAAAGGTGAATGCTGCCAAATATTTTAAAAGAAATTATACCAATTGTATATAAGATTTTGCAAAATACAGAAGCAATTGAATACTTCTTAAATCATTTTATGAGACTCTTTACTCTGATACCAAATCTAGATATAGTCACTGCCAGAACAGTACAGTCCAAAATTGTAAGTCAGAAGGGCCAAGATGGCTGACTAGATGCAGCCAGGAAGAGCTTCTCCTACCCAGAGACCGGCCAGCAAGAAAATTGACAGACTCTGATATGGTTTGGCTGTGTCACCACCCAAATCTCATCTTGAATTCCTGTATGTTGTGGGAGGGACCCAGTGGGATGTAATTAAACCATGCAGGTAAGACTTTCATGTGCTGTTCTTGTGATAGCGAATAAGTGTCATGAGATGTGATGGTTTTAAAAAGGGGAGTTTCCCAGCCAGGCATGGTGGCTCATGCCTGTAATCCCAGCATTGGGAGGCCGAGGTGGGTGGATCACCTGAGGTCAGGAATTCAAGACCAGCCTGGCCAACATGGCCAAACCTCATCTCTACTAAAAATACAAAAATTAGCTAGATGTGGTGGGAGGTGCCTGTAATCCCAGATACTTGGGAGGCTGAGGGAGGAGAATCGCTTGAACCTGGGAGGCAGAGGTTGCAGTGAGCCAAGATCACGCCACTGGACTCCAGCCCAGGCAACAAGAGTGAAACTCTGACTAAAAATAAATAAATAAATAGAAAAGGGGGAGTTTCCCACAAAGGTGTCTCTTTGATTGCTGTCACCCATGTAAGACATAAGTTGCTCCTCCTTGCCTTCTGCCATGATTGTGAGGCCTCCCTAGCCATGTGGAACTGTAAGTCCATTAAACCTTTTTTCTTGCACAAATTACCCAGTCTCACATGTGTCTTTATCAGCAGTGTGAAAATGGACTAACACAGAACATTGGTACAAGGAGTGGGGTGCTATGAAAATGTGGAAGTGACTTTGGAATGGGGAAACAGGCAGAGGCTGGAACCGTTTGAAGGGCTCATTAGGCAGGGAAACTGGGAATGATTGGAACTTCCTAGAGACTTACTGAATGGCTTTGCCCAAAATGCTGATAGTGATATGGACAATAAAGTCCAGGCTGATGTGGTCTCAGATGGAGAGGAAGAACTTGTCGGGAACTGAAGCAACGGTGACACTTATGTTTTAGAAGAGATTGGTGGCATTTTGTCCCTGCTCTAGATATTTGTGGAATTTCGAACTTGAGAGAGAGATGATTTAAAGTATCTGGCAGAAGAAACTTATAAGCAGCAAAGCATTCAAGAGGTAACTTGGGTACTGTTAAAGGCATTCAGTTTTGAAAGGGAAACAGCATAAAAGTTTGAAAAACATGCAGCCTGACAATGTGAAAGAAAAGAAAAATCTCATTTTCTGAGAAGAAATCCAAGCTGCTTGCAGAAATTTATATAAGTAATGAAGAGCCAAATGCTAATCACCAATGGGGAAAATGTCTCCAGGGAATGTCAGAGGTCTTCACAGCAACCAGCCCCTCCCATCACAGGCAAGGAGGTCTAGGAGGAAAAAGTGGTTTTGTGGGCCAGGCCCAGGGTCCCCATGCTGTGTACAGCCTAGGGACTTGGTGCCCTGAGTCCCAGCACCTCCAGTCATAGCAGAAAGGGGCCAACATAGAGCTCAGGCCATGGCTTCAGAGGGTACAAGTCCCAAGTGTTGTCAGGTTCCATGTGGTGTTGAGCCTGCCAGTGCACAGAAGTCCAAGAACTGGGATTTGGGAACCTCCAACTAGATTTCAGATGATGTATGGAAATGCCTGGATGTCCAGGCAGTAGTTTGCTACAGGGGCAGGCATCTCATGCAGAACCTCTACTAGGGCAGTGCAAAAGGGAAATGTGTGGTCGGAGGCCACACACAGAGTCCCTACTGAGACACTGCCTCGTGGAGCTGTGAGAAGAGAACCACCATCCTCTAGACCCCAGAATGGTACATCCACCAATGGCTTGCACCACACACCTTGAAAAGCTGCAGACTCTCTATGTAAGCCCGTGAAAGCAGCCAGGAGGGAGGCTTTACCCTGCAAAGCCACAGGAGCAGAGCTGCCCAAGACCATAGGAACCCACCTCTTGTATCAGCATGACCTGGATGTGAGAAATGAAGTCAAAGGAGATCATTTTGGAGCTTTAACATCTGACTGCCCTGCTGGATTTCAGACTTGCATAGGGCCTGTAGTCCCTTTGTTTTGGCCAATTTCTCCCATTTGGAATGGCTGTATTTACCCAATGCCTGTACCCACATTGTACCTAGGAAATAACGTAACTTGCTTTTCATCTTACAGGCTCACAGGCAGAAGGGACTTGCCTTGCCTCAGATGAGACTTTGAACTGTGGACTTTTGACTTGATGCTGAAATGTGTAGGGACTTCGGGGGACTGTTAGGAAGGCAAGATTAGTTTTGAAATGTGAGGATATGAGAATTGGGAGGGGCCAGGGGCAGAATGATATGGTTTGACTGTGTCCTCACCCAAAACTCATCTTGAATTCCCATGTGTTGTGGGAGGGACCCCATGGGAGGTAACTGAATCATGGGGGCAAGTCTTTCCCATGCTGTTTTCAGGATAGTTAGTAAGTCGAATAAGATCTGATGGTTTTTGAAAGGGGAGTTTCCCTGTACAACCTCGCTTTTTGCCTGCTGCCATCCGTGTAAGATGGGACTTGTTCCTCCTTTCCTTCTGTCATGATTATTAGGCCTCCCCAGCCATGTGGAACTGTAAGTCCATTAAACCCTCTTTCTTGTATAAATTACCCAGTCTCGAGTATGTCTTTATCAGCAGCATGAAAACGGACTAGCACAGACTCCAAGCAGACTTCCTCTCCTAGAGGAAGGCATTGAGAGGCGAGAGGGAGCAGAACCTGGGCTGAAAGTGGAGGAAGCTGGGAACCCTGCAAGGAGCTGCGGAGCACCAGGACTCCTTATGCACCTCCAGTGGCTCCTAGGGAAGCAGTGAGTTAAATAGACCCGGTGTGGCCCTCTCTTTCCACAGACCTCTGGAATCTTCAATGTAGAAAAATCTATTTTTAAAATACATGCTTGCAACTGACAATTGAAAACTGAAATAAAACAATACCATTTATACCATCAAAGCATTAAATATATAGGGTTAAATGTAATAAAATATATATGAAGTTTATTCCGTGAAAATTACAAGACAATAATGCAATAAATTAAAGCAGAATGTGTGTTTGTGTGTGTGTGTTTGTGTGTGTCTACTGGAATGGAAGACTCAACATGGGTAAGTTGTTGCTTCTCTCCAAACTGTTGATCTTGAAATTAAACACAATCCTAATAAAAATTCTGGCATATACTTATGTAGAAATTAACAAGTTGATATTATATTTTTGTGCCAAATTGAGGGACCTAGAATAGTATTAACAGAAAAAAAAAAAAGCTCAAAAAAGAAGAACAAAGTTGGAGAACTTATACTGCCTCATTCAAGACCCAATATGAAGTAAGAGTAATCAAGACAGTATCTTTTTGACATAAAAACAGACACACAGATTGAGGAGGAAAAAAGAGTTCAGAAATACCTCCCCCGGGCCACTGACTTTTGACAAATGTATTAACGTAATTCACTGGAGATAGGAGAGTCTTCCTAACAACTGATGGTAAAACAACTGGACATATTTTTGTATATAACCATAAAAAGAACCTCATATCACTTCCAAAAACATCAAATTAATCATAGATCTAATGTAAACGTTAATATGTACAAGTTCTAGAAGACAATGTAAGGGTTAGGCAAAGATTTCGTACGTATGATGCAAAAGGGAAGCATCAAAGAAAAACTGTAAAAACAAAACTTCACTAAGATACAAAAGCTCTGGCCAGGCGCGGTGGCTCACGCCTGTAATCCCAGCACTTTGGGAGCCCGAGACGGGCGGATCATGAGGTCAGGAGATCGAGACCATGCTGGCTAACATGGTGAAACCCCGTTTCTACTAAAAAATACAAAACAATTAGCTGGTCGTGGTGGCGGGCACCTGTAGTCCCAGCTACTCCGGAGGCTGAGGCAGGAGAATGGCGTGAACCCGGGAGGCAGAGCTTGTAGTGAGCCGAGATCATGCCACTGCACTCCAGCCTGTGCGACAGAGCAAGATTCCGTCTCAAAAAAAAAAAAATGAAAGCTCTGTTCTTTGAAACATATTGTCAAGAAAATGAAAAGATAAGGCACAGTCTGAGAGAAGGTATCTCCAAAGTACTTATCTAATAAAAGACTTGTATGCAGGAGCTAGGAAAAAACAGAAAATAAACAAACAAAATCCCTTACTACTCTAAGAAACAGAAAAACCCAACTAAAAAAAATTGGCAGAAGGTGTTAAAAAATACTTCACCAATGAAGAGAGATAGTTAGAAAAGAGAACATAAAAAGATATTTAACATCAATGGCTATTTGGGATTCTCTCCCAAAGCAAAACCACAATGAAATGCTACTACCCACCTAATAAAATGGATAAAATAAAACCATATTCCAGGCTGGGCGTGGCATTTCATGCCTGTAATCCCAGCACTTTGAGAAGCCAAGGCAGGCAAATCGCTTGAGCCCAGGAGTTCAAGACCAGTCTGAGCAATGTAGCGAAACCTTATCTCTACAAAAAACAGGATAATTAGTGGATCATGGTGGTGCATGCCTGTAGTTCCCACTACTCAGGAGGCTGAGGCAGGAGGACTGCTTGAGCCCAGAAGGTCAAGGCTGCTGTGAGCTGTGATTGTGCCACTGCACTCTAGCCTGGGCAACAGAGTGAGACCCTGTCTCTAAATAAATAAGCACGAGAAAGAAAAAAAAATTATATATATTCCACACAGTGCTACACAGAGCTAACAAAATTGTGGAGAAACTAGAACCTTTATACCTAGAATCATGGAAATGGAAAACTGCATGGCAATTCTGTAAAAGAGTTTGGTGTTTTTAAAAAGTTAAGCATGCATTTAAGAATATCTATTCCATTCCTAGGCATTTACCTGAGAAACAAAAACATGTTTGATATTTTAAGCAAATGTTAGTAGCAAATGTATTCATAATAGCTAATGACTGAAAACAACGTCAAAGTCCATTAACTGGAGAGTGGATAAACAAATTGTAATAAAGCCACAGTGAATGCTACTCAGTTTTTTTAAATGTGCTGTGATATATGATACAACATAGTTTAAGCTCAAATGCATTATGCTGAGTGAAAGAAGCCAGACACAAAAGACTACGTACAGCATCATTCTATTTATATGACATTCGGAAAAAGGCAAAATTACAGGGACAGAAGTCAGAGGGGGTTGCCAGGGCAGGGAGGGTAGACGGGTGACTACAGTGGGGAAGGAGGGAGCTTAGAGGGATAGTGAAACTGTTTTGTTTTTGTTTTCATTTTTGTTTTGAGAGAGTCTCACTCCGTCATCTAGGCTGGAGTGCAATGGCACAATCTCAGCTCACTGCAACCTCGGCCTCCCAGGGTCAAGTGATTCTCCTGCCTCAGCCTCCCGAGTAGCTAGGATTACAGGCACTCGCCACCACACCTGGCTAATTTTTGTATTTTTAGTAGAGACGGGGTTTCATCAGGTTGGCCAGGCTCGTCTTAAACTCCTAACTTTAGGTGATCCACCCTCCTTGGTCTCCCAAAGTCCTGGGATTACAGGCGTGAGCCAACGAGCTCAACTGCCACTGTTTTCTATCTCCCTTTTGGCTGCGGTCACATGACAGTACCCATTTGTCAAACTTCACTGAATGCTAAACTAAAACAATTGAGCCTTATAGTATGTATACTACACATCAAATTCTGAATATATCCTGAAACAAAATTGAATTAAAAAACTGTTCATCATATGACAGAAATCAAAAGGTCTCAGTCCACCAAAAAATAATCCATTGTGGGAGAGGCAGGTGAGACCTAGGCGAGGGGATGGGATAGTTTGCCTTCTGAAGTAGTAGCTTGTAGTAAAATGCCAAGGAAAACAGGAGTTTGGGGAAATAAAATCAAAGCACATACCCAATGGCGAAGAGCTTGCACTCAATAACTGCACCATCAAATGCCCATAAAAATATTAATAAAACCTCCATGGTAAATATATGCATGTAAAAATAAATGCAAAATAACATCATGGCATCTTACCCTCTCTTCCTCTACCCATTTATCCAAGACACCTGTAACCAGCTGGTATCTACAGATCATTTCTACGCATTCTAATTTTTCTTCGCTAGATAACGTAACATGCCAAAACAAGTAAATGAACAATGTTGATTGCGAATATAAATACAAAAAAGTCTTCTTCATCAAAAAATGGTATGTGAGGGTGATGAATATGTTAATTAGCTTGAATGAGTCATTCCACAATATATACATATATCAAAACATCATGGTGCACCCCATAATATGCATAAGTTTTATTTGTCGAATTAAAAAATAAATACATATATAAATAAATGTGCTTTAAAAGTACTCAGTTAAATTGAATACACAAACACCTATATTCTGCAGGATCTTGGGTTGAATATTATTGTGAACATACCTTTTATTACATCATAGAATAATAAATTCTGACTCCTACACTGAAGAAACTAGAACTAC
Source organism: Macaca mulatta (assembly GCF_049350105.2). NCBI lineage: Eukaryota > Metazoa > Chordata > Mammalia > Primates > Cercopithecidae > Macaca > Macaca mulatta. The sequence continues at coordinate 12,990,065 of NC_133411.1, forward strand.
AAACAAAAGTAGCACCCACTTTCAAATCTCCTGATTCACAGGTCTTTGAATGTGCCCGCTTTCAACATGAGATCCCTCATAGAAAACATAGGACTGAAGAACATTTAAAAGTGGATGGAACCGGGTACAGTGGCTCCTGCCTGTAATCGTAGCACTTTGGGAGTCCAGAGCAGGAGGATCATTTCAGTCTGGGAGTTCAAGCAGCCTGGCCAACATGGCAAAACCCCATTTCTACAAAAAATACAAAAAGAAGCCAGGTGTGCTGGCTTGCAACTGTAGTCCCAGCTACTCAGGAGGCTGAGATGGGAGGATCACCTGAGCCTGGGAGGTCGAGGCTGCAGTAAGCTATGATCACACCACTGCACTCCAGCCTGAGCAACAGAGTGCAACTATCTCCAAGAATAAAAAATAAAGTAGATGAATGAGGAAAGGAAGAAAACAATTTTTTAATATACTGTTGGATTTGATTTTATCATTTTTGAGGATTTCTGCATCTATATTTATGAGGAATATATTGGCCTGTAGCTTTTCTTCTATTGTTTTTGTCTGAGTTGGTATGAGGGTAATGTGGCCTCATGAAATGAGTTGGGAAATATTTCCTTCCTTCTGTTTTCTGCACAAAAGCATACACTATGCAGGATTGTTATTCCATCTGTAAATATTTTGTAGAATTCACCTCACCAGGAAACCATCTAGGCCTTTCTTTCTATTTTTTCTTTTCTGGAAGGTTTTAAATTATGAGTTCAATTTTCTTAATAGCTGTAGAATTATTCAGGTTACCCATTTAATGTTAGTGTTGGTAGTTTGTGTTTCTTGAGGATTTTTTCCATCTCATCTAAATTGTCAAATATGTACGTACAGTTGTACACAGTATTCCCTTACTACCACCGCTCTGGGAAAGGTGGTCAGCAGCAGTAAAGGGAATTGCCATAGAGCTTAATTAATTAGAATATGAGAACAGAATGGGATGTAGTTTTAAAGAATAATCAGGGAATCAGACGTGGATCTGCTACTTGTTAGCTTGTTTTCTGACTTTGGTTCAACCACCACAATTCTCAGGGTGACCATTTCTCTAGCTCTGAAGTACATAGGAGAGAACACATGTCTGTTAAAGTCCCCTTCCTGATGAAAAATATTATGATTCCAACATTTATTAGACATTTACCTCAAAGGACATGAAAAAATCTGGCAAATGGAGAGAAAGAATAAAGCACTGAATCAAAACAGGATCAGACCTTCACTTTACATTTTACAATCTGTGTGGCTTCAGAAAGCCACTGGAAGTATATGAAGTCTATCTTGTTCAACATTAATGATTGTTTGAAAAATAAATGTGATGATGTGAATTAAAATGCTCTGTAAATTGTAAATGTACAATGGGACATTATTGCCGGTGGTCAATATTTGAAGAACAGAATTGGTAAGGCCTTGTGAGCCAAGGGCAGGAAAGACTAGTCATTGTAAGAGAAGGCGATCTCGAATCTCCACTCACAGCTGGACAATCACACCACTGCCCTAGCTACTGGGTTTTAAGAAGCTGGATCTGCAAACATTTCTAAGCTAAATTTACAGTATGAGTATCTTTAGGAACAAATCAGATCATCTGGACAAAAAGTATGAAGTTTTTATGTTTGTTTGTTTTCTTCCGTTTTCCTAGCTCAAAGACTTGTGGATCTGTTTTTTCTTTTGAAAAAAACAAAGGTTTTTTTTGTTTTGTTTTTTGTTGTTTTTTTTTTCAGTTCCAAGACTCCTGAGTGTACTACAGAGGGAGACAATAATGTACACAAGTTTTGGTCACTAATATCTACAAAGTAGTTGGTTGTTGAACCTCCAGGTCATTTTTGGAGAAAAAATCAATTCTGAAAACAATCAAATGTATATATTTTTGCTCTTAGTTTACTTCCAGGCCCTTTACTTGTCTCCATTACAGTAGCCACGACTCCACGACAAGCTCTCATTACCTTCAGCATAGGGCATCACTAGGCCCACAGAATTGGATTCTCTGACTCCAGTCCTGTGCTCTGCCAGGACAATCAATTTTACACAAAGCTTCCGTTCTAGAAACACCAAACATTTTTTTGCACTTTATATCCTAACATTTCCTTCTTAGAAAACATGCCCTTCCCAACATCTCAAGGGAGTCTGAGATGTTTCTCTCTCTTTCTAAGGGAATTTCCTAATTCTCCACATTGAGGCCTTTTGTTTCCACCAAACTTCAGAATTCCTGAGATGAATCTTTATGCCTTGTGGAGGTCCTTTCCTCCCAGCTCTGCATTTTTAGATTACATTAGCTGTCCTTTAAAAATTTCAAACATACCAGGCACATTTATTTTGAACTTTCTCTGCCAGGTGTGAACTAAGTATGTTCCAGAATAGTGGTTCTCAAACTTTGGGCAATCTGAGAAAAATACAGAGGTTCAGACTCTCTCCTTAAATGAATCCCAGCCTTTTTATGACTTATTAGCTCTCCAAGTAAGGACAGGGATAGACATGGACATTTGAAAGGTATTTGCTGGGGTTTGAGGTAATAGGATTCAGCTGTGACAGAAAGATTCGGTTTCAAATAGCTGACTACTTAAGTTCTACATTTTAGAATGAAGGTCAGGCCCTGCATCAGCTTCACCCAACTTAATGATTCCTCCCTCAAGCCTATCCTGAATTTCTGAGATATTCTTTGCTAGAGTATGAGACTATCGTTATTAAACATTACACTGCATCAATTTAAGAGATATATTTTTTCACATTTTAATGTCTTTGATACTGGGTCATATCTTAAAATCTATGACATCTTAAAATTATTTGTCAGCATCTTTTCTTCCACATTAGCACCTAACATAATTGTGCTTCTTACAATCAAGTTTTCTTAGATTTGGTGAAATACAATAGCAAAGACATCAAGATAAGAAAATTCCACTCTAACTCAAAATTAGAAGTAACCCAATGGTTCAATAAATATTGTGGAAATAAAGTGGTAGAATGATGTAATATTATATGATTAATTGAATTCAGGCTAGGATGCTTAAATATGAAAGTTTCAAGGAGGAATTTGTCATCTGCACAATTTTGTAAAAACGCGGAGGAGTCTAGCTCTCTCCTTAAATGAATCTCAGCCTTTTAATGATTTATGAGCTGTCCAAGCAAGGACAGTGATACACACGGACATCTGAAAAGTATTGCTGGGATATGGGGTCATACGATTGATGACATAGTTAATTACCCAGGGAACTGAAACATATTCCATCCAATAGCCAATTTGGTCTGTTAGGGACCATTAAAGGATGGGGCATGGACCACATCTCAGTTCTGAACTGTCTCTCAAGTTGTGGGTCATCAAACTTAGGTTCATTCTGAGAACACTTCAAAAACCAGATGTGTCTATATCTGTGTAACAAACTACCCCAGATTTAGTGGCATGAAACAATGACTTTTTTTTTTAACTTATTGCTGCCTATCATGGCTCCAGGGGTTACCTGGACTTAACTAACTGGATTTCACTTGGGGATTTGCATATGGATGTATTAATGGCAAAATCATGAGTGGCTGGGGCTAGAGACGGCCCACATGTTGGGTGCCTGGGTGGGAAGACACAAATGGCTGGGAGTTGAAACAGAGGGACACCTTGGGCGCCTCTCCCAGTCTCCATGTGGCCTGTTTATGAGGTCTCTACAAGACCCTAGCTTCCGAGTAGTCATATCTCTTATATGCAGGCTCCTAGCTCCAAAGGTGAGTATCTCCCGAGAGAGAGAGAGAGAGAGAGAGAGAGAGAGAGAGAGAGAGAATCATTCTCTGAATCCAAAATTCGAGTCTTGCATTTTAAATAATCTGAAAGTTAATTAACACAAAATCTTTTTTCATTCTTAAAAAATTATAAAAGTTACTGCAATATATTCATTAGGAAAAAAAAACTGTAACTACATCTGAGTAGTCTGCTGAGTCAAACAGAACTCTAAGCAACCTATAAACATAGAAAAACCCACACACAACCTATAAAAACAGAAAAACCCACCCACCGAAATTCACGATGCCTGTCTTTCCAAAACACAAACTGGATCAACACAAAACCTCTCATCAAAGATGCTTAAAGTAGCATAAATAATGTTTCTTTGTGAAACATTAATTGTTTACTATTATGTATTGAACATAATTTTTAAAGTATATTATAAAGTAACTTGTGTCCCTCAAAATTAATTATCTCAGGTTAGTGGTTGATTTTATTTCTTATCTATGAACTGCCCCAGAGAGACGTGAAGCCTAGCGGTCTGAATAATCATGACAATAAATGTCCTCTATGTTTTTATATTTTTCAGAGAAATAAATATTAAGTGGGGAGATGCCCATTGTTTGTGATTTTGACTCAACTTTTAAAACTTGCACATTTTGATCTGAATGCTACAAACTGGACCCACCAAAATAACTCGTATCACTTCACGCTATTTAAGAATCACGAGTGTTTACGTGTCGGAATCCAAGCTGAGTAAAATAAAGTCTCCAGAATCAGCATTCTGGCACTTATTTTCAATGTAATGTAGGCACAGTGGGAAGCTGTAGGTTTAACAGGGGGCAATACTGTTAATTAATGTATTAAATTTTAAAATAAGAAATACCCAAAATCTGATTGTCCATGTATCTATACATTCAGGTAATTTGGAAACTCCACTTTTTAATGAGCATATCTCCCCTAACAAGGCAGCCACTGACAAACTTGAAATGGGTAATATAAAATATCTAAAATATTTTTATGTTGATAATACTACTATAACAAACTTCCATGCTGAATGCCAGGAATACATTATTTCATTGTATTCTCACCAGAAACCTATAAGGCCAATAATATCCCATTTTATATCTGAGACATCTACTGTATAAATCACCCAATTTTATATAAATGGTTCAAGGAATCATTTGAATTCCTTACAACAAACAATGATGAACCAAAAAAAGTAATGTAACCTTCCAACGTGCACTCTTTACCCTCTCGTTTCTCATTAATCCATTTTAGAGGCACTTTTATTTCTCATGCCAGCCCCTTGTTGAATTTCAGCATTGCTACTAGCCTTATAAGATGTCTAAAGGTCAGCATTTAATCTCAGAACAAGAACCAAAAACACAAACAAAAAGTTAATGAGCCCTCATCCCCACCCCTACCCCATAAGTCATTACAGTTACATAATTATCTAAACTTGGAATATGGATCACTGTGTTTAGGCCATAAGTTGACTAAGTCTGTAAAAAATGACTTCTAATCACACACTCTTTGCCAGGCAACAGGACAAAACTGTTCAAACAAAATTATGGAACTTTTATTCTAGATTGAAGTTGAGAGAGACAAAATACAAATAATAAAATAGATATAATAGACACACCACAATAACAGCTGGTGGTGAGAAAGAAAAATGAAGTAGGCCAGGAGATGGAAAGAATGGGCTCTCTGGGGTGGTGGCATTTCAGCAGGGGTGAAAAGACATTATAGCTTCTCTAGACAAATCACATAACCTCTGTATGCCCATGTTTCCTGATCTGTAAAATGAGGAACTGGACTAGAATGCCATTTAATGGACCTCCAAGCCTTGAAGTTCTATGACCCTGAGCCCTTTCATTCACAAGAAAGCCTCTCAAAGAAGAGTTTGCACTAACAGCTCATCTAGTATCCATCCAATTCCAATGGAACCAACAGTATCAATCAATCACACTCCCTTATGAATAGTACCTTTCACCCCTAGAGGTGAAGATCTGCTCTCTTCTTTTTAATCTGATAAAGCTTTCTGGTAAATATTGCAATATAAGAGAAACAATATTTCTGAGCATCAGCAAGGAATGTGTCATGACTCCACACTGGCTGATCTTGTGGACTAGACAGGGAGAAAGATGTCATTTGGTGAATTATTTACCGCTCAAATTCTCACAATCTAAAAAAAAAAAAAAAAAAAAAAAAAATCAGTGAATCAATTTCAACACAGAGAACCCAGTCCACTTTGTTTTTCTCTGACATGAAGGATGGTATTATGTAAATAGTGTCAGGATGTAGGGGTCACTTAAGGGGAGGCAGCAATTTTGAAAACATAGATTAAAGAACAAGGATGCACATTGACATCACAAGCTCTGTTTGATGGGCTGAATGTAGTAAAATGTACCAGTAACACAAGCAAAATTCTATATTAGGGTTTAGAAAACCAATGTGCAAGAATAATATGGAAAGCCAAATCTTGGTAGCAACATACATTGGACAAAATATCCTTAAATATGGTGGCAATCAGTTTAAGTTGGAATAATCAATACTAAGAAGTTCTGCCAAAACTGTCACCCTAGGCTCTTGCTACCTAAAGTGTGGTCCCTGGAGCAGCTAAATCAGTGTCACCAAGAGCTTTCAGAAATGCAGCATCTTGAGGTCCACTCCAGACTTACAGAATCAGACTCCGCATCTCAAAAAGACTCCCAGGTGATTTAGTATACTCATTCAAGTTTCAGAAGCCGTATCCCAGTCTGTTACTCACATCAGACCAAGTAAAGTTCTAGTCTATCCTAGACAGACCACAACTGCAAGACAGGATCAGCACATATTAACGAGATGCAGATCAACTGGACCAGGGCATGGACAAACTCAAATCTCTAAAACTATCAAGGCTATTCAGAGGCTGGGATGATTTGGTTTGGAATGTGTTATTCGGTAAGGTTGCCACTAGCCACACGTGGCTATTTAGCTAATAATATAAGGCTAGTCCAAAATAAAAGGTGCCATAAGCATAAAATACACTTCAGACTGCTGAGGCTTAGTAATAAGAAAAAAAGTAAACTGTCTCTTTCATAATTTTTATACTGAAAATGTCAAAATAATATGTTGGTGTATTCGTTTAACTCAAATATATTATTAACATTAATTTCACCTGTTTCTATTTGCATTTTTTCATGTGGCTACTAGAAATTTTAACTTGCTTATATGGCAAACATTTTATTTCTCCTGGCATTGTTGCTTTAGAGACAATCAGGAACAGGTACAGTAGTTCTTTTCAAACATGTGAAGTGCTGTTATATAGAAGAAACATTAACTTGGCTCAGTCCAGAAACAATAATTAGAACCCTGCTATAATACTGCTTGATCAGCAAAGGCAGGTAACAAATCTTTCTTTCCCAACATTGCCCAGTAGGGAATGTCATCATTCTGACAGATCCATCTTCGAATCGGACTCTCACGAAAAGGTTGCACTTCTTGTCTTACCAAAAGATGTGAAAATATGGCAATAAAAATAAAACAAGAAAACCAAACTACCTGTCAAAAAGCACTGTCTCATTAGTAGTTCCCAGTACACTCTCCTTTTGCCTGCAGAGAACAATTACATAAATCATTTTATCTTCTCTTTACAGAATAACAGGTGGACACCCAGGCAGGCAAGCACATCATCAGAGGGATTCACATTCAGGTTTGCAAATGAACATTTTTCTGACGGTGACACTTACTTTTGTTAAACTTCCTCGTGGATACATTACAGATCATCTCCTGGAAGAAATATTTGCTGTCTTGAGACTGTCAGGATTCTCAGACAGCCTGTATCATCAGTATCAGAGGAGGAAAAAATAAATAATTTGTAAAACCACCCTGTGTCCATAAACTTGATCTCAACGAAGTATTAAGACTGTCAACAGAGTTTAGCAAAACATGTCTGTCTCACCACTATGATATTTGAGATAATACTCAGGAAAATTTACCTTTATTACAAGTTAAAGCTACAATAATGTGGCTATTTCACTAGTTCTACATAGTTCACTTTCTAACTGTGTATTAGAAATGCTAAATACTTATTTATGATCCTAGGAGAATGACTCTTTGACTCTATTTGGATCAATAAAATCAGAAAAAAACTCATTTTTTTTCCAGGGGTGGTTTCTTTGATTTTCTTTAACAGAACCAGGTTTTTAAAGGAAAAATAAAATACTATATTATCTGTACTAGCACAGAAAATCTTAACAATGGTTTGATCGACCTTCAAATTATAAAATATAAGTACCCCAAAGTGTTTCAAACACTGCTGTCTTTAAGATAACAATTTAGATTCAAAAGAATTCAGTCTGAGTCCCAGTTCTCATCAAGCTCAATCTGTTTATGAGACTTTAGTTCACTCATCATTTACCAAGGCATTGGCTGTTGTACTTATTCCTCCAGCTTTTACTTCCCATATTCCACATTTCTATGTAAATAGAAGGGAAAAAATGACTTCCCATTTAACTAACTAAAGCCCATGCATATTTATTTTAATAAAATAGGTGTTATTCAGGGATGAAAATCTTTACAGAAACTTTTAACACAGGTTTCTAAGAAGTCTGTGTGATAGCTCCCTGAAGACTTTTTAAAGTTTATAAATCGATCTAACGTGAGTGCATTGCGAATATCTTGAAGGGATGGATAGACTAAAAAATACATACACACACACACACACACACACACACACACACACACACACACACACTGCTTGCCAGATTTTGAAGACTAATAATGCAACCTCTAAAGCCAAATTAGGATTCACATTTGTAGATTCCCATTAAAATGAAAGCAACCATCAGTTATATTTACTTCATCCCATTCTGAAAATTGGAAAATAGTTTATAGCATAAAATAACTCTGGCATTAGTTTTACAAAAAGTTACACAGGGCCAGGCGTGGTGGCTCAAGTCTGTAATCCCAGCATTTTGGGAGGCCGAGACGGGCAGATCACGAGGTCAGGAGATCGAGACCATCCTGGCTAACACGGTGAAACCCCGTCTCTACTAAAAAAATACAAAAAAAAAATAGCCGGGTGAGGTGGCGGGCGCCTGTAGTCCCAGCTACTCAGGAGGCTGAGGCAGGAGAATGGCGTGAACCCGGGAGGCGGAGCTGGCAGTGAGCTGAGATCCAGCCACTGCACTCCAGCCTGGGTGACAGAGCAAGACTCCCTCTCAAAAAAAAAAAAAAAAAAAATTTTACACAGAAGTTCTGGCATATCACAGAACTTTGTTTCTAATCACAAAATAATGAATTCAGGGAGCACCTATTGTTTAATTTGAACTCTTTTATAGGTACCATGTATATTCTGTTGCCAGCATTTTGTTGAATTGATTTTTTAAAATCTCAATAACTAGCTCATTTTTCTAATCAATCACTGTATTTGGCTGGCAAACTACTTTCTTCCTAGCAAACTTCATATATAGTAAGTCACGTTAATATTTTTAACCAAGCTTCAGAGCAAGTGTCTGAGTTGAATTTGGATGTCCTGAGGTTGGCTATACATAAAGGCAGGAAGGTAAAGATCAGGGAGTTAGCCCCTTAATTGACTGGGGGAGGAGGGACAGGGGGTCAGGGAGCCATCATTTTCACGAACAGGAGCTAGCATGTGACTGTAACTGGAGTCCCTTAGTGTATCATGGCAAGAAACCTGACTCTCCAGTGGCTACTAGCCGAGGACACCTTAGGAAGCCACAGCTATGTTAAGACAGCAGCTTCAACGTGGAAATCAGGTTTCTACCATCAACTTTTAGGACATGAAATAGCCAGGACCTGAATGCTTGTCTTAGCACCATTTTGAATGTGATCTGCCAGTCAACTTTATAAAATCAGGGTCTAAACATGTTGTTTTCTTTTTTTATTAACTACTATATCACTTGCCCCAGCACAATACTTTAATGACTATTTTTAAATGAAAAAGTAAATCTCACCTACTCCATGGTGATGGATATGGACTATATTATAATGGCCTCCCAAAATTCACAGCATCATAACCCCCAGTACATCAGAATGTGACCTTATTTGGAAACAAAGGCATAGCAGATGTAGTTACTTAAGATGAGGTCATACTGGAGTAGCAAAGGCTTCTAGTCCAATATGACTAGTGTCCTTAAGAAAAGGAGCACCACGTGAAGATGAAAACAGAGCTTGGAGTGAAGACACAAAAGCCAAGAAACAGAAAAGGGAACTGCTAGGGAACTACCAGAAACCTGGAAGAACAGATTCTCCCTCACAACCCTTAAAGAGACACCTTGGTCTTTGACTTCCATCTCCAAAACTATGTTTCTATTAATTAATCCACTCAGTGTGCAATGCTTTGTTACAGAAGGCCTAGCACGCTAATACAATCGTCAAGACGATCTATGGCTTGATATTACACACAAGTCATGGAAAGTTTAAATCTGAATAAAATCAATAAAATATCAAGGCTAAGAAAGGAATTTTTCAAGGGATGGGTTGCACTATATTTAATGTTTGAGTCCGTGATAAATTGTGACTAGTCTATATTTAGAAAAGCATAAATGCATAAAATAAATCAAATCAAGACATCTAAAATGTAACCCCTGTGAGAAAGAGAAACTTTGATTTGTACTTTGACACATCCCTGGAACATAAATCACACCTTAGCACATTATGGCCACAAACCATAATGATTTTTAAATGAATGAATGGCTAATGCAGAGAAGAAATATTCCAAATACAGGAGCAAATTGGAGAACTTGCTTAATGAAACATTAAAAACTCAAAATCCAAACCAGAAATAAGGTATAAAAAAATCTTTTCTAACTATTTCTATTTGGACAATTTTGTCATTGTTGTATTAAGTGAATGTCAGCCAATTAAAACAGAAATATTAATGGAAAAATTAGAAATATGGCATATAGGTTGTCAGTTTGATAAAAATGCAAGTACAATAACATTTTCAACATTTCAACAAACTATCAATTTTTAGCTTCATACTGTACAGATGGCAAAGGTGCTGTGTTTTTAAGCAACAATTAGAAGTAACTGTATATCCACATATAGAAGAATGAAACCAGACCCCTGTCACCATATACAAAAATCAACTCTAAATAGATAAAAGACTTAAATGTAAGACCTAAAACTATGAAATTAGTTGAAGAAATCATAGTGGATCAATGCTTCATGAATTTCAACTGGACAATCTTTTTTTGTAATAAGATCTCCAAAGCAGAGGCAACAAAAGCAAAAATAGACTAATGGGATTACCTCAAACTCAAAAGCTTCTGAACAGCAAAGTAAACAATAAAATGAAGAGACACCCTACAGAACAGGAGAAAGTATCTGCAAAATATGCATCTGACAAGGGGCTGATATCCAGAACTTATAAGGAACTCAAACAATTCAATAGCAAAAAGAAGCAAATAATCTGATTTTAAAATGGTCAAAAGACCCAAATAGACATTTTGCAAAACAAGATATGAAAATGGTTAATAGACATACAAAAAAAATCAACATCACTAATCCCCAGATAAATGCAAATCAAAATCACAATGAGGTATCACCTCACCCCAGTTAGAATGGCTATTATCAGAAAGACAAAAAATAACAAATGCTGGCAAGAATGCAGAGAAAGCGAACTTAGTACATTGTTGGTAGGAATGTAAATTAGTTCAGCTATTACAGAAAACAGTATGAAGGTTCCTCAAAAAATTAAAAATAGAACTATGGTATGATCTAGCACTCTCATTACTGGGTGTATATCCAAAGGAAATAAAATCAGTATGTCAAAGATTACATATATATATGTGTGTGTGTGTGTGTGTGTGTGTGTGTGTGTGTATGTATACATGCAATCAGTTTGACATACTGATTTTATTTCCTATATATATATATACACACACACACACGCATACCCATGTTTACTGCAACAGTATTCACAATAGCCAAGATACAGAAATGAATCTAAAAGTCATCTACAGATGAATGGATAAAGAAAATGTGATATATACACATATGCACAATGGAATACTATTCAGCCATAAAACTGAAAGAAATCCTGTTATTTGCAGCAACACAGATGAGTCTGGAGGACATTACGTTAAGTGAACCAATCCAGGCACAATAAAACAAATACGGCATGATCTCTCACTCATTTGTAGAATCTAAAAATGTAGACTTCATAGAAGTAGACAGTAAAATAGTAGTTGCCAGAGGCTGGGAAGGAGGAGGAAGAGGGAGGTATCAGGAGAGGTTGGTCAGTAGTTATAAAATTATAGTTAGACAAGAAGAATAAGTGTTGTGTTCTACTGCACAGTAGGGTGACCACAGCAAGTAACAATGTAGTATATATTTCAAAATACTAGAAGACTTTGAATGCTGTCACCATAAAGAAATGATAAATGTTTAAGGTGCTGAATACGATAATTACTCTGCTTTGTTCATTATACTATGTATACATGCATTGAGACATCACAGTATACCCCATGAATATGTATAATTATATGTGTCAATTATAAATTTTTAAAAACTAAATTTAAAAAGAAATTAACTATGTGAAACAATGTGGAAATAGATATTGAAATTTTTAAATAAGAAGCATAATTACAACAACATATCTACATATACTTTCATTAATGAATTACTTGTGGCTTATATTGTCAAGTGTCAAATAGAAAAATCTTTCAATTACAATAGCAATTATGCTAAAAACCGGACATTGTTTAGAATTATGTTAAAAAGTTATTTAATGCTTATTTTAATATATTTTAAAATACCAATGAGAATCCTAAATTCCTATAGTAACAACAATTTTCCATACTTCCACACATAATTTTCATAGACTTTTCTCCCTTGCAAGACAAAAGTTTGCCCCCATTCTTTCAACTTTAATTTGTTTTATTCAACAATGAATATTAAAATATTTACCAAATTACTTCCTTGTGTTTATGGGAGAAAAACTATAACCTGGTCTAAAAAAGTATGTCTTTCAAGAAAAAAAAAATAAAGATATCCAGTTTCAAATTATTTTTATTATAGTTAGGCATGTACAAATACAGCTAGGCTAGAAGTCCTTAAGTTTACAGAAACTACACACTTACAAAATGCAAAATTATAAAATAAATGTAAAAAAATAGTAAAATAAATAAAATTCTAAATAACAGCATTAATATAGTGTGTTGGATGTTGTAGCTTGGGAAAGTTACCAGGCCTAACGTGAATTTGGGGCTGACTGGTAATGGCCTTCATGAATGTCCTAAGCCTACATCATGCTGTGCTCCACACTGTTGGTTCAGGCTATGTCTTCCACATGCAAAGCTTCTGGTAAAGAGCTTCTATACACATAGCTCCACCTGTAATGACTCTAGGTGCTCGGGGAGGCATATGGTATACGTGGATCATGTATCATGTGAGTCAAATCCTGACCCAAACCTGCTAGGTCAGAATATTTCGTTCTCTTGTCCAGGATGATTTCCATGAGATTCAGGCTAGATCAGGCTAAGTGAATCCTTAACAGTCTTTTGGAACCATCAGGAAAAAGTATATTCTTCCCTATGGCTGCTCAACTCCTAGCATGTATACTTGGAGCTCCCACTGACATATTGACACTACTTGTAAAGAGCCTGCTAAAGATGAACGTAGTAAAGAAGAAAGCAGAACTACTAGACAGTGTATTGATCCATTTTCATAAAGACATACCCGAGACTAGGTAATTTATTAAGAAACAGAGGTTTAATGGACTCACAGTTCCACATGGCTGGGGAGGGCCCACAATCATGGCAGATGGCAAAAGGCACGTCTTATAACGCAGCAGGCAAGAGAGAGAAAGAACCAAGTGAAGGGGTTTCCCCTTATAAAACTATCAGATATCGTGAGACTTACTACCATGAGAACGGTATGGGGGAAACTGCCCACATGACTCAATTATCTCCCACCAGGTCCCTCCCACAACATGTGGGAATTATGGGAGCTACAATTCAAGATGAGATTTGGGTAGGGACATGGCCATATCAGACAGAAAGAGAAAAAATGAGCTATGACCAGTAGAACGTGGGGACAGAGCAAATCTCTAGCATTTTTTCTAAGGAGAGTCTGTAAATTCCACATTTCCTATTACTCCAGGTTAAGTTCATTTTCCATGATTTGTAAAGGGAGTCCCAACTAATCAGAAAACTACCACTGGCTGTCAGTGATATGTCCAGATTAAAGAACTGGTTCATCTGGGGGTGTGGTTTAGGTAGTGAGCACACTGCCCTTGACTGGAAAGGTAGGTATTCACTATCTGTTAAGAAAGTGGCTGTTAAACTCCTGTCTATGTATCTCAGACCACAGGGTGGAGGGTTTGAGGACTTGACAAAGTGTGCCAGATGATTCTCATGGCCTTTTGTAGATTTCTCCAAAGAACAGGCAGTCTTACATCCAGACTGGCACAGTGAGAAACAGAGAGAAAAGAAAATAAATATCTAACCACAGTGGCACATTCTGCCCATGGCCAGGAACCCAGAATGGCTGAGTAGGAAAACCATGAGCCTTGCAGGGTTGAAAGCCAAATCTAATCCAAGGCTCAGACCTCCTTTTCCAGCAATCTGCCTATAAGGTAGGAGGTTTAAAATACACCCAGCACTCCACTGATGGGTGCAGCAAACCACCATAGCATGTGTATACCTATGTAACAAACCTGCACGTTCTGCACCTGTATCCCAAAACTTAAAGTATAATAAAAAAAATGGAATAATATTAAATAAAATTACTATAAAAAAGGAAGTACAGCCAGTGGCTGAGGAGAAGGGATATAGGTGGAAGATGAGCTGAGGTGCTAATACAGAGCTCTCATGCATCCTCTAAGTCCAAAGGCACATGAACACCATCGTGGAAAGATGTTTCACTCCACTCCACCCAAAACTCCGTGGAAATGAGAAATATAAATGAAAAAACTAGGCTAAAATTTTGTGGCAAATTAAAAATGATGAACGTATTTTGTAAAGACAAATATATTCCCTAGATATGAAATTCCAAGGTAATAAGTAATAAAGTAGCTACTAACAAACAATCAACTTCGCATTGATATAGAAAGTATGGACTTATCTGCATTATTTATACTAAATATATAGCTTTATTTCTTTTATGAATACTAGTATTATTTCTACTTCCCATTTTCAATAAATTATTAAATTGGCAGGAGACATTGTATTGGAGAATGAGAAAAAAGGCAATTATGATTAATAAAAAATATTTCTTAAAAAAATAATGGGAGTTCTTTTCTTCATTTATTTTCAAATCCATTCGCTACTGAGTTAAACAAAGATAATAACACCCAGAGTGCCAATCCAAAATCACAGCATGCACTCACACATATTTGCATCTCATTAATGAAAAACAAAAGTTTCTATTTGAAGTACATTTTGTACTATCCAATATAAACTTCCCTGTAGTTCGAACATAGTATTAATTTATAAAGTAAATAAATATCGGAAGCTTCCACATTTACTGTGATAGGGAACTTCATGTGTCTACTTGGCTAGGGCATGGAGCCCAGCTGCTTGGTCAAGCACATGTTTAGATATTGCTGTGAAGGTGTTTGTGAATTTGATGAATATTTACAATCAGCTAACTTTAAGTAAAGCAGATCACCAGGCTTAATGTTGTGGGCCTCATCCAATCAGCTAAAGAACTTAAGAGAAAAGACAGAGGTTCCCCAAATCAGAATTCTCCTCAAGACTACAACATAAATGCCCTGTTTGAGTTCCCAACCTACTGGCCTGTCCAGCAGATTTCAGACTTCCTACAGCAGCAGCATCACTACCTGAATTTCCTGCCTGTCAGCTGGCCCCATAGCTTTTTGACTTTCCAGGCCCCATAGCTATATGAGCCAATCCTTAAAATAATATTCGTATTATCTCTCTCTCCAATGTGTGTGTGTGTGTGTGTGTGTTGTTTCCCTAGAATGAATTTCTCTTATTAGAATAACATTTAAACGCCCCCAAAATGATCTTGGCTGAAACACTACCTTTCAGGAGAAGAAAGGTCTTCACGCTGCATGATTGAAAGAAATGGTACAGAGTCTGTTTTCTCAGCCCTAGTTATTTCCTAGAGGAATTTGCTGACTTTACTCTGTGGCCTGAAGGGAACTGGTCTCACCCACGTGCAGTCCACAGGAGCAGCGGGCTTCACGCAGCTTTGTTCATTAACACAGGGCCTGTTTGGAAATCCTACTTTTAAAGTCATTAAACCACGCCTACCCAGGGCTTCTTCACAGAAGTGCTGGATTCTGCCTGTAGTACTGAGTCACAGGCAATCATGTTTGTATTTTGGAGAGTTTGCTTGGCCTGTGTGCTGCTGCCAAGGCTCTACATAGGCAATGGCCAATTCCATTTGTGATTTTGGTAAACACAGTATGTTTCATAAGGTGCTGGTGGTAAAAGTAAATCCAAAATTCTAAGCTTTGATATTCAAAATCCTAGCCAGAACCAGTTATTTATATTTTAATCAGCAGTTAGGGCAGAGGGCAGCTAAATGCAGTCGATGCTTTCTAGAAAAGGCAAATAAAAGATTTTGAGTATAATTGCTAGTCATTCAGTCATGGAATACTTTCTCCTCCCACCTCAAGTCAGCTACAAGCTTACCTTCACCTTCTATCTCCTGTTTCCTGTTACACATTTACTATTAACTTACGTCTCTTAACCACGCCACCTCTTCAGTCACACCCAACGGCATTTATTGTTTCTTCCCCCTTGTTCCTACCTTTCAGACTCTTCGGCTTTCATCAGATATTTTCCAGCTCCCACTGTAGGCCATGGTATCACACTCAGCCCCAAGAATGCCACAGGAATGTCACCCAGAGACTGACCTCAAAATGCTCACAGTAAAGCCATTCATTTTAACCAAAGGTGATTATTCTAAGTCTGAGATTTTTTTAAGTGCATTCTTAAAATTAGAAAAAAAAAATCCACAATCCTTGCTTAATTAATTATAGATGAAACATGGTCAGCACAATGCCAAATCACTATATTCCTACCTTGATCCTAAGTGATGGTCTAATGGCAGTAAGGAACAAATGGCAAGAAACAGGAGAGAACTGAGGATGATATTGCGAGAAAACTTGAGTAAACATAACATTTGGGGACACTTCTATATGACGTGAAGGAAATCCCAACTGTGACAGTATCACTGGCCAAAGAAATAGGTACCAGTCAGGGTGATCCAAACAGTATCCAGTTCGAAAATACACATTTCATGAAAAGATACTGTACACTCACAGGGAAAACCTCAAAGTTTCTGTTTACATGCAGTGGGACACAGTCTCCTAGATCCTGGAATTATAGTGACTGACCCTTCAGAAACAGAAACAAGCAGGTAAGAAATGTAATAGAGCAACCAAATATATGTATTTGAATTACTTGTTCATAGAAGACCCAATTAATTATTCAGCAAAAAGAAAAGAGGCAGCTGGAAATGAACAATAGGAAACCAATTTGATAATGGGTTTGCCCTTATGTGTGCACTTTACCAGCTAGAAAGTCCAAGTGATCTGTCTGAGAATTACTCTTTCTCTCTCCTTTGATTGTCTTTTACTTACCTGTTTCTCTGTGTCTCTCTTTTGATGTTTTTCTCTTTCTTTTTAAACCTCTTCCAAATAAAAGAATCACATTCAAACCTCAGAAGATTAATCAAAGCCTGTCAACATTGGAAAACACACACATTTCTGGGAAGAATCTACCTAGTTGCAGATGGCTCCCCATCTTCTCACCAGGTCTCCTGCGCTAGGAAAACTCGCTCTCTCTCTCTCATCACTCTGCCAAAACTGCTTTACTCAAGCTCCCCAAGGACCATCCTCTTTCTAAAGCTGGGGACAATTTTTAGACCTTCTTTCTTCACCTTCCTGCAGCATTTGACAGGTGGAGGCACAGCCAAGCTCTTCCTGGGTCTTTGAGTTTGGCTTCATGAACAGCATTCTCTGCACGTTTTCTTCCTACTTCACTGGCCACTTCTCACTCTTCTGTTGTTTCCCCCCTCTCCCTGACATCCCAATCACGTTCACCCCGGGGCTCAGTGGTCTTACCTCCTCCTCTGTATTTACACTCACTTTCTCAGAGATCTCACCCAGTCTGGTGACTTTAAATATCACCCATACACTGATGAATCTCAGGTCACTCCCCCCACCGGGACCTTGACTCCTAGATCCACCTGCCTACTGAGCCACTGCCACCTAGATCCACTGAGAGCTGGGTGCCCCAGAGGCCTTGGTGAACTTGAAATTCATCTCAAGTTCATCCACCTCTCAGACCTGCCCCACTCACCTCCTTCTCCTACTCATTTGGTGCCAATTGCATCCCTCAGAGTTTCTGAGGCCGAAAAGCTTGGCAGTCATTCTTAACTCAGCCTTTTCTCTCCCATTATACACCTAATCCACCAGGTAACTCCGTTGATTCTACCTTCTAGATAGGTACAGAGTTGAGTCACTTCTTGCCACCTCCATTGTTCTCTCCTCCTAGTCTGAGCCGCCATCATGTGTCATTTAGATTGACAACACCATCTCTGAACTGGTCTCACCGTGTCCACCAGTGCTCTCCTGCAGTCTGTTCTCTACAGATTCATCAGACTGATCCAAGTCTACGTCAGATCACGTCACTTCTTGGCTCAAAACCGTCCATGATAAAGAAGGTCCTGGAAAACCTGACTGAGCATTCATTCTCCTAAGTATCCTCCCACTATTCTCCTTCCAGCCACACTGTCCTCCTTGTTGTTCCCAAAGCACACTCAGCACACTGCCACGGGTGGCCCGTTGTGCCCGCTGCTCTCTGGGCCTGGACCTGTCTTTTCAAAGCCAGCATCACAGCTAACTCCCTCACCTCCTTTACTTCCTTTTTTTTTTTTTTTTTTTTTTTTGAGACGGAGTCTCGCTCTGTCACCCAGGCTGGAGTGCAGTGGCCGGATCTCAGCTCACTGCAAGCTCCGCCTCCCGGGTTTATGCCATTCTACCTCCTTTACTTCTTAAGTGTCAGTTCTACATAATTATCCAACATAAAAGTTCAACTGCATTGCTTTTGCCTGGAATCCTTTCTCCCCAACCTTCCTCTACTTTTGTTTTCCATGGCACTTATCAACAGCTAACACACAATTTACTCATTTCTGTTTGCTGTTTATTGTCACCCTCCTGAACAGCTGGGCACCAAATCCTTGTCAAGCAGACACTTAAAATTACCTATCACAGTAAATGTGGAAGCTTCCGATATTTATTTACTTTATAAATAAATAGTATGTTCGAACTACAGGGAAGTTTGTATTTGTTCTGTGATATATTCCAAGCATCCAGAAGAATGCCTGGCTCAAAGAAAGAGCACAGTAAAAACTTGTTGAGTAAGTGAATACTCAAAACTCTAATTTGAGAACTGTATCCAATATTTGCAAAATCTCTCCTACAGCTTATAGAAGGTATATATTCCATCTTAATACAAGTATCGAACATGCAGTAAAATCAATTCTGAACTGGGAATTCAAACCCTGGGTTTGAACCTGGATCTCGTTCTAATGATTCGGCCGTGAAGTAGTTCTTCGACCTTCCTGAGACTCAGTTCTTTACCTGTAAAATCAGGATAATGTTTAGCAGTTTTTGTTGTTGTTTTGGTTTTTAAAACCAAATATGATGATGCATGTAAAACTATAAATTCAGAAAAGCAAGATCATCTGATAAGAGGCCCCACTATCCTCTTCTAAACTGGGCCATTTGTGGTGCGCTGTCATTTTTCATAAAGCAAGTGATAAAAATATTCTGTAACTCTAATGTGCAGCTGCACTCACAGACCAAAATAAATCTGATTAAGACACAGTTCCTTAAAGAGTGATGGTTACTTGAGTTTTTGCAATCAAGCATAAAAAACCTGTAATGCCGGAGGGCAGCCTTAAACCAGGGATTAGCTGGAGATGCCAAAAGGATTTGTGGAAAAGGCATCAACCCACAGGTTGAAACAAGGACAGCAGCATCTTATGTTACCTAGGGAGATACCAAAGGATGGTGGTGAAGTGTGTGAGCTCCTGAGCCAGACTCACCAAGTTTGAATCCTAGTTCCCCTACTTTTTCTGTGTGTATAACCTTGGACCAGTGAACTAACCTCCCCTCATTGGAAAAACAGAGACAAATTGTAGGATTAGCATGAGGATTAACGGAGCTACCATCTAGGATGCGCTATGATGTGTGTTCAACAGAAATTCCTTTGGGCAAACTAGGGTGGGAAAATTCAAGAAGAGTTTAGTGTGTACATCCAAAGGTGAAAGCATTTTCCCTTTCAATCAAATAAAGACCAATGGAGAGGAGATCTGTAAGCACCTTACTGATGAAAAACAAAATCTCAAGATAAAAAGGTATATGAAATACACACAACTAAAAGCCACTTTTAACTCATCTTGAGATTATTCAGAGATTAAGTGTTCTTGAACTCAGTCACTTTAGAAGAGTCAGAGACTTCTGGTCACCCTGCATAGAGGTGCCCTAAATGAGGTTCTGATGCAGAGACATTCACAACACCTGGCAACCTCTCAGACACGTGCATTCTTAGGCCTCACCACAGACCTAATAAATCAGAAACTCTGGGCCCCAGACCTAGAAATTTTTTTTTTTTTTTTTTCCGAGACGGAGTATTGCTCTGTCGCCCAGGCTGGAGTGCAGTGGCCAGATCTCAGCTCACTGCAAGCTCCGCCTCCCAGGTTTACACCATTCTCCTGCCTCAGCCTCCCGAGTAGCTGGGACTACAGGCGCCCGCCACCTCACCTGGCTAGTTTTTTGTACTTTTTAGTAGAGACGGGGTTTCACCATGTTAGCCAGGGTGGTCTCGATCTCCTGACCTCGTGATCCGCCCGTCTCGGCCTCCCAAAGTGCTGGGATTACAGGCTTGAGCCACGGCGCCCGGCCCAGACCTAGAATTTTAACAAGCTTTCTAGATGATGGGGATGGAGGTCAAAGTCTGCAAACCACTGCCCTAAGCCATCAACTCCAAGAGAGAATAAAGGATATTGCCAGATAATTGAACTTGACTCTTCACTGCTTTATCTATGTTACTCGTTTTAAAGTGTGGTTGCAAGAAAAGGCTTTGAGAAAGCACTGAATGAATACTATGTGCATTAAGAAACTGTGGTTAGTTTAGTAGGGCACAAAATTTTCAACTCACAAATATCTATTCAGCATTTATTATGTATAAGCCACCATGCCATAAACTGGGAGAGACAAAAAGAATAAAACATGGACCTTGCCCCCTGGGAGTTTATAATATTATAAGGTATTCAGATAAAGAAAGAATGAACAGAAATACAAAGCAAAATATATTTTCTGCTTTCCCAACTAAGACATGGAGCAAAGTTCTGGAATACTGACTACACAAGGCAAGATCAGAACAGCAGCTCATCCGGCATGGCCAGAGGGAACAAGGTAAGAAGGGACGCTGTGGAAGGGGAGGCTGATGGGAAATTGGGAGTGAGTGTCATCTGAAGGAGTGTGGCCTTTATCACTTTTTCAGCACCAAGTTGCTGAAGGCTTTTGCAAAAGGCTGTGTTTCTCTGTATTTGACAAATTCGGCTCAGGATGATAGTTTAGTATAAATCTAAGTGTCAAAGTTAGAAAGAGGCTAGACACAGGAAGAAAAGGCAACTGTCCAGAAAAGGAAGGTGGCAGGGAAGAAATGGAAGTAAAAAGTGCAAAACAGAGGACAGAATATGAAAGGGCATCAGGAACTACAGTGGCAGAATGAATTACCAGATAAGTCAAAACTAAAAAGAACTAAAAAGAACACCAGAAAATGCATCTCCCTTCAACATGAATGTGGTTTGTGATATGATTCACTTACTGGTAACATGGCTGAATCTGAGCTATCTATAATATTTTTTAAAAATGTACTTGGACCAGAATAAATCTGAACCTTATGTGATGAGTTCCTGGCACAAGAAATAAAACCGAAATCACAGCAGTCTAGAGTGTGAAAGCAATATGGGTGGTTTTGGAAATCCCTTTAATAATTACGTAAGATTATTTATTTTCAAAATTATCAAATTCCCAAACAACACACTTAAATAGTTGAAATTAGTGCATGCAGACATATCAATGTCCAATAAGCTGATTTGAGACCATGCATTTAAAAAAATTCACATACTTCACATTAGATATCCGAGCTTAAAATCCACTCTTACACCACTGACATCAGGATTAGATTCCTAAATTATACAGTCCATACTAAATAATAAAAACATTGGTTTTCACAGTTCAATTTCCCCTACTCTCACATGGTTAATCTGAATCCAACACAAGAAAAGAGACAGAGGAATGGTGCTTCCTGTGGAGCAAACCTTTGAAAAGCACCCGGGATGAGGAGGATGTGCCAGCCATATCAAGGTACAAAGCTCTGGCAAAGACGTTTGCAGGAGGAATGTATGGCGAAACAAAGGCACTGAGGCAGCAACAAGCCTTGTTTGTACAAGAAACAAAAACAGCAATGAGGCTGGAGCACAGCAGTCAATGAGGGTGTGTTAGCAGGCCATGGTAAAGATGAGCTCCCTCCTGCACAAGAGCCAGACAGGCTGTGAGCAAGAGGACAATATGATCTGATGGCCCTTCACTGATGAGTTTATACCTGTGTCCTAATGAGGCCTGCAAATCTTGTCATTTGGACCCAGAATAATGCTCAAAGCTCTTGACTCATAAGGGTATCTATGATCTTTGGGGTCAATAAACAGAAGAGCTGACATATATTAAGTACGGGTTAACCTAGTTAGTGTCATATTTAATAAATTTGAGCTGAGCTACAAATGTGCATATTTGATCAGGGACTACCTATGCTATTAAAGAAAAATATCTTCTCTATGAGAGAAATTATGCCTCCCTGCTCTATAATGTGTTTTGTGAACGTGCATGAGCATCGAAGAAAAGGAAGAATACACGACATGATATACTATGATTTCAACACAAACCTTCCAGCCAGGATCCACAAGAGGCTGACAAGGTCTGCCCACGATCAGGATGGCCGTGAAATAGAAAAGAGAACTTCAGATAGGAACTACAGAAATTGTGGGTTCCTTAGGGGCCTATAGCTAAGCTGGCACTCCTTACGGCATATGTTTGGAGGTTGGACTTACTACCTCAAAATGACTGTGATCAAATGAAATTACAGATGATGTGGCTTCAACCCAGCCATGGACCATTTTTTAAAAATAACTTTATATGGGGATTGCTTGTGCTTATTTTTCACTCTTGTTTCCCTCTAGTTTTAATTTGATGTTTCTTCTGATCAATCCCTAGACACCTTCTTAAACACCTTCCACGACATTGGGTTCTATTGAGTTAATAACAAATATAGCTGGCTAAGTTGGTTTTATATAATATTGCCTTATAAATGGTGTCAATATACATGCACACAAAGAAACTCCCACAATTTTACAGGCAAATAGCCAGTCGACAGGAATGGGGTGAGGGGGTCGAAGGTTGGATGACAGAAAGAACTTTAAGTGTTTGTAAGGTAACTAAACCCAAAATTGCTGTCTGCAAATGTATGATTATAATACAATCAATAAAATAGCAAATCTGTCCTATTCCTTGTAGTTTTACCCACTATATTGCTCCACATGAACCCTACAGAGAACTTAACTGATATATGTATCATGGATGCATATTCTTAGCCCCAAAGCATTAATTATTGTTACTATCCACGTTTAATCAAATAATAAAACAACAAGAATAAGTAAGAATAGGCCAGGCGCAGTGGCTCACACCTGTAATCCCAGCACTTTGGGAGGCTGAGGCAGGCGGATCACGAGGTCAGGAGATCAAGACCATCCTGGCTACAACGGTGAAACCCTGTCTCTACTAAAAATACAAAAAACTAGCCGGGCGAGGTGGCGGGCTCCTGTAGTCCCAGCTACTTGGGAGGCTGAGGCAGGAGAATGGTGTGAACCCGGGAGGCGGAGCTTGCAGTGAGCCGAGATCGCGCCACTGCACTCCAGTCTAGGCAACAGAGCAAGACTCCATCTCAAAAAAAAAAGAAAATAATAAAAATAATAAGTAAGACTAAAACAACAACAGTAAAACTAGCTAATATGTCACAAACTTATATACACTTTCCCCAAGTTAAATGCTTTACATGTGTTATCTTGTTAATTGGAAAAACCCAGTGAAGTAGGTTCTATGATGGTCAAGTCACAAAGCTAATGGCTGGAATCAAGCCTGAACTCAGGCCCACACTGAATCACTACAAGAACATCTCCTTCGGGACTGTCTGCTAAGACACGGCTCATGCTCCTTTCCTGTATGGAGTCTTCACTCTCCTTTAACACTGACATCTCCTTCCTATGAATGACTGAAGCAGTTCCTTTCTGTGCCATTATGTGTTATGCTTAACACATGGTGCCTTGTTTCATAATTTGCACTATCACCACAGGTGTTAAATTCCACATGCAGACTTTCACATGGTCACAGATCTAGAAGAACAAAACAAAATACGGTAAATGACAACGAAAATAGAAATTAAAATATCTTCCCATCAATCATCAACGCTGATGATTATATTATAGGAAAAATAAATAGCCAGTTCTTGGAAGAAAACAAGTTCACGCATCATCTGGTCCCCCTATATGTCTACACGGCTCTGGGGGACCTCTATCAGTCATCTTCCTGCTGCCCACTACTTGCTTTCAATACAGGGAAGGCCCTAGAGACTTTGAACATGATTTCCACAGAACAGTCTCCTATTCTTACCCTTAGTAACTGCTGTTCATCTATGAGAGCCACCTACATGACTGTAACTCGCACACACCGCACACATTAGCCTTTGTCTCAATGCTCTCTCCTCCAGATCCTGCTTTCTTACCACTTAACCTTTTTCTCAGTAGCAAAATTTGTTCATTAATGGGGTAAAATCAGTGTCCCCAGAAAACTCTGAGCACCACAAGGGCAGGTACCATACCTATTTTGTATTCAGCACTCTTTCCTTAACACCTATACTTACCACAGTATGAGCACACTACAGGGCCTACCAGATATAGACTGAAAGATCCCTCCCCATCCCTTTATTTGCCATTTATTTAAAGAACTGGCAAAATAAGGGAGAAAAAATAATACAGTTGAATTGTTACTGTACTTTTTACAACTGTCAATCATACATTCATTCATCATAACAACTGTGATCAATCGGATTAACTATCTAAAATATTTAAGGTTCAATTGGTTTATGCTACAATTAAACATGTGAAAACTCAAAAATTTTATCAGACAATAAATTTGAAGTACAACTCCATTCAAAAGCTAGATCTGAGCTAGATCTGCCTTGTAAGTTGTGAGTTTCTATTCTGCCAGTAAATGCCAGGGGAAGAGTGATTCTATCAGTGTTTTAGCATTTCCACTTCAATTTTCCATGAAAAGAGAAATTGCAGCACCACCAAAAATAAAGAAGAACTGCTACTTCTTACAACCAATTATTGTTCTAAAGCGTATTTACATAAGCAGTGTTCTTACTCTATTTTACTTGCTCACTCACACTGAAATTAACTAGCAGGTGATTTTATTAAGTATTACATGCTATTGTGATATTTTTGAGTCCTTGAATGACATGAATGTATAGACAGCATATGTATAATAAACAAAGCTTTTTTTTTTTTTTTTTTTTTTTTTTTTTTTTTTTTTGAGACGGAGTCTCGCTGTGTCGCCCAGGCTGGAATGCAGTGGCCGGATCTCAGCTCACTGTAAGCTCTGCCTCCCGGGTTTTTACGCCATTCTCCTGCCTCAGCCTCCCGAGTAGCCGGGACTACAGGCGCCCGCCACCTCGCCCGGCTAGTTTTTTGTATTTTTTAGTAGAGACGGGGTTTCACTGTGTTAGCCAGGATGGTCTCGAAATCCTGACCTCGTGATCCGCCCGTCTCGGCCTCCCAAAGTGCTGGGATTACAGGCTTGAGCCACCGCGCCCGGCCAATATAAAGCATTTTCAAAATAGAGATGGTTTGTAACCAGGATTTACTGGCCATAAAAATATTTTAATCTCATGATGAATTTGTCTATTGAGAGGTATTACATCTTTTAAGCAAAATAGCACCCACATTTTCCATACACAATGCTTTTTACAGATTTACTAATGTTTCAACCACTGGACAATTCTGTAATCACATTTGCTGGACAACTCCCTTTTTAGTAAACTGTAAAGCTCAGTTGTAAATGCTGTTGTTTTATTAATATTTTGTAGCATTTTAAAAGATACGTAATCCCTAATGTTTAACACAGAGGTTTAGAACCAGTTCTCTGTTAGAGCTAAGTACTGTTAAGCTCATCTGTAAATTTTACCATTTTAGTATCTTAATTGGATTTCTGGCAATTATAGCTAAGATTCTATAATGCACATAAGAAGTGTTTCAGCTACAAAACAGGAAAAATTTAAAATATACACACGCCTTTACTGCTTATAAAAATTACAAGCCAGAGGCTGTTTGTTTTTATAAAAGTGCTATAATTTACCTTACAACAGATATGTAAAGAAGCTAAACCAGGTAATTTAGGTACCAATTAAAACTTTTAATTCACTTTTATTCAAGCAGTGACCTAGTCTACCACAGTCGTAGCATTTAAATACAATAGTTTTTGAAGAAGGTTGGCACATCTCCATTACTCCAGGGTCTTGCATAAAACATGTCAATTCCATAAATATTGCAAATATAGGGTATTGTCCCAAGTCTGCCTAAACTGCCATCTACACATTACTATATCAGTAAAGGTTTTCTCTCAATAAAACATAATTTCTTTTGTTGCTAAAAGGTAAATAATGTTTTCAGAAATTTTTCTATTGTAAGTATTTTGAAGTGATCTTGTTCTAAAAGGTACTGGAATGCTCTTCCTGTTATTGCCCTCTAAGATGTAAACTATAGAAAATGACTTGAACAGAAAACAACCCCTCCCACATGCATGTTCTGATATATGTAAGTTCATTTTTTATGTCTGTACAGCATGATCACCAATATATGTGATAGTTTTGAGTTTTTGAGTTTTATGTTTCAGAAAGTCTTAGAGTCCCATTCAGCCTTCTCTGCTCAACTCTAGACGTGTATCATCGACTGCCTATTGGACCCTTCCACTCAGACATCTGATAAACCTCTGCCACATGACAGAGCATAATACCACTTAACAGAACTGCAAAATAAAAACATAACAAACATGATCTACTGAACCTCTCCCAACTCAAACTTCATTTTCTCCCCTTTCAATGAATAGAACGCCATCCTTCCAGTTGCTATGCCAAAAACTGGGAGTCATCTTTTATCCATCTATTTCTTATACCCCATCCAATCTGTCAGCAAATTCTTTGACCTTCAGATCATAACCAGAAGATGATCACCTCTCTTGCCATCTCTCCTCTGAATGCCATTGTCCAAACTGATGTCATCTTTTGTTCAGGCCCTCTACAAGTGCCTGCTATCTGAGCTACCATCCCCACCTCACAATTGAGCAGGGTAGTCAGAAGAATCCTTGCAAAACATGAGCTGGATCACGTCCCTTCTCTTCTCAAAACTCTGCAGTGTGAAAGCCAAAGGGCCCTCACAGTGGCCTACAGAGTCCACTTGATGTGCTCTCCCATCATCTCTCTGAAGTGATGACTACATTTCCTATGATTTGTCTTTGTGCCTGTGTACCAGCCATGATTGGACTCCTTGGCATTTCTTGAGTATATTCGGCATTCTCACACTTTAGGGATCCAATTTACTGTATCTACAAGGCTACCATCCCTATCTTGTTGAAATATTAGCTCAAATGATGTCTTATCAATGTAACCTATCCTATTAATTAACAGAACTTCCAACAACGCCCCTACCATTTTGTGCCCAATCCCTTTAAACTTACTCTGTGGTTTTCTATAGCACTTGTTGCCTCATTAGATACTCTATACTCAAATTGGGTAAATGGAATTAAATGGGAAATAGAAATTAAGACTTCTTTCAACCACTGATTTAAACAAATTTCCACATTTACATTATGTAAATATGGACCAATTCTTAGGAAACTTTTCTCAAAGACTGTCCTGTTTTAACCAACTTACTACTAGAAATTTTCCATTAAAATTTAAATATTCCATTTAAAATCAATAATTTATGGAAAATAAAAATTTTCCATTAAAATGAAGGCTTTTTTTATAGTAGTTCATGTTTACTATAGTATTTTCAGGACAGTTGGTTAAATATTGGGAAGGTTCCCTCTCAAATCTTGGAATTTGTTCAAGTATGCACTAACAACATGACATCTTCTTACTTTGAAGGCACCATGGTTTTGAAAAAATTTACTCCGTCTATTCAGACTTCTTTGCAAAAGTATTCCATTTAAATGTTTAAAATATTCCATTTAAAATCAATAATTTATGGAAAATAAAACATTTTCCATTAAAATGAAGGCATTTGTTATAGTAATTCATGTTTACTATAGTATTTTCGGACAGTTGGTCAAACTTTGGGAAGGTTCCCTCTCAAATCTTGGAATTTGTTCAAGTATGCACTAACAACATGACATCTTCTTACTTTGAAGGCACCATGGTTTTGAAAAAATTTATTCCATCTATTCAAAGACTTCTTCACAAAAGTACATCCAAGGAGTATGGTATTAGGAAACTGGAAAACCTGATGCATTTCTTACCATTAGTTCTAAAACAGACATTTCCATGCCTTACCCTATAATCCTAAGAAGTTAGTATTTTGAAGAGTCACTCAAAAAATAATCACCATTACTACCATTACACCTGCTTTCTCATTCCCCAGCCCTTCCTTCAAAAAGGAGTCTTCATTCCGCCATAATTATTAGAACATTGTTTCTTGGCTATACGACAATTTATCTCCTTTGAGACATTGGCCAGCTCTTCTGTTTTCAGCCTCTTGAGAGTTCTCAAACTGCTTTATATTTATTGTCAGTGCACATGAGAAAAACAAGCACTATATTAAATTGAATATGAATAAAATAGAATGAATATCATTTGAATACATAAGATAAACAGTTTTCTGTATCCCCTTCAAGAGAAAATTTCAGACTAACATGAAATATAAAGAATAGTGAGACTTCAAAATTCATTGTACACAGCTCAGAATTAGATTTGGAGTCTCTGTACTGCTTAGCTGCCCCTAGTTTAGCAATGCAACCTGAGCACATATATTTTCTCGTATTTCATTTAACCTTTGATCTTACATGAAAACGTCCACGTGTTTAAATTGTGTTTTCCTAAGAAAGCTTAAAGCTTTTTCTTTATGAAAAGAAATTACATATTGATATTCATCTGTATTCTCCATGGTACAGAGCACACTGTTATGCAAATAGATGTTCAATAATAAAACTGCTGATTGCCAAACAATTGTTGTTTCTTAGTGTAAATGGTATATCCCAAAAATATTCTCTGTCAGGACTTAAGGGCTGTAGGTCTCAAAGGATTTTACTCAATGGGAATAAATCAAATTATGGGGCCAGATATATCACACCAGGACCTCATGTACAATAGCTTCCTTAGCTTAGGAACCAATTATTTTTGATTGGTGTAAGCATTACATGGACAGCTGCTACCAGGACAATAAAATTATTAATAACTTCCAGCAGTAAATTCAATTATTGTGATTATAGATGCTTGGATATGTGTTACACGGGCAAACCAGGAAGTGAAAGAACCTCCTTTTTAATGCTGATTTTCATAAAAAATAATCAAATCTGAGCACTGGAAGGCCAACTTAACAATTGCTTGGCAAATTCATGTGCTACAATCAGCATAAAATGATAATCACTATCCATACTTTGCCTCTTCTATCAAAGTACCACTTCTGTCTAAACCAAATTTGGGAATAATATAATCGCATATTGGAAGCAACATATTTAACACAAGATTATAGGCAATTTAACAGTCTGATGCAGGGTTGTCTGACAGAAAGAGATGGTTTCACACCCCCAAATTCTACAATTCTATTCAACATTCTCTACAAAATAGATACAACAGATAAGTGAAATCAGCAGAAGTACACCTAGGACTAAGAGCTCCTGATGTCAGGTGTTATTTAGGGGACATCTAAAGCAGAACTCCAAGATCTTTCAGCAGTTTGGGTCTGCTCTGCTGATTCACCACTGCTGAATCAGGAACTGATCAGGGTCATGAACGTCATGTTTCTCTGCATGGCTCAGGTCAGCGTGTCCACTTTCTAATTACTGCTTGACTTGCTTCGTCTTCCTCAATCACAGCAAGCCACTTCCCACAATGAAAGGCAGGCTTCCAAGAGCTCACCTGAGGGATGCCACCAGCAAAGGCCTTGACCAACCTCCATGGCCTGAAAAAAGGTGTCAGGTCCCAGAGACAAATTATTCTTCAATTTTAAAGGCAGACAAATGATGCTGTTCTTCCTAGAAAGTTCTATTGCCAGTATTTAGTAGAAATCATTATTGTACTACTTAGAAATGTGGATGCCACAATAAGCAGATGCAAAAACGTGACATTTTAAGTATTTACAAATCTTCTGACCATGATTCTCGCAAAACAAATATGATCATCTTATAACCAAGAGGAGTTACAATTGTATCTAAAAGTCTCATCTTTCTCCTCTAGAAAGGCCACTCAGCTTACTGGTCCTAGCACCGGGCTGACTCTCCAGCAGCCCTAGGATTAGCTCTCCCACTGCCTTTCCTGGATCCACTATCTAGCTGTCTAGTGTAAGGAAGGCTTTCTCAGCTACAGGACTGCTAACATCACAGGACAGATAACTCTGTTGTAGGGGGGCTCTCCTTTCTCCTTTGCATTGTAAGAGGTGAGTGGCATCCCCGAACTTTACAGCCTAACTTGAGAGCTGCCCTGCCACACTTCCTCCACCAGTTGTGATATGCGAAATGCCTCCTGTCAGTGCTCCGTGTCCCTCAGGTGGCAGAATTGTCCCCACTTGAAAGCTACTAGTGTACAGTGAATCACAAATCTGTCTGGCCTCAATTCTTCTTCTTCTTCCTCTTCTTCTTTTTCTTTTTTTGAGACAGAGTTTCGCTCTTGTTGCCCAGGCTGGAGTGTAATGGCACGATCTCGGCTCACTGCAACCTCTGCCTCCCAGGTTCTGGCGATCCTCCTGCCTCAGCCTCCCAAGTAGCTGGGATTACAGGCATGCACCACCACACCTGGCTAATTTGGTGTTTTTAGTAGAGATGGGGTTTCTCCATGTTGGTCAGGCTGGTCTCAAACTCCCGACCTCAGGTGATCCGCCCACCTCAGCCTCCCAAAGTGTTGGGATTACAGGCATGAGCCACCATGCCCAGCCTGTTCTTGTTTTTGAATGTGTAAAATGGGCTGATATAAGAATATGAGATGGAGAAAAGCATATTTACAAGCATATTCACAAAAGTTCCTTTTAGAATTAGGATTATGTTGCTTGGAAGTTCTCTTTTTTGTTTGGCAGCCTATTGTCACTGAAAGGAAAAAGTTTCAAAGGGCCTGATATGGGAAGAACTATGTATTTTGAGAAAGGGAGAGAATTTATCAATAACTTCAAAAAGAAAGGGAAAAGAGAGAAAGGAGTTACTGAAGGGGAATAACTGTCAACCTCTTCAGGCATCAATTAACTAAATAAACTCTTGATATAATTCAGATTTATTAATAGAGACCAGCAAAGGAGACAGATTTTCACTTCTAAGCTGGATCAGTGAGGGAAGCAGAACAATACCCCCCAAATACATACATGTTCTAATTCCGAGAACCAGTGAATATGTTATGTTCAACACAAAAGAAAATTGAGGTTGCAGATAGAATTAAGGTCTCTAATCAGCTGAATTTAAAATTGGGAGATCATCCTGGATTATTTAGGTGGGCTTACAATAATCATAAGGGTTCTGAGAAGTGGACAAAGCAAGAAGAGGAGAACATATGGATGTAAAGTGGAAAGGACTCAATCTGTTGTTACGGTCTTTGAGGATGGAGGAAGGAGCCACAAGCCAAGGAATGTGGGCAACATTTAGAAGCTGGAAGAGACAAAAAAAAAAAAAAAAAAAAAAGAGTTCTCCTCCTCTAGAGCCTCCAGAAAGGAATACAGCCCTGCTGACACCTTGATTTTAGCCAAGTGACACCCACACAGAGCTTCAAACATAAAGAACTTTAAGAGGAACAGGCGTAGTGGCTCACACCTGTAATCCCAACACTATGGGAGGCCAAGGTGGGAGGATCTCTTGCAGTCATTAGTTTGAGACCAGCCTGGGCAACATAGAAAGACCTTGTCTCTACAAAAAATTTAAAAGTTAGTCAGGAGCAGTGGCACATGCCTATTAACCTAGCTACTTGGGAGGCTGAGGTGGGAGGATTGCTTGAACCCAGGAGTTTAAGGCTGTAGTGAGCTATGATTTTGCCACTGCACTCCAGTCAGGATGATATTGCAAGACCTTGTATCTAAAAAAACTTTTAAGAAAATGCATTTGTGATGTTTTAGACCACTAAATTTATGGTGATTTGTTACAGCAGTATCAGAAAATGAATGCAGTCAGGTATAACCAATGCATCACGTGAGGACACAGGACTTGGTTAAAAAGAAGCCTGAGCAGGAGGTTCAAATCTCAGTTGCCCTGTAAATGGAAGTATGGGCCAAGGTTAACCATCTACAAAAATAGGAGGTCCTCACTGGCAGCTCTGATACAGGAAATTTAAAAACAAATACATTCAGAGACTGGGAGAATTGAAGGAGATTTTTGTATCTGAAGTGTGCAACACTGTGCCTGGCACATCCTACGTGCTAAATAAACATTTATTATAGATCTCCTACTGCATTTTTCCTACAAGCAGAAAAGCTTTTGCCACAATGTAATTGCCTTTCCCATGTCGTCCTAATAACAAACTACACTACCGCTCATGCAAAATAACGCACAGGGAGAAAGAGAAATCACATGCCATTAGGCTTCTCTTGGAATCCTTCGCGTGATCAATAATGCATTCTCTTCTGTGTGGTCCCAATCAATACATGATTCTAGTTATCATGAACTCACTCCAAGTCACTGCCTCCCTGACACCTTATCACGAGCAGTAGATAAGCTGTAACAATTTTTCTAGATATCTGCAAGCACATCTGTCACTGTGACAAATGCATGATGTGGCATTATATCTTCTCTTCTTAGCCTTGTTTTAATATCACAAGTCTGTATGCAATACCACAGGATTCTGATCCAAGCTCACATTTTAATGCTTTCCGGACTGCCAATGCATAATGACCTTTCTTGACTATCCAGCTGGTTGGCTGGTACGAAATATTGTGAAGCCAGGGACGGTTTCAACAAGTCGAGTTATTCCAGAGAAGGATGAACTTGCTAGAGGCTGTGGTACTAATTTTATTGCATGTTAATTCTAGCCAGGAAAATTGCCCTTTGCTCAGACTTTGGACTGATTTCAGAGAAAAGTCCAATAATTATTTGAGGCAAGAAATAATTGTTGTTTTTGTTTTTATTTGGGGGAAGAAAATACAAAATCACAGAAAACATTACAGGGAAGGAATAAGATCTCAGATTATTATAATCAGTCAATCAGAACTTTAACAAGCTGTTTAAGATTTTCTCTCTCTTCACGTGGAGATGCCAGTTCTGTTTCATTAACAGAATACTCAGTCACACCGGCAGAAAATTCTGTGGCTACTGTTTGAGAATGAGTGATCATTATGTTTAGAATTATTGTGTATTAGACCAGAAAGTAACTCAAAAGACCCACCAGTTTTGCCATTAGTTATAGATAGTGAGACCATTGATTCATTCATTCATTAGTATCTATGCTCTATAAAGCCTGTGCTGGCCTCAACTAGTCAAAGACACTGACCCTAAATCAACTAGCAAATCAGTGCTAAAGCTGTGATTCTAAGCCAAGAACTTTGGCAGATCATTGCAATCAATACACCTAGTAAAACACCAACTTACATTGTGACTTCATTAAAATAATGTACTATTTATAAATTTTAAGCATGTATGAAAACCGAAACAATGTAAGCAGTGCTGAACATGTAGAATGCCTGTTTTGTGATCTAAGGCACATCGGATTGTTTTTCCCAATTATCATGGAGCTAGTTCCTTACACTTTGCTTCAGGGCTCTTTTGTCAACCAAGGTAAACCAATGATGGAGAAGCAGGGGCGGGGGAGACAGAGTCCCCAGGTGGAGCACTAGCTCTAATGCTTACCATTATGCATGACCTCTGACAGGTCACTTCACCTGCAGGCACTGCTAGAGCAAGCAGAGAAGCAGGCACAGGGGTGTCCCTGCCCTCCAATGCAGCCACCATCCCTGCTGTGGTGCTTAGGATCATATTAGCCCCAATTAAGACCTGCAGCTGGACTCCTGCCTCTGCTCTGTCAGGACAGTCTTTGGGTGCTCCGGGGTGGTGATTTGCGTGTGAATTCCACCTCAGGGCAGTCTGATGTGGAAAACAATAATGATAGACCCAAGTTACCAGCTTGAACATCATATTACCTTCAAATGAGGTACGAAACTCACTGAAACTAAATGAATCAAACTAATGATCTTTGGTGTTAAATGACTGAATATTCAGAATCAAGGGGATCATGGAGTTTGCCTGTTCTTTAAAAGTATCCAACTCAACAAGAAGAAGAAGAAAATGTAAAAGGGGCAAATGACTTGAACAGACATTACTCCTAAGAAGATTGCTATGGTTTCAATATTCGTCCCCTCCAAAATGCACGTTGAAACTTAATCCTCAACATGGCAGTACTGAGAGACAGGGCCTTTAAGAGGTAATTGGATCATGAGGGATCTAAGTTCATCAATAAATTTATTCATTAACAGATGAATGAGAACCATGGGAGTGGGACTGATGGCTTTGTAAGAAGAGAAAAGACCTGAGCTAGCGCACTCAGCCCCCTTGCCATGTGAGGCCCTCCACAGCCTAGTGACCCTGCAGAGTCCCAAACAGCAACAAAGCCTTCACAAGATACGGCCCCTGGACCTTAGACTTCTCAGCCTCAATAAATGGAAGAACTACATTCCCTGTCTTTATAAATTACCCAGTTGTACATTTTCAGTTATAAGCAACCAAACACAGACTAAGACAAAGGCACCCAAATGGCCAATAAGCACAAGAAAAAGACACCTAACATCAACAGTCATTAGGGAAACGCAAATCAAAATTAAGAGTGAAATACCACTTCATATCCATTAGAATGGCCATACTTTAAAAAATGGAAAATACATGTTGGTGAAAATGTGGACAAACTGTAACCCTCATGCATTGCTAACAGGCATGTAAAATGGTACCGCCTGTTCACTCCTCCAACAGGTAAACACAGAATTGCCATATGATGCACCAATCCCGCTCTTAGGTATATACCCAAAAGAACTGAAAACAAAGACTCAGATACTTGCACACTGATGTTCACAGCAGCATTATTCATAATAGCCAAAAGGTGAAAGCAACTTGAATGTCAATTGATGGATGAATGGGCAAACAAAACGTGATTTATTCATACAATGGAATATTATTCTGACATAAGAAGGTGCCAACTTCTGACACATGCCACAACATGGATTAACCTCGAAAGCATCATGCTGAGTGAAATAAGCCTGATACAAAAGGTCAAATACTATGTCATTCCAGCTATATGAAGTACTAAGAATAGCCAAATTCATAAAGACAGGAAGTAGACTGATGTTGGCTATGGGCTGCGAGAATGGAAAGGTGGAGAATTACTGTTTAATTGGTACAGAGCTTCTATCTGAAATAATGCAAAAGTTCTGGAAATGATGACAGTTGTACAGCATCATCAATGTATATAATGCCACTTACTTCTATACTTAAAAATGGCTAAGATGGCAAATTTTATGTATGTTTTTTCTTTGAGACGGAGGCTCGCTCTGTCACCCAGGCAGGAGTGCAGTGGCCGGATCTCCTCTCACTGCAAGCTCCGCCTCCCGAGTTCAGGCCATTCTCCTGCCTCAGCATCCCAAGTAGCTGGGACTACAGGCGCCTGACACCACGCCTGTCTAATTTTTTGTATTGTTAGTAGAGACGGAGTTTCACCGTGTTAGCCAGGATGGTCTCGATCTCCTGATGTCGTGATCCGCCCGCCTCGGCCTCCCAAAAAGTGCTGGGATTACAGGCGTGAGCCACCGTGGCCAGCCTATGTATGTTTTAATGCAATAAAAACATATCTATTTTTCAAAAGTATTTTGTCCAAGAGGTACACTAGAAAGTGAGGAGACAAGTCAATTTAGTCCAAATATGTGTATTTCCTTTTCCTGTGCCAGAAGGGGGGCACTAAAGTGTTAGGAACAAAATTTAAGAAAATAAGGAAGCAAGAAATATTCTAATTCCCCTGACACAACCCTAATTGGTAGTAGGATGAAAATCTCAAAACGTCTGCACCTTGAGAATACTAGAGAGGCCTTGAAGAAGCATGAAACCACCTGGCAAATACTTACACGTAGACTGACTTCGAGTGGAAAAATGGTCATATTGCATCCATGACCACAATGCTTAGCAAAAGTGCCCAATGGATAAATCAGAAGGGAGAATATAGGACTGCAGTAGGGGCTGGGTCCATGGAAAGCCTCTGCAAATCTACATCAGTGGTTCTCATTCATAGGCAATTCTGTGCCCCAGGAGGCATCTGGCAATTCCTAGAGACATTATTGGTTGTTACAGCTGGGTGGTGGGGTTCTGCAGGCATCTAGCAGAGGCTTGCGATGCTGCTCAATAGCCTGTAATGCAAAGGACAGCCCGTGACAACAGTGATCCAGTCCATAACGCCAATAGTGCTGAAATGGAGAACTGTCAGCTACATGAAAGCTGAGCCTTCTATGTAGCTGGTCAATCAGTTAAGATGGAATGACAGGGACACTCATGATAGAGCTGTACGGTCAGAAAACTTGGAGATGAATTTGCTTACAAAGAACATGTTTTGCAGAATTCCCTGACTTAAGTAAGCTCCAGGATCAACAGAATCTCCCTTGGCTCAATTCCCTGTAAAAGGAAGTGAAAAAATGTATCAAGTGCCTAGTCGGCTTTTACTGGGCAAAGCAAGAAAACCTGTCTTCTCCACATCTCCTGAAGAGCAGAGAACGGTTTGGTCCTTGCTGTTGCTACCCTTCTGCTCACTCAGTTCACTCATGAAGAGGTGGCCCCAGCATGCGCTAGTGCAAGAATTGGCCGGAAAATGGAAGTTAATGCCTGGAGGGAAACTTCCACAAATTCAAACAGTCAGGTGCAGAGGACAAACTTACTACCTACTGATCAAGACATAACTCTGTAACCTCGATTTATGGAAAACTAACCTTTGGTGGAGACACAGGAGTAACGTTCCTGCAACAGAATGAAGGGCTGTGTTCCCAAAAAATTCAAATGTGGAAATCCTAATTCCCAGCGTAATGGTATTTGGAGACAGGGGTCTTTGGCAGGTAATTAGGTTTAGGTAAGGTCATGAGGGTAGAGCTTCTGTGAATGGGATTTGGCGTAAACTGACTTAAGACAGCGTTCCTCTAAGCCATCTCTCGTGTTTACATGGCTTAGTCAGTAGATGATACTACACAGAGACAGAGAAGTTTGCTAACTTATCTATGTCATAATTTCCTCATCTGTAAAACAAGGATAAAAACAGTCCCTGTCCAATAGGATTATTAGGGGGACTCAGGGAGTTAATATTCGTAAAGGACTTGGAATGATAAAAAAAGTGCTACATATGTATTTATAAAATACAGACTGTAAAGAGCTAACATATTAGAGGCAGCCTTTCTGATTAGCATCATTTCTTTAAGAACGATCAGACTTATAAGAATTTGTATTTTAAAGAAGAAAAGATGATAAAATCTTTAGGAATTTAACTGAGAGTTTACCAAGATTTCATCACTATACCAAAGAAAGACTTTCTGGCACCCTCTAGCGATTTTATTTTTGTCTCTAAATAATCTTCATAATGTTGTTCATATTTTAGTATTTTCAAATGAAACAACTCTTCACAACTTATTGTGAGACTTGAGACTGGATAAGCCCGAGACACAAATATACTAGTAAGAGTTTTCACTGTCAAATTTCTTATTCTAATATTGGGAGGAAGAAATGATTACATTCTTTCAGGGGAGGGGTAAAAATGCAGAATTATTTTACTTGATAATTTCTGGATATTTCCTGCAGAAAAATCTATTCATTCTTTTTTATTATTATTGTAAGTTCTGGGACACATGTGCAGAATACACGTGCCATGGTGGTTTGCTGCATCCATCAACCTGTCATCTACATTAGGTATTTCTACTAGTGTTATCCCTCCCCTAGCCCCCCACCCCTCGACAGGCCCTGGTGTGTGATGTTCCCCTCCCTGTGTCCATGTGTTCTCATTGTCCAACTCCCCTGTATGAGTGAGAACATGCGGGCTTTGGTTTTATGGTTTCCAGCTTCACCCATGTCCCTGCAAAGGACATGAATCCATCCTTTTTTATGGCTGCATAGTGTTCCATGGTGTATATATGCCACATTTTCTTTATCCAGTCTGTCATTGATGGGCATTTGGGCTGGTTCCAAGTCTTTGCTGTTGTGAATAGTGCTGCAATAAACACATGTGTGCCTGTGTCTTTATAGTAGAATGATTTGCAATCCTTTGAGTAGATACCCAGTAATGGGATGGATGCATAAAATGGTATTTTTGTTTCTAGATCCTTGAGGAATCACCATACAGTTTTCCACAATGGTTGAACTAATTGACACTCCCATCAACAGTGCAAAAGCGTTCCTATTTCTCCACATCCTCTCCAGTATCTGTTGCTTCCTGAGTTTTTAATGATCGCCATTCTAACCGGCGTGAGATGGTATGTCACTGTGGTTTTGATTTGCATTTCTCAAATGACCAGTGATCATGAGCTTTTTTTCATATGTTTGTTGGCTGCAAAAATGTCTTCTTTTGAGAAGTGTCTGTTCATATCCTTTGCCCACTTTTTGACGGGGTTGTTTTTTTCTTGTAAATTTGTTTAAGGACCTTGCAGATTCTGGATAGTTGTTGAGAAAACTGGCTAGCCATATTCAGAAAACTGAAACTGGACCCCTTCCTTACACCTTATACAAAAATTAAGATGAGTTACAGACTTCAATATAAATCCTAAAACCATAAAAACCCTATCAGAAAACCTAGGTAATACCATACAGGACATAGGCATGGACACAGACTTTATGACTAAAACACCAAAAGCAATGGCAACAAAAGCCAAAATTGACAAATGGGATCTAATTAAACTAAAGAGCTTCTGCACAGCGAAAGAAACTATCATCAGAGTGAACAGGCGACCTACAGAATGGGAGAAAATTTTTGCAGTCTATCCATCTGACAAAGGGCGATTCATTCTTAAATTTGTACAAAACTAACATTTGTTGGAAACACAGGAATTCAATAGTGTTATGCTTATCTGTCTGAAACCCATATATAATAACCAAAAAAAGCAAAAGGTAGTTCCAGGATGTTTACAGTGTTTATGGCAGAGCACATTTATGCACAAGTATTTAAAAGTTAATATTATGATATGACTCAAAATGACCCGAATTGATACTAAAAGATGAAACAGTTATCCCAAAACATAACTATATTTTGCACATAAATAAGGCAGCATGCAGAAGTTAAAGTACAGCAAACCTGCTCTCAAGCCTAATTAGTGGATATACAGAGACACATTCTGGCAGGGCTGAGGTTACCTGTCACCAGCCCCTTAATATTTATCTTTCAAGGTGAATTGGATCACAAAGAGATTTTTATTGACTGTCTGTGAGTTTACCACTTTATCATAACGTCAAAATCGATAAAAACATGTTGTGTATAAGTCACCTCTCCATTCTGAAGCAATTAAGAAATATCAGATGGAATTAAAAAGATAGCATCCACTTTATTGCTAGTGGAGCTGAATTATCCCCTTGGGCTGGATGCCAAAGCAGCTACTCTGCTACTTCACCTTCCGCATGCAACTTTCCCAACTGGACAAGGGGCTGGAATGGAGTCCACCCCTTTGACACCTGCCCAAGGTGGGGGTGACAAGGAGAAAATGTGCAGCTTCACTGCAGCCTTGCATGGTGCACTGACCTTCAACATACCCATTCCATCCAAAAGCGGGACCAGCTGGTGACACACGCCCCCACTGGTGACAAGGAAGTAAAAGCAATAGAGAGGTAGCCTAAAAAAGGCAATGTAATATTACTACCTGCAGGGGAATGGCGGGGATGGGGAAATCGAGTGCCCTCACAACACAGACATCCAAGCCCTAATATTCAGCAGTGAATGAAATGTGAGGCATATTTACAGCCTTAGTTTGAGAGCCAAGAAAAATAAATTGAAACACTGGAATTGATTTATCATGCATTGAAGTCCTATCCCAGTTTTAAGTTAAAACAGTAACTTTTAATGATAAAATTCTCTCACTCTTATGACCTCTTTGTGAGAAATTTTAAATAAGCTCTTCACTGCAAAAAAACCACAGCAGTAATATCAAATATCACTGAACTAGTAAACATAAGATAGCAGTCCGAGGGAAGTATGTGCCAGAACCCCCAGAAGATCCCCCAGACTGCAGAAAGTACCAAATCCTCTATACACTATGTTTTTTCCTACACATACATACCTACGATAAAGTACAATTTATAGTTAGGCACAGTAGGAGATTAACAATAACTAATAATACAATAGGACGATTATTACAATATACCAGCTTCGCTACTCTTGTGCACTGGAGCTATTATTAAGTAAAATAAGGGTGATGTGAAGACAAGCACTGCCATATCACGACAAGGGACCCCATCACCAAGCCAGTTATTAAGTGACTACTGGGTTGCGGGGAGCACAGACAGCATGCATTCCCTGGAGAAAGGGGCAATTCACATCCCAGGTGGGAAGGAGTGGGACAGACAGATTTCAGCATGCTACTCAGAATGGCATGCAGGTTAAAATTTACGAATTGCTTATTTGTATAATTTTCTGTTTAATAGTTTTAGACCACAGTTGACTGTGAATAACTGAAACCCAAAATCTGAAGATAAGAGGGGACTACTGTAATGTTTAACTCAGGAAATTGATACCACAATCTCTTACCTGGATAGCCTGTACTATGCCCAGGTAAACCCCATCATTAATTTTCAAAGGAAAATATAACCTAGACATCTTTTAAGTTAAATATAAAAGAATGGACACATACCAGTGATTACTTGATTCTTTCAAACAATTGTGAAAAAAATATATAA
Organism: Macaca mulatta; assembly: GCF_049350105.2. NCBI lineage: Eukaryota > Metazoa > Chordata > Mammalia > Primates > Cercopithecidae > Macaca > Macaca mulatta. The sequence goes on from NC_133411.1 coordinate 13,030,963, forward strand.
ACAATCTAATCACAAATTGGTTTGCCCATGTAGAAAACAAACAAGAATTCTGACCTCATATAGTAATCATGACTATATCCTTTCACTTAAGTTGATAGCTTAAAAATAATTTTCCTATGGAATCACAAAACCTTTGTCCTTTCAGAAGCAAAGGTTTCTAAATTGTTCAATCATTCTGCTAGAAACCTTTGTTGTTCAGGGTTTCAAACTCTAAGTACAAGCTAGCTGTTAGACTACTGTACGTAGTTCTTCAACTTCAAAACTACCTCCCTTTTCCTACAACCTCAATTTTTGCTTCCTAACCCCTAATTCACTATGAATTTGTGTAAGAACACGGCTATTTATGGTTGCTTCTCTGAGAATACATAATTCAATTCGAAATATTCATCCCCTGGGAAAGAAAACTGCTGCCCAAAGCATTTTAAGCATTTGGGATTAATGACTATAATGGACTGACTCTTTGTGCCTCTCTCCCACAACCAAATTCATATGTTGAAGCCCTAACTTCCAATGTAACAGCATTTAAAGCCAGGGGTCTTTGAGAGAAAATTATGTTTAGATGAGGTCACGAGGGTTGGGTCTTCATGATGGGATTTTACTGTCCGTATAGAAGGGGAAGAGAAGCAAAAACTCCCTGTCATGTGAGGGAACAGTGAGAAAGCAACTGTCTGCAAGCCATCAAGAACTCAACCCTGCTAGCAGCCTGATTTTGGACTTCCCAGCTTTCAGAACTGTGGAGAATAAATACTGCTGTTTATAAGTCACCCAGTCTATGGTGTTTTGTTACAGCAGCCCCAGCAAACTAATACAGTGACCTTGAAGAGACTCGAGATAACACTAGGAAGATTCAATAGCTCATGGAGTTTCCCATCCATAAATGAAGACCAGAAAGTAATCAAGGTTACCAAGACCAAATGTTGGTTCACCAGCAAGTTCGCTTTTGCTTCCACACAATCTCACAAGGAACATCCTTGATAAGAAATAAAACATGAAATTGTGAAGAAAGTGTATAAATTCTCTAATTTTGTAACAGCTTGACTGAATAACATTCCTGAATGACTCCCATTTATAAGATCTTCAACCTGGTGCTATTCATACAAAGAAGTGGAAGACATGATCATTCCCTATCCACAGTCCCTTAGACATGGGCAGAACCTGGCATGGTATGATTCCAGATAGATAGGTAGAAAAAGAGGAGAAGAGGAGGAGGGAGGAGGGAGGAGGGATCAGTGAGGAGGGAGGAGACAGGAGGCAGGAGAGGGCAGGAAACAGGAGGGGAAGGGAGAAGGCAGAGTGAAGGGGAAGGGAGGGGGGAGGTGAGGGGAGGAGAGGAGAGGAGAAGAGAAAAGAAGGAAAAAGAAAAAAAAAGATTGTATATATAATCTTTCAACTTGAGTCAAAGGTGACTTGGGTCAAAACACAATTCATGGAGAAAAATTCCATCTAAGAGTTAGCAAGTTTAACATTTAATCATAGAGTTAAAATCAATGTAATCATATTTGCAACAAATTGACTATGTGTGTATGTACACACATGCACATATAATTAAAAAGCACATAAATATTTAAACAAAAGAGAAGGATTACTTTGCATGGGAAATAAAGCTGGGAGAAACAGTCCAGTAGCCTGGATTGGGTAAAATACTGTTTTGAAAAAACACACCACATATTTAAGAGCATTTAATAATGATGCAGATTGAAAAGGTGTTCAAAGCTAGCATTGTTTAAGTTTATACATTAGGCGCTTTAATTGGCACTGAGTTATAAACAGTTTCTAAATTTTGCTATGATATCTCAATGTTAACTTTTAAAAGTAATTTTAAATTATTATTATAAATCAAACATGAATAAGCCACACTTATCATGATACTTCATCCAGCAAACTTGCTGAATTCCCTTAATTATGACAGTTAAAACCTTAGAGTCCCTTGAGATTTGTAAGTAAATATTATCTGCACATAGTTTTAAGCTTTTCTTCTTGTTCCTGCCTATACTTCTTATGTCTATTCTTGTTTTATAGTAATGACTGAGGTTAAAGAAGTGATGTTAGCAGATATACTTTCATTTTTGTGTCTGAAATGGGACTATACACATTAGATTTCAGTATTAGTTAGACTAAGAATGTTTTAATTCCTGGTTCACTAAGAGATACTAATTATGTGTGATACTGAAATTTATCATTTTTAAATGTAAAATATGCACATTTGTAATAGCTGGTTTTCATCTTTCTTTCATTTTACTCCATTGCCATTATTTTCCTAATTTCTTGAGATGAGTACTTAGCTCACTAATTATCAGTTATTCTTTTCTAATGAATTTCCCTCTGTGTACTAAACTAGCTATATTCTTTGAGTTTTGCTATTTGCTGTTTTAATTGGCATCCAGTTATAAACAGTTTCTAAAATTCATAAGATGTCTCGAAGTTAATTTCTAAAAGTAAACTTCCTAGAGTCATCATTATAAATCAAGCCTATAAGAAATAAGCATATGTAATTTTTAAAAGGACCATATTTTGAAAGATAAGCAAATAATTTTTAAGCTGTGTTACAAATATTTGAATATGCTTGAAGATTAACCCTAATATGTAAAATATCTATTATTGAGAAGCTTTCATTTCATATTACTGTCTAATTCACAGCAAGAAAATCAATGTTTGAAAAAAAAATTCCCACTTTCAATAATGATAGTTGTCAAGAGCACCACCACCACCACCACCATCTTCATCATCATCATCATCAGATTCTATCAAGAGGTATTTCTCTTTAAGACAAAGATATAAAACTCTCAAAATCTGAAGGACAAAAAGACTTTTCTTTCATTTGGGAAGAACTGCTATAGAACAAAGAGAGGAAAAATACAATTTCAAATTATTAACATCAAATTTCATTAAACTATATATAAATTCCTCTAATATATAAAAATATTTAAGTACCAAAGAGCAGCATGCAAAATTCTGAGACTTTGTATATGGCAGAAACAAATAAATATATCTTGTGTATAAGAAAAGAAATGTAGAAGGCAATTATCTTCTACTCAAGCTTTCTTCTTTTGAAAGTGTGGTACAGAATAGCTTAACAATTTTGTACACACAGACACACAAAGGAACAGAAATTGTAAAAGCAGTCTGAAACACTAAAAAATGTGATTATATCCTTTCTAGTTTTTCATTTTATATTTGAAAAACTACAGCGGTGTATATTAACAAATGTGGTATACAATTTTATATATAAATAACTCCATTATAAATATTACACATTTTCTGGCTCTGGTCCCTAAAGAATTTCTTCTATCTCTTCTTTACTCTCTCTCCTCACCGAGATGTGTTATTTCATATAAAAGTTTGCTGGCTTTTCTCTGGGATGAGCTCCCAAGAGACAAGGTCAGGCCCAAGTAAGGTAGGGTTCACAGGAGCCCAAGAAACAAATTGCATTTGTACTTTCGGTTTACTTCAAATCTTTAGGATAGATCAATGCATAGAGAAAACAGATGCAAATGTTTGGCAGTGTTCTATACCCCGGAACTCAAACTGAGTACAATTGCACCAGAAACCTGCTTTAAGGCTTGAACAGCTGGGAAAGTGACTAGATGTTATTTCCAGAATCCTGAGCTAAAGTTTGCAGTGTTAAGATCCGCAAACTTCTGTGTCTACACCTTTTCAGGTTATTACTTGCTAAGAGTCCTTGCTGTTTCATGCATGTTAGCAGTCACCCACTGCGGAGACTCACTCTCGCCCAGCCTCAAACCTGCCCACACCATATTTCCTGAGACACCAACAGAGAAAAAGCAGCCAAAGAGAGAAGGAAGCATGTGGATATTGGGGCACCATCATTTGCAAGGTGGGGAAGGGAGATGGGGCCTCCTGGGAGTTTCGCCGCTAGCCTGGATGTCTCAAATTAATAACATTTTTCATTTCTGTCTCTGCAATTGCACTGGAAGCTTTTCCAGGGTTCTTCAAGGCCTCCTCACTCTTTGATTGCCTCTGCCAGCTCCAGCCGCCCCACATGGCAGAGCTGCCTGCAGTGCAGCCTGTGGTTACCATGGAGACAGTACCCCACGGAAGAGGAAGGGTGAGGCAGATGCCAAGTGGCACCGCAGAATATGACTGCAGCACCACGGAGCCCCAAGTACTCGGGACAGACGTGTCTATGAAAGGAGAGGAAGGTGGGGGGATGACAGAGCAGCAGGGCTGTGGGGCAGACAGGATATGGGAGAGACAGGGAGATACAGTTAAAATTGTCAAGTGTTTCTGGGTATGATTCACTGTTTCTACCAAAATGAAATATAAAAATCAGACCTTCAAGTTTATTTAAAAAATTAAATGTGTGGATATATACACACAAACATATACATACATACACATATGCCTGTGCATGTGTATATATGAAACACAAGAAAAGTTTGATTCGCCTTTTCTTAACATCTGGGAACAGCATTTATAGAAAGGTTAATTTCCATGGAAATATCAAAAACCAGCAAGATGGCTCTGGAGCATGCTACCATTTTATTTGACCACATTATTGTAATGATGTTTCCAATCACAATTCACATCCTATTCTGTGCCGTTCATAAGCTTTTGACATTCGTTTTCTCTTATACAAAAGTCTCGTTTCTATTTCATGTACAAGAATTACGAAACAAGACTTGTTTTACTAATAAAAACTATAGGTCCGCAAAGAGTAGCTCTCAAAATTAAAGTATATGTATGCTATCCAATTCTCAAAAGTACACAAAAGGCTTTTTCTCTGATGCGGTTAGGGCTGTTCTCCAGTATTTCAGTTCTTCATCATCTGGGCATATGGAAGGACTGGACTTCCCTCTCCCTTCAGAGCTGGGCATGGTCACATGGCCCACTCTGCCTGATGAAACAGGAGTCAGTGACACACGACTCAATCTTCCATGTTATTTCCCTACCTCTATGGCTGTGGAAGATTGTGCTGAGATGGAGGATCCACTAGCCTGGGTTCTGGAGTCACCAGGACTGCCAAACTCTCCATTCAACTCTTGCCAATCCATGCCCAAAATGTATCAACTTTTACTCTTGTGGGCTGCTGAAACCGGGAATTATTTGTTAAAGCAGCCTAGCTTAGTTCATCCTGATACACACCCCCCTTATTCAATTATAAAATATTTTCATTAAAACATTACGCTCATTTGTAAGAGGGGCCCAGCATAATGTTTCATTAAAACATTACGCTCATTTTAAGAAATTTATAACATTCTCTTTTCAAGGTCTGCCAAGTTAGGAAATGATTACTATAAAAGGTAATATATGAAATATTCCATAATAAACGGAAAACAAAAGTTCTGTAAGAGTTCACTTTGGGCAGAGGTTAAGACTAGAATTATTAACACAACAAAGTGCATTTAAGACAGTAATTTTAAAGAGTTAACAAGCCAAGAAGAAGGCCTTCTATCACAAGTCAGATGTGGGGGTCTACGATATGGAATGAAGGCTCAACTACTACTACTACCACTACTACTGCTGCTACTACTACTACTACCATTACTACTGCTACCACTACTACTACTACTGCTACTACTACCGCTACTACTGCTACCACTACTACTCCTGCTACTACTACTACCGCTACTACTGCTACCACTACTACTACTACCGCTACTATTGCTACCACTACTAGTGCTACTACTACTACCACTACTACTGCTACTACTACTACTCCTACTGCTACTACTACTACCGCTACTACTGCTACCACTACTACTACTGCTACTACTGCTACCACTACTACTACTGCTACTACTACTACCACTACTACTGCTACCACTACTACTCCTACCGCTACTACTACTACCGCTACTACTGCTACCACTACTACTACTGCTACTACTGCTACCACTACTACTACTGCTACTACTACTACCACTACTACTGCTACCACTACTACTACTACCGCTACTACTACTACCGCTACTACTGCTACCACTACTACTACTGCTACTACTACCACTACTACTACTGCTACCACTACTACTACTACCACTACTACTGCTACTACTACTACCACTACTACTGCTACCACTACCACTACTACTGCTACTGCTACTACTACTACCGCTACTACTGCTACCACTACTACTACTACTGCTACTACTACCGCTACTACTGATAACACTACTACTACTGCTACTACTACCGCTACTACTGCTACCACTACTACTACTACTGCTACTACTACCGCTACTACTGCTACCACTACTACTACTACTACTACCGCTACTACTGCTACCACTACTACTACTACTGCTACTACTGCTACCGCTACCACTACTACTGCTACTACTACTACTACTACCACTACTACTACTATTATTATTATTATTAAAGGGAATCAATTGTAGATCCCCTTGTGCCCAAGAAACTCTGCATGGATAAATTAACTCAAATTTTTCATTTAATTTTTAATTGCCACATAAGAATTACACATATTTATGGGATACATGTTATATTTCAATACATGTATACAATGTGTAGTGATCAAATTAGAGTAATTGGCATGTCCATCACTTCAAACATTTATTATTTCTTTGTGTTGTGAACATGCAAAATCCTCTCATCTAGCTATTATTGTAACTGTGTTACAGAACACTAGAACTTATCCTTCATATCTAAATGTAATGTTGTACTCATTAACCAACTTCTCTGTATCCCTCCCTCTCCACTATCCTTCTCATCCTCTGGTAACCACTATTCTACTCTCTACTTCCACGAGATGAAATTTTTTAGCTCCCACATATGAGTAAGAATATGTGGTGTTTGTCTTTCTATGCCTGGCTTATTTCATTTAACATAAGGTCCTCCAGGCTTTTCCATGTTGCTGCAAAACACAAGATTTCGGTTTTTTTTTAAATTTATTCATTCATCCATCAATAGACATTTAGGCTGATTTCATATATTGTTTATTGTGAATAGTGTTGCAATAAACGTGAGAGCATAGATACCTCTTTAACATACTGATTTCCTTTCCTTTGTATAGATACCCAAAAGATTGCTGGACCATATGGTATTTTTATCTGTAGTTTTTTGAAGAACTGTCCTACTTTCATAATGGCTGTACTAATTTACATTTCCACCGACATTGTCTCCACATTCTTGCCAGCATTTGTTATATTTTTTTTCTTTTTGATTATATCCATTTTAACTGGGTTGAAATGATACCTCATTGTGGGTTCAACTTGAATGTCCCTGATTATCAGAGCTGTAGATCGTTTTTTCATGTACCTGTTAAGATATCTCTATGTCTTTTTGATTATTGGCCCATTTTTACTTGGATTATTATTATCATTATTATTATAACTGCTGTTGAGATTCTTATATATTCAGGATATTTACTCCTTGCCAGATGGATACTTTGCAAATATTTTCTTCCATTCTGTATGCTGTCTCTTCATTCTATTGATTGTTTCCTTTACTATACAGAAGTTTCTTAGTTTAATATTAATATGATCCCATTTATGTATTTTTGCTTTTGTTTCCTGTGCTTTTGAAATCCTATCCAAAAAATCTTTGCCCAGAACAAAACCATACAGCATTTCACCAATGTTTTCTTTTAGTAGTTTCATAGTTTCAGGTATTACAGTTAAGTGTTTAATCAATGTTTGAGCTGATTTTTGTACACGTTGAGAGATAGAGTTCTAGTTTTATTCTTCTGTAGGATAAAGGATAATAAGGGTCTAGTTTATTCTGAAGAATATCTCTCAACATACACAAATAAATATATATATCTAATTTTCCCAGCAGCATTTATTTAAAAGATTGTATTTTCCCCCACTGTGTGTTATTGGAAACTTTGTCAGAAATCAGTTAACCAGAAATACATGGATTTATTTTGGTGTTCTGTTTCATTGGTGTGTGTCTGATTTTATAACAGTACTACAGCTTACTACAGTACTGGTTACTATAGGTTTACAATATATTTTAGAGTCAGGTAGTGTGATGCCTCCAGTTCTGTTCTTCTTGCTCAGGATTGCTTTGGCTACTTAAGAGTCTTTATTGGTTCCATAAAAATGTTTTAATTGTTGTTTCTACTTCTGTGAAGAATGTTATTGGCATTTTCAGCATGATTGCATTGAATCTGTAGATTTCTTTAGTAGAATGGATATATTAATTTTAACATAATAATTATTCCAATCCACAAACATGGGATATTTTTCTATTTTTGTATCCTCTTCAGTTTCTTTCATCAATGTTTTATAGTTTTAACTGTTGAACTATTTCATCTCCTTTGTCAAATGTATTCCTAAGATTGAGGGTTTGGTAGCTATTGCAAACGAGATTACTTTCTTCATTTCTTTTCCTGATTGCTCACTGTTGGGCAGATAAAAATGCTATGGTTTTTCTATGGTGATTTTGTATCTTGAAACTTTACTGCATTTATCACTTATTTTATTATACTTCAAGTTCTGGGATACATGTGCAGAATGTGCAGGTTTGTTACATAGGTATAAACGTGCCATCAACTGCACTTATCAATCTGTCATCTACATTAGGTATTTCTCCTAATGCTATCCCTCCCCTAGCTCCCCACCCCCCGACAGGCCCCAGTGTGATGTTCTTCTCCCTGTGTCCATGTGTTCTCATTATTCAGCTCCCACTTATGAATGAGAACATATGGTGTTTGGTTTTCTGTTCCTGTGTTAGTTTGCTGGGAATGATGGTTTCCAGCTTCATCCATGCCCCTGCAAAGGACATGAATTCATCCTTTTTTGTGGCTGTATAGTATTCCATGGTGTATATGTGCCACATTTTCTTTATCCAGTCTATCACTGATGAGCATTTGAGTTGGTGCCAAGTCTTTGCTATTGTGAATAGTGCTGCAATAAACATACGTGTGCATGTGTCTTTATAACAGAATTTACTATATATAGTATGATTTACAATCCTTTGGGTATATACCCAGTAATGGGATTGCTGGGTCAAATGGTATTTCTAGTTCTAGATCCTTGAGGAATCACCACACTGTCTTCCACAATGGCTGAACTAATTTACACTTCCACCCACGGTGTAAAAGCATTCCTATTTCTCCACATCCTCTCCAGCATCTGTTGTTTCCTGACTTTTTAATGATTGCCATGCTAACTGGTATCTCATTGTGGTTTTGATTTGCATTTCTCTAATGAACAGTGATGTCAAGCTTTTCTCATATGTTTGTTGGCCGCATAAATGTCTTCTTCTGAGAAGGGTCTGTTCATTTCCTTTGCACACATTTTGATTGGACTGTTTGTTTTTTCTTGTACATTTAAGTTCCTTGTAGATTCTGGATATTAGCCCTTTGTCAGATGAGTAGATTGCAAAAATTTTCTCCCATTCTGTAGGTTGCCCATTCACTCTGATGATAGTTTCTTTTGCTGTGCAGAAGCTCTTTAGTTTAATTAGATCCCATTTGTCAATTTTGGCTTTTGTTGCCCCTGTTTTTGGTGTTTTAGTCATGAAGTCTTTGTCCATGCCTATGTCCTGTATGGGACTGCCTAGGTTTTCTGATAGGGTTCTTATGGTTTTAGGATTTATACTGAAGTCTTTAACCCGTCTTAATTTTTGTATAAGGTATAAGGAAGAGGTCCAGTTTCAGTTTTCTACATATGGCTAGCCAGTTTTCCCAACACCATTTATTAAAAAGGAATCCTTTCCCCTTTGCTTGTTTTCGCCAGGTTTGCCGAAGATCAGATGGTTGTAGATTTGTGGCGTTATTTCTGAGGCCTCTGTTCTATTCCATTGCTCTATATGCCTGTTTTGGTACCTTTTTGGTGGTGTCTTTAAATTTTTCTAAATGCAAGATCATGTCATCTGCAAACAGTGGATAATCTGACTTCCTCCTTTCCAATCTGGATGCACTTTTTTTTTTCTCTTGTCTAATCACTCTGGGTAGAAGTGTCAGTACTATCTTGAAAAAAAGTAGAGAAAGTGGGTATCCTTATCTTACTCCAGATAGTAAATAAAGACTTTCAGCTTTAGCCCATTCGCTATGATATTAGCTGTGGGTTTGTCACATACGGCCTTTATTGTTTTGAGGCACGTTCCTTCTACTACTAATTTGTTGAAAGTTTTTATCATGAAGGATGTTGAGTTCTATCAAAATGTTTTTCTTCATCTATTGAGATAATCATATAGTGTTTTGTCCATTCTGTTGATGTGATGCATCATAATCATTGATTTGCATATGTTAACCCATCTTTGCATTTTGGGATAAATCTCACTTGATCATGGTGTACAAAAGCACTTTTGGATGTGCTTCTGAATTCAGTATGCTAGTATTCTGTTGAGGATTTTTATATCTATGTTAATCAGAGATAATGGCCTATAGTGTTATTTTTTGTTGTTGTTTCCTTGTCTGGTTTTCACATCCAAGTAATGCTGACTTCATAGAATGAGCTTAGAAAAATTCCTTCCCCTTCATTTTTTTTGGACTAGTTTAAAAATAATTGGTATTAGTGTTTTAAACATTTGAATTCATCCATGAAGTCATCCAGCCCTGAACTTTTCTCTTTTGGGAGACTTTCTATTACTGATTTACTCTCATTACTTGTTATTGGTCTGTTCAGGTTTTCCACGCAAATGGAAACCACAAAAGAGCAGAAGTAGCTACATTTATATCAAAGAGAATACACTTTAAGTCAAAAACTATAAAAAAAAGAGACTAACAAGATCCTTACATAATGATCTTTGGGTCAATTCAGCAAGAGGATATAATAATTGTAAATATATATGCACCCAACAGGAACGTGCCCACTTACATAAAGCAAATATTAATAGATCTAAAAGAAGAAATAGGCTGCAGTAGAATTCAACAGTCTAGTTTCAACAATGGACAGACAGAAATTCAACAAAGAAACATTGGAGTTAAACTACCTCTGAACCAAATAGACCTAACTGACATTTACTGAACATTTCATCCAACAGCTTCAGAATACACATTTTTTCTCATCAGCACGTGGAACATTCTTCAGAACAGACCATATGTTAGGCCACTGAACAGGTATCAACAAATTTTTTAAATCATATCAAGTACATTTTCTGACCACAATGAAATAAAGCTAGAAATCAATAAAAGAGGAACTTTGAAAACTACAAATACTTGGAAATTAAGCAACACACTTCTGAATAACCAATGGGTCAATACAGACATTAAGAAGAAAATTTTAAAATTTATTGAAGTAAATAAAAATGGAAACACAACACAATATACCAAAACCTATGGAATACAAAAAAAGCAGTACAAAGAGGAAGTTTATAGCAATAAATGCCTACATCAAAAATGTAGAAAGATTTCAAATAAATAACCTAAAAATGCACCTCAAGGAACCAGAAAAGCAGGAATAAACCAACGCAAAATTAGTATAAGAAAAAAATAACGTCAGAGCAGAAATAAATGAAACTGAGACAAAAATATAAAATATCAATGAAACAAAAAGTTGAGTTCTTTTCAAAAGATAAATAAAATGACAAATATTTTGCTAGACTAAACAAGATAAAAAGAGAAGAATCAAATAGTAATTTATTTGGTTATTTAATAACCAAATAAAACCAGAAATGAAAAAGGAGACATTACAACTGATACCACAGAAATATAAAAGGTCATTCAAGACTACTATGAATAACTATATGCCAAAAAATTGGAAAACATAAAAGAAATAGAAAAATTCCTAGATGCATGTAATCTACCAAGATTGAACCATGAACAAATCAAGTTCAATTTGGTTTTCTGAAAAGCAACAAATAATTGTTTAGTACAAGTGTGTGCCATGCAATATTTGGAACATAATCGCACCAAAAAAAAAAGTATGGTTTATATGAAATTCAAAGTAAAGTAGGCATCTTGTATTTACATTTGCTAAATCTAGCAACCCTAACTATGTATACTTTCTAAGGATTACATGGGTTGGGTAAAAGGGCTGGTGAGGAGGCATTAAAAGTTTATCTTCAGATTATCAGTAAGGTGATTCTTAAAGAGTAATTACATTTTTTGGCCTCGTAAATGGAAAGATAGCATTCCCCACTCATTTGTTAAAGTAATTTCAAAACATGATGAAAATGTTCTTTGCTTCTATAAAAAGCCATACTCTAAACAAAATACCTGAGCAATTTTACAAATGTAAGTTATCTGTTTCTTTTGATTCCAAGCCACCATCAAATAATATATTTTCCATTCTATTGCTTTTTCAAAATAATTTTGAGTACTTATTCTCCTTCCCCTCACCTTTGCCAAAAATCCATGACGTAACTGATAAAAATATTTTAGGCTGATTTACTATTTATTTAGAAATCAATTTGAATAATAATTCTAAAATATTGGGACATAGTCTAACCCCACTAAAATCAAACAAAACCATCTTTCCCTTTACAGAGGTATTTAAAAAGTTTGAGCAAGTATTAAAAAAAAAAATTCTAGTGTTAAAAATTAGGTTGTAAAAAAGAAATACATTTTACCTTTTAGGACCTCATTTCTCCTATTATAAGCATCTTAGATTAGTATGGCACATTTGTTAAAATTAATGAACCAGTATTGATACATTATTATTAACTAAAGTTCTTACTTAATTCAGATTTATGTAATTTTCCCTAATGTTCTTTTACTGTCCCAGGGCCCCATCCAAAACACCACACCACATTTAGTCATTGTGTCTCCTTGGGCTCCTCTTGGTTCTCAGTTTCTTTCCTTGTATTTGATGCCTTTGACAGTTTTGAGGCATACAGGTCAGGCATTCTGTAGAATGTTTTCCACATGATTAGACTGAGGTTATGGGATTTGTGAAGGAAGTCACAAAAGTAAAGTACTATTTTCAACACATTATATCAAGGTATGTATAAAAGAGATTTTTTAAATTGACAGTTTTCATGAATTGCTTACTCATCTCCTTGGATGCTAAATTATATTTTAATGCTTTCAACCTGGTATTACCAGCATATTCAATTTGAAGTAAACATTTGGACAAGACTTGAGGGCTTCAATTTTATAAATGAATGGCATTCTTAAATTAATTCTAACCTCATTTAGAATAATCATATGACATTTCAAAGTACAAAAACAAAATGTTGCTGAAACTTAGAAAATAGAATATTGTTAATATTGGAACATTGCATCTGTCCTTTAATTAAACCTACTATAGCTTAGAGGCCAAAGTTACAACCTTTAGGCTAGGCTAAAAGACCCAGGAAAGGTAGAAGGTTGACGAAGATAAGAATATTTGCCTGTGGCAGATAGTGACTGCGTGCACCCCATTCCCCGGGGCCAAACATACTAGCCCACAGTTCTTTAAATTGCTCAGGGACTTAAGCTAATTCTTTCCAGCCTTGCCAACCTTAATCCAATCAATGGTTTCCCCCATGACCTAAGAGTTGGCACATCTCCCTTAGTACTTGGAAACACAAGAGAATTCAAATCTCTTATTTGTCAAGCCACCAAATGAAGAATTTCAGGGGGAAGAAAGGAATACATGTTGTTTTTCAATTGTTAATCAGCTCCTCCATTGAGGAGAATGAAAATAATTAGAACATTTTTATAGGTCTAACATAGTCACCTGTCAGAAACTTCACATGATCCTACCTACTACTTGCAACACAGCAATGTAGGCCTGGTTGTGTATTCTTCAAATTCCCAGAATGACTCTTTTTTTTTTTTTTTTTTTTTTAGATGGAGTCTCGCTCTGTCACCCAGGCTGGAGTGAGGTGGTGCAATCTCAGCTCACTGCAACCACCACCCCTCAGTCCCGGTTCAAGAAATTCTCCTGCCTCAGCCTCCCAAGTAACTGGGATTACAGCCACGTACCACCACACCCAGCTAATTTTTCTATCTTTAGTAGAGACAGGGTTTCACTACGTTGGCCAGGCTGGTCTTGAACTCCTGATCTCATGATCCGCCCACCTCAGCCTCCCAAAGTGCTGGGATTATAGACCTGAGCCACCACACCCAGCCCCTATAATGACTCTTAAATAGAAAACTTCACAAGGCATGTACCACCCTTGGTAAATAATCAGATGAAGGCCGTTTTCCTTCTTTCTGTAAGACTCAAAGCCAAAAGCTGGAATTACTAGACAGCAGGCAGAATGTCAATCATGCAGCTGAAGATAGGGAGAAGGGGCCAGAATGCCACCTTCCACCGAGTCCTGAGATGACCTGCACCCAGACACACCACAGGTGACACATTTTCAGTTACAAACCTTCAAATGTCTCTCCAGGACAAAATTGAGTTAGTGATTTTAAGACATAATTTAGAGCAGATTCAAACACTAAAGATGCACAGCTATGTAGCCAATTCAATGCTGCAAGAGAGAAACAACTCAATCTAAACTAGTGTTTGAGTAGGTAGCCACAATGTAAACATCAAAGGGGAACTACCTTAAAATACTCTCGTTAGGCCAAAGGAACCTTCCCAATTTAATGACACATTTGATACTTTCAAGCATTTCTATGTGCAGGTTTATATCAAAGACATAATTCACTAAAGGCACAGCTAATTTAAATAAGCAGGGGATTTCATGACAGTGGAGTCCAAACAAGAAATATTAAAGTTTATAAAAGCAAATACTTCATTTTGTATTAATATAAATTCCCAGATACAGACATTTCTTATATGGGATGAAAAAAAGTAAACATGGAATTACTAAAATATCACTCTTGAAGTCACAAGAATTCACTTCTAACATTTTATTACATTGCAATTTTTAAAACTCCATATCCCAAACACATTAAAATTTCTTCCTTATAAAGAACATCACAATGTTTTCAACCTTTATCACTTTGGTGGTCTTATGCCAAAATTAGCATCCGAATATTTTATAGTCTTTTAAAATACTTTTCTTTTAGTTGACAATATTCCAAGTCATAGATAGTACCTTCAATTTAAAGATAAGGAAAAATATAAATTCAATCTGAGAAAATGAATCTATTTTGATAATTATATATTTGTACTTCCAATTTTGCCATTATTCATCTATACTTTCTCATTATAATGTCTTGAAAAAGTAACCTGAAATTTCCCATCAGAATCAACTTTTTCCTGCAGTTCACAGTCCACTACTTTTTTTTTTTTTTTTTTTTTTGAGACGCTGATTACTGGTCCCTGAAAACATAAACTTGGTACCGTTCTATTTTTTTGTTTCTATATTGGTTCATATTAAAATCATGAACCAAAAGTATATTCTCATATATTTAACATATCCTCCTGCCACAAAAACCTATCATAGCTGTATTTATCATGAGATGACCTGCCTTTGAAAGACAACCTGCTCTATCTGAGGATGCCAGGAAATCCATGGCAGCTGACCTGAGAGGCAAAAAGCACTATATTACATCTGCACACGGAAAGGCAGGCAGCTCTTACAAACTCATCTTCATATTGATCTCTCACATCCCTTCAGATAGACTGTCTTCTGTCTTGTCTTCTGATTTCAACATCTATCTATTATATGACTTGATGACCATATATTAAAATTTTATCCTTCATAAGGCAGCTACTTAGAAGCCAGGTATACATTAATGCTTGTGAGTTCCTATGTGTACTATATCAGTAAATGATCAATTTTAAAGTCATTTTAATGACCAACCTTCAAGGAGGTTGCAGTCTAATGGAAGGAAACAAGGAAATAAACCCATAAACCAACAAATAAATAAATAAAACAAACAAATGAGATGATTTCTATCACTCATATGTTATGAAAAAGATCAAAAGGATAACTGTTAGGACAGAAACACTTGCTTTAGCAGGATGATGGGCAGAGACAGGCGGCCAAAGTGGCTGCAGCCTAATAAACCCGGGAACAGAGAGGGGAGATAAGATAAAACAGAAAGAAGCTGGACCTTTTGCTGGTTGTCACCGCTAGGGTTATAAACAAAGGCAAGATGTGAGTGAATTAGAAGGAGCCCTAGGACAGCTGTAGGAATGATGAGCTCACAGTGGGGTGGCCAGGCAGGAGCCTACTGCAGAAACCCTGGTGAGCAATGAGACAGCTGGATCAGCCTCTTAAGACTGAAGGTGGCAAGAAGTGGGAGGTTCAACCAAGATGAGAAGCATCCATGCAATTTTGAAAAATACACATAAAAAGGAACTCTGGAATGCCATATGTTAATAAATATAGACATGTGGGTCTAGGTACTCTATATACCATATTGTTCTGTGTATCACATTCCAAATTTTATAAATCAAAGCTAAACATTTAAAGTGAGCTGAATAATCACTTATTTATAAAACAGCTCAAAGAGCTTCAGATTATCCATCAGGAATTATCATTCATTTAGGGAATAATTCAATACCAAAGTTCCAAAATCTGCCATCAGAGGTTGGCCTTCCTTGACACTGGGTACCTTGCTGGTTTCATCCTGTGGTCTCTGTTATGGATTGAATGTTTGCGTCTTCTCCCCACCCACCACCAAAGTAATATGATGCAGCCCTAGCCCCCGTCGTGATGGCATTTGGAAATGAGGCCTTTGGAAGGTAATTAGTGTTAGATTAGGTGATGGGGATGGGGTCCTCACGAAGGGATCAGTAGCTTTCTAAGAAAACAGATGAGAGTTCTACAAAATGCCATGTGAGGAAAGAGCAGGAAGGCGGCCATCTGCACGTCAGGAGGAGAGCCCTCACCTGGAATCGAAGCTGCCAGCATCTTGATCGTAGACATTCCTGTCTCTAAAACTGTGAGAAATAAATGTTGCTTAAGCCACACAATTTGTGGTACTAGGGCAGCCTGAGCCAACTGTGACGGTCTTGGAAAAATTTGGTGGAATCCCTCCAAAGACAGGATGCACTATCACTTGACATTGGACAAGTTTTCCTGAACTTCTGAGATGAAAGGGGATATAGTATGTTAATAAATTTGGAAATATTTGTGCCCTTAGGAAATATTTATGCCCTTCCATGTGGTACTCAATTATCCACTCAGTGCTACAGCCCAGTCTGTGAATCTGTTGTCAAAACGTTCTACCATCTTCTCCTGGTGATTCATGAACAGCTTCACAAATTCTTCTGACATCATAATATTCTCTATAACATCACACATCTGTACATCAGAAAACCTGACATCTTACATTGTGTCTATATTTTTAAGCCTAGTATGCACACGCAGCTTGTTGATGATGGCAAACTTTTCCACATGCCACTGGTTTCATGCAAAGAGTATAGCACCACATGCTGATATTAGATGACTAGCCTACCTTATTTGTCTTCTCAGTGCCTTCTAATCAATGTACGAACAGTCCTACATTTCTCCAAATAACCAGAAAGCTCTATCTTCAAAGCTATGCTGACAGTAAACCTGTAAGTAACAATGCTCTACTAATAGGAAAACTATTCAGCAGAAAAACTGAAATCACTTCTGTAATAGTAACAATTTAACATAAGTCCTGGGTATACATATTGAAAATTAATAAGCTACAGCAAAGAAGAAATATCTTCCCTCATAATCCACAAAGCAATTTGCTTTAAAGAATAAAAAGAAAAAGGAAAGGCAATGGACAACAAACACAACTGTGTAAGCATCAAAGACCTTGAGAGAAACTGCAAAAAAAAAAAAAGAAAAAAAAAAAGAAAAAAAAAATCTTTGGAGTTAGATAGCACCTTCTTTCTAAAAAAGAATTCACATAGCCACCAAATCCCAGCCCACCACATCTCAATTAGCTAAAATGATAAATAACTGTAAGGAACAGCATGTATATTTAAAATCAGATGAATATCACCTAAGGATATTCCAAGAGTCAGTGAACACGACGAAATCTACTACTGGTCCAAAAATCTGTTACATTGCTTTCAAAATTCTTATCCTCCCTTTCAAGAGATAAAATATGAGAAAGCACTTGTAAAGACTAACATGCTATAAAATTCTACGGAATAACTTTGCTTATATTTCCTCCCACACTCTGTTCAACTTAAGACAGCACTTTATCCAGCCCTGTCACCAGCTCTCCCACTTGCTGCTCTGCACCGCCTGCCATTCTGTAGGTCTGACTGCACTATTGTAAAATGCACGATTTATCAGGCCACAAGGAAGCCATATAAACTCATATTAATTCTATGTAAACATAAAGTATTTACGTTTACTACTGAAAGATCTTGAATCCTAGTAGCAATTAATGCATTTTAAGAGAATCGGCACATGGAGAAAGGGAAGGATTTCAGAGATGTGATGGAATTAAGGCTGCACAGCCATCTCAGTTGGAAATCTATGTTTGAAAAGGATAGAAATAGCTACCCTTCAACTAGAAAAATACCATTCCGAGAGGGACAGATTATGTGGCGTTGGAGGTATATACATCCAGAGCTTGCTGCTGGCTACTATTTATAACTTCATGTTTCTTTTAAAATTAAATTTGTCTAGTTTGTTGAATGAATGCATAAATCAATAAACAGTGGACTTGCCCATTATAATAGTTCTGTTTCCAAAACGTTTAAGCTACCTTGCACCTTCCCACTTCTTGAAATTCCTGCACTTAACAGGTGTTACCAAACTCCTAGCTCCTATCTCATGAGAACATCCTCAGCCTTCCACATCCATCGCCTATATTTGCAGAGGAAGAAGGATGATGCCTGAACATTAATTTCCTCCAGCCATCATTTTGTTTCTATCATCTGACACTCTGCTTCTTTCCTATGTCCACAAGTACAAGCTAAGTACACTCCATGAGTCCCCTCAACTGCGGCAACAGGAATTATGGTGTCACGGTACAATTTATCACACAACCTGTGCTAAACTGCTGAAAGAAGACTTTTGATTTATAAGGAAAGGAGGTCATATCTGAAATTGCTATAGGCAGTCAGCAAAACGAAGATTGGCATCCCCTCTCAAGTACCTAAAACTCTGTAACTCACTAAGTAACATACTCATGGAGGAATGTTTAACTTGACTTCTTTACTTCCTTCGAAAGTTTTGGGAATCGAGAATAAATTAGATTTCTGTAACTTACACATGATTTCTTCCTATTGGCAGGCTAGAGTTAGAGCGATAAGAATTCTGTGCAATTTTGTTCAAAGTATTTAAGGAAATATGCTCAAAAAATGGAAGCCAACTATGGTTCACACTTCTAAAACTGTTCTGATAAAGCCTCACAGGTGCCAGACTCGGCAGTCCACCAACACAGAAAGTAATATTCTGGAGACATTTCTACAGACTTCACTCTTGAGGGACAATAGGGCTTCATTCAACTCCCATCTTTAAGCAGCAAATATGTGTGCCACAAGAAAAAAACACAAGAAACTTTTTGGGCCAATTTTGTATAACTTACAATATTTGAAGCAGTATGAAGAAATAACAAGAATTACTTCTACAGAAGGATAAAGGAGAATTCTTCCTTTAGGCAATACCCAGTAGCATGAAATGTAGCAATATCTTTACAGCCATTATGGAAGTGGGCATTTTATAACGATATTAGTAATGAAATTCAGAGATTTAGTTTTACAGGCAAGAAAATCTTTTGACTCGAACTCTTACCCCCACCATTACTGTATTTTTGAAGTGCATCAAAAGTTCCAGAGAATATATTTTATACTTAAATGTTCGTTATGATTAAGCTTCGCAAAGCATTTTCACCTAAATTATCACAGCACATTCACCAAAGCCCTGTGAGTTGTTATCCCAATGAACACATGACAAAATAGGCAAAGATGCGAAGTCATAAGAGAAGGCAAGTGCCGAGAAAGATTTAGATCCCAGAACTTTGCATCCTAAGGCAGTGGTCCCTCCAGGGTGCTGCAGTGTCTGCTACCCAAAACCAACCCAGAGCAAGCAAAGAAACCTTGGTTCAGGAACCATTTTTGCCCCAAATGATTAACTGATTCTTTGTTACGTGCCTACTACTATCCGATGATTTGTGGATCAATTATTTTAAAAGACAGATTACCAGTATGGAGTGGGGCTGGGGAGAAGCATGGTCCTATGTGACCAGAGAGAAGGCGTGTGTGCCTGGGAGCAGGGGGAGAAGGTAAAAAATCCTGTGTTTGCCTAAAAACACTGTACTGACTCTTCCCAAGGAACTTGAACTTGAGAAGTGAGGCATCCCTGAAGAATACACAGTAAACTGCCAGAACCACACACAAAGCACTTGCACCCATGAGCCCCAGACTGCCACAAACATCTTGCCTTTTCACACAGTGGTCCTGGAGTCTGTGCAGGTGTGTAACTATGCCTCGTCTGGGAAAAGCAAAGGCCAGAATTACAGAAAAGCATCTGGCATCTGTATTATTTCACAGCGCAAAGAGCTAGTGTGTGTTATAATAGTGAATACACCACATACTCTGCTATGTATTTTAAGTCCATGGTCTCTTAGTTCACCCTCACAACAACCTGAAGATACAGGAATTATTGTTTCCCCTGTGTTAACAATGACACTTAGTGGTAAAATATCCACTCACTAAGAAAATGATAAAGTGGGGATATGAACTCAGTCAGTTGGGGTACAGCTTTGAAGCTATTTTCTCAACCATTTGCTCCACTGCTGTATTTACTACTGAGACACATGAAATCAGCAAGCAGTAAAATGTTTCCTCAAAGAAGAACTCCTGTAGGACAAGTAAATAAGTTTAACTTCAAGCTTTAGAATTATGCTCCCAAAATAGGAACAAATAAAATGATATATAAGCTGTTAAGACATGACAAAGAGTGACATAATTACTATAGACAAGCAATATAAATAAATTTTTAAAACGGAACATAAATTGAGAAATGTGTATAAGATATAAAAAGATAATTCACAAAAAATTAGATGTGGACAAAATTATAAAATATTTAACCTCAGAAATATTAATAGAGAAGCTAATGAATTAGAGGAAAACACAATAATTCCCCTATGTAACTGGAAGTTTTTTTTTCTCATTACAACACCCAATGTTGTTGAAATCACGGGAAAATTGGCACACGCCTGCGTTGCTGAGAGAAATATAAATTATATAATCTTTCTGGAAGACAAATGAACAACATATATCAACAACCTTGAAAACATCCATTTCTAGGAAGTAATCTAGAGTAAATAATCTGATGATGACTATTTAGTTATTAGGATCTTAATTATAGCATTAAATATAACTACCAAAAATGAAAATGTCATCAATCTCCAAAACAGACTGATGTAAGTAAATAATGTTACATAAAGCTATGGGGAAAAAAAAACAGTAAAAATGCTAATTATATGAGATGTTAATAGGTAACTAAACAGAATATGAAAAATTTTTTCTAAACTTAAAAATGTGTATCGCCTGACATTTCTGCTAAAAATATAGTCATTTTTGGGGCTTGCAACCATGCATGAATTTTAACTTCTTTTAATCATTTCTGTGTTTTTGAATTTTCAATGAGCATGCATTACTTTTGAAAACAAACAAATCTCAAATTTAAAGGAGAGAAAACATAAGTATGGATGAACAAAATCTGTGTAATCTACATTCCATGATGAATGACTTTTGTTAACTTTAAGTCATGCATTCAGCTAATTAATGAACTTCACCCCAAAATAAATATATACTATTCTTTTCGAGAATGGAAAGGCATGCTTTTCTTCTGCATAATGCTATATATATATAAAACTATAATATATTTAGTGGAAAAGTAATATATAAAGAATACGACTCTTGAAACCCTGACATAAACACTGTGTTCTCACATTTTTGAGTGGGTATATGTGCTGGGTATCACATTCAATATAGTTATTTGCCTTATCTTCTTAGCTTTAGTATTATGAACATTTCTCATATAATTAGCTACTCTGAAAATGTAATTCATAACTGCATATTTCTTTGGCTAGAGGTGCCATAATATATATATGCACCTGCTATGAATTTAACATTACCGTTTTTCAACCCAAGTTAAGCAACACGAATAATCCAATTCAGATGCTACAAGCCCCAGCCTTTCTGCATCAACCTTCCATGTCCTGCGTTAATGAGATAATTTTTATTGTCTCTGAGACTTTTTATATAACACCTCTCTGTCTTTCTGGAGGATTCCTCTTCCTCCTTATTCAGTTTCTCCATGACCCCAAGAACAAGGCTCCACACCAGTGAAGATTTTGTTCGAGATGAGAGATTGAACTGTGGCTCTTTTACATTTGGAGCTACCAAAAAGGTTGCTCTTTCTGGAAATTACATTATTCTATACTGTTGAAGGTAAAGACTGCTATATTACTCTAATATTTGAAAGTCCAAATAAACTATGTGATAGAGAATAAAATTTATTTTTAAAAGTGAGCATTTTTAGGTTGAGTAGTTATGCTTAGAGTCAAATCATATCTATTTAGAAATGCAATCTTTCTCTTCTTTCTTTACTGTGTCCATGATTCCTCCTATTAGTTGCAAAACATCAAACAGCCACTAAAATCTAATCATTTACACTGAGGTAAAAAAAAAAAAAAAAGCTGTGAATAATAGCTAGCCTGGATCACTTATATATGGTTTGGGAAGTCAGATTTTGACATCGTCTTTTTTGTGTCTAATACTCACCACTTACAGAGTGATCCAATTATTGGCAGTTAAAGAATAACATGAGAAATAGGGGAAGAATGTCAAGGGTAAGTTATTTTAAAGTTGGCTATACATAAATCTGCTGAATTCCAAGGACCATACTTGTTGTAAATCAACCAGGGCATTAGACACTACCTTGATAATTCTTGATGTGGTGTCAAAATACCATGAAATATTTAAAGAGCTCAACTACCAAGCAAAGCACTGTGAAAGCTACTATATCGAGAATTCTATCAACTAGAATTCTTTATAAACCATGCCAATGGGGAACACTTCTTCTCTATTCTGCTATTTCCTTTCAGGCGAAGGGAACTTAATTAATGTAACACTGCTGGCCTCTCTCCAGCTTTTCACTTTCTCTGCCTCTGAAGAATAAAGGAGCAGCTTGCCTTGCTTCTTCTCTCTTCCTCTGGAGATCATCTTCCCTGCAGAGAGCAAGGCTTGGTTCTGCCAGCTCAGAAAAAGCTCTGTCCCTGTGGGGAGGGAGGAGGGAAAGAAGGCCGACGACCTGGGATGTCATTCAACTGCCACATCAAGCTATGTCTAATCAAAACTGATGTTTTTGTCCATGGCAGTCACTTACTTATCTTTTTCCCTTCCAATATCCCAACTTGCTCAGATGGGGAGTGGGGAGGAGGAGAGCTAGATATTTATTTGATTCCTTAAGGACACCAACAACCCACATTCCTGCATATTTTATAACTCTTAAAATAAATATATACCTTTCTGTGCTTTATGTTATTGCATATTTAAATGCAAAGAGATAATACAATAAAGTATTTTTACATTATAAGGAGGTTCCTAAACCAAAAGAACGAACTGCATAAAACATGCACAAAATGCAGTTTTCTTTATACATATCTACTGGACAAAATTTCTAATGACAGTTGCGATAATCACATGTGTCAAACCAAAAATGTTACCAATGAGAAAACTCTGGTCTTTACCTAGGCAAGAGAAGTGTATTTTCTAATATCAAAGATCAAATTAATTGTTCCCCCATCATCTACTGTTGTAAAGTAAACATCCTATTCAGTAACATTTCTGTATCATTCAAAACTTGTAGAAATGTTACATATATTTATTTAACCAAATATAATTGGCTCACCTGCTTACTTTTATCCAAAAACAAACCAACCAACCAGTAAGGTCTTTTATCGTAACATGTATTTTGCTCTGGTAACTTATAATTGGCAGTTCCCAACACATAACATTGAATACAAATAACTACATTTATTGTCAAAATGTTTTTGAGTGAAGATAAATTTGTCCCCCGTTATACAGGTCACATTCTGAAACAAATTCCAAGATACACTGAATTGTGATTATCCTAAAAATTACGTTGCTGAAGATCACAGTTCTAAATCAAGCCCCTCTGGGTTTGATCAGCCCAAGGACCTGGGCATCTTCAAACCTGGAAGAGCTGGGCACTTTTTTGTCTTCACTGCAGCTCTTAAGAGTGAAACGAAAGCGAAAATGACCATCTATTTTCAAAGAGGTACCAATTCACACACTTTTAATTTCTCTTCAAGCACTTGAGTTTAATTGGGGAGGGGGTCTTCCCTTTATGTAATACATTCACTGTTTCTTTTTTCTCTGTCATAATATGACATTATGATGAGATTCATGCTCTGTGGTTCTCAACAGAGCAGATGTGTAATATATGACCTCACAGAGAGTGATGCTTATTAAACTGTCTATGACAGTCTTTGTACAACATTAATCTTTGTAGAAAATTTGATCTTAATCAGGTGACTAATATAACACTAATAGAGAATATCAAAGTTTTATAATTTCTACTAGATTAGAATCTTTTAATCATGGTGTTGGGAGACATAAGTTACTCCTCCTTTAGCTTAACTGTTATATACTTTAATATATAAAGGGCTGGTATGTTTCAGAACAGAAAGTTTAGCATATTATATATGCAAATCTGCATAATGAAGCAATATTACAATGGGGTAGGGGTAGGGAAATTATAGCCATTTAATACCCTTTGTTAGAGAGGATGGTAACCTAGATAACCTATTTAATTATATATATATAAAATATTAGTACCTGTCTTAAAATGTATATATTGATTTCTTGTGTTTACATAAATGTTACCATTTACAAGCCACTTATCCATGCTTTTACTCACTTTATCCTCAAAGAAATCTTTTAAGATAGTCTGTCTTATTGTACCCATTTTACAGCTGAAGAAACTGAGTTAACAACTGAGGATCACATAAATGGTGAGGGATACACAGCTAAGAAGAGATAGGGCTGGAATCCACCAAAAGCCAGTGCTCTCTCCACATCTCTGTACCCACCAGAAGGAGAATGCAAAACAGTATTACACTATGCAAACTTATTTTTCCAATAATTGTCATTTTAGATCACAAATATATTTCTAGAGAAATAGTTGGACTCTGACATACAACGTGTGTGTGTGTGTGTGTATGTAACTTTATTACAAAATAATGTAATATATAATATACAGGAAACTAATAAAATAAGTTTCAATATATGTAATTCATTTTGCAAGTCATGTGCCAAGAGAGGTGAAAATTTATCTAAGATGGAAGTTTCTAGGAAGCATTGTTTCACTTATTTAATGATTATTTCCAATTTGTCAAAAACGAATAGATACAGAGTACAACTTCGATATCCTAACATAGCTAAGCCACTTCCTACAAATCAATTAACCATGATTCAGAGCTTGGAATTGCACTTAACTGCTATGTGATCAAAAGATAAACAACTGGAGGTGTCATAACTGCAGATTTTTGTTATGAGTCTTAACATTTAATGGACTAAAAAGCACAGTATGATAAAATATTTCTGTGAGTTCCCTGTGTGGAGGTACTGTTTGTGACTATAACTGAGTTCATTAAACCCAACCAGTTTGTTAATCAGTAGGCTGGATTGGCAGACAATGTGATAGAAACTATTTACTGATGACAAGTTTAATATTTTATATTAATATAAAAAGCTGTTGCGTTGGCATATAATCAGATAACTTCAAGCTAGCAACAAGTATCATGAACTATTCCCACTCAAATTAACTTTTCACACACCAGAAAGCTATCAAAGTACTGTGGACAGGAGAACACCTTCAGAAGATGAATGAGGAAAACCATCATGGAAGCCAACAATGAATTTGGCTTGGCGGTGTATTTCACTTGTAAATCACCCAGGAAAGAACCACACCTTCGGCTGAAGTACTGGACTTGAAAATGATTGGCAGTCCATGCTTCGTTTTTGTTCATTGCCTGAATTATGGCATCCAAGTTGACGTACTCCCAACTATGTTAAGTATTTTAAAAATAAAAACTCTGTTAGGAAGAGTAAGACTAGCATCAAGGATTTCCCTCTAAGGAAGTGAAAATAATGTTCACACAGAGAAAAAACAATGGGTGTTCCCATTTTCTGTGGCTAATCATAAAGAAAAAAACATTGGAAGTTCAAAATGTCACAGTTTCTATTTTAATTCAATTGACTCGTTACAACTGTATACGCTAGTCCATACATAGTGTACTGACCTTATGGACAAATTACAATACATTATTTCAAACGAAATTTTAATGTTTTCTTAAAGACAACCTGATGAAATTACTCTGAAAACCCCTTCAACAAGTCCACATAAATGTATACCACACAAAAAAGAAGTTTGGTAAGACAAAACGGAAAAGAGCAAGTTCTGTAACATTCTCTGCAAATGCACTGCATATTCAACTAAATACCAAAGTAATATTATATTTGAGAATATCATAACTTCATTTTTAATTTTACAAGCCATTATGAAAGCAATATTATCCTTAGATATTATTTAACAAAACTATAAATTGCATTTGCAAACTAATATTTGAATTTCATTTTTGTCTCTGATGAACAATTTCACCAGGAGAAAAAACTGGCTTGTATTCTATTGTGAAAGATGTAAAGTGGATAGAAATACTGTAATTTGACAGTGCATGACTTTTATTACAAACAATGAAAACATTAGTGACACCTATAATGATTGGGTTATACAACTACACAAACGTACACCAAATTAAATAACTCCTAAGACTATGACAATTTTATTAGAGCAACAACCTCATGTACTTACTACAATTGCCATTCAATCAGGTAATATCATTTGCAATCCACAATATAACATAAAACCCACATATACAGTACATGTAGTTTTTCTCATGCCCATCGGCCGCTCTGGGTGCACACACAGGCAAAGAGCAATACTAACTAGTCCTTTAAGAATCATGTTTAAGACTGAAACACTAGGCTCAAAACGAAAAAAGAAAAGGAAATGAGAAATGTATGCTACTTCATCTACTGCTTCTTTTTTGAAAGAAATTTTATATTAAAACAATGCAACGGGCACAACGGTGTGTTCAAAGTGCTCTCGGAAAGTTCCCTGAATGTGAATAAGGTGAAACTAAGGCAATATTGCTAAAAACTAATCACAGTATTCAATTAACTTGAGCCATATAGACCTTGCCAGTCCTTCTGCAACACTGACTTGTGATGAGTATAATCAAAGGCCTCCCAAATTTCAACACTTAACTTGGAATGTAATCGTCTTCCTTCAAGCCCTGAGCCCTTGTAACCCACAGATCACTAACGATACCACTTAACATTTTCCCCCAACAACAGTAGGAACAGATTCTGCGTATGGCAACGATATGTTAATAAAAGACAGCTGAGGGCAGTTTAAAGCATCTAGTTCATATTTGAGGATACTCGCCCCTATATGTCACACTTCTCGTAGCACAAATCCCCAAAATAATGCACAGGTTCACCGCCATAACTTGATATGAGTCACAGCAAACACTTCTCCATGGGATTTTAGAAGTGGTGCAGCCCCGAAGCCCTGTCATTATGTAGGTGAACGACCAGCAGCTGAGACGAGCTGGACTCCCCTCGGTAGCTTCAGCCCCTGATGAAGTATGCACAATGAGATAACTCCCAGGGAGTTTCATCACCTCCCTATTTTCATGGAAGTCACTGCAGAAAATCCCAAGCCTCTTAAATATTGGTCACATAGTTCTTAAAAGTGAAAATTTACACCTGTCAGGCCTAATACTATGCTTATAACATTCTCTGTTTTCTAAATAAACGTATTTGCTTGAGCACAGTAAAAATACATCTTAATAACACCTTCCAGAGCTAAGGCGAACCACAGCAGCTCAAATGAGGCACACAAGAAAAGAAAAAAACACCTTGGAACCACAACCTGCCCCGCTCGCTCTCATCTCCCACACCCTTCATACCCCCACGGTTACAGCAAAATACAACTTTGGGCATTCTGGAAGTAACTGTTCTTTGTGACACATACACACACAAACACACACCCCAAAAATTCCCAAGTCTGTTTTCCTACCACACACACCAGGAAGGCTGCATCACCTTTCTAGTGACTTAATTCTGAACGTAGAGGCTCAAACCTGCCGAGTGGCAATCGAAGAAAACACATTACACACCAGAATAAGATGAGGGTCGGGAAAAAAGAAAAAAGCAGCTTCGCTTTCAGCCATTAATTACGGATCACCCCAATTTCGCATCGCTTATCTCCCATACACACGCACAGCCTTCCAAACCTGGCTTTCAGGCAGCGCTTTCCAGAGCCTGGCTGTCTATTGTCAGCAAGCAGAAGCCCCCGAAACCTGTGAAGCCGGCAGCAAAGGCTTGCTCGGAAGCCGCTAAATATAGACCAAGGGGGCTCTGGGTCTGGCAAGCCGCGGGAGCCTGAAGACATGGCCATGGACGCATATGACTAAGTCTTTCCATTTTGTTCTAGCCAAACATCGTAATGACATTGAACATAAGGGCAAAAGACTGGAGGGAAGTCCTCCCCACCCCCACCCCGTCTCCTCCCGTATATTAGGGACGTCATGAATGCACCGGGTATGTTCTCTGGGTGGCAGGGAGCAGCATTGTCGGTGTTGCCCTAAATACGCTTCCTCCCGGGGAGATGGGTGGCAGGGAGGGGGAGCACGCAGGGCAGCCACTTGGTAACAGCTCCAAGAAAGGCACTAACCCCAGACCCCCTTCCAGGCACAGCGGCTTCCGAGGGGGACCTGGCACGATAGCGGTCCTTCCCGAGGCAGGCAGGACCCCCGCAGCAGCCGCCGCCGCCCGCCCGCCGGCCGGGAGCCCAGGACCACCCCCACCGGCGGCAGGAGGAGGAGGACGGCGCCGGGAAGAGGCTCTGCCCGGCCCCGGCCGCCCAGCCCCGCAACTCACCCAACGGCGCGGCGCCCGGCGGCTTCCTCGCAAACATGCACCCGCCGCCGGCGACAGCTCCTCAGTCCGGGGAGAGGCGTACGCGGCGCCGCCCGGCTTCAGGGCAAGGTCCTGACCTTGCCCAACTGCAGCATCTTCCGCTTTTGTTGTCTGAGCGCGGCCGCGGGACAAGGGATGCTGGCGGGTGGCAGGGGCGAGCGCCGCGGGCGAGAGGCGGCTCCCGACGCTAGTGCGCGGCGCCCGGCCCGGCGGCCCCTCCGAGCGCGGCGAGCGCAGCGCCCCCTGCCCGGCTCCGCGGGCTCCGCGGGCTCCTGCGGGCTCCTTGGGACTCCGGGCGCCGCCGCCAGCCGGCCGGGCTGAGAGAGTAGCCGCCGCGCCCGCCGCTCCGCTCGGCCGGCTGTAGCTGCGGGCGCGAGCCTGGGGCCGCCGCGGCGCCAGGCGCCGAGCGCTCCCGAGCTGCGCCCCGCGCGCGGCCCGCGCCACCTGTGCCGCCGCCGCCGCCGAGGGCGAGGCTCCTCCCGCGGCGCGCGGCAGCCTCAGCCTCCACCTAAGCCTCGGCGGCCGGCCCGGGCGCCCGGCTAGTAAGGGAGCGTCCGCCCCGCCGCCGAAACCGGCCCCGGGTGCGGAGCATGCCCAGTGCCGCCGCGAGAGCGGCGCTTCGCCGCGCGCATTCCAGTTCTCCTGGTTTTCGCGGCAGCAGCGGCAGCCGCGGGAGAGAGGGGAGGAGGCCGCGGGTTGGGAGAGGGCCGAGCATCCTTGGGAACGCACGCCCTGGACCTGAGATGGTTGGATGCTCCGGAGCTAGGCGAAAGCTGGAAGGGACCTGGGAAGGGATGGAACCCCAGGTTAACACCGCTTTCCTCATTCACGTGCAAGGCGCTGACAGTTGACTCTGCTGGGGCAGATGTCAGCCTGTAACAAAGGGCCAGGGGTGCGAGGGGTCCTACAGTGGCTAGGTGGGTTGGGGAAGGGAGGCCGGCAGAAAGTGCTGCTGGGCGCAGGTGGATGCTCTTGCAGATCCTGTGATTGCAGAGCTAAAAAGGCACGACGTCCAGCAGAGAGGTCTTCTCCACAGCACCTGCCCAATCTTGCCATCACCTTCCCTGTTCAGATGGCATGTTTTTGGAGGGTAGTGAAAGTTTCTCCTTAGGCAAAATCACTTCAGATTTGAATCTGGAATGCCTGCAAACTTCCTGCAAGAAAGACCCTTGCTCAGTTTGAAACTTGAACAGATTAAGTTCTCTCTCCTCCCCCTCTTGTGCCACCTTGTCCTCCTCTCTTGGCCTCTTCTGCTGCACCTCTGCCACCTTCTCTTCCTCCTTTTCTTCCTTCTTTCCTGGGCAAAAGTGAACCACTCCCCTAATCCTTCCCCACAGTTTTCCAATGCATCTCGCATTGCCTTCTTCAAGTTCAGATCGGTTTTCCATATCACCTCCTGGCTTGACTGCTCCTTGACCCCATCGGGACTTCTTGCGTATCCTGCTGTGAAATACAGCAAGTAGAATCACCGTATTCAAAGTCTTGTTGAAAAACGAAACCCAAATCATGTGCCAAGGAAGACCTCTGGGCCTTCGACCCTGTCCCTCTGACTCAGGAGTCAGGAGGGGGCTCACTCGTGCTGCATTCACAAGCCAAGCCAAGCAGAGCACAGCCTGCCCAGGGGCCAGGGCGAATGTTCCTCCTAATTATGCCACAGGCATGACCCTGAACACCGCAGACTGTCTGAGGTTGCGATCTCCTCCACCCCACCCCTCCGCAGAGCTTGTTTCTGAAACGCAAATAAGCATGACAGAATGCAGGAAATTGTAATAAGAGGGATTTGGTGCTTATGATTCTCAGTGACATTGTGCTTCTATTTTGTGTTGGAAGAGATTATCCAACAAACTTAAATGATTTGAATATTCAAGTCTATTCTTTATTATACTTGGGAGTAAGTTGAAATATAAATGGAAGAGTAAAGGAGAAAAGTCATACAGAGGTTAAATAGGTAACAAATAATTGCTAGGAGGAGCAGATTAAGCATAGACTATTGACAACAATACAAATGTTCGCTTTTATTCCTGCTACCCCGGTGTGGACATGCACACACAGGCTTGGTCTCACCTGCAAAAACAGTTCCCCAAGCTGACTCCAAGTGTGTTAAAGCCAGTTTGATATTGAAATATCCTGAGTCCTGTGAGGGAAGACATGAAAGACCTTTTTTTTTTTTTTTTTTTTTTTTTTTTTTGCAGCACACGTTTAACTGTAATTTTTATCTTAGTTCTCAGAAAGGCAGTTCAATTACACTGAGTACTTGGTACAAGACAAATTAGCAGCATCATATCCATTAGACCACATTATATTTCAAGAGATGTTCTTAGTTCTCACCCGAGCTTCTGTCAGTCTGCTATTGTTTGGTTTTCCCGTTGCATCTTCTAACTCAAGAAGTCAGTGGGGAGGTGGTAAGGGAGATGAGGGGACATCAGTTACTCCTTAGATTAAAATGGAGGTAGATATGTAGACACTATCAAGAGGTAATATATGTATCTTTTATGCCTAGTAGAGATCTAAGTAAAGAAAGTAATTTTCTAACGTTTTTTAGTTATTTTTGAGATGAGCAATGACAAATTCTATCAACTAATTGTGTGTCTGGGAAATGACCTGCAGGCAGTCCCTACAGACACTGTTGGGGCTGGGTCTGGTGTGATGTGGTTATTTAGGAAGCAGAGTGGTAATGTCCAATGTCCTGGATTGCTTTGATTTAATTTGCTCAGTGCCCCATTTCATTGAAACATTTATGATTTTTATTCTTCTAGAATAATTTGTAACTTAAGATATAATTCAATTCACAATTAGATAATACTGAAAAATAAAGCAAAATGAACATGTATAATGTTAGATCTTGGAACGACTCACTGCTGCCATCTTTTGCCTCCTGCTTCTGATAGTTCCTATATAAAGGAATATTCTAAATCCTCAAATTCACTATGAGACCAGAACATTATTAGTTTATTATTTTCAAATTACAGTACTCAACGCACAGTGAAAAACCTTCATTGTATTTCTTCTGTCTGTGCATTAATAGAGTTATGTGATACAGAAATCACATATAGGGAAATACTAAGTGCTATATCTCGATTTTTGAAATCACTTTTCAAAATTTGAAGCAAACATACTTTTATATGGAAGTGTAACTTAATTTTAGAAATAAAATCTAATAATTCAAAATAATTTTTATAAATGTATGTGTTTTATTTTGTAATTGAAAGTATGTCAATTTTAGGAGAATGACAGTCTCATTTAAGTCACAGCTGTTTCAATAGGGCATTGTTTGTTGCTATTGAGATTCAAATAGAAGATAATATTTTTGTAATTTTTTAAGTGAATTATCCATTGATAAACAATTGAGAAATTTTCAAATTGAGAAATGAAATCAGGTAAGTGATTATTGTTGCTGTTCAGCATTTAAATAGGGAGAGTAATGATACTTATTTAAATTCATAATTTAAATTTTAAAGCAAATTATCTGAAATAGTCAGCCAATAGTGTCATCATGAGTACATGTGTATGTATATTTGGGAGGCTAATACACACTGTTTGCTCTCAATCATAAAAGATATATTTGTTACCTGAAAGTGTCTCTATGTTTTTGAAGACTGTAAAGTAGTTAACTAATTTAAACGAACCATTTTAGTTAAGATCAACGTGTGAGTCATTTCACTATTTGATTGCAAACTTCACGTATGCACTCAAATTGCCTTTTATTATTGCTGCAACTCCTATGACGGTGTTATTCATTCATTTAGCAAATGTTTATTGAGCATCCATCCACTGTGGTTCAGTATTGGCCAAAATTTGGAGAATTAGTAGCAAACAATAGAGAAGATGACAAATTTCTTATCCTCCTGGAGTTTAATTATAAATTGGGGTTATTGGGGGTAGCAGAAATTGAAGCACTGCAAAGAGGTAATCACCACCAGAAGCTGAAATGAGGCACACAAATGTCCTCATTTCTTCCTAATTGTCTATGTGCCTCAGTGTATTGCCTTCCTGTTGTGGGAGGAAAGCTCAATCATTGGATTAAGCCGTGGTGGTTGTATTCTGTTACCTGCACCAAATTCAAACTCAAATTGAAATACATGTTATCTGTAGTGTCTCCCCTCTGCTCACTATAGCTGTTATTATTTTAAGTATTTCCCCCACAATATATTTTCTCCAAAAATTAAAACATGTTTTCAACAAAGGGAGTAAATGAATATGGTCTGAAATCATATGTATTAGAAGATAAATGAAGGAATAATATGAGGTTTTTATTGTCATTGACCAATACATTCACATTCAGAGCATTGCACAATGAGTCCACCTCAATGATTTTTATACTATCTCCCAAAATGAAATACCCCATTTTCAATCTCTGTTCTCCTTAATGTTCTCTACCCACTCCAGTGTTACTCTCAAGGTTATACAGAATACACGTTCTGAAATCGATTTACTCATTAAAATGAAATCCTTGATGCTCTCATTTTATTACCCATAAATAAGCCAAATCTTGCCTCTTGCTTTGTTGTGAAAATTAAATGAATGAATCAGTGTATGATAAGCAAATGGCTCTATGCCTGGCAAATAGTGAGCAATTAGTAAATGATGGCGAACATGAGTCATGACATTACAATATCCCTTTCACCTCTACTGTTTTCGTCGGCTTGCTATATCAAAACACACTTATTATCTGATTGCGCATATCTTATTCAGTCGTCAAGACACCTACAAGATACCATTTTGCCGGTGAGCTTTTTAATATTCATTTGTTTCAAATAAGCATTAACTAAATTTCTCCCACATGCAGGTAATTATATCATGCAGACTAATCATGAGAGTTTACGTGGATCTCCATTGTGTAAACTGGTTGTGTTTCATGCTTTCACTAAATTTTTAGGAATTCGAAAATACATCACTTTTTGTCATATTTCATCATGTCTATATATTTATATGCTTTCTCTACTCCATACAATGTGTTGCTTTAGTTTATATGTTGATAATAGTGTTATTTAACATTATTTTCCATATTCTCTGAGATTGTGTCTATGTACATAAAATATGTATGTGAGCAGTTAGATTTTCTATTTATGAAGTATATTATACTTCTACAATAAGCAAAAATAAATGTTTCACAAAATATTTACACAAATATACTCTAACATGAAATATTCGGTTATTTGAAAAAATCATTTTCCTTACAATTCTGCAAAGATGAAACATGTATATTGTTAGGAATAGGAACTTAATAAATTTTTCAAATAATTGAGCATTTCATGTAAGAGTATGTTTGTGTAAATATTTTGTTAAACATTTATTTTTGCTTATTAGAGAAGTAACAAGTTCTCATTTAAAAAGTTTTGAAAATCAGAAAATTATGAAAAACCTCATAATTCTACCACCTAGAAAAAATAGAGTATACAAATGCCTATCCTCTTGTTTACTTAAAATTATATTCCTATACTTTCCCATTCCATTTCACAAACTTTTCTAAGGTTAGATTATTCTTTATATAATGAATTTTCTATTTGATACATTTTGACTGTTATCACATGACATCTCCCGAGGTAAATAAAGGTTCAATGAAGGTTGTTTTCTCAAATTGTTTGAAAAGAAAAACACTCCAATTATATCTATTTCTGAGTAGGATGAAATAGCTTATGGGACCTCCATGCCTCTGGTAAGAATAATTAGAATTTTTGAATGAAAAACAAAAATATTTATCTTATGTATCAGAAACCAGATGAAGCAAAAAGGACTGGAGGAGCCAAGATTCCAGACAGGCAGGAATGTGGACGCCGAGCTAATGTGGTATGTCTGCTTCTTCCCCTGATAACTTCCGCCGGTTCTGGATACAGTGAAAGAGGCTGGGTTCTGAGGCTTTTCCTGGGTAGGGGCCACTGTTTGAGACAGAGATATCAGCAGAGTCTTTGTTAGCTTATAGGGCTTTAAACCGAAGCCCAAGGGATCAACATCCCGGTAAGAAGAAAGGATGAGAGAACGTGGCTGGTATTCCCTTCAAAACTTTTGATAACTTATGAAGCTGCACAGGACTAAAGAGCTAAACAAAAAGCCTCTGAAAACCAGATACAATTTTAAGAGTCCTGCTGTGCAGAGAAGAAAAGCATTCACATCCAGGACCAGGCCCACCTTGGGAGATATTTCAAGTTATCAGTTAAAACTCCTAGAGTGTTGCACCCTGAGAGCTAGAGAAAACAGAGGCGGAATAAAACGTAACAATACTGTAATTCCTCTCCAATTCAGTGAAGCTGCTCATTGGAATAGTGGTTACCAGATGATCTGTCTGCCTAGCAGAGGAAGGGGTGAAACCTTTTAGGCAAACCTCTGCAATTTTTAAATATTCATTGTCCAGCCTTCAGTAAAATCTGTTATTCAGAGTTAGGAGCAAATGACCAAAAAACAATGAACAAATGTAGAATTGGAAAAGACCCATGAGTGATCTACATACTAGAATTAGCAGACAAAATATCTAGAATGATAATGATCAATATGTTCAACAGAATATAGGACTGTAGAAAAAGATGAAAAAGAAAAAAAAAACATGAAAAGGAAAAGATGGAGAAATTCACCGAAGAATTGAAAACTGTGAGAAGAATGAATTCACTGGGAATCCTAGAACTTAAAAATATGGCAAATTAATTTAGTAACAAATTTGATTTGATCCATCACATATAAAATTGTATCAATCCACATGTAACATTTGACAAAATCAGCCATGTGCTGGATTGTAAAGCAAGTCACAAGCGTGAAATGATTGTATTCATTCAGAGAATATTCTCAGAGAACAGTGTCATTAAGCCAGAAATCAATAACTATAAAAAGAAAATCTTCCTATGCATAATTTAATCTGCACTACTTCAAAATAAATCTACTTGAGAAAGTTGAATTATTTTAACATAAATGATAAATAACATGTGTACAATAAAAATTGCAAGATGCACCAAAAACAGTCTTTACAATATCTATAAAATATATTATGTACTAAATAAATAAAAACAAGTTGCAAACATCTGACAGCAGCCAATGTAAGGCTGCTATTCTTGAGCTATTCTGGAGAGAGAAAGCATTCAAAACACAATTTTTAACAAACACCATTCGCAAAAACATATTAAATACTTATGTTGCATCTAACAAGGATAGGCAAGATCTTAACAATGAAAAGTATAAAATTTGCTGAGAATAATGAGAGAATTTCTACATAAATATAAAGATATTCATAGTTATGAATTAGAACACTCAAAATCGTTCAGATAAAATTCTTCATAAATGTATCTATACATTCAGTGCAACACTCATAAAAATCCATGGTGTTTTCAAACATTGATACTTTGATTCTAATATTTGTACAGGAGTGAAACGTTCCCAGGATAACCAAGTCAATTTTGGATTTGAAGAATAAATTTATAGGATATACACTACCACATGCAAAATTTATTATAAAAATCTATAGTAATTAAGACAGTGTGATATTTGCACAAGGATAGAAAAAAAGACAAAGGAGTAAGATAGAGTTCAGAAATTAACATACATGGATGGTCACTTGACTCATGCCAGAACTGTGAGTGAACAGCAGTTAACAATCCCAACAGCAAGTTGAAGACTGTATGAGTGAAATGCCTTTCCTCTGTGAAGTTGGAAAAGAGGAAATTTTAAAAGGGGACTAGGGAAGGAAATTATGCTCTTATATCACAAATATGTTGTTGAGAAAATAAACTTGACAGAAAAAAACGTATTTGGATGTTGATCATTTGAAAAGTGACTTCTTTAAACTGAATGGTACCCTAGGAATGTCAGTGTGTGTCACCACGATGATCTCAGGTGGGGACTGCTGGTTTGTAATGGAGATTCAGGAACATTTGTCAGGTCTCAGTCACTAAGCTGAGTGGTGAGTAAATGGATGTTCTTATTTTACTCTTTTTAACTTATGAATAGCTGTACTTTGATTTAATTCTAAAATTATGTATAATGCATTTGGTTCTGGAAGATTTATAATACATAAATATAAACATAAAACATATAAAGATAAAAACACAAAATATAATTACAGAAATAAATCATAGTAATGATAGATGTAATTAAAATGGCTTTGAAATATCAATATTCCTTTATCAAATTTGCAAAGTCGTCTTCACTTGTAATATTCAGTGTTGGTTAGAAGGGAGAGATGCCAATGAAATGCATATCATCACCACAGTTTTAGGGGATAGTTTGCAATACATGTTGCAATTCTGAAGAACTTAATCTACTTTATGGAAAGTGATGTTGAAGTTCTCATTACGAAGTAGAGCATGGAAAACTGAAGTAAACCTTTCATTGATAACTCAGACCAATAATATAGATGTTAGTGTACTATGACACCGTGATAGCCTCAGGTGTCATTGGAGTATCTCTTGACCTGTATTAAACGACCCTAATCTTTGAGCATTTAGCTATCACTAAGCAAGCACTTACCTATACAGGCCATTGGAGTGCCTCTGCTTTCAGGATTCCCTTCCCTGCAAACACACACATGTGTAGTGTGATGGGTCCCCCATCAGGTTACTTAAGGATGTATACCCACTGCTTGAACCCAAAGGCCGGGCATTGAGCCAAGGCCCTGATGCCCAGCGGAGGAGCAAGTGTCTCTGAGAACTTAAACATCCCCGGACTATATGAGAACCTACCAAGAAAAACAGTCTCATCACTTAAACACAGTGGGCAAAGAGCCAGAAAATCAGCTTAAAAGTAGTTTAGAGACAAGAGGCAGCGTGGATCTCTAGAGCTATCCTGCTGTTATCCAGGAGTGCCCTGTATGTGAGTCCTAATAAGCTTTATGTAATTGTCAAGTTGGACTTTCCCAAGTAATTATTTGGTCTCTCAACACCTTCCTCGTTGCAAAGGTAGAGGGGGCTGTGGGTGTTACGGTCCCAGGTTTTTCTCTTAACAATATGCAACATCAAGATTCCTATCCGCTTTTGTAACAGAGTCCCTGCTGTAGTAGAGATCGAGGTACTTCTCTGGGACTTTTCTAGCTTTATTTTTGCAGGATATATAAATACAATATTTTGCAAAACACTTGAAGACAAAAAAGAATGTAAAATAAGAAAGCAGGATGATTGTGCAGTGCAATGGATAGGCAGGTTGTTTAATGGATAAAAATCAACCGGAAAAGAGGACTCAGTAATTTGTAAGTAGCCTTTCCTGGCTTTGTATTTTAAGCCTATACATTTAAAAGGGGCACATGATATCAGTTTGGGAAAAGAAAGTTGAAGAATTGAAAGACAACATAGTCTCAAAACATATTTTAGGAGATGAGCGCAGTGGTCTAAAATTAACAAGATGAAATTCAATGGAGAGAAATGCAAAGTCCTTCCCTCAGGGTAAAACAATGGTATAATAAATCCAGGTTAGGAGGCTGTGGATTCTGAACTGGGATCCATGTAGCAGAGCTGCACTGACCGCGCCCAGGCCTTGGGAACGTGGGTGTTCCTGGAATCAATTGCTTCCCACACGGTTCAATCTGTTCAGGGAAATTTCCTTCAGTGCCTATAAGGGAAGATTGGCCTTTCTAACTACTGCAAGCTGCTGCTAATTTTATTCGAAGGCGAATCTCAGAGACACCAGCAGATTCCCCACCTGCCTGGAAAGCTGCCTTCATCTTAGTGTCATGGAACGAGAAGCCGAAGCACCAATTACGGTCTGCTGTGTCAATAAGACCTCTGACACCACCTGGAACCTCATTTGGAATCTTCCTCATTGTGACTCAGCACTACCATCCTCAGCTGCACCAAAAATTCAAGCCCTCTGGTCACTTCGCTTTTCATTATTTGTTACCATCTCACAGCCCTGTGTTCTTCTCTGGAAATTTTGGCTTAACATAATTAAATACCCCTAAATTACTTTTTGAACAAGTTAGTTTTAATTTTATTCTTAAAAATTCATGACTTTGTACAAATTATTAAGCGATCTCTGTTCAGGTTGACATCTATTCATTAAACCAAAGTTTCATAGTTTTTACTCTTTTTATATGACATGTTGTTTTTCATTAAGCATAAATCACTTTTATTTACCTACATTGTTTATTCCTCAGTATACTAAAGACATGGAAATGAAGTTAAATTTCAACTTTAATAAATAAATTTACAATAATTGTTGCTCTAAATCATCAATAGTCAACCACAACCAAATGGTGTTTATTTAATTCAGTTCCCTTTATTTAAAGCTAAAATCTTAAGCCTAGGAGTTCAAGATCAGCCTGGGCAACCTAGTGAGACCCCATATCTACAAAAAATTACAAAAAAATGAGCTGGCCATGGTGGCATGTGCCTGTAGTCCCAGCTACCTGGGAGGCTGAGGTGGGAGAATTGCCTGAGCCTAGGAATTTGAGACTGCAGTGAGCCAAGATCACACCACCACACTCCAGCCTGGGTGACAGGGTGAGACCTTGTGTTAAAAAAAAAAAAAAAAGCTAAACTCTATTCTACCTCCCAACAAAAATTTAACAATAGGTAATTCATAGGCCTCTTACTTGAAATTAATATTATATGTATTTCCTGACAAAATTTTATCAGAACTTTGGTTTCTCTAATTTATGAGATGGTTTTTTGCCTATATTTTAGATTTCAGGGCATTTAGCTTACTGTGCAAGAAAACTCATTCCTGCATCTGCTTTTACTGTGTTCACCTCTGTATTTCTAGATTAGGTTCTTGTCTAATTCTTAGTTTATCCAGTGTAGCTGCCGGGTTAGTTTTCTGGGGCTACCACAACGGAACACCACAGACTGGGTGGCTTAAACAACAGAAATGTGTTTCTCACAGTTCTGGAGGCTGGAAGTCCAAGATCAAGATGTTGGCAGGTCGGATTACCTTGAGGCCTCGCTCCTTGGTTTGCAGAGGAGTCTTCTCCATGTGTCCTTCCATGGTCTTCCTTCTAGGCATATGCATCCCTGGTGTCTCTGTGCCTCCAAGCTTTCTTTTTCTAGAACACCAGTCTTATTGGATTAGGGCCCATATTCACAGCTTTATTGTAATTTAATTATCTATGTAAAGGTTTTATCTCCAAACACAATCACATTCTGAGGTACCAGTGCTTAGGATTTTAACCTATGAATTTGGCGGGACACATCTCAGCCCAAAACAGCTACCATCCATTGTTTGTAGTGGTATTTGAGAATTTCATTCTCCTTTAGTCGACCCCCTACAGTTTTACTCCCCTTGCCGGGTGCCGGCTGATTGATTGTTCATTCCTTCATTCACTTGCTCATAAATGCCTTCTCAAGGGCAGGCCATGCTCCAGGGTACGCGGGTGGGGAAGTGTCACTGCCCTTGTGGCACTGACATTCTGGAGGAGGACAAAGACAGTAAGCACAGAAACCAACCTTTCCTTATTGTGGTGCCAGGTTGTAAGTGGTAAGGTCTCTGAGGAAAAATAAAGAAGGAAATGGGGCTAGAGATGTAAGAGTGCTGTTTTTGATGAAGTGTTCAGGAGACACTTCTCTAAGTACAGGTCATTTGAATAGTGATTGGAACAAAGTGAGACAGAACACTTTAGGAATATCTTGGAGATGTGTCTTCGAGGCAGAGGGCACAGCAACTGCAAATGCCTGGAGTCAGATGATTCTTAGCAAATTTAAAGAATGGAAAAAGGAAAACTAACGGGACAGTCGAGGGGTGGATAATGTAGAGCATTTGAGTTACAGAAAAGCCTTTTTTGTATTATAAGTCGGGGGAAAGACTTCAGAGAGTTTTGACCAGGGGCAAGTTTTGACCTAAGTTACCCAACTTAGAACCTCAA
The DNA here is from genome assembly GCF_049350105.2 of Macaca mulatta. NCBI lineage: Eukaryota > Metazoa > Chordata > Mammalia > Primates > Cercopithecidae > Macaca > Macaca mulatta. The sequence goes on from NC_133411.1 coordinate 13,071,451, forward strand.
TGCAGAGTTCTGGATGCTGTGTGGAGGACAGGTGACAGGTCACAGGAAGGCAAGAATGGCAGTGGGCTGCTCCCCTGTCAGACCAGGACAAAGATGATAGCAACACAGGTGAAATTCTTACCTGATATGGTTTGGCTGCGCCCCTACCCAAATCTCGTCTTGAATTGTAGCTCCCATAATTGCCACGTGTTGTGGGAGGGAGCTAGTGGTAGATAATTGAATCACGGGAGTAGTTTCCCCACACTGTTCTCATGGTAGTAACTAAGTCTCATGAGATCTGATGGTTTCATATGGGGTCTCCCCTTTGGTTTGGCTCCCATTATCTCTTCCCCACCACTATGTAAGATGTGCCTTTCACCTTCCACCATGATGGTGAGGCCTCCCCAGCCACATGGAACTGTGAGTCCGTGAAGCCTCGTTTTCTTTGTGATACACCCAGTCTTGGATATGTCTTAATCAGCAGCATGCAAACAGACTAATACACTGGTGGTAGAGGGAGGAGTAGCAAGAAGTGTGAAGTCCAGGAATCTCTAGTAAAAGCAAACTAAGTTTGATGGACTCCTCTCACCTGTGCTAGGAATGCAAGCCAGCAGAGTGACTTTGTTAGGCCTGCTCCTTGTAGTGTAGCAGAAGATTGAGCTCAAAACTCTTCCTCCTGCCAGGCAACAGTATAAACTAAACTGGATAAACGTGGGCAAAAGTGAAGGAAGCGGCAGAGGAGCCAGACCTCCCTCCCTCAAGATTGAGTAAGATGATGCTGTTTCAGCACCCTACAATGTTGCCAATTGTTGTGCACAGCTGGAGGTAATATGAGAAGACATTTCTGCTGGGAAAAAAAAAATTCTCCATGAATCTTTACACATTTCCGCACAGTCAGAACATGTTATGTTCGAGCAACAGTGACTCTCAACCTGGGTTAAAGAATGGTTTAATGGTAGACATGCCTTGCAAGTTAGAAACTCTATGTTGCTCCAGGGACATTTGCTTCCTTTGCAGCATAACAAACTCCTTTCTTGACTATCCTGGAACCACTGGTTTATATTCCAGATTAGAGACCTTCTCCTCCTCTCCTTAGAGATGATTTCTTTATATTCCGGAAACATATTTTATCTCTGTGTCTGTCTCCATTTCTCTGTCTCTCTGAAAAAATAAGAGGGACAGATATGACAGCCACACTAAATATGCTCTGAGTTTCATAACACTGAGGCTTTCCTGTTCTGCATGTGCAGGGAAGATCAGGCAGTCATTGCCTTGCCCCTGGAGAAATTAAGGAATAAGGGACCAGCACTAAGATCTCTGTTTTCTGACCCAGAGAGCTTGTATTTCCTGTCAGGATGAATAAATATAGACATTAAAATGTGACAAATTCCACTGTGATTCATCTGAATGAAAATGTCTCTGAATTGTCAAACTTTGAAACTTGAATATACATCCAATTTAGTGCATATGGATAGAAAGTCATGAATGGTCATGGAGGGTGCAAATCTTCATAATATATTATTTGTACTTACATAGGCCATAGGTTTGGGATGACTGAGATCGTGAGTAAAATATATTGGGACACATCCCACAAACTGGAAAGTGAAGCCGTGTAGAATTCCGTCAACATAATGACAACGTAGACAAGTTCATGTACTATGCAAAACATTTGGGAGCTACTTGTTTGTTGTATGTTATGGGCTGAAATTCGTCTCATTCCCTCCCATTCAATTTCATATGTTGGAGTCCTAACCCTCAATTCCTCAGAATGTGACTGTATTTGAAGATAAGAAAGTGACAATTAAAGTTAGAACAAGGTAATTAAGGTGGTAAACTACTCTAATAGGACTGATCATATGGTTTGACTCTGTGTCCCCACCCAATTCTCATCTCGAATTGTAATCCCCACATGTTAAGGGAAGACCTGGATGGGAGGTGATTGGATCATGCGGGTGGTTTCCCCCATGATGTTCTTGTGATAGTGACTTCTCTAATTAGTTTTTGGTTTTACAGGCTCATCGGTGGAAGGTACTTGCCTTGTCTTAGATGAGACTTTAGAATTGGACTTTTTAGTTAATGCTGGAATGAGTTATGAGTTTGAGAGACTGTTGGGAAGGTATGATTGGTTTTAAAATGTGAAAAGGACATGAGATTTGGGAGGGGTCAGGGCGAAATGATATAGTTTGGCTCTATGTCCCCACCCAAATCTCATCTCAAATTGTAATCCCTATGTGTTGTGGGAGGGACCTAATGGGAGGTGATTGGGTCATGGGGGCGATTTCCTCATGCTGTTCTCATGATAGTAAAGGAGTTCTCATGAGATCTGATGGTTTCAAAGTGTGATACTTCCTACTTCACACTCTGTCTCCTGCTGCCATGTAAGATGTGCCTTGATTCCCCTTCCACCATGATTGTAAGTTTCCTGAGGTCTTCCCAGTCATGCAGAACTGTGAGTCAATTAAACCTTCCTTTTTTTGTATAAATTACTCAGTCTCAGGTAGTACTTTATAGCAGTATGAAAACAGACTAATACAAATGGTGTCCTTATAAGAACATTGGATTAGGACACAGCCATACACAGAGGAAAGACCAAGGAAAAGACAGCTATCTACAAGCCAAGGACGGCAGGCTCAGAAGAAACCTGCCTTTGTTCTCAGACATCTAACCTCCAGAATGGTTAGAGAATAAATTACTGTTTTTCAAACCACACAGTCTCTGGTACTTTGTTATAGCAGCCCCAGCAAACTAATACAATGTATATAGTGTGTGTGTGTGTGTGTGTGCGTGTATAGAGAGAGAGAGTATATATATGAGAGTATATTATACATGCATTTAATTATGTTGTCTCTGTTATTGGTCACTAACCCTAAAGAGAGGGCCAACAATTCTTAACTTCATGGCCAAGGAGTTTGGGACTCCTGAGACAAGGCAGGGCATCTCTGGATGGTGGAAACTCAGGTTGTTTTGTTTTGTTTTGTTTTGTTTGGAGATCATTCTTGTATTGACCATTCTTAAGCCCGGATCATTATTTGTCTAATTGGAACGTTCTGATAAGCCCATGTGATTAGAACTGCTGGTGGGAGTGGAAGAGCACTGCATAGAGGCATAGAGGCCTAATTCAGTTCTTTTAAGCTGAATTTTGACTCAGGTGTTTTCTTCCCATTTGCAAAATGCAGAATTTGCAGAACAGTGATCACTAGTGTGAACATCAGTAAGAGCTGCTACCTGGTACAAAAGACAAGGTGGAAACTGTTGAGAAGGTCAAGTAAGTAACACACATATCTTTATAAGTTGGGGCATTATAATTTCACTTTCATATAAGAGAAAAATGGGTTCATAAATCCTACAAATGTTTTTCTGACAGATAGAAAGTTATAGTAATGGAGATATCCAAAATGAAATCTATGTTGGAAAATAGAGCAATAGATAGCAGATAATGTGGTGAGGAGGGAAAATAGTAAATTGAGAAAAGATTAGAATTAGAAGAGGGAATATTGCCAACAACCATGAATCACACTTTAACAGCATGAATCAGCAACCTTGCTAAATTCTCTAATTAGTTATAATAGTTGAGGCCGGGCGTGGTGGCTCACGCCTGTAATCCCAGCACTTTGGGAGGCTGAGGAATGCAGATCACCTGAGGTCAGGAGTTTGAGACCAGCCTGGCCAACATTGTGAAACCCCATCTCTACTCAAAATACAAAAATTAGCCGGGCGTGGTGGCAGGCGCCTGTAATCCCAGCTACTTGGGAGGCTGAGGCAGGAGAATTGCTTGAACTCAGGAAGCAGAGGTTGCAGTGAGCCGAGATCACACCCTTGCGCTCCATCCTGGGGGACAGAGTGAGATTTTGTCTGGGGGAAAAAAAAAACACAGTTCGTGGTGGATGTTTTTGTTTGCACTTTCTTAGTAGACAATTGTTAACATAGAAACACAGGTTGGTGACTTCCTCTTTGAAATCTTATACATTTTGTTTATTATTATTATCATTTTTAATCTATTGCTCTGGCTAGGAATTCTGGCACAATGTTGGGGAAAAAAAAATAGTGACAGTGGGCAATTTACCCTGTCCTTGATTATAATATCTCTAAAATTTTACCCTAAATTCTTTCTGCTATGATTTTCCTATCAGATTTTCATGACGAGGTCACAGATTGGTGTCTTTTGTTTTCATAATTTCTCTCTGTAGAATAAGTTGACCCTTGGTCAACTTATCTAAGAATCAACTTAGAATAAGTTGATTCTTCTACCTGATTTGGTTGCCTGAGCCAACATCTGAGCTTCTTATAGGAGTTTTATTTTTCTTCTTTTGGCAAAATGTTTCTTGATGCCTTCTGGAAAGCCCTGCATTTTAACATTTGATGACACTGATTTGCTTTTTCACATTTAACATTTTTAGCAATGTGCCCCATGTGCTTAATGTTTGTAGTCCCTGGCATCTTGAAAAGTCCCAGAATACAATACACTGCCTACCTTTACTTGTTGAGCGAAAGCAAAAAGGAATTCATGCACAGCCTTGAGCATGAGGAGAGAGTATAATCCTTAGGAAAATTAAGTATGCAGGTAATACATTTTCAACTTTTTGGTGAGGAGGACTTTGAAACTTGACCTTGCATTTTCTTTTACGCTTCTTTTGCGTTGAGACTTGAACAATAGAATTCTGGATTTGTCAGAGTGGGCAGAGGAAAAACAAGCCTAATGAATTCTTCAGTAATCCCTAACCCTTCTCACACTGTTTTCTACAAAACTGTTTTAAAAAGACCACACTCTTCAAATTATAGTCACCTCCCGCCCCTAGTAATAATCACAGATGAGGTAATCTGCTGCAGAGGAATAGGCTCCTTGCAAGAGTGACTGCTCAGGAGACTGACTTGTAGGGGAATTGGTTCCAGTGCTTTGCCCTGCAAAGATTTGTTTAAAGGCTACATTGGGCAGCAATACTTGTGAAGCCTATCAGCACATCACTAAAATATGACCATTGCCAGAGCATATCAACATTATTTTGAAGACAGGTTTGACTAAATGGGGTCAGACAACTTGGTAACAAAACTGTTGTTCGTGAGCAAAGGGTATTGTATTTAGGGCATCCAAACTCATAGTGAGTTAATGTATGGGAAGAGGTTGTAATGCTGTCCTTTATCTTAGTAGAAATATTATTGGGAAGCTCGACCCCATGTGTGGGTACAGTTTTTAATACCAATTCTGTGTAATTTGGGGAATGACTTTTTCAGGTTCCACCAGTATGAAATACGAGCCTCCTGCTTGAAATGTTATGTGCCACTATAGTAAACACTATATGGGTTCCCAAAATGATTTAGAAGTACAAAGTCATGTTTCTCTTAAATAACCATGGAAGTTAAATTTTCCTTTGAGCGAGCCAAATCTTCTATTGAATTTGTCAAAACTCAAAGACCTGTAACCCCCAAATTAACTTTAGAGTATGTACATATACCCCAATAGAAAAAATACACATTTAAATATATCTGAGAAAATGTCAATATTGACAACACATTAATAAAATTTTAGCTTATATATGTAGGTACTTCTTAAATTTTATTACGTTTTTCTCTATTCTAAATGTAGAACACACTTCTTACTTCCCATGTTGGGACTCAGAAACATCAAAATATGGTGTTTTGACATGCTCAACTGAAGACAAAGCCTCAAGGTCTCTCTGACCTCTCTGCTGCTACCATCTCACCAAAGGAGTTGAAGTTCCTTTACCCGCCCAAGATCCGACACACCAAGGAGAACAATTGTTTTTTCATTTTCTTCCCACTCCTGTAAGACCAAGAATGTAACCACACCTGAGCAGACATTTTCGCTGTCAAAGAGAACTATTTACAAGTGAATTACTGTTCCTGCATCCATTCATTCTCCCTAGTAACCCCCTCAACAGAATTCCTCTTCTCCCCTCTCCCACAGCCTGTTTAGCAAGGATGATATGTAAGTTTCCAAACCCCACTAGGGTGTTGGGTCTTCATTCTGAAAGCTTCCATATATAGTCATTAAATAATTGTGTGCGCCTTTCTCCTCCTAATCTGCCTCATGTCAGTGATTTTTCAGCGACCCTTCAGAAGGCAAAGGGGAAGTTTCCTCTTGGTTTCTCTACATTCCTATTGGCCAAATTCAATCACCACTACCAGGATAGTGACTCTTTGTAGTGAATTTAATAGGATTCTTCCCTACTCCCTGTATCTGTCAGAGTTCTCCAGAGAAACAGAATCAATAGGAGATACAAACATATATATATTTATATATATACATACACACACACACACACACACACATAAAATTTATATTTATTGTGAGGAATTGGCTTACATGATTATGGAGGCTGAGATGTCCCATGACCTGCTGTCCGCAACCTGTAGGCCCAGGAAAGCTGGTGGTGTAATTCAATGAGAGTGCATGGTGTAAATTCCAGTCTGGGGAATTTACCTAGAAATAATGTCTGATCATTAACCACACCTAGAAAAAATGTTTAATCTGGGCATCCCCTGGCCAGTCAAATTAATACATAAAATTATTCATCACAGTCCCCCAAATTCATGTCCACCTGGAGCCTCAGAAAGTGACTTTATTTGGAAATAAGATCTGTGCAGATATAAGTGAGGAAGTTAGGATAAGGTCCTACCAGATGATGGTGTCCTCATAAGAAAAGGAGACAACACACAAACACAGGCAAGGATGCGGATGGAGGCCATATGAAAATGAAGCGAGGCTGGAGAGATGCAGATGGAAGCCCAGGAGTACCAGGGATTGTGTGGAGCCATTGAAGCTGGGAAGGAGCAAGAACAGATTCTTCCCTAGAGCCTTCAGAGAGAGCAAGGCCCTGCCAGTACCTTGATTTCCGACTTCTAGGCCCCACAACTGTGGGAAACTAAATTTCTGTTGTTTTAGATGACCAGTTTGTAGTAATTATGTGTTATGGTTGCCTTAGGAAACTATTACAATTCCCTTCTTGCCCAAAGGAACTGGGATACAGTAGCAACTTGCCGTGTGCCCTGTTGGAAGTGTTTCCCTTTTGGGGATCAGGACCTCTGAACCTGCAGAACCCAGCATTACAGCTACAGAAGGCACAAATTCAAAAAACAAAACAACAACAAAAACCCAAAACAGCAACAAAGCTGATGTTTTTTACCTTTGACTCCTGAACACATGTATTCTTCCCCAGGGTATAGCAATGTATCTAAAGGCCTTTGACTCAAAATCTATACTAGGTCTTAGGAGAAGAGCATCCATTCTTGGGGCATATCAGCTCTGAGCAGGCACTGCAAACTGTACCTTTGTCCAGCCTATCATCAACTCTCTGACCATCCACTTCTGGGTGGTGGAGAACGTGATAAAACCTTCTGATGTGGGCCTATTCTTGTGCCTTCTTTTCTGTAAAAAGGATCCTCTGGTCACACCTTACATTATGTGAGATCCCCAGTTGCCAGAGAGGTTCTGGCTAAAGCTCAGTGATGATGGAAAGTAAATGGAAGAAATGAAGTGTTTGTATTAAAGTATTATTTTGCATCAATAATAGTTTAATAAAATGATAACCTGACTTATATAAAATGTTTTTCCATACATATGAGAATGACAAATATAAAATATATGATGTCTTTAGCTGTCTTATTATATTATGCCTGTCTTTACTACACTCTCCTATTTCTGGCCCCCTATTAGAACTATTCTTTCTTCATTACAGTAATCCTCATTCAGGAGTTTTATGTGATGATAATGGGTGCGGTACATGCTAGTCTATGCCTCTGTTCTAAAATTTGCCTTCATTCAATTCAGTCAACATTTATTAACTAACAACAGTGTTGGGAAGGGAGTGTCCATTTCAAAATTGTTCCACTTAAGAAAATAAAAGAAGTTATGCTATTTATCTTTTTCTATATATGGTCACAATATTTTATTACTTAAGACAACAATAATCATGTATTAGCCTGTCCTAGTTTCTGCAGGTGAGGGTTTGAACAGAACATAGTGAGGACAGCCCATCTGCTCCAATTTTGGAGCCTCAGTGGACGATGTGGAGGCAGGGTGGCAGGGGATTTGAGGCTTATTCACCGGTGGGGTGGGGGTTGACACTGGCTATTGGCTGAAGCCTTGGCTGGCATTGTCAGCTGGGCCACCTAACTGTGGTCTCCCCGTGTCCACTGGGCTTCCTCATACCATGATGGCTGCTTCTCTGACAGAAGGAGAGCAAGAGCACACAAACTAAACAGGAAGAAACTGTGTTCTGTAAATGTCCTTGTATCAGAAGGTAGGTGGCTTCATTTTGATGTACTCCAGTCATCTCAGGAGTCAGAAGCCCTGAGCAGTTTCAGCAGGAAAACACAGAGACTTTGAAATGGTTTGACTGTGTCCCCACCCAAATCTCACCTTGAATTGTAGTTCTCATAATCCCCACAAGTCATGGAAAGGACCCAGTGGGAGGTAATTGAATCATGGGGGTGGTTACCTCCATGCTGTTCTCATGATAGTGAGAAAGTTCTCAGGATATCTGACGGTTTTATAAGGGGCTCTTCCCCCTCTTTGCTCGGCACTTCTCCTTGCTACCACCATGTGAAGAAGGATGTGTTTGTTTCTCCTTCCACCATGACTGTAATTTTCCTGAGGCCTCCCCAGCCCTGCAGATCTGTGAGTCAACTAAACCTCTTTCCTTTGTAAATTACCCAGTCTTGGGTATTTCTTCGCAGCAGTATGAAAATGGACTGACATAGACTTCCTGTTCTGTGAGATGAGTGTCAATTTCACTCTAAGGAGAGACGTGAGATGAAATAATGTATTAGCATAGCCATCATTGAAAATGGCCACAGGAATGAATGAACCCACATTCAATATACATTTGCTCTATGTCTGACACTGCACTGAGTGTTTTAAGCACATTTTTTTTATTGAATCTTTACAGTAGATCCTTTTTTCTTCTGCATGATGTCACATGTAAATATATGACTTATATAAAAACATCTGAGGTTGCCAAATTGTTTGCATTCCAAGCCTCCTAACCAAGGATAATAGTGAGGGGAGCTATAGGAACCTTGCCCTTTTTAAAATTTCTGTTCACAACATAAGAAAGGCAAGACACAAACATGGCAAGTACATCTCTGATTACTTATTACTTTTTATTTCAGACTGTTATTTTTATTAGATTCAATATAAGTATATGTGGTATGTGTTTATAATTTTTTTTGAAAAGGGAGATGGGTTGAATTAAAAATTACATTTTTGTCAGAGATGCTATTAAGTGGAATACTTTTTTTTTTAATGAGTCTGACTAAAATGTTAGTTTTTAATATCACAAGATTATCATGGCATGTTTTATCTGAAAGAAAGTTAGAAATCATTTGGGTAGACTCCCTTGTTTTGTATCCGAAGCATAAAGAAGAGAAATTATTTGTCGAGGTCATAAGAGGTAGGATGAGACCTCAGACTCAAAGGTATGCATTAATTCTAATTTATTTTAAATTAAATATTTTTTAGACAAATGAAGTATTCTGTAAAGAAATTACATGGATATTGACTACCTCCCATTATTTGATAGATTCATTATTAAATAACAGAGGAAACTTGTTGAATAACAGTATCTGCCTTCAGTAAAAAAATTAAAAATTAAAATGTGGTGATAGCAGAATGCTATAGGAAAATAATTATTTTTTCATACAATGATATTGAAATGATTTCATATAATCATATAATTCATATGATGATTTTCATAATAATGAATTGCAGTTAATATTGCAGATTTCAGCATGTAACTCAACAGAGTATTTAAAAACCAGAGTACCACTGGAACCTCTGTTAGTACATGCTTTAATTTTTCAGAAAAAAAAAATTTAAATGTATGTGCAGACATTTCTGAATTTTGGGAGCAGCTTCATCAGAGCCAATTTATCTTGACTATCAAGCAGCAATTGAGTAGAAAATTTCTCGATATCAGAAATGTTTTATCTTTGCAATTATATTGTTTTCCCAAAGACACAGAAAATACTTATGGCCATTTTTATCGCTTGTAGTGAAAAAAAAGTAAAATGAGTAAATGCTTATTACAATTCTGAAAAACAAGCAGTATATAAAGCAATCAAGTACATATATACTTCACACACGAGAAAAATTATGGATAACTCGGGGATACTTTTGAAAACTTTATAAAATAGTAGTCTTATAAGACTGACATATTATTTATTATTTTTAAAAATTCAAAATTACCATTAGCCATAGAAATACTTTCTCTCTTAAATGTACACAGATATTTCTGATATAAAACATAAAGCAGGCAGGAGATAGATTCCTTTTCCTGTTTCTTGCACATGATCTGTTAGAATTCAGTTTATTTTATTTTAATCCAACTATGAATAAAATACTGGTTTTAAAAATTTGAATAGATTACCAGGAAATGCTAATATTCATTTATGAATATTAATGTGTCAGCATGCATGAAAGTCTCATTAATCAGAGAACTGGCACATGGTTGGAATGTGTAGATTGCTACTGTGTGTATCCCTGATGTTATACGATCAAAAAAGTTGAAAACTCACAACTTGAGCTCATGTATAATTACCCAAACTTCCTGAGTTTTATTATGGGCTGAAATATGTCCCCCTAAAATTCATATTGAAAATCAAAGTCCCAATCCCCAATGTGATGGTACTTGGAGAAAGGACCTTTAGGAAGGTAATAAAAGTTAAATGAGATAATAAGGGTGGGGCTCTAATCTGATGGGATTGCTGTCTGTATAAGAGGAGGACCAGACACTGGGGAGTGCTCTGTTTCTCTGCTTGTCTCTCTGTCTCTGCCTCTATTTCCTGTGCAGGGGAGAAGAGTCATGTGAGGACACAGTGAGATGGTTACCCTCTGAGAGCCAGAAGGAAAACCTTTACCAGAAACCGACCTTGCTGAACCTTGACCTTGGATTTCCAGTGTCCAGAAGTGTGAGGAAATAACAGTCTGTTGTTTATGCCACTAAGCTTGTGGTATTTTGTCAGAGCAGGGTGAGAAGACTAACACAGGTTTTCTTTTTCAGTTATTCAGGAGAACTGGGAAATTGGAAAATAAATTCTCATTTTCAGGAAAAATACTTCTTTTTTTACAAGTATGATTTTCTCATACTTAGAATTCATGAATTCCATTCATATATAACAGTAACTAGAAGAATATGAACTGGGGTTTAAAAAGAAAAAATAAGTTAAAGTAAATGGTGCACAGAAATAGGATTCTTCAGCACAACATTGGAAAGAAGAAACTAAGCTAAAAACATCAATGAAGATGGTCAGCAAGATGGCAGAATAAGAAGTCTCAACTCTTTCCCACACAGAAACACCAATTTAACAATGATATATGGACCAAATATCATCAGTCTGTGTACCTTTATGAGAGGGTCAGAATCCAGTTAAGAAATTGCAGGCTTCTAGATAAGCACAAAGCTGAGAATGGCTGTATTGAACCAGGTAAGAGCAATTTTACTTTACTAGTGTCAGCTCTTTCTCCAAGCCAGCACAGCTCAGCACCAAGAGAAATAGCCTCAGCCTACAACTTCTCCCTCATGGATGCAGAGAGAATGGACTGTGCTTCCAACAACCCTGGCTTTTTAGTTCACTGCCTAAAGAAACAGATTCTGTCTTGCCTCAGAGTTCTGAGAGAACTGGCATAGTTCAGATGTCCATAGACAGTTAAGAACAGAGAAAAAGAGGTGGGGCTTACTGCTACTGGCATGGCTCTGTGAGATAGGGAGAAGGAGCTTCTTCACAGAGAATAATGGATAGAAATGTAGTATGCCTCCAATGTCCCAGCCTGTGGTACAGGGGTCAGATACCAGAAGGGGTAAGAGATGGAAGGCTCCTGGAAAGAAAAGGAAAGGAAAGGAAAGGAAAGGAGAAAAGGAAGAAGGAAGGAAGGAGGGAAGGAAGGAAGGAAGGAAGGAAGGAAAGAAAGAAAGAAAGAAAGAAAGAAAGAAAGAAAGAAAGAAAGAAAGAAAGAAAGAAAGACACAAACTAGTAAATCTGTCTACTTACCCATGCATTTGTTCAGAAAATACACATCCATAGAAGGGGTTTGAGAAGCACCCGGAATATCTCCCAAGGCTGATGGATGAAGGTCTCCCTCTGTCCGAGCCAGTCTATAAAGAGTGGAAGAAGTAGCTATTTCTGCAAATGCACAAACACCAACACAAAGCTACAAGGACCATGAAGAATAAGGAAACAATGATACAGCCAAAGCAGCAGAACAAATCTCCATTAAATGACCCTAAGGAAATTGAGATCTGTGAATTGGCTGACAAATAATTTAATGCAATTATCTTGAAGCTCAATTAATTACAAAAAAACAGACAACTAAACAAAATCAGAAAAATAATACATGAATAAGATAGAAATATTAACAAATGGGTAGAAACTATCAGAAAGAACCATGCAGAAATTCTGGAGCTCAAGAATATAATAATAAAACCAAAAACCTCAATACAGAGCTTCAGCAGCAGATTTTGTCAAGCAGAAGAAAGAATTAGTGAACTCAGAGAGAGGTCATTTGATATTGTTTAGTCAAAGGAGCAAAAAGGAAAAAGAATGAAAAAGAGTGAACACTTAAGGGACTTATTGGACCTAATGAAGTTTTTTATAGTTCAAATTTTTATTTTAATGCATTATAAAAGTTTCGGAAAGGAGAGAAGGAAGAAATCTTATTTAAAGAACTAAAGGCAAAAAAACTTTCCAAGTTTGGGAGGAAAAACGGATATCCAGATTGCTGAAGCTCAAAAGACCCCAAAAGTATAAACACAAAGAAATATACACCAAGACATATTATAATCATATTGTTAAAAGTCAAAAAACAAAGGAATAATTTTGAAAGATGCAAGAGAACAATGGGAGCCACAAAGATTACTAGGAGATTTCTCAGCAGAAACCTTGTAGGCGAGAAGAAAGTGTAACCATATATTCAAAGTGATGAAAAAAAATTGTCAACAAAAAATACTATACCTGGCAAAATTCTTATTCAAAAGTGAAGAGAAAATAAAGACTTCCAGAAAAAACAAAAGTTGAAGAAGTTCATTACTACAAGACCTGCCTTACAGGAAATGCTAAAGGGAGTTCAAGTTGAAACAAAAAAGACAAATATGAAAGCATATGAATGTATAAGCTCCTTGGTAAAGGTAAATATGTAGACAAACACAGACTACTGTGATACTTCAACAGTAATGTATAAATACTTTTGGTTTTAATATAAAAGTTAAAAGAAAATGTAGTGGAATTACTACAACGACAACAATTTACAACATGAAAAGATGTAAATTGTCACATCAAAAACAAAGTGTATTGGAGGGAGAATTAAATGTGTAGCATTTTCGTATGCAATTGAAGTTAACAGCATAAATAGACTGTTATAAAAGATTTTATGTAAGCCTAATGGTAATCACAAAGAAAATACCTATAGAAGATACACAAGAGGAAAAGAGAAAGGAATCAAAATATAGCCACGAAATTCTTCAAACCACTAAGGAAGATAGCAAGAGAGGAAAAGAGGAACAAAAAATACTCCAAGACAGACAAAAAAGAATTAATGAAATGACAATAAGTACTTGCTTATCAATGATTACCTTAAACATAAATGCATTAAATTTATCAAAATCAAAATACACAGAGTGGATAAATTTTTTTAAAAGCAGTTTCAACTATATGCTGCCTATAAGAGACTTATTTTAAATTTAAAAATATATAGAATGGAAGTGAAGGGGTGGAAAAGGATATTGCATGCTGATGACAAACAAAAGAAAGCAGGGGTCATGTATTCAGCCATTTTTGCATTGCCATAAAGAAATACCTGAGACTGGGTAATTTATGAAAAGAAAAGAGGTTTAATTGGCTCATAGTTCTTCAGGCCGTACAGGAAGCATCTTGGAATATGCTTCTGGGGGGAACTCAGGAAGCTTTCATTCGTGGTGGAAGGCAAAGTGGGAACAGGCATATCACATAAGAAAGCAGGAGTGAGAGAGAGAGAGTGGGGGTTTGGCGATGCCGCACACTTTTATGTGGACAGATCTTGTGTGTATTCGGAGCAAAATCTCACTTATCACTAAGGGAATGGCCCAAGCTATTCATGAGGGATCGGCTCCTATGATCCAAATACCTCCCACCAGGTCCCTCCTCCAACACTGGGGATTACATTTCAGCATGAAATTTGGACCAAACCAAACTATACCAGGAGGCTATACTTTAATATAATGGACTTTAAATAGAAAACAGACTCAAGAGATGAAGAAAATTGTTATATAATGATAAAAGTGTCCTGTTGTCAGGAAGATATAACAATTATAAATGTGTGTGTGTGTGTGTGTATATATATATCTCCCCAATATTAAGCATATGTACATATAGCAAACATTGATAAGTCTAAGGAAAAAAATGAATGGCAATGTAATATTTGTAGGATAATTTAATATCCTATTTTCAGAAATAAGGAAACAGTGGAGTTGAACAGATCTGTAGACCAAATGGATCTAATATATAGTGTATTAGTTTGTTTGGGCTGCTGTAATAAAATACAGATTGCATAGTTTATAAACAATAGACATTTATTTCCGAGCCTCCTTCTGAAGGATAAGAAGGCCCCCATCAAGGCACTGGTAGACTCAGTGTTTGGTAAGGGCGGATTTCCTGGTTTATAGAAGGCAGCATCTCACTGTGTCCTCCCATGGTAGAAGAGGCAAATATCTCTCTGGGGTCTCCTTCATAAGGGTACTAATCTCATTCATGAGGACTTCACCCTTAGGACATAATCTCTTTCCAAAGACCCCCACCTCCTAATCATTTTGAGGGCTAGAATTTTAGTGTATAAATTTGGGGGCTTACCAACTGTCAGACCATAGCAAGACACATAAGAAACATTCTACTTCACATCAGCAGAACGCATACTTCTCAAGAGCACTTGGAGCATTCTCCAGGAGAGTTCACAGGCTGGTTCACAAAGGAAATCTTAACACATTTAGGAAGGTTTAAATCATGCCAAGTATGTTTCCTGACCACTATAAAATAAAACTAAAAATCAGTGAGAGAAGGAAAATGAAAAAAAAAAATCACAAATATGTGGAAAATGGACAATATACTCTTGAACAACTTAGAAATAAAAACGAAATCTTAAGGCCCCCAGCTGACTGAATGGACCCCCTCTTGGCCAAGGAGACCCTAGAAAAACCTTGAAAACTGAGTTTCTGGCCATGACAGTATGGAAGATCATTATACCCCCTTCCTCACTAACCACCATTACCCTTTCTTTCCTAAGGGTTAAACCGAAACCAGCCCCTTGGTAAGGCTCACTCTACCACTATATCAACCAACTGCCTGATTCTGCCCCTCCCATTTGTGATTTCAATAACTGTGCAGTATTCCTTCCTAATAAGAGATCACTGGCCACAGAGTAGTTCTGCCAGTCTACGGGGGATGTGCAGGGAGGGTTTCATGTCCTCTGCTTTACCTTTTTATGTCAAAGGACTGAAAACTCCATCCTGGAATCACACTAGTGCGACCACTTTTTTTGAACATGGGTCCCATGGAGAAGCATGAAGCCCAGCTGAACATCTGCATTGTACTCCTATCATAAATACTCATGACTTCTCTTATAGCTTATTGACTATGTGTATTTGGCCACCACATTCAGCATAAATCCCTGTCTTATTCTTTCTACCCTGAAAGTGTCTGTTTCTGGCTTCTGGGTGGAGATTACCTTTCCTAGGCTGTCAGAATGGCCACCTTGCAGGCTGCAATCATTTTTGAGAAATAAAGCTCTCCTTTCCAAATTGATGAACCTCATCATTCTTCAGTTGACACAACCTACGGGTCAGAGGATAAATCAGCAGGGAAATTAGAAGGAATCTCAAGACAAAGACAAAAACAAAACACAGCATGCCAAAACTTAGGTGATGCAGCAAAAATATTACCGAGAAGTTTATAGTAATGAATGCCTATATTAACAAAGAAGAACGATCTCAAATAAATAATCTAAATTTATGTCTCACAGAATTAGAAAAAGAGCAAATTAAACACAAAGTTAGCAGAGGCTAAAAAATAATATTAGAACAGGAATAAAGGAGATTAAAAATCAATAGAAAAAAACCACTGAAGTTGGGAGTTGATATTTTGAAAAGATATGAAAATTTGACAAACCTTTAGCTAGACTAAGAAAAAGGAGAGAAGAGCCAAACAAATAAAATTGGAAATGGAAGAGTAGACATTATAACTAATGCCATAGAAATTAAGATCATAAGAGATTTTTATTTAAGAAAGTATATGCTAACACATTGGAAATCCTGGAAGAAATTAATGAATTCCTAGAAACGTACAACCTACTAGACTGAATCATGAAGAATTACAAAATCTTAAACACCATGTCTTGGCCAATTTGGTATGCTATAAAAAGGGCCTTAGACTGAGTAATTTACAAGCAACATAAATTTATCACTCACAGTTCTGGAAGCTGGGAAGTTCAAGGTCAAGGTGCCAGCATTATTGGTGTCCGGTGAGGGTAAGCTCTCAGCCTCATCGATGGCACCTTCTTGTTGCATCCTTACATGGTGAAAGGGGTGAACAAGCTCCCATAGGCCTCTTTAATATGCATACTAATTCATCATTCATGAGGGTGAAGCCCTTGTGATCTAATCACTTCCTAAAGCACCACTTTTTTTTTTTTTTTTTTTGAGACGGAGTCTCGCTCTGTTGCCCAGGCTGGAGTGCAGTGGTGCAATCTCAGCTCACTGCAAGCTCCACCTCCCAGGTTCACGCCATTCTCCTGCCTCAGCCTCCTGAGTAGCTGGGACTACAGGCGCATGCCACCATGCCTGGCTAATTTTTTGTATTTTTAGTAGAGACAGGGTTTCACCGTGTTAGCCAGGATGGTCTTGATCTCCTGACCTCGTGATCCGCCCACCTCGGCCTCCCAAAGTGCTGGAACTACAGGCGTGAGCCTCCATGCCTGGCCAGCACCAGTTTTATTTTTTATATATTTACTTTTTTTTTTTTTGGAAAACAGGGAATTTCTTTTATTATTATTATTATACTTTAAGTTCTAGGGTACATGTGCACAACGTGAAGGTTTGTTACATATGTATACATGTGCCATATTGGTGTGCTGCAGCCATTAACTTGTCATTTACATTAGGTATATCTCCTAATGCTATCCCTCCCCCTTCCCCCTACCCCACGATAGGCCCCGGTGTGTGATGTTCCCCACCCTGTGTCCAAGTGTTCTCATTGTTCAATTCCTACCTATGAGTGAGAACATGTGGTGTTTGGTTTTCTGTCCTTGGGATAGTTTGCTCAGAGTGATGGTTTCCAGCTTCATCCATGTCCCTACAAAGGACATGAACTCATCCATTTTTATGGCTGCATAGTATTCCATGGTGTATATGTGCCACATTTTCTTAATCCAGTCTGTCACTGATGGACATTTGGGTTGGTTCCAAGTCTTTGCTATTGTGAATAGCGTCACAATAAACATACAGGTGCATGTGTCTTTACAGCAGCATGATTTATAATCCTTTGGGTATATAGCCAGTAATGGGATGGCTGAGTCAAAAGGTATTTCTAGTTCTAGATCCTTGAGGAATCACCACACTGTCTTCCACAATGATTGAACTAGTTTACAGTCCCACCAACAATGTAAAAGTGTTCCTATTTCTCCACATCCTCTCCGGCACCTGTTGTTTCCTGACTTTTTAATGATCACCATTCTAACTGGTGTGAGATGGAATCTCATTGTGGTTTTGAATTGCATTTCTCTGATGACAAGTGATGATGAGCATTTTTTCACGTGTCTGTTGGCTGCATAAATATCTTTCTTTGAGAAGTGTCTGTTCATATCCTTTGCCCACTTTTTGATGGGGTTGTTTTATTTTTTCTTGTAAATTTGTTTAAGTTCTTTGTAGATTCTGGATATTAGCCCTTTGTCAGATGCATAGATTGTAAAAATTTTCTCCCATTCTGTAGGCTACCTGTTCACTCTGATGGTAGTTTCTTTTGTTGTGCAGAAGCTCTTTAGTTTAATTAGGTCCCATTTGTCAATTTTGGTTTTGTTACCATTGCTTTTGGTGTTTTAATCATGAAGTCTGTGCCCATGCCTATGTCCTGAATGGTATTGCCTAGGTTTGCTTCTAGGGTTTTTATGGTTTTAGGTCTAACATTTAAGTCTTTAATCCATCTTGAATTAATTTTTGTATAAGGTGTAAGGAAGGGATCCAGTTTCAGTTTTCTGCATATGACTAGCCGGTTTTCCCAGCACCATTTATTAGATAGGGAATCCTTTCCCCATTTCTTGTTTTTGTCAGGTTTGTCGAAGATCAGATGGTTGTAGATGTGGCCAGCACCACTTCTAATAAAATTGCATTAGGGATTAGGTTTCAACAAATGAATTCCAGGGGAGCCAAACATTCAGACCATGGCAGACCGATAATGAATAATGAGACTGAGCCAGTAATCAAAATCTTCCAACAAAGAAAAGCCAAAGACTATATGCCTCCATTGGTTAATACTACTGAACACTCAGGAAAGAATGAACACCAATCTTCCTTAACTTATTTCAAAAAATCGAAAAAGAGGAAAGATCTCCAAACTGATTTTATGAGGCTAGCAGTACCCTAATACTAAAGCCAGATAAAGTCACTGCAGGAAAGGAAAACTAAAGGATAATAACCCTGATAAACATAGTTGCAAACACCCTCAACAAAATACTATCAAACTGAGTTCATCAGCATAGTTAAAAGGGTCATACACCATGATCAAGAGGGATTTATCCCCGGGCTGAAAGAATGGTTCAATATGTGCAAATTGATTAATGTGGCCCATTGTAACAGAATAATGTAATACAACAAAATAAAGGATAAAAATCATCTGATCATCTGATAATCTCCATAGACTGCAGAAAAGCATTTGATAAAATTTAATATCCTTCCTTGATAAAAACTCTCAACAAACTAGGTATACAAGGATTAACGTTAACATAATAAAGCCCAAATATGAAACACCTACCATTAGTATAATACAATATTCAATGTGAAAAACTGAAATCGTTTCTTCTAAGATCAGAAAGAAGGCAAACATGACTATTTTAGTCACCTCTATTCAAGATAATATCGGCAGTCCTAGCCAGTGTAATTGCTAAGAAAAAGAAATGGCATCCAAATAGGAAAGGAAGAAGTAAAATGATTTATGTGTACATATGACATGATCTTATATGTAGAAAACCCTGAGGATGAAGCACGCGCGCACACACACACACACACACACACACACAGTTAGAACTAACAAATGAATTTAGTAACATTTCAGGATTACAAACTCAACACAAAAGCCATGTTACTATTAACAACTATCTGAAAAGGAACCTTAGAAAACAATCCTATTTAGAATGACATGAAAAATACTTAGAAATAAACCAAGGAGGCTTATTCCGTTCAGGCTTTTATAACAGAATGCCTTAGACTGAGTAATTTATAAACAACATAAACTTATTGCTCACAGTTCTGGAGGTTGGGAAGCCCAACATCAAAGCACCAGCAGATTCGTTGTCTGGTAAGGACCTGTTTCTCAGAGATGGTATCTTCTTGCTGCATCCTCACGTGGCAGAAATGACAAAAAGTCCCTCTCACTCCTCTTTTGTAAGGACACTAATCCCATTCATGAGGGCAGAGTTCCTATGACCTAATTACCTCCCAACTGTCCCACCTCTTAATTTCATCACATTAGGGATTAGACTTTAACACATAAAGTTTGGAGGAACACCAATATTCGAACCATACATAACAGGCTTGTACACTGAAAACTATAATGCATTGATGAAAGAGATTAAAGATACAGAAGACAGAAATAAATACAAAGACGTGTGTTCATGGACTGGAAGACTTAATATTGTTAAATATTCATACTATCTAAAGTAATCTACAGATTCAATGCAATCACTATCAATATCCCAGTGGAATTTTGCACAGAAATAGAAAATATTCTATCCTCAAATCTACATGAAAATGACAAACTAAAAACCCCAATTAGGCAAAGCAATCTTGAGAAAGAAGGACAAAACTGGAGGCATCACACTTACTGATTTCAAAATATATTTAAAAACAAAACAATGTGGTGTGGGCATTAAAAACAGACAAATATACCAGTGGAACAAAGTCTCAATCCCAGAAATAAACCCACATATAACGTCAACTGATCTTCAACAAGGATGCCAGAAATACACAATGGGGAAAGGATAGTCTCTTCAATTAATGGTGCTGAGAAAACTGTACATCCACAGCCAAAATAATGACACTGGATCCTTGTTTTACATCATACACAAAAATCAACCCAAAATAGATTAAAAATTTAAATGTAATACCTGAAACTGTAAGACTTTTAGATAAAAGCATAAAGGACGAGCTCCTAGAGATTGGTCTTTGCAATGATTTCTTGGCTGTGACACCAAAAACACAGTACACAAGCAAAAATAGACAAGTGGCACTCTGTCAAAGTAAAAAGTTACTGCAAAGCAATGGAAACAATAAACAGAGTGAAAAGGCAGCCTGTGGAATGAGAGGAAATATTAGAAAACCATATATCTTATAAGGGGTTGATACCAAAAATATGTAAGGAAATCCTACAACTCAAGAGCAAAAAAACAAATATTCAGATTAATAAATGAGCAAAGTACTTGAATAGACATTTCTCCAAAGAAGGCATAAAAATGATCAACAGGTAGAATAAAAGATGCTCAACGTCTCAAACCATCAATGCAATTCCAAAGTGAAAAATACAACGAGCTATCACTTCACACATGTCAGGATGGCCATTATCAAAAAACGACAGATCACAGGGGTTGCCAAGGATGTGGAGAAATGGGAAACCTTCTACACTGCTGGTAGGAATATAAAATGGTTCAGCTACTATTGAGAAAAGTATTGAAGTTCCTCAACATATTAAAAATAGAACTACCGTATGACTCAGCAGTGTCACCTCTGGGTATATACATGAAAGAAATGAAATCAGGATCTAGAAGAGATATCTGCACTCCCATGGTCTCTACAGCATTATTCACAATAGGTAAGACATGGAAACCACCGAAGTGTTTACTTACAGATGAACGGATAAAGAAAATGTGGTGTGTACATACAATGAAATATTATTTAGCCTTAACAGAAAAGGAAATCCTGTCATTTGCAACAAAATGGATGAACCTGGAGGACATTATGCTAAGGGAAACAAGCCAGTTACAGAAGGACAAATGCTGCATGATTCCAATGATATGAGCTACCTAAAATAGTTAAACTTATAGAAACAGAGTAGATTCATGGTACTAGGGGTTAAAGGGAGGGAGAAATGGAAAGTGTTATTCAATGAGTATAAAGTTATATAAGATGAATAAGTTCTAGAAATTTGCTGTATAGCACTGTACCTGTAGGTAAGAATGCTGTATAGTGCTATTAAAATGTTCTTTACAAAAAGGAAAAAAATCAAGTAAAGAGCCTATAGTCGTTGTAAAATAAAAATCAGTCTCTTGGTTTTGCATTTTTAACTAGCAGGTAACACAATGAAGAGATTTTTAAGAAGCTTATAATTTAAAAACCTGCCAATATTGCTGGAAATTCACATTGAATGGCATTGTCATATATGTTATTTATAGGTCTGCTTCACTCCTATTAACATGTTAACTCACCTTACTAACTTGCCTCACCCATGATCAGTTCAATTTTCAGTCTCCAGGTAAATCTTGTTCTCAGCAGACAACATACTCTCAGTGAGGCTCAGCAACCAATGATGGATAAGCTCTGACTCAGCTGTGTTCTCCTCCCTCAAGCTTTGCTGCACCAAGCCTGCCTGCAGCTAATGGAATCTGATGTTACTCTAGTTCACTCCACACAGTCACTTAGCAGGCTGGTCATTCTCAGCCCACTGAAGCATGTGAGCAAGGGGTTGTGAGCAGCCTAAAGAAAACAGTGGCATTATTGTTGCTTAATAACAGAAGCACATATAAGAGAATGAGGAAAACTTCAATGTCACAAAGTTATTTTCATTAGAATAGGCAATACATGGAATTTAGAGTTGGGATACTGTTTACGTGATGAAAGCAGGAATGGTGCTTTCAACTTCATATATTTTTTAACTATCACAGGCTATAATACCATGTCTATATGCTTCTTTTATGTATAAAAGACATAAATACATTTGTTGTTAAAATATAAGAATCTACTTACATATAATTTCTATTGAATGATTTTTTTCCTATTCTTCTTGTCTTGTAAAACAAACCATCACCTTTTTATCTCACTCTCTCTCACACACACACACACACACACTTTTCATGATACAGTCACACACACACATTTCTTGTACCCAATATGTACTAACAGAGTCACCAAACGAGCCCTAGGTATATACTCAAGAGAAATGAAAACCACATGAAAACAAAATATTCATAGCAGCATTATCATTATTCAGAGTCAAAAAGTAGAAACAACCCAAATATCCATCAACTGATGAACAGGTAAACAAATGCAGTATAGTCATGCACTAAATAATGACTTTTAGGTTAAGGAGACTGCATATACAAAAGTGGCTCCATAAGATTACAATGAAGCTGAAAACTTCCTACTGCCTAGTGACATGGTAGCTGTCATAAAGTCGTAGCACAGTTATTTTAAAAATCAACTGTAGCATAAGTGTGCAGTGTTCATTACGTCTTCAGTAGTATACAGTGATGTCCTAGGCCTTCATATTCACTTACCACTCACTCACCGACTCATTCAGAGCAACTTCCAGTCCTGCAAGCTCTGTTCATAGTAAGTGCCCTATATAAGTATACCATTTTTCATCTTTCATTTCTCTTTTCTTTTTGTTTGTTTTTGTTTCTTTTCATTTGTTTGCTTTTTGACAGCGTCTTGCTCTGTTGCACAGGCTAGAGCGCAGTGGCACGATCTCGGCTCACTGCAACCTCTCCCTCCTGGTCTCAAGGGATTCTCATGCCTCAGCTTCCCAAGTAACTGGGTTTACAGGCGTGCACTACCATACCAGGCTAATTTTTGTATTTTTAGTAGAGGTGGGGTTTTGCCATGTTGGCCAGGCTGGTTTTGAACTCCTGACCTCAGGTGATCTGCCTGCCTTGGCCTCCGAAAAGTCCTGGGATTACAGGCATGAGCCACAGTGCCGGGCCCTTATCTGTCATGTTGTATGTTTACTGTACCTTTCATATGTTTAGATACACAAATACTTACCATTGTGTTGCAGCTGCATGCCGTATTCAGTACAGTAACAACACGCTGTACAGATCTGTATCCTGGGAGCAGCAATAAGGCTAAGCCACATAGCTTAGGTGTGTAATAGGCCACACTATCTAGGTTTGTGTATGTTTGCACAGTGATGAAACCTGATGATACATTTCTCAGAATGCATCCTCCTCATTGAGTGATGCATGGCTGTTTATCCTCCCAATGGAGTATTGTTCAGCAATAAAAAGGAATGAAGAACAGATCCATGCTACAACATGAAAATGAAAGTGTTACGTGAAGGAAGTCAAATACCAAAGAAAACACATTGTGTGGCCCCATTTATATGAAACGGGGAGAACAGGTAAATTTATAAAGATAGAGAGTAGATTGGTGGTTGCCTATGGCAGGGAGTTGGAGGTATGGAGGGCAATGGGTAGGACTGCAAAAAGTTATGGGGGCTTTTAGGGAGTACTGATAAAAATACTTTAGGTTTAGGTTGTGGTCGATGGTTGCAACAATACGTGAATATGCTGAAAACCATTGAATTGTGTGCTTGAAATGGGCAAACTTACGGTTAGTGAATTACATCTCAATAAAGCTGTTTAACAAAATAGAAAACACCAGGATTGCAAAAGGACATTTCGTCAGGCCTGTATTAAAGCAGGATTGGTAACTGCTATGATTTGTTTGTCCCCTCGGAAACTCATGTTGAAGTGTGATCTCCAATCTCTTGATGTCTGGAGGTGGGATAGTGAGGTGTTTGCTTCATGGGGGTGGATTTCTCATGAATAGATTAATGCTTTCCCACAGGAATGAGTGAGTTCTCTTTCCAGCTGGACT
Organism: Macaca mulatta; assembly: GCF_049350105.2. Lineage (NCBI taxonomy): Eukaryota > Metazoa > Chordata > Mammalia > Primates > Cercopithecidae > Macaca > Macaca mulatta. The sequence goes on from NC_133411.1 coordinate 13,095,486, forward strand.
GAATTAGTTGCCGAAGAATGAGCTCTTATAAAAGTGACTCCAGCTTCCTAGATTCTGTCTTGCTTCCTCTCTTGCCATGTGATTTCTTCGCACATGACCGCTTGCTTTTCTGCTTCTTTGCCATGTTTTGACTCAGCACACAACTTTTACCAGAAGCCAGCCAGATGCCACACCATGCTCTTGAACTTCTCAGCATGCTGAATTGTGAGCTAAATAAACCACTTTTCTTTATATATTACCCAGTCTCAGGTATTCTCTTAAGGCAACACAAAACAAATACAGTATCTGTGGCCTAGATACCAATGACTTCCTTAGATTTCCCCTTCCCTTCTGTATGTCTGTATTTCCCATTGAGCATCTTCTTCACAGTGAACGTTAACAAAATACAAGTCCAGACTCTTTCATGTGAAGCCTTGATCTGTGCTGGAGCTGCTTCCCCACAGGCAACTCCATCTCCTACGTAAGAGACAGGTGAAAATTTTAATAGGGGTCCCTGAGAAGTAAAATGAAAAATGGTACATAAAAAGCTTTTTACAAAATTGGAGACAATTATGGCTTTATGTCTACTATTCCAATTATAGAGTGGCAAACCTGCATTTTAAAATTGTTCCTTTATATATTATTTCACTATGACCAATGATTCTCCTAGACAATGGGAGATCAAATGCATGATTTATAATTAAAACTTTTCTGTTCTCATGTCAAGAGATGTGTATATTGAAATTCAAAAGTATCACAGCACACTCATAGTGATTCAATATTACAGATAAAATATATTTCGTGTTTCACTTATGACAGGTGCCATTTAAAGCAAGTTACGTGCATTATTTCAAAGAAAATTTTTTTTCATTGGCAGCAGCATAATCAGAAATTATCCTATGCCTTCATTGCCATTTAAGAAGATGTCTTAGAGAGTTTAATACAAAGTGTTTGCAACTGGGAAGTAACTTTAGAAATTATCCATTTCGGTGTGTTCATTTAAAAATGAGGAAACTGAGAGAGGTGAAAGCCCTAAGGTTATTGGAACTAAGTGGTAAAAAGAATATAAATGCCAGTGTTCCCAATCCCATCCCATTAGGATACTTTCTTTCAAACCTCACATAAACTAAAATAAGCATGTCTACAAAGAGATGACATGATATTCTAGTTCTGTGTTAGCCTCTTAACACTTGTGGGTGACAAACTTAGTCAAACTGAATCTAACCTTCCTGATTTTTACAATATCTCACCTAAATTCTATGAATTTAGTGATGCTCAAATTAAATTACATAGACAACATGTGCTTCACAATAGGTATACCAAGAATTATCATTAAATCTACTATTGCCCAGGTTGAAATCTGGGATCTAGCAAAAAACTAGCTGTATAACAGGCAACTTTCTTAAAAAAAATTCCCTTGCCATCCCTCAGTGTCTTCATTTTTTCACCTAAGGATAGCAACTGTGTCTACCTCACAGCATTGTTCCATGAGGATTCAAATGATGGTGGGTTTTGAAAAGTGCTTTGTAAGCACTTCATGCTAAGGGCCCTTTAAGTTGTTTGAAAAGTTATCAATATCATCATCATCAATCATTATCATGATAATCATTATAATCAAGGAATTATTTACCAGGTGCTAATGTGTTTATTAGCCTCTATATTTTTTCCATATAAATGATTTGGAAATAAGAATTTCAGGATGGTCAGAACTTTGTGAAATCTGAAAGATCATAATTTATATTCATATATTTGGATGTAACCTTGATATACAATGAAAATTAGTCAGCTCACATTTAGTAATTTAAAAAATCACTGTGTGAGAGGAATGTTTTAAATATGCTTTTGGGAAAGATGAAAAATCCAATCAGTAAAGAAACGCTGTTGAATTTCCAGGCTGGAGTGTGGTGGCGCGATTTTGGTTCACTGCAAGCTCCACCTCCCGGGTTCCCACCATTCTCCTGCCTCAGCCTCCCGAGTAACTGGGACTACAGGCGCCGCCACCAAGCCCGGGTAATTGTGTGTATTTTTAGTAGAGATGGGGTTTCACCGTGTTTGCCAGGATGGTTTTGATCTCCTGACCTCGTGATCCGCCCGCCTCGGCCTCCCAAAGTGCTGGGGTTACAGGCGTGAGCCAACGCGCCCGGCCTGAATTTCAGTATTGTTTTTATTAGTATAATTACCACAAAAAACAACATAATCAAAAGGAACACTTGGAACAAATTGTAAATGAGTTAGTATTGTACATTTTCTCTCAATTCCAGAGCAAATATGATTACTAAAAGCAAAGGATGTATTTGACACTTACGTTTATTATTAACACAGACACTAAACCAAGGTTTATGTAATGACGACAGTTTTTAAATGCATTTCTTTTCCCATGAAATTAATTTCAGCTTTTATTCAGTTTCAGTTCCAATATACTTTCTTAAAAGTAGTCATCGTGAGTGAAAATGAGTGCTAAGTGTCACAGTATCTTTCATAAAAGATTTTTACAATCTTTAAAGCCAGTGAGCAACAAATGATAAAAATTTATATTATCTCTACTGGATAATTATCAAGCCATAAGTGTATTTTAATAAATAAAATTTAAATACAAACATGACAATTATAAGTGCATATTTAAAGTTAACTTATTAGTAAATATTCGGTAGTATTCCATAGTCATTATACGCCAGATTTATTTGCCAGAAGTGTGTCTGACTCCCGCTTACCTTTTATATCTCATCAGAAAACACTCACCTAGAGTCGTTTTTCCCTTGCAGGAGCCTCCTGTGCTGACTGAAGAAGCCCTAGCTCTTTTGAAATTGGTGTTATAGACTTCATCATTTCCTGTTTAAACCAAGAAAATTTTGTGAGTTGCAAAACTCTAAATAATGGATCACCAGTGAGACTAATATCTTTTGCCAGTGACATAAATTTTATAAGAAAATGTGCTGGCAAAGTGGAGTGGTAGAAATAGTAGTTGGTTTAGACGTCTTTCCTGTGTTGTCTTTTGGCCCATCTATCCCAATTTCTTAATTTTACCGATTAAGAAAAATAAAAAATGGAGAGCCAGGGAAGGAACATATTTGCTCAGAGACTCTCAGGTAGTTAATGAATGGTGTCCTGTATTCAAGTGTACGGTTCTTTCTGCTACCCCATCTTAAGATCACCCAATATGTATGGTTAGAATAAATTTTGGCAAAGTACACAGCTGTAAAGCCACTAGCCATTTTATTTCCTAATAGGAGAAAGATTGGAGTTTAGGGAGTTAGTGTGATATGTATAACATAAAGTGTAAGGAATCAGAGTAAAGGAAACCTTTTTTAGTAGCACATGCTATGGTGCATATAACCAAAAAATAAATATCTACATGGATTAGCATGGAAATAAGTAAAATTGGATTGCTAAACCAAATAATTTAATTTTAAAATTGTAGGATTTTCACATTGCTAAAACGTTAAAAATATTTTGAAAAGGGAATCATTCATTTGTTACTTATACCCTACATTCTTTCAAAGAGAAGTAACTCAAAATGAGAGATACCTGAATTTATACAGAAGCATAAACTATAAGAAGAAAGAACGCTATGATTTGGAGCTTGGATGTAGTAACACTAAATGTAATGCCACATGGTTAAAAGGACCCTGGGTCCAGACCAACCAGATGCAAATCTTGACCTTACCACTTACTTGCAGTGTGAACTTGTACAAACTTAAGCTATGCTTGCCTTAAAGAATAGGGATAATAATGAATCTATATACATACACACATAGATCAGAAAGGTGCTTACAACAATGCTGAAAGTGTACCTTGTGTTAGTCTGCTAGCACTGCCATACCAAAATACCACAGTCCGAGTGGCTTAAGCAAAAGACATTTATTTCTCACAGTTCTGGAGGCTGAAAGTCCAATATTAAGATGTTGGTAAGTTCAGTTTCTCTTGTGGTCACTCTTCTTGGCTTGCAGACGGCCACCTTCTCCCTGTGTCCTCACATGGTTTTTCCTCTTTCTGCATGGATCCTGGGTGTCTCTTCTTCTTATAAAGATGCAGTCACATTGGATTATAGTCCCACTCTAATGCCTTCATCCTAACCTAATGTCCCTCAGGAACATTATCTCTAAAGATAGTCACATTCTGGATACTAGGTGTTGGGATCTCAAATTATAAATTTGAGGGGACATTATTTAGCCCATAACATACATCTTGGATCTTCTACCTTGTAAAATATAACTGGCTGAAAGGCCAAGCTGCATCTGAAATGCAAAATGCATTTATTCTGAGGCTACACTTCCCACAGGCCGTTGGCTGAGCATCATAGGAACACTCAGGAAGGCCCTTTTGTATAATCTTAAGAACTCCCTTTGACTTTGAATAATTTTTCTTTAAAATGCACTGCATTCTTTCTCCTTCTTTCTCCGTTTCCTTCCTTCCTTCCTTCCTTCCTTCCTTCCTTCCTTCCTTCCTTCCTTCCTTCCTGGTTCCACTCTCCATGGAATTTGAATATACTTTACTTACCATAAATCTATTTTTTAAGATGTGTTGAAGCATTTTCTTGCTGAAGAACTACCAGTAATTACAGTTGCTAAAAAGCAGCTTGATTTGGTTATCAGCCTGGGGCATATCTACTTTTATGTCAAGTGACCAAGGCATATACTTTACAGGAACAATTTTATAAAAGAACTCTGTAAAGTGTCATTATTTACTTAAAAACTACATGATTTTTAGCACCTACATTCTTCTGGAAAGGTTGACTTGTTCAGCAGAAGGCTTGACAAATGGTAAGAATTCATCTGAAGGTTTTCACAGGTACCTAGAAGCTTTGGTTCCTGGCCCTGTGTTATGTTGATAGGTGATACATGCCACGCCACGAACACATGCCAGACTCAGCTGTCTTTGTAAAGTTTCTTCACCAATGTTGATGAAGCTAGTGTCCAGTTTGTATCATGATGAGTAGTTTCATGTAGAAATTTATTGAATATCTATTTGAATTCATCTGGTGCCACCATCAGACTATCTTGGGAGTGTCAGAGATTACCTGAGTGAAGGGTTAGACTAGGTAGTTTCAACTCTTTCTTTATAAAATCTCAGACTAAACAATTATTAATTTATAATGGCTTATTTGGAATTCACCTATAGATTTATCTTTGGGTAGTTTAGATAGGATTATAACCTTGGTAAAGACTTGTTTGGCATAATGATCTACTAGATAATTTCTTTTAACTTCCATATTGCCCCTTCCTGCATGGACCTAAACCATTATCATAGTCATCTGTCTAGGAAGTAGGAGTGCCTCTAAAAGTTCCTTAACTATAGTCTATTTTTTTTAGTTGGTGTTTTCAGCTACCTAGAAACCCCTTTGTTTCCAAAGCAACTCCTAATCAAGTATTACTCCAGAAACATGTTTGTTATCAGTATATATCCCTCTCTGAACTTTGTCGAATTGAAAAGCTCTAGCAAGTGCAGTAAGTTCTCCCATCTGGGCTGATTTTCTCTCAGGTAGAAGATTGTATTATAAAGGAGAGCTTAAATTAGAGTGTATCCTGTTTAATTCCCTCCAGTTTCAGTTTTGAGCTATGATATTAGAAGAAGATGCTCAATGTAAGCTTCTAATACATTTGAGTGAGATAGCAAAGGTTACCTAACCATGGTAAGGTGATCTTGAGGTCCTCCTTATTATGATGAAGGCAGGAAAGCAGAAGGACTCAGGGTGTTGTAGGACTCAGCAGTTTAACTGAGACCTAGATCAAGCATGGAGCCTAGAACTAGTTCACCAGAAATACTGACATGTAGTAGCAATTGGCCTAAGACCAAGTGAACAAGTCAAATGAGGCTATAGTAAGCATTTGGGTTTTTGTTTCCCATGAACCATAGAGGACAAAAAGGCTTGTTCAAACCACTTATGAACAAATAGACAAAAAAGGCTTTTTGCAGTTAAAGAAGCCTAGGGAAGAAAGCTTTGAAAAACCTTCCTTAGGTAATAGAAGGCTTGTTCATGTTTTGGATCCTAAAAGAGAGAGTCTCTTATTTAGGATGTAGTCAGTTGATAAAGAGTTGATGCAATTTCAGAAAAAAAAAATTGGCACATGTTGTCTGCAACATCCAGTTAAACCTAGAAATCCTCTCAATTATTGTATTGTAAGAGGTTTAGGATCATTTTGGTAGTTTTTATTCTATCTGAAGAGAGGCCTTTTTTTTTTTCTCCTTAGATAGATCATGGCCTATAATGGACTATGTTTTGGTAAAATCGTAATTTAACTTTTGAAAATTTTATGATCTTTCCCACTAAGGTTGGGAGCAAGTAAATGGATTCCCTTTTTATCGGTTTCCTCTTTCCTCTCAACAAAATAGATCATCTACATATTGTGTCAAAGCTGAATCAAAGAAAATTTATACCTTCTGTCTTGATTGATGGCCTGGAAAAAATATGAGGGTGCTTTAGTTAATTTCTAGAGCATAATGGTGCAGGCATATTGTCATTCTCCCCAAGTAGGACCAGAAGATATTTGTTGTCTTGCTTTAGGGGCATGCTGAAAACGATCACAGATCTACTACAAGGACTTAAGTGGTTTTAGGAATTGACAACAAGGTGATATTTGGATTAGGTACTACTGGGAAGTGAGAAGTGAGGGCTAACAATTTTATTGATGACCTTGAGGTTTTGAACAAATAGATATCCTTGGCCATTTGTTTTGTGGGTGGCAGTGTTTTCCTTCTTTCTTTTCCTTGCAGAATGGGAGTGTAACAATGTCACAAAGGTTAGTTCAGAGTAAGAGAAGGCCTTTGGATATAAGGCCTTTGCCAATGGGTCTGAGACTTTCTCTTGCTTCTGGCTTCAAGGGATATTGGTGACGATTGGGTAACACTTTGGTGAGGTAAAGTTTAATAAGATCTGTTCCATTATTTTCCTGTGTTATTGTGTGTCCCATAGTGTGTCAGGTATAATGTCAAGATCGCTAATGGAGTTATGTATCAAATGTAATGGAGAGGGCAAAGGTATATCAAAGTATAATCTACTACTTGATTATGAATAGAGAAATCCTCTGAAACTTCAAAACATACCTGGAATTTCCGGTGTGCATCTAATATTATGAACTCATTTGAAAAGTAAATCTCTCCCTGTCATATTTGCAGCTGTGTTATTAGAGAGGATTAAAAAATGTTTTTAAGTCAAATGCCCAAGTGTTAAAAACTGGGAGATGGTAAAAACCTGTGGGTTATTGAAATACCTCCCACCTGTGTGGTAAGTTTATTCTGAGGAAGAGGCAGGATTTCACATGGAACAAATAGCACCTGTGTCCACCAGGAATTGATGAGGTTGACTAGTTTTATATGTATAGTCAATTCAACTTGATTATTTAAGGGTAAGATAGGCATCTTTTTCCCTTCTTGAAGTACAATTATTAATCTGAATGGAGGAAGTTTTTTGGTTTGAATTTTCTTTTGTAAAATAAAACCATTATTATTCCACTTTTGTTACAATGTCTACAAGCATCCTTGTCAATACATGATCAGTTTTAAAGTGGGCTATTATACTGTTTGATCTGCAGGGTAATAATTTTATTTGGGTCTTGTCTCAATTTTGTTGTAAAGCTCTTTCGATGTGTTCTGAGTTAAGTGCAAAATTTAGGAATATAATGAGAGAAAAAATAAATTTTCCTGGAAAAGAAGAGAACTTAGACTTAGCTGACCCCATAGGAGCTGGCAATGGTTGGTCACAAGTGATACTTGTGTATATTGTGTATTTGACCCCAAACTTGATAATTGTCTGCCACTAAATGCAGATGTGACTATCTGTGCTTCTTGATAAGTGGAAATGAGAGAGAAGGCTTTCTCTAGAACAAAGCCACACTCTTAGGACAAACAAAACAAACAAAACATGAGTTGAAATGAACTTCATTCAGCTTTTGGTGACCCACTGAAATGTCTGGATGTATGCCAATCTGGTGAGAACTGCAAACTCACTATGGTATGAAGTCAGCCGAACAAGTTTATAGGGACTACGCCTATGTTATATTGTGTGATTTTGCTTATTATGAAAAACAACTTTTAGACAGTACAACACAACATAGGAGCACAAGAAAGAGTAAACATGAACAAACAGCAATGACTCAATTCCACCATGGTGCCAAAGAAATGGAAATCAAGGACACCTGGGTACCGATCTAAAAATAGTTGAGGAACCCATCGCAAAGGGACTTGTATTAGTCCATTCCCACTATTAATAAAAAGAACTACCTGAGACTGAGTGATTTACAAAGACAAGAGGTTTATTTGACTTACAGTACCACAGGCTGTACAGGAGGCATGGCTGAGGAGGCCTCAGGAAACTTACAACCATGGTGGAAGGGTGAAGGGGAAGCAAGCACATCTTCACATGGCAGTAGGAGACAGAGAGAAGCAGGAAGTGCCACGCACTTTTAAACCAAACAATCTCATGGGAACTCACTCACTATCATGAGAACAGCAAGGGGAAAGCCCACCCTGTGATCCAATGACCCCCCCACCAGGTCCCTCTGCCAACATTAGGGATTAAAATTCAACATGAGATTTGGGTGGGGATGCAGAGCCAAATCATATCAGAATCAGACTTCAGACCTCTTCTGTGTTACCACACTGGCACAGAGTCAACAAGCCTGATATGGTTCGGCTGTGTCCCCATCCAAATCACATCTTGAATTGTAGCTTACATAATTCCTACATGTGGAAGGGACCTGGTAGGAAATAAATGAATCATGGGAGCAGTTTTCCCCATACTGTTCTCATGGTAGTGAATAAGGGTCACGAGATCTGATGATTTTATAAGATGCTTCCTGTTTCACTTCGCTCTCGTTCTCTGTTGCCTGCCACAATGTAAGATGTGTCTTTCATCTTCTGTCATGATTATGAGGCCTCCCCAGCCATGTGGAACCATGAGTCCATTAAACCTCTTTTTCTTTATCAATTCCTCAGCCTTGGGTATGTCTTTATCAGTAGCATGAAAATGGACTAATAAAAGCAGCCGCAGCAGGGCACAAGGGGCTTGCTTGTGTCCTATGCCTGTTTGAAGGCTGGGGTTTGCAGTGATGTGCAATGTAGATAATTTCTTCATGGGGCTTCCAGGAAAACTCTGGAGATAAGTGAAGCCCACTCAAGTGAGAAAAAACCCAGAAACTTATCTATTCAGAGCTTGCTAAAGTGAGGGTATCAGCCACCATTGGTGCTAGAGATGCAAAGGCAGGTGGAGGAGTGGGGAGGCTTCATACTGACAAAAGTAAAAAGGGAAGCCTTCAGATAGGCTCTGATTGGATGTTGTTGGCATGAGGAAGCTGAAGACAGGCTACCTAAAAGTGGGACATCTCATATAATTGGTTTTGGAAGCATATTTGGTTTTCTCTAGTTAGCCTTGAGTTGGAAGCAGTGACAACAAATAAGAAAGCTGACCATCTTTGACCAAGTCACGATCTTTCTGGGCTTATTGTGGTTCAACTTGTTTGGCTTACCGAGATGGTTGCTGCAGAGGTTGTGAGTCCCAGCTTTATCGTCATACATGGTCATATGATCTGGCCTTTGTCCATTCGTATGTGGAGTTTCTCCACCTCTATTGTCATTATTAGTGATATCATCCACAGGACATCATAGCCCCCATTTTGTTACAAAGAAAGAAGCAAATATCAAAGCAGAAACTTCTGGAGCACAGAGTTGACTCCTCTTCATTTGCCTTATAACACCATATATAAAACCTCTGGTCCAGGTTTTGAGATGATTAAATACCATATATATGTTTTAAAAGTCTGCCTATAAAATCTCTCAAAAGTCAGCGCTCTGTGTTACCCTCCAGGAGTTCAGCACAGGGGACGCAGACCTTACAGTAATCTCCCTTGCAAGAATTTCCTTCAGAAGGAAGGACGTCTTTGCTCCACTTTGTTGTTCCTTCTACATATTTCACTTAGAAGTTAAATTTTTCATGGTTTCACATCTCTGTATGAATTTTAAATCCTGGATGAAAATATATCCATATCTCTTAAAATTTGGATGCATGTCTTGCTAACTTTTATTCTTGCGTGTCCCATCTGAAATTGCTATCTTTTCCACACTAGGTTTCCTTTCTTGTATTTCCAATTCTTTTGTCCACAAAATGCCCATTCATTTAGTTTCCAAAACTTGAGACAAGTTCCTAGCCCCTGAAGCACATACTCTTAGCCCACCTTTGATGCCTCATCATTCTTGGGTCTGAGTGGTGCCAAGTTTACCTTTAAGGTATATTTGGAAACTATATTTTCCTTTTTAGTTCCACTGACACTTCCCTAATTTGGTTTCTCGTTAAATACAGATAGGCCAGTGCTCTCCCACACTCCAGCCATTCTCAGTCTGATTCAGTGTAACCATTGATATCAGATTAAATTCTTTAGAGCCACCCCTGACCATTTCACTTTTCTGTTGAAAAATTTCACTTATTCCTTTGGTTATATAAAGTAAAACCTGGATATCCTAGCCTGTGGTACAATGCACTCTTCATCACCATCTTCTTGCCCTCCCTTTCCCTATTTATAAGCCCATACCATCCTTAATCTGAGCCTCTCATATGACTTTGTGTGCTCAGCTCCACATCAGAGGCATCCATATCCATGTCCAGTCTTTCGTATTAAACAGAAAGCTTTATGAGCAGCATATCTATATTTAATTCATCTTATTATTAATAACATTTAGAGTAATTAATGACATTTATTAAACAATATTAAACAATAAAAATTAAATTCTTGAGACAAAACAAATATAAATATATATGAAAATCATTTTAAAATGCAACAACAATGGCAAAAACGCAAACTTTGATAAAAGGCATGATTATGGCAGAAATTATATGCTCTAGTATGATAGTGGTCAATTTCTACAGTGAAAATGTTGAATGGAATTGGATTTGATGTAAATATTTAATGAATTACAGCTTTTTTTTTTTTTTTACATAGGAATAACAGAAAACCCCATGCTGAGAAGAGGAGATAATTTCAGGAAAGTTTTTGATGTGCAGTTACAATGAGCATCTTTATCTAGTTAGATAACAGGGAATCTTGAATATCATTGGAATTCATCCCTATTTCTCCTCTCTTCTCTCCCTTTCTTCTAGTGTTGAAATAGGTACAAGAAAAATTAATGCTGTGGAGAATAGACTTTAAATTAAGTGTCCCAATAATTTGAACATGTGATTTAAATTTAAATGTTTTGTACTACAGTTGATAAAATGTAGTACTAAAGTTCCAAAAAATAACTTTATCTCTGCAGCTATGAAAAGAGAAAAGAGCAGGATAGAAGTATGTTTTCCCTGCACTTAAGTTCAAGCAAAGAGTAAAAGCTTGTTTACTGTGGAAAGTATTGTAAAAAAGAGATTTCACATTATTCCTCTAGAGTTTTTCTGATTAGATCCATGTTTTACTTTGGCATAGTGATGTATATGAAAGATTGGCCCCATCTTTCTTTTTTTCATTTAGTAAGAGCAAGGTATTCCAAAGGGATTTTTCAACTAACCCTCGATTAACCAGAACATTCTTTTCTAAAACAAATGGGAAATCTTGATATTACCATAAAAACAAGAGAAGTTTTAGCCTTCCTACAACCCTGGCTTTCTCTTGTATGCTGAAAACCATTACTCTGCCCTCTAATGATTTTGAACATGGCTGGCTCAGGGGAGAGATGAGAAACCAGTTGGATCAATATCTGGAGAGAAAGCTCTTGGGTAAAACAAAATGCAGAGCTGTGATAACCAGGATTGGTTTTCCATCTTGGGAATTCATAACCAGTGTAGTTATGTTCCAGGAAATGTGGAAATGGCTATGACTCACAAGAACCCAGCCAGCATTTACCAAGGTTACTCCATTTATTTTAGGAGAATGTGGTCACTTTTCATAGAGGTAAGAATTGGTTCTAAGTCATGGAACTTCGAATTATTAGGAATAATTTTCTCTGTTGTCCCAAGAAAGGTCAAGTATTAGGGCTTATCAGGGGGACAGAACAGTCTTTTGGCCTCTGTCCATTAAAGGGTACCATGTATGGTTATTTGCCACCATACACCTATTGGATTGGGAATTGTAGCTATGCTTCCTTCCTGAGATTAATGTCTCAATACTTTTTCATAATAGCCTGGCACACAGAAGTGTACAGGTATTAGGAATGCTTTACCACTCTAACCTGAATTAGAAAATGCATTGGCATAAATTTAACTTGTTTGGGTATCGTTGAGATTTCACCCAGAAAGAATAAAATTCAGATGAAATGCTTCCTCTTTCAGTAGATGCTCCCTGGTTATTCCAGCAATGAACGATTTAAATAAACATAACTAGCATGGTTTGCCCACTTCTAGAACATTAATCACATCTCAGTATAAAGTCATTAGCTATCTGACCTCTTCACTGAATCTCCTGGCATTTAGACTTCTGCTTTTAACTCTGAGGCAGCACCCACAAGCAACTGTGCTTTGCACACAATACGCACTACCTATGTTTCCTGTGCATAAATTACCAAATGTTAATTCTTGTGATTTCTCTCACGACTCTCCAAAATGCCAGTTATATTGATATAATCAGTATAGATTTGCTCATATATTTTATGCTCTGCATTTTCAGATACTGTTTCATTAATTTTACATATCACATTTACTTGAATATTCTGAGGCAAACTGTCTTGAATGCTCTATCTTTATTTCACAAATGGCCATTATTAAACTATTTTTTCTTTATATATTGTGATGGCTGGTCCCTTAAGGAAGATGTGTTAGGAGCTCATGTGTTTAAGGAGGTCCAAGATTATGAACAATCCTCAGAGGGAAAATGGGATAATGGACCAATAATTGCTGCTGATTGCGAAAATAGATTTTCACCCTTTCATGAAATAAAAAGAAGCGTTGTTTAATTGCTGTAAATGTGTCCTATGCCTTCAGGAATTGGATTCAGAAGATATTGCAACGTTACACCTGGGAGTCTAAATATGGTTTTGTACTGATTGCTGATTATCATTTTTAGGTCTTTGTAATCTCTTGTCTTAATGTGCTACTATGTGAATACTCTGATAATACCTTGAAACAATCCCACTAACTCCATTAATGTTATGCCAGTTTTCATGAGAGGGGTCAGTATGTTTCATGCACTTAAAATTTTATTTTAAAGAAAGGTTATTAGTGTGGCATGCATAGGAAAAAATGAGTTATCAAACAAATGAATGAGGCAGAAGCCATATTTGTTTTAATGGACTTTGTATCTATTACTGTATGAAACCTTGACAAAATGATGGGACAATCCATTAAAAGCAAATCTGGCAAATTAGGTACTTGCACAGTTGGGAATGCAGAACAAAAACTATTTATTTTATAGACAGTGACATTCTCTTATAGGTAGCTTACAATAATTTTTTTTCAAGAAATCTAAGTTGTAATTTTTACCTGAATATCTATTGTTTGTCCTTTCCTGCAATTTTGGCCATATTTTTTCTATCTCTGCCATTAGACAAATCTATAGTTTCATTTCAAGATCATTTGTGAAGTACTTTGAAGCAAAACAAACACAAAACATACATAGCCTGAAACAAATTATTATGACTGTTCTCAATACTTACCAACTCACACCCAAAGTAGCAAGTATTTTGCTGGTGGCATATATTTTATCATTGAACAGTAAAGTGAAATTGTACTAGAAATGTTTTATATTTTAGTCTCTGTCAGTAGCTTTCTGGGTAGAAATTCAAGTCATTTTACCTCTCTATGCTTCAAGTTTCCTGTCAATAAAAAAATGTTTTTAAAAAAATTATTTTGAGGGCAACATTCATCCCACTAATCTATAAGTATAATATTTGTGTGGGTGCATTTTAGAAACAAAAGAACTGATAACAAATAGCTGAGTTACATCATGAGCTGAGAGTATATTTCTTAGGAAACTTTAAACTGCTTTTGAAATAAATAAAAACTGTGCCTGTAGTCCCAGCTACTCGGGAGGCTGAGGCAGGAGAATCGCTTGAACCCAGGAGGCAGAGGTTTCAGTGAGCCGAGATAGTGCCACTGCACTCCAGCAATGTGACGGACCAAGACTCCATCTCAAAAAATATATATATTTTTAAACAAATAGGAGACAAATTTTTATGTTTGGAGATAAAGAAAATTTGCTATTTAAGGAAGATATTTTAAATGTCAGAAATGTTTCAGTTAAGTCATTTCTGAAACATCATTCGGGTATTTCATGTATGACTGAGTCAATTTCCTTTACATTAAGTCCATTTAACAGAGACGATAGGATTTTAATTATTTTCTGCAAATATTTTTAAAGGGGGAATTCTAGTACTGTTAGTGTTCATATGTTTTTATAAAGGAAAATGTCAGGATTTAGGATATTCACAGAAAACTAACCAATCCCAATCCATGATTTCTGTGAATGGTGTTAATTTTATGAAATATGGGAGTCCAAACAACACAAAATGTACACACCCTGTCTTGAGTGTTCTATTTATTTCATGAAGGGCCATTATTAAACTCTTTTTTCTTACATTGTGATGGCTGGTCCCTTAAGGCAGATGTGCTTGGAGCTCATGTGTTTAAATTTACATATTAAACGTTACATAATTTTTTCCTACAAAGAAGTCAGAATTAGCCTTATTTTGGTGATTTCACCTTTGGCATCTAATTAGGTGATAAATGGCTTTGATTTACCTCTGTCCTTTTCTCAGAGGGAGCACGTAGACCTGGATGCCAAATTCCATTGACAGGGAAAAGGGACGAGGCCGGAAAACAGGCTGGAGGCAGATGCAACCCTGATGCTATCTGGTACTCAGATTAAATTCTCTCACATCAAACTCTGCAAAACGAAATTTTTTTTTGTTTGATAGCTTTCCTTCTACTGCTACTGCTTAAAGCAAGGAAACAAATATATAAATCTCGCACCCAAGCTCACAATAGAAAAACAGCACTTCACCAACTTAATTGCATTTCTTCCTACGAAAGAAGCATGAGGGAAAACACTGAAAATCTGAGTTTTGTACTCTTGTGGGTAATATTTTTAAAATTCTCCCAATTCTTTCTTTGAAGCTTCACTTTAAAATACCTTATGAGAATAATATTTCTAAGGTTTGGATTTGAATAAAATTATTGAGAAAATTAACCGTATACTTGAAATGAGAGGCTTTTACACTTAAGTCTTTCTTTTTTTTTTTTTTTCCAGAATATTGGTTTAAAATATGTACTGCCAAGGAGAGAAGAACACTTCTCATTACAGTATCCTTAGAGAAAACCATGAATTTAGGCTGGTTTCTCACAGAGGAGAAAAGATCAATTAACTTGTAATCACTGAAGCAGCATATGTTTTAGAAAACTAAAGTAGGCACTACTTTCTGTGTTTCAAAAAGTTGATTCCTGTTTTTGAGTTGTCACAAAGGAACTCTTTATTCTTCCAAGACACCTGCCGGTCACTTAGAGACTGCCCGCCCCAAACAATCAGGCAGTACAGAAATGAATCTGAAGCCTGGTCTCAGGAGTATGAATGTCGCATCATGTGTTAGGGCATGTTACATTGTCTCCAATAGCTAATCCAAATAAAATTTTAGTTATTGGAGCCTGTTTCATAGGTATTCCGATTAATAATGTTTTAGTAATAATATTCCAGAGAGGTCAAAATGTTACAAGTACCATTCTCTGTGATATCCTTTAAACACAACATGCCATTACTCCAAGTTTTAAAAGATGTGAATTACCTCCTCTCCACAGAGCTTGTATTTCTTTTTACTTTAAAATTTCTCAATTTTTATCACAGCTCATCCATCAGAATCATATACATCTTTATTTTCATACTGGTTTCTATGCTGTTGTTGTAAATAATGTTTCCCTTATTAAAATAATAATACTTGTTCTTAGGTTTATTATAGCATTTTAATTTGACCAACTAACAGAATATCTTGTGTTATAATTAGAGTTTTTAATGTCTTTGTAGACACTGCTTTAGTATTTTATTTTTCAAAAAATCCAGGCTGATTTTAATGTAAGTGTCCACAGCCTTGAGAAGATTAATAAATGATCCATACAATCATATATTATTGAAATAAACCATCATTTTTAAGACAGTGTGAATATGATTATCATAATTTTCCTTCAGAATCACTTTTGATATTCCATCACCTTTTAATATATCTTCCATCTGATTGTCATTGTTTTAATTAATATTCTGGAAACCTGTAAGTTTCAATTTGAATAAATTCCATGTCATTTTGATGTTTCCCCATCATGACCAATGCCACTGAATTGCTGCTACACTTGGCCAGGGGACATCATTTTTAGATGCCTGGGCAAGTGATATAATTTTTAAGATCCATGGCTCATAAATCCACAAATATTTTCTTTCTCATGTAATAAAATGACAAGTAGCATATAGAATAGAATGTATCATAGGCATCTTCTCATCTCATGAGAATATTGTTCGTTTATTTGTTTTCTTGAGAAAATAAAAAATATATATAAATTAAAAATCAAAGCAGTGGATTAAAAAGGCAGTAGAGTAGTTATAAATTGGCCAGAGCTATTTTTCAAGTATGAGTCTTTTATGTACATGTAGCCCTATTATTTCAGGTTATCTGTGGGAAAAAAGTAAGGTATTTAAAGAGAAGTTATTTGTTGTTGTTTTCCTAACCATGTGAATTTTATTTTTCACAAATAATTTCAAAAATTGCAATTATATTGAAAAATAATTTTTCAAAAATAATATTCACATGCTTAGGAAAACTGAACATAAAAAATAATTCCATTATATTATTTGTAAATTTCTGAAAAAGATCATTTGAGACTAATGATTTCCTTTACAAATTGGCATCAGTATACTATTTACAATAGAAATACATTATGGCACCAGGGGAAGATGACACAGGATTCTTGAAAGGCAGTTTATATAAATATAAAAGTCAATCATCCAAACTCAATTTTGAATATTCACCATTGCAAACATTTTTGAAAGAGTTGTATTTGAGAGCCCTCCTTATTCAAAAAATTTAGATACAACAATGGTGAAGAGTGAATTTTTTCTCTTTTAGAAACAGCAAGAAAAGTGACTCTAGCTATAAATGACCAAAGGGGTTCAAAATTGGTTTGAAATAATTTGAAAAGAGCTTGCCTTACTACACATTAGTTTTTCATGATCCCTTATTGTAAAGAGCTGCATTAGTTTTCATGTGTGTTAATCAATGTACAAATTTTGTTTTCTGATTAATAGGACACATTAGTCTAAAATCCTTAATTTTGTATTTGATAGAATTGCAAATATGTAAACCAGTAAAACGCTCATTTTTTGATGAAAGACTACCTGGAATTTTTTTTTTTTTTTTTTTTTTTTTGAGACGGAGTCCTGCTCTGTCCCCCAGGCTGCAGTGGCGTGATCTCGGCTCACTGCAAGCTCCGCCTCCCGGGTTCACGCCATTCTCCTGCCTCAGCCTCCCGAGTAGCTGGGACTACAGGCGCCCGCCACCACGCCTGGCTAATTTTTTTGTATTTTTAGTAGAGACGGGGTTTCACTGTGTTAGCCAGGATAGTATCGAACTCCTGACCTTGTGATCCACCCGCCTCGGCCTCCCAGAGTGCTGGGATTACAGGCGCGAGCCACCACGCCCGGCCAAGACTACCTGGATTTTTATTAAAACGTTTAGTCTGGACCACTAAAAACTGAAGACATTACTGGTCTAAAAGCACATACTTATTATGGCTATTTTGTCTTTACTTGTTTCAGGGTTTTTCTCGTGTGTTCTTTATTATTTATGATTAGCCAATCAACCAGACTATTTATGTTTAATTTGGGTAAGAAATTTTTCAGAAGATAGCAGGAATAGTGGCTGACGGAAAATTTTCTCAGCAATGATTCCTTAGGTGAATGGATTGCAAATCTCAGCAAGTCCTGTTAGTTAGGGACCCTCATGGAACTTTTTATCTGTCTTTCGTTGTCTTCAAAGCTGTCTGTTAACGGATCTCATTGCTTAACAATATCTATTACCCAGAGAAAACAGTTTAATATAAATGGCAATCCTGGGATGGCCTTTATACTAGATATTTTAACTCTGAAATAAATTATTTTAGTTGAAGTTGACTTTTGACTGAAGACTATTACAGTTCTGTATATAAGTGCACCCGTTCTTTCTGCAGCAAAGTATCATTTTACAAATAACCTTACCTCAATTTCAGTGAAGTGTAAACAAATAAATATTTATGTTAATAAATAAAAAGTCAATGCTCACTCTGAAATAATGGATTTTTGAAAAATACACTCAGGGCTGGGCGCGGTGGCTCACGCCTGTAATCCCAGCACTTTGGGAGGCTGAGGCAGGCCGATCACGGGGTCAGGAGATCAAGACCATCCTGGCCAACATGATGAAACCCCGGCTGTACTAAAAATAGAAAGAAAAAAAAATTGTCCGAGCGTGGCAGCGGGCGCCTGTAGTCCCAGCTACTCGGGAGGCTGAGGCAGGAGAACGGCGTGAACCCGGGAGGCGGAGCTTGCAGTGAGCCAAGATGGCGCCACCGCACTCCAGCCTGGCGACAAAGCGAGACTCTGTCTCAAAAAAAAAAAAAAAACCACCGAGTAAACATGGAGAAATTCTTATTTGTTTACAATAGGAAGCACTGCAGATATCTCCAGGTATATTTGTTGATCTGGAGTGATGTTACCTGTCCAAAATATTGTCCCCTTTCAAACAGCCACCTTTGGAACATATGTTTTTAATCCAATAATTAAAACCTCTATTTATGTGTCTTTTGTGAAAATTGTCTCTAAAGCCTGGGTACTTAGGGGTGGTGCAGTTGTCAGAGAGAAGTTTATAAAACCCCACAGAGCGGCAGCCAAGCTGCCAGCTGGAAGTGCTTAAAAGTCAAATAACTTCACCCAGGTGGGGAAATCCATGGTTGTGGAGCTTTATTTAAAAAAAGAAACGGAATTGTGGACACTCCAGTTGTATTCTAGAGATAAACACAACAGCAAGAGAGATGACAGTTTTATCTGAGAATATTCAGGAATCAGAGGTTGGAGGGCAACTTTTAAAAATGAGGGCTGGTAGGTTTGCCTGAAGCAGAAAACGTTTTCCAGAACCTTTTGCTGCTTTTAAAGTCCTTTAGCCATGTCACCTGTGAATTAAATAAGGTGTTCGATATTTAAATCTATACGTGAAGTGTATATTATTAGACAATATATTATCTAATTACTTCTGTAGTACTACTATTTTCAATCTTAGAATATAGTTGATATTCAAAGAGCAATCAACACACTTAAAATGTTTGGATTTTGTCACCAAGAGCTACTTAAAAATTAGCTCAATATGTGCAGTGGGATTTTTAAACAGAAATTTTCTAATTCTAATCATATGCAATAAAATAGCATAAATTTTGATGTTCTATTCACCTTTATTTATATCTTGCCTTTTAATTTTTTTCCATGAAAGCTTTATACATTATTATTGTTGTTGTTGTTATTATTATTATTATTACTTGAGATGGAGTCTCACTTTGTTGCCCAGGTTGGAGTGCAGTAGTGTGATCTCTGCCCATTGCAACCTCCACCTCCCGGGTTCAAGTGATTCTCCTGCCTCAGCCTCCTGAGTAGCTGAGACTACAGGCGCGTGCTGCCATGCCTGGCTAATTTTTCATATTTTTAGTAGAGACAGGGTTTCACCGCGTTAGCCAGGATGGTCTCGATCTCCTGAATTCGTGAGCTGCCCACCTCGGCCTCCCAAAGTGCGGGGATTACAGGTGTGAGTCACCGCACCTGGCCAGCTTTTCACATTATTTATGAAAGTTTACACTTACGTACCTTCACATGTTACTCTAAGAATGGGATATTTTATTGAATATATTTTCTAATTGTTACAATTCTTTCACCAAAGCTATTGATTTTTACATATCTATCTTGTAACCAACAACACTGATGAAATTCATGATTAGTTTAATTTGTCTCTATTTCTCCTAGACATATTTATCATAGCAATGATGGGTTTTTCCCATTTCAAATATTTTACTTCTTTTGTTTTATTGTATAGAGTAGTCTTTTTTATCTTTTTATGTTGATACTATTTGCCAAACAGGTCATCCTTTCCTTTAAAGAAGATGCTTCAAAGGTTTCTTCATTAAGTATGGTGTTGACTGTAGGTTTTTAGTGGATAGACCGATATCATTGTAAGGAAGTATTGATTTCTTTGTTTTCAGCTTATTGTAAATGTGTATCGAATATTTCTGAGTAATTTCTCCATTTCTCATGAGGGCTTTATTATTATTATTTTCATGAGTTTTTTTCTATTTAATATATTAATATAATAAATTGCATTCATAGATTCCTAAGTGTTTAGGTAGGTCTGCCTTCTTGGTATAAACTTTAACTTGTTCATATGAATTATTTAATATGCTGCCTGATTTTAACTTACATTTTTAGATGTATATTTATATATACATATTGGACTATAATTTTTCCTGTGAACTTATGTTTATTTTTCTTTGAAAAATTCTCAGTTATATTATTTTCTTTTTTACTGTTTGATTTCAAGGAAATAGCTATTCGATTTTTCCCTTGTTTTCAGTTTTTTAAGGTATGATTGACAAATAAATCTTATCTATTTAAACTGTGCAATGTGATGTCTTGATAGATGTATAGATGGAGAAATGCTACCACTGTCAAGCTAAATTAACATATCCATCACCTCACACAGTTACTGATATTTTGTGTGTGGTGAGAACATTTCAGGTCTACTCTTTTTATATATTTCAAATAAACAATACATTATCATTAACTACAGACACCATGTTGCCTCTTAGATCTCCAGAAATTATTCATCTTGCATAACTGAAACTTAGTATTCTTTAAAGAAATAGCCACTGGATTTTTGTTATTCTTACTACATATTTTATTTTTTTCTATTATTTTCTGTTTTAATCTCTACTAATTTGTTCCTTCTGCTTTTCTCAGGCTTAGTTTTTGGTTCTGTTTCTAACTTTTAAAATTAAATTCTTAATCAATTCATTTTAGTTTATTTTTGCTAAGAGATGAATACATATTTTGCTGTGAAGATTTCTCTAAGCCCTACTTTGTAGTTATTCCCTAATTTCTAAAAGGTAAGGTTTTCATAACTGTAATTTTCTATGTACTGTGAAAATGTAGTTTGATTTTCTTTGGCCTTACAGTTCCTTAATTAAAGAATTTCTAAGTAGAACAGTAATTCATTTTTCACATTTTTCTTAATTCCCTGCTTTACTGAAGAATCCAATGACGTTTTGTGTGTTGATACACGCTAACCTTTAAAAACACCTCAAAATGGGTACTTGCTAGAAAGTTACCAATGAGTGCAAATAGAGTAGTTAATACAAATACATCAATTAGATTTGCCTAATTAATTATTTTACATGCCTATGCACCGCACTTTTTCCTACTTTTTCCCATTGGGCTAATGGAAATGATAACAAAGTTTCTTAGGTCTTTATGTTGCCTTCTCCTCATACTTCCTGAAGTTTCCAATTCATGAATATTAATGTTATATAATTTAATAGATAGTACTTGTTGTGGCTAGATTTTCAATGTAGATTATCTTATTTATCATGGTAAAGTTTATTTCTGTGTTTTGTTTTCTGTCTTTGTCTTGCACTTAACCTCAGTAAATATTGCTATTCACACTGCTATGTTCTTAGGAAAAGAAGGGATTATTCCAACAATATTGTACCCAACCACCCTTCCTTATCTTCAGACACTTTCACCAACGTATCACTCGGGAGCATATGAATGTAATCCAGAAACATGAGACGTCTTCTTGGCCCACTGTGGAATACCTAAGCCTGCTTCTGTGTGTGTGTGTGCGCGTGTGGGTGTGCATGTGTGCACACACGAATGGAACCTTATGCCTCTTTAGCGAATCCAAATCATCAAAGAATCCTACCTCTCCAGCTCCCAACCTCCAACATTTCTCCATCAATAATCTTTTTGAGCACTCTTTTCTCATTCAACTCCACATTCTCCAGCTCCTGCTTAGAGTCAGTGAGCTGTTACAGAGACCCCGTTGTTTGTCCCATCCAGCTGTTCCTAAGTTTTCCCCCCATATTTTTAAGGAATACAGAATTGGAAACATTGTTCGTTCTGCACAGGAAGTGAAGAGCCCAGCATTATATTTTGGTATGCCTGCTTCCCCTGTTCCCTCCGATTGGGCATTGGGAAAACTTCTTCAAAATTAAAAATTAATAGTGTTCCTTAGTTACATTGACTATAGGCTTTCCTTTTCTATTCTGTGATTATCTTTGCTGCTTTCCTTTGTTTCAGAGAGGAGTGGAAATGCCTTTACCTACCAATTTAATCTGAAATTCTCAACATTTTTGAAGCAGTCACAGTTGTATGCGGGAGATGAACAGGTCTAAAAAATTAACGGTCCACAAAATAATTTACACAGTAAGATTTTTCCATATGTAAAAATTATATAACATGCTTTTAGTAAGTATTTAATTATGAGGGAGCATTCTGTAGGATATTATTTGCCCCAAGTTTTAACAATAATTAAAAATATTTGAGTTGATTAAGCCTAGTATCCATTGGTTATCTCTCCTGATCCTCTCTCTCCTCCCGTCCTCTGCTCTTCAAAAGGCCCCAGTGTATGTTGTTTCCCTCTCTGTGTCCATGTGTTCTCATCATTTAGCTCCCACACTTATACATGAGAACATGCGATATTTGGCTTTTTCTTCCTGTGGTAGTTTGCTAAGGATAGTGGCCTCCAGCTTCATCCATGTCTCTGCAAATGACATGATCTCATTTGTTTGTTTGTTTGTTTGTTTGTTTGTTTTCATGTCTATGTAGTATTCCATGGTGTATGTGTACCACATTTTTCTTTATCCAGTCTCTCATCGATGGGCATTTAGGTTGATTCTATGTCTTTGCTATTGTGAACAGTGCTGCAATGAACGTATGTTTGCACGTGCCTTTATAACAGAATGATTTATATTCCTTTGGGTATATACCCAACAATAAGATTCCTGGATCAAATGGTATTTCCGTCTTTAGGTATATGAGAGACCACCACACTGTCTTCCACAATGGCGGAACTAATTTACACTCCCACCAACAGTGTGTAAGAATTCCTTTTTCTCCACATATATGAAAAAAAGATGCTTTTAATTGTATTGTTACTGTTCATACTTTGTTTGTATACTTTAAAAAGTCATTTCTTAACTAAAGGTCATAAAGATAATTTCTGTGTTATAGATTTTTTCAGAAGTCTGTTTACAATTGTGAATCCATTTGCGGGTAACTGACATCCTAACAAATGTTAGTATTACAATCTAGGCATATGGAAATCTTTCTATTCATTTAGTGAGATTTAAAATTTTAACAAATGTGTGACTTAGCTCCATAAAATTTATAAAAAACTTTTGTTAGCTTTTTCTGTAGATATTTTATGCTTTAATGCTATTGTAAATGGCATTCCAAAAGTTATCTTTATACTTCAAAGTTTTTCTTTCAAGTTATGGATCTGTTATTACTTTTAGTGTATTTATCTTCCATCCAAGAAGCTTGATCAATTATTTTTTAATTTTAATTGTTTTTTAAAATCTTGGCATTTGTTTAGACAATTTTATAGTCATTATTTGAAAATAATAGTAATTTGT
Source organism: Macaca mulatta (assembly GCF_049350105.2). Lineage (NCBI taxonomy): Eukaryota > Metazoa > Chordata > Mammalia > Primates > Cercopithecidae > Macaca > Macaca mulatta. The sequence goes on from NC_133411.1 coordinate 13,119,052, forward strand.
TGCTTTGCTTTCATTTTTTCCACTTTTATTTGATTACTTTTTCCCTCTAACTTTACTGCTTAGAATCTTAAGAGCAGTGCTGTATTGAAGTAATAATGGGTAACTGTCTGCTTTCAATTTTTAAAATGAATTGTTTCTAAACCTTGATGCCTCCTTATTTATTTACTTATTTTTCAGATGGGGTTTCAGTATGTTGCCCAGGCTGGCCTTGAACTCCTGAGCTAAGTGATGCTCCTGCCTCAGGCATGTAAATAGCTGGGACTACAGGAATGCACCACTGCTCCCTGCTTCTCTTTATTTCTGTTAGTTTTGCCATATGTTTAGCTATCCATGCAAATATATATGGATATATTTATATATATGTATATATTTAAATATATATACACACATATATGTATATACACACACACACACACATATATATTCACATTCATATTTTTTGGCTATCTTTCTTCTGCCTTTTAAGTCTTCCTTCTGGAATTGTACTCCTTGTCAAAACATAAAATTGAGAATTTCCTCTGTTAAGTTTCTGTTGATTAATAAGTTCTATCTTAGGTTTCCTGAAAGTGGCATCATTTCAACTTGGTAATTGAATGACATTTTAACTAAATATAAAACTCTACATTGACTCATTTTCAGCATTTTGTAGTCCTCATTCCATTGTCTTCTGGATTCAATTGCTCCTCTTGAAAACTGTGTCAGTGCTTCTATTTTTCTTTTGTAAGCGTTCTCTCTTTCCAGTTTTTCTTCTTGTCTACTTTTTAAAAATGCCTCCCCCAATTTTTTTTTTTAGTTTTATTACAATCAGATAGATGTACAATAAAACTATTCAAGCTAAAGTTGTGCTATAGGCTGAATGTTTATGTCTCCCCAAAATCTGTAAGTTGAAACCCAATCAATGAAATGATGGTATTTAGAATGAGGGTTTTAGTAGGTGACTTGTCATGAGGATGGAATCCTAATGAACAAGATTAATTTTCTTATATAAGGGACTGCAGAGACTCTCTTCTTTTTTTCATCATGTGAAGACATGGCTAGAAGGCAGCCATCTATGAAGCAGGAAGTGGGCCCTTACCAGACAGCAAATCTGCAAGTGCCTTCATTTGGAATTCCTAGCCCCATAACTGTGAAAAATACATTTCTGTTGTTTACAAGCCAGTGTATTTTTTTTTTTTTTCACAGCAGCCCAAACAGGCTAAGACAGAAAATGGGTTCTAACAGGTAGAGTGCTGCTATAAAAAATACCTAAAAATGTGTAAGCAGCTTTGCAACTGGGTAATGAGAAGAGGCTGGAAGAGTTTTGAGGTGTATGCTAGAAAGAAACTACATTGCCGTGAACAGACTAGAAAGGGTGATTCTGGTGAGGGCCCAAAAAAGACAGAGGAGTGCTGTAGAGACGTCCAGTCTTCTCAGAGAGCACTTAATACATTCGTCCCTTCAACCTGCAAACTAGGAAAACTGGCCTCCAGAACTGTGAGAATATACATTTTTAGTTAAGCCACCCAGTTTATGGTATTTTGTATGGAAGACCGAGCACATTAATAGAAGCTGCTTTCACAACTCTAAGGTAACCCAGCATTATGTTTTTGTAACATGTGCAAAACTAATATATTTTCATGTCGATTGTTTAAGAGTGCTCTATGTTTATTTTTAGTCTGACTTCTTTTTGTGAGTCCCTTGAAGGGGTCATGAGCATTTTGAGCATCAGGCAAATGGAACAATAAATTAGGGAATCATTTAAACTTGTGCGTAGTCACTTGAGTTACGTTTTTGGCAGTCTCTAGTTTGTATAATTATGTAATTGCTAGCCATCCTGATGTAGGCTGGCTCCAGGTGAGCGTCCACCACTTACTAGGCTGCCTCATTCAAAATTAAGGTTTAATTTTGAACTAAATTAATTTAATTCAAAGGTTTTATGCGGAGGTTTAAGTGCGAAGCTCATATTGTGATACAAAAGTGTTGTTACCTGGTGTTAGAAAGCTGTGGGGAATGAAGAACAGGTTGAAATAAATGGAGTCAGAAGTCATTCTGTGGCAAATTTTCAAACAATCAAATGGATAAAATTGTAAACAGATAATATGATTTTCAACAACACTAGTGAAAGCAGAATTTATCTCCTAATACAATAATACTTCATCATTCACTTATATAATGGTATATTTTTAACAATGGGAATACATGAAATAGAATTTATCAAAACTCTTATGTTTGTATTATACAAACATGTAACAGTACTAAGTTAAGTATGTCTATAGTGGCATATTTATTCATCCAAAATCAACGATAAATGATTATAAACCAGGGTCAATTATCCTGGAAGAGTAATTTTCAACAGAGTGAAACTTTATCCCCATGTCTACCTAGGGATGATTGGCAAAGTGTGGATATAATTTTAGTAATTACAACTATCATCTAGGGGTTAGAATCCAGGGATGCTGCTGAACAACCTACAATCTATAGGACAGCCCCTACAATAAATAAGTATCCAGCCCCAAATGTCAATAGTGTTGAGGTTGAGGGAGTCCGTCTGGGAGGAAAGACTAAATTATCTCTTTTGCATTATAATTAAAACTCTTACCAAATCACTGTCATATGAAAAGATAATCTATGAATAAGTAGTCAAATATTAATATGTGTATGTGATTGTTAATTGTTAAACATGTTATATCCACACTGTGTGATTTTGCAATGTTTATCACAAACCTTTTAAAATTTGTGATTTTTTTCTCAGTCTAAATGCATTTTGACTTTTACATTTAATTGTATAGTCATAGGCTTGTATTCTTTTTTTAAAAAAAGAAAACCCCGCAAAGTTTCAGGCCCAAACCTTGGTGGTACTTCTGGAGACCAATCTGGAATATGATAAATATATTAGTTATCTATTGCTGAGTAACAAATCACCCCAAACCTTTTTGGTTTCTGAACAACAACCATTTATTAGCTAATGATTCTGCAGTTAGCAGTTGATCTGGAATCAGCTTCTCCTGGGGTTACTCATGTAGTTGCAGTCATTTGACAGGCTACGTAGGGCTGAATGGATTAGGTGGTCTCACGGATGTGTTTCGCCGATGGCACTGGCAGTCAATCGGGCCCTTAAGTTTTCCTTATTTCCTTTGTGGCTTCCTGAGCACAAGGTTCCAGATGAAGTTCTTTATATTGAAATATCAGGATAGCAAATCAATGGGTCAAGAGTGGAAGCTACTCTGGAATTCAGTGTCACCTCTGCCACATTCTACTAGTTAAAGCAAATTAGGAGGCCAGTAATAGTCAAGGAATGTGGAAATGGACTTGCTTTTTGATGGTGGGCAGCAAAGTAACATTACGAACTCATATGACTATGAGAGGGCTAGGCTTTTATTGGAGACATAGTTTTTCACAGAATGCCACAGCCAACATTTACTCAATTTTCTACACTGTAATTAGATATGATGAAGTTTTTTATTTTATCCTCCGTTTTTCAAAACCATTCTTTCATATTTTCTGTCAGGTCCCAGCCCATGCTGAAGTCTGAGGGCTGTGGGTGGATAAGTGGCAGATAGCTGAAAAAACACTCAGGGGGCCATAGGTAGGTGAAATACAGCTTTATTCAGCAGTTCTTTCATCAGCAGCTCTTTTACACTGTCTGCTCTGTCTCGGCTGCTTGGTTTGGCTGCTCCCATGAACAGCTGCACAGTTGGCTCTCCCTTGGCTTTAGGGTCAGCTACTTAACTCTTTCTCTCTCTGGGCATGAGCCCTTGTACCATGTCAGCAGGGCAATTATACCTTTTAAAGACAATAGTGGCTTAGAGCCAGATGATGAGCCTTCCCATATTAGGCTGCATGGCTGTGATAACAAGCTAAGCTATATGCCTGTGCTCTAAACTCACTGAGTCACGTAGGAAGTTTACCTTGGCCATGTTCCTTACACCATCTATGGCTTTCTAAGATGCATCCTGGATAATTTCTGCAGTTATAGCCTTGAATCTACATATTCTTTTAATTAGTCTTCCAATTAGATGTCTAACGCTGTTACCAAATTTTCAATTTGCTGATATTATTCACTTCTAGTCATATTGGTTATTTTTCAAGCATTCCTATTCTTTTTATAGTATTTATTTAATTCATATTTTGATTTGATTTTGAAAAACTTTTCCATATTTATTTTACATTTCATACCTGAACATTTCATTATCTGAAGTTTGTAAGGAGGTGTCATATTTTATTCTTTATTATTTTTAGTGATTCTTAGTAATGATTTATTTCCCTTTGCTTTTATAATTTCTTTTTCTAAATTGTGACCTTATATTCAGTGGGGTATTATCTATGAGAATCCTGTGTGTCTGGATATGAAAATGTCCCTCCAAGAAAGCCCTGCTGGGCTCTCCAAACACTCAGGGATATTGCTCACCTGAATCAGGCACTCCAACTCATGTGAGAGTGCATATGATGAGGAAGTTTTAGAGAAGAACCTACAGATAGAAAAGTATCTTGTCTCCCTTTCTGAAGGGTTCACGTCCTCTCTTCCTAAACCCATCATTTACCAAAGGTGCAGTTCCTCAAGAGAACCACCTCTGTGGGATTCCATTGCCAAGCCCTCCTTTTGCATGCCTGTATTAGTCTGTTCTTATGCTGCTAATAAAGACATACCCAAGACTGGGTAATTTATAAAGGAAAGAGGTTTAATGGACTTACAGTTCCACATGGCTGGGAGGCCTCACAATCATGGTGGAAGGCAAATGAGGAGCAAAGTTACCGCTTACATGGTGGCAGGCAAGGGAGCTTGTGCAGGGGAAATCCCATTTATAAAACCATGAGATCTCATGAGACTTATTCACTACCATGAGAAAGTATGGGGGATAGTGTCCCTGTGATTCAATTATCTCCACCTGGCCCCACCCCTGACTCTTGCAGATTATTACGATTCAAGGTGAGATTTTGGTAGGGATACAGCCCAGCCATATCAATGCCTAATCATATGTCATCTATGTTATGAGGCAATTCACACTGCAGCCTTTTAATTATGGAGTCAGAATGGCCACACTAGCATCACTCACAAGTTTCTACCTCTTGTTTTCAGCTCTCCATGCATTTTGTTACCCGATATTTTCTTCTATTTCCCTAGCTTTGCACTTAAAATCATGGGTGCATATTTTATTCAGCATTTCAGGAAAGGATTTTCTGGATATTTCGCCTGCCATATTGCTAGAAATAGCATTTCTACACTACATTATATAGGAGGCATTGTTACATTAAAGCATTACAGCCTGTTCAAAGTTCAATTAAAAAATTAAAAGTTTTAAATTAATATCAACACAATATGAGGAGAATACTTTGAAATGGCTTTACTGTTTTCATCTAGTAATATTTTTTCTTAAATGTGCTTGTGTGTTCCTACTTCCTTATTCCTTATATATTAGCTATGAAATAAATCTTTGAAAATATTATCCTTAGAATAAAGGGTAACACACGTTAGGGTGTGTATTTTTATGCTGTTAAATTCGATCAGCCCTTGGTTACTGAGCATATTCTATAAATTAACATTTTAAGAATGTAATTCAAAATTCCTACTCAGTCTCTCGTTGAATAGCCAGGTGAACATGCACAATCTATCAAAGGGTCGATGTCTAGGCTGGGATTGCTCAGAAGAAAGGAAGAGTCTCAGACACAGTTTTTTTGTTTGTTATTGCAGTGTAGCTGAAAATAGATTTTTTAAAACATATACCATCCCACGCTTCATTCTGTAGCTATATTCATTAGATACTAGATTTCAGTGCTTGACATTACAAAAAATACTTATGTGTGTGTGTTTTTAAACAAGATTTTGTCAAATGTAATATTTTACAAAATAAATTTATATAGAGTATGGTGTTTTTAATTTAAAAAGTAAAACCTGTATTTTAGAATTAGCATAAATTTACAGTTAAAATCACAGTATTTCTTCAGTTTTTTTACCCACATCAGTTAATACTCCAAGTATCTGAATTACAGCTGCCAAAAATCATTAAAGTTATTATATTTGACAATTATTTTATGATACTGAGTCCAAAAGAAGAAAGATAAAATAGAAGAAGCTTACCAAATAAGATTCTATGCAGTTCAGTAGCACACACCAAATCATATCACATTTAATGTTAGATTGTTTTAGTGCCTGGATAAACTTTTTTTTATTCTTGCACTTTACTCTGAATATAAAGAGTTGATTTTTTTTTCCCCCCAGTCTTGCTCTGTTGCCTGGGATGAAGTGCAGTGGAATGATCCTATCTCAATGCAGCCTCCGACTCCTGGACTGAAGGCATCCTCTTGCCTCAGCCTCATGAATAGCTAGGCTCACAGGCCTGTGACAAGATGCTCAGCTATTTTGTTTGTTTGTTTGTTTACTTTTGTAGAAATAGCATCTCCCTGTGTTGCCCAGGCTGGTCTCGAACTCCTGGGCTCAAGCAGTCACTCCTCCTCTGCCTCCCAAAGTGCTGGAATTACAGGTATGAGCCACTTCAGGTGTGAGACCTGAAGATTTAATTATATTTGTCCTCTTATTAGTCCGTTTTCTTTGACAAAGTGAGTAATTGGCCCTTTTGGACCCCAGGTGGAGGTGGGAAGTGTGAGAAGCTGTTACTGGGTGGGAGGATGGGAGTAGGCCTCTGAGGTCACCTGAGAGAAGCCATTTACTCCAGGGCAGGGGTGGCCAAGGAAGTGTCTACACCCTCAATCATATGTGAACTCATCCTGAGACTGACCTGGGGCTCCTCCGTAGCTCTAAGAGAACAGCCTGGAAGGACTCCCCAGGTGAGGATTGAGACCCAGACCTGCAGAAGGTGAGGGGAAGCTGCCACCGGGCAATGTCCAGTCTGAGCGCAAGAGAGCCTCCCAAGAAGACAAGAGAGAACAAAATCAACATGGGATATTAGCCACGTCCAGAGGACACCACCAGGTTTGCATCTGTGTCTGGCCCTCAGCCCCTTCCCTCCTCCTCACCCCCTTCTCATGGAGAAGACTCAGAGCCACTATAGGCAAGGGAATAGCAAAGAAGAAGGGCAAGGATGCCTACTCTTCCCCACTCCCAGGGTCCCTCCTCCAGCCCACACTCCCAGAAGCAGGCCTCAGCTGGGAGTGAGAGGAAGTTTCAAATGGGAAAACTATGGAATTGACTCCGTAGGACTTTTAATTCAAAAACAAGAAGGTTGCTTGTCTGAAAATGACCTGAAGAGTTTTTGTTATCTGTCACTGACTGGAAAAGTTATGAAACCTGGGCAAGTTTCATCCAAAGTTTACGGAATAAATGGCCCACATTATGGGTTCAAGGGACAATAAAAAGGAAACCAAAAAATGATACTGATTTATTGAGTGAAGCTTTGTCAGTAGATAGTTAAGAGCCAGCTTTGTGTTGAAGTTGAGTATCTAGAAAATCAGATACACAGATATTTCTTATTTTAAAAGACTTCTAAACGACTATATGATATTATATAGTACATGAGGTATCATAGATTATTTAATGGGCATGTGTATGCAGCTTGTGCTGTGCAAACAATGCTACAATTGATTGATTCGTTGATTGACTCATACATTCACTGATTCACCAAGCATGCAGTGAGCACTGAGTACGTGCCACATTCTCCTAAGAACTTGGCAGGGGATAAACAATTTGTTTGCTCATGGAGTTTCTACTATCACGAAATAGACATCCTTAGGATACTGTTGAGAGTAGACAAGTACTGTAAATTCCTAGCAGAGGAAGTGTTGAATAAAAGAACATGTGTTTTTGAAATTCTGCTAGATTCTGTTAAATTGCCATCCAAAATGTCATCCCTGTTGACAAACACATCAACCATATAAGGGATTCCCTGTTTCCCAACCCTTCACCTACATGCTATTCATATATTGTTTTTAAATTTTGCAAATTTGATTTGTAAAGCTTGTTCTCAATATCACTTTATATTTCATTCCTTTACCTGTGAGTGAATTTGGGCATCATTTGATAACTTTATTTGCCATGTTAATTCTTCCATAACATATCTATTCATAGCCTTTGGCATCATATTTAATAGGAAATTACACCAGGAAATTAACATTGATACAATGCCGTTAACTAATCTACAGGCTTCACTCATGTTTTGACTATCTATTCAAGTTACTGGTCCAGATTGCCCTCCAGGATCCCTGTTGCATTTATTTGTTCTGTCTCCTTAGTCTTCCCCAATGTTAGCTGTTTCTTTGTCTTTTGTGATGTTGACACCTTTGTGAAATATTGGTTATTTAACTGGATGTCTCTAAAATCGGATTTGTCAGCTATCTCCTTATGATTAAATTCAGATTATCTATTTTTGGCACAAATACCAAAAAGGGATGTCTACCCTTCTGAGTGTAGGTTATCGGGAAGAACATGTCACCTTCTCCATCTTATTACTGATTACCTTTTATCACTTGCTGGTGTCTTCCAAGCATAACCACTGTAACATTGTTTTTCCCTTTCTAATTAATATCTTGTGGGGCAATACTTTGAGGCTATGCAAATATTCTGATTCTCATAATTTTTTAACTCACTAATTTTAGCATCCATTTATGATTCTTTGCAACAATTATTACCGTGGCATTTGTCAAATGGCAGCTTTTTGTTTTTTTTTTTCAATCAGGATTGTGTTTTCATATTTTGATCTCACACAACAACAACAATGAAGCAAAAAATAGACTTTGGGAACATTGTGTGTTGTGTGATTTGGTTTGCTGGGCAAAGCCATGTCAGCAGAAGCCATATTTTAGGTTGTACGAATAAATCTAGGAAAACTCAAATACCTGAAGGTATATTTCAATGACCTTCAAAAGACCATTTTTGTAATAAATCTTCCTTGATGAGCATAGTTGATATTAAAGATTATTTGAGAATCTAGACTTATTTTTGGGTGGGGTCATAATATTTTTGTGATATATAAAAATGTGATTGATGGGTTACTTTCAGATTGAAGCATCTCGTGTAACAACTCCTATGAAAAACATTGCTGGTATCTGTCTTCTACCTTAAAAGTGGAATTTTAGATTGAAAAAATAATTGAAAATCTCATGTTCTAAAAAACTTACCACTGTTCAAAAATGTGTCATCCATTTCTCCTTCCATCAATAATAGACTGTTAGATAAAAAGTTGTGAACTTTTGGATCTGTCATCCGTATAATTTACTCGTGCTTTATTGGCTTAAAATATCTGCTAGGCAGCAATTGCCAATCTAAAACTTAAATACACATTTCAAATCTAATTATTTGTCAAAGCAACTTTGCAAAAATGTTATTTTTTTGAACATCATCCAAAATTTTCTGTCTAAAACACATTTCCCTTAAAATTCAACTGATATAAAAGACAAGTATGGGTACATTTTGTGGAATATTATTCAAGGAGAAAGAAAATGAGGTATTTAGGTTGATGAAATGAGAGAATAAGCAACTGATAATAATGTAGACCTCCACTTCAAATTGTATTTTTTAAAAAAACCAAATACATTTCTATGACTTATCTCTAACCTCTTTCACATAAGTAGTAGAGTTTTTATCACATTAGTATAGTATATTTGAATATTGTGCTAACATAACAAATGTGTCAGTGACTTAGTTTTTGCATAATTGAGCTCATATATTTATAGCTAAACTAATATTCTGAATAGTTGTTACTTTTTTTCTTGGTCTCTGGGTGGGTACTTGTAGCAGAGTACCCTCAGTTTCATTGTGGACATACAGCGTGAGTGACATTTAAACCTTTCGTTTGTTAAATCATCAATAGTTTGAATTTCTTTCTTATAAGAATATAAGCTTAACCTTGCCTGATTAATATAGTTACTAAGACTTCCCCCCTGTCTCCTATGACAACTTAGTTTCCTTAGACTGAATGCTCAGATGTGGGACTGCTGGATCAAAGGTAAGCCTATTTTAAGTTCTGCATTTTTCTAGAGTTATTTACTTTCAAATAAAACGTACAGGAATTCACAGTTACAAAATCAACCGGTAGCCCAGTATTAAATGTATTTTATTCATTCAGTGAACTATGAATGCATCTAGTAAGAGGAAAGATTTAGATTAGGAACTCTCAAATGTTTTGGTCTCAAAATTACTTTATACTCTTAAACAATATTGAGAACTCAAAAACCACTTTTGCTTAATGGGTTGCATCTGTTGATATTTCCCATGTAAGCAATTAATATTGAGAAATTATAAATATCATTATGCACGATTAAGTCTTTTAAAAAGAGCAGTAGAAAATCTATTGCATGTTAAGATAAATAACATTTCTATAGAAAACATTCATGTTTGACAAAATGAGAAATAACAGTGGGAAGAGTGGCATTGTTTTAATTTTAAAAATGTCTGCCTCCCTAGAAGATACCTGGATCTCACAGCTGCCTCTGCGTTAAATCTGTTGTGATAATTTGCACACAATATGGCCTCCGAAAAAGTCTTCTGTACACTTGTGAGAGAATGAGAGTGAAGCAAAAAACTAAGGTCTTAGTATTATCATGGAAACACTTCTGACAAAACTTACAGAACTTCTTATGGTCTGAATGTTGGCGTCCCCCTAAAGTTCATGCTGAAATCCTGACTCCCCGAGGTGATGATATCAGGAAGTGGGGCCTTTAGGGGAATGATTAGATTGTGAGGGCAGAGCCCTGGGGAATAGGATTAGTGCCCTTTTAAAGGAGGCCCAAGGGAGCTCTTTTACCCTTTCTACCATCTGAAGACGTGGCGAGAAGGCACCATCTATGAACCAGAAAGCAGTCGCTCACCAGACATCAAATCTGCTGGCACCTTGATCTTGGACTTCCCAGACTCCAGAACGAACGATAAGAAATAATTTCTTTCTTTTTTTTTTTTTCGAGACAGAGTCTTGCTCTGTTGCCCAGGCTGGAGTACAGTGGCACGGTCTCGGCTCACTGCAACCTCCACCTCCGGGTTCACGCCATTCTCCTGCCTCAACCTCCCGAGTAGCTGGGACTACAGGCGCCTTCCACCACGCCCAGCTAATTTTTTGCATTTTTAGTAGAGATGAGGTTCCGGTGGTGAGTGGTTCTCTGTTTGGGTATCACAAGGTTGAAATCCAAGCTGAGCAAAGGTCTCATCTGGAGGTTCTGGGGAAAGATCCCCTTCAGAGCTCATTCTTGTAGTTGGCAGAATTTGAGACTGGGGCTTCCTTCAGCTCCTACAGGTTGTTCTCTGTTCCTTTCCATTCAGCCCTGTCTATCTTCAAAGTCAACAATGAATAATCTCCTTGGTTTGGGTATCCTTCCACGTTCCATTTCTCTGACCTCCTCATCTGCCACCACATGAGGACCATTCTCTGCTTGTAAAGGGCTCATGTGATTCAGACAGGTCCATACTGATTGTCTTTCTTACAGTCAACTCAGTCATATAACATAACATAATCACTGGATTGCTATCTCATCATATTTAGAGGTTCTACCCATACTCAAAAAGGAGGAAGTTATATATATAGGCCAGGGTCATGGGTCATTTCAGATTGTGCCAACCATAATGAATCAGGGAATCTGGTTACACATGATGTGGTAGACAGCCTCAGAGGGGCCCGCTGTGATCTCCATGCTTGGTATTTGCGCCCTTGTGCATCTCTTTCCTCAAGTGACCTGGACCTAGTGACTCATGTTTAACAATTAGCATATGGAAAAAGGGATGGGATGAACACTGAATAAAAAGGTGTACATTGACTCAAAGGTCACATGGACAATGCACATTTAAAAACATTACTCTGTGAGGAAAATTTTGGTGACATTGTAGCAGATGATACGGAAATACTGGTCCTTGTGCCGCTATCCAGATTGGAGTAATATTTATCACATACTCACCTACACAGTTGCTGCCATCATTGTCAATGTAGAGCATTAAGAAAGGACCAAATACCCTAAGACTGAGAGAGGAATACAACTGGAGTGGAAATGTAGTTGTTGGCAGAAAAGAGATGGAAAATATATTTAGGGGTGGAGGTGGGATTTGGGGTTGAGGAAAATGATGGGAGTGTAGGAACTGTAAAAGCAGAGGTAGGCACACTTACTCTGTTTCAGTTCTTGACAATTGGCAATGTTAAATTATGAATGTTTATTCTTCATTAAGAGTATTTACAATTTTCCTTTCCTGACAATGCTGAACCAAACTGATTGGTTAATACAGTCATAAATTTACCTTCATACTTCATCAAAATTAAATGAATAAGAATAGCTACATAGCGCCTTTATACACATTTCCTCAGTCTTGTTGAAAATGCTGAGGGGAGTGTGTTGCTTTAAAAATGTGTATTGTATGGTGAAATCTAGAATTAAACTCCTAACTTAAGGTTGAATTTAATAAAAAGCAAGAGGAGCAGAGTGCCAGGCCCACTCGATTGTGTTAGAAAATTCTATTTTATTTACTCTGCACTTCTCTGTCTTATGAAACCTGACTTTTTAAAAATTAAACTTAGATTCCCAACTCTGAGACTATATTCAGCATATTTTCTTTCTCCACTTCTTTGCTTCTATTACTCCCCAGGGCCATCTTTGTCTCTTCCCCAGTAAGCCAACTTCCATTGCTGACCAAAATATGATACATCAACATTTACCATCTTTCCGTGTTATTGCTTAGTTTCATTGCTCTATTCATTTTTACAATCTCCCACCAAGCCCTCCCCTTTTTATGTTTTTATATTTCTCTTCTCTGGAGGCTATTTTTTCTCTTCTTATGTCTTGCACTAAATTTCTATTTTGAAAAAAAAAATACTTGCACTGCTTTTTTCTTAATCAAGAGTAAGCCTGAACTCTAATACATATTCTCAGGCATTGCCAATTGACTTTACTAATTCCTGAAAATCATCTATTGGTTGCCAGTTCTGTACCATTATCTCCTGGACAGTGAGATCACTAACAAATGCCCTTATGGAGAACAGTTGGTATTGGATGTTTTAATCAGATTGTAAGTATTTTTTTAGGTGTCCCTAAAGAATTCCTAAGTCTTTCTTCTTGGCCTCAGAAGTTTTGAGTCATAAGTTTTCTTGGATTTTATACCATTAGAGCTGGAGATCATTCTATATTTCCTTATCTAAAGTCTCTGTGATAACTGCTTTCCCTATATTCTTATTTTCTCATAATGCTTATAATCATTCAGCTTACAATGCTTATAACCATAAGCATTATAACTGCTTTCCCTGTATTCTTATTTTCTCATATTGCTTATAATCATAATGGATTCAGGTATAATCTATGCAACTTTAATATTCATTAGGTATGATGGTTTCAGATATGACGATGATCCAAAATATTTGGTGCCATGTATCTGGAAACCTTTTAATGAAGGTTATTAAATTCTAGGGAATCACAGAAAGAAGCATGGGGAGAAATTTCCAGGACAAAGAACAAATGTTGCAGGGGCAAGCTGATTTATTCTTTCATATTCTATATCGCTCTTACAAATATTGCCCTCTCTCCCACCTAAGCTTGGTAATATATATACATTTATAATTTTTAAAGAGGGATAAATTGGTGATGACTTATTTACAAATGTGTATTAAATATCACTTGAATCAGTTCTTAAGACTGACTCAAGCTATAACTTAGTATAGAATGTTTGAGTTTCCTGGTTATTTCCCTCTTTCCCTCTTCTTATGCAGATCAAACACTAGGCCCCACATCTAACATTGCTGATTTAAATTGAACTTGGAAGAGTATGTTTTACATTGGAGGAACCTGATTACAGTGCATAATGTCTTCACAGATAAGTGCTAATGTGGTAAATGGTGCCATATTTTGGAAGGCAACTGGAAAATGACACATGGCGAGCTTGGCAATACAACAGTTGTGAAGCAGTTCATGATCAGCCTTGGAAAGTTGCAGAGAGATGGCAGGCAATGACAGTGGTTCAGGCCTTCCCTGATTTATACAGGAAATTAACATCAAAGTGGTGTGTATACAAATTTTTAAGAACATAGTGATCCTCACGGAAGGTAAAATTTCAAAAGAAAACTCTAAGATAGACCTATAAATTGATCATTTTGTTTTCAGAGAACTTGAAAGTGAATTTGATGCTTAGTTTAATCAAATTAGAAGTCGAATAGGGCTGTATGATTAAATTCCACAATGGATCGTAAGTTAAAAGTAAGCCATCATTCCTATTAATGTTTCTATAAATCTAATCATAATTTTGTGGTACTCTGATTCATAATGTACATTAAAGTATAAAAACAGAACATATTTTTAAGAAGAAATGATTATCTCACTATTAATATGAAAAGGAGAATGTACAATTGATATTTGGAGGAAAAATTATCATTCCCTACATGTTTTATGTGTTGCCTTAAGAAAACATCTGGGAGCAAGGAAACAAGAAACTTCTGGGATTTATCAAAGGATTATGCATTCTTGATTCTATGGGGCTGCATGGTCTTTTCAGTTGGGCTGGCCTAGGAAATAAGAAGAAAGATTACTGCTGGCAAATTATGCTTTTCCAGGAGACCAAGTTTGCATATCCTTGTACCAGTAAACAAACAATGCAACCTCCAATAAAAGCTCGGGCATGGAAAATAACTGTTATAGGATAAGAAGAAGTCATTTAATGTTTAATGATTTAATATCTCCTGTGTAATTATTTTTATGCTCAGTAAGTAAGCTCTAAATCTAAAAGTCATGAAAATTAGTCAAAAGAGGCTAATTCTAGAAACAAGACAATGAGAAACAATTGATACTTTTGCAGGGAGAACGATGTCATCAATGATCGGTTTCATAAAAACTGTGAGTGCAGAGAGCAGTTTTTAACATAATAATGCAGTCCTGTTGGCAAGTCAAAAGTAGTTTGTTATTAATAATAGATGAAGCAATAATATTTTCAAGTAATATTTTAATAAACTGGTAGAATCTAGAGAATTCTTTGATATTTATTGAGGGGGTAAAATCAGTGTAAAGTTATAGTTTTCATGCAATTAATTTCACAAAATTCCTATTCATGGGCTTGTGTAGTGCAGGTTAACATTACGTATCATTTGTTTTGTAGAAGGGGAAGATGAGAGATCATTAGTGAACAGGTTTAAGTTATCCTGTGTTTAGGGAGTGTGATTATTGCGTGGGAAAATAATCCATGAGTGAGGTTTGGAGAATTAAGCGTAGGGAAACCTCAGTGAGACTGAGAGAGAGAAGAAACATATGAAAGGGAAAATAGAGGTTTTGGTATTTCTGGAAGAGGTAGAATTCGTAGTCCTCAAACAGTACTTCTCCCCTTCTTCTGTAATGCTAGAAACCACCTGATTTCAGCTAAATATGTGATTGTCTGGTACAAACACTATGTGTCCCAGTTGTGTAGACAGTTAAGTGTGACTGCGTGACCGTGTGTCCAAGAACTGTTCAAAGAGACGGCAAAGAGATGTATGCAACGTAATGGTTGTGCCCTTAACAGGAAATAAATTGCCCTCTCCTTTTTGTCTTTGCATCCTCCTGTGTGCTGCAGTGCAGACGTGATTGCATAACCTTGAATCATGTGGATGACCCTAAATATTGCAGAGCATCCCTAGATCAGAAGAAACCAGGTTCTTTTGATGATCCTATGTTGCCCTGGTCTACATGCCTCAAACTGTATGCAGAAGAATGATAAACTTCCATCTAGTTTAAATCATTGTTAATTTGGGTTTTTGTCACACTAGTATCTGAACCTACATCTTAACTAATGCAGCATTTATATATTAAGCAATTATAGAATTTTGTCTTTTTCTAATAATTATGGCTTTCCTGAGGACCTAGATTACAAAGAGAAGATTGGCATTCACATCTGTAGGCAGCTTTATTATTATTATTTTTTTATTGCAAGCTGTTCTCATGCAAGAGTACAAAAGAAGGCCAGGGGAATGATAAAAAATAGTGTTCAAAAATTCAACTCAATCTGCAAATTTCTGTTTGGTAACCCTGTTTTGTATTACCGTGGAAATTAATATCTAGTGATAAAAATTGGGGTATTTTTGAAACACGTAAGGATGGATGTGGCAAATATGGCATTTGAACCAAGTTAGGCATGAAAGAGGACTCAACTGACAGGCAAATTGGAGATAGAAGGAAGTCAAGATTGTAGGTAAATTGTGAATCTATGAGATTGGCTAAACTTTTAGAGATTGACAGGAAATAGAAAAGAACAGATAAGTTGGAAGGAGCATTTCATAATGTTCTGAATTTTCGAAAAGAAGAAATAAGGAAAGCCAATCCAAAAGTAAGAGGTGCATTAATGTCCTCTGGTATCACACAATCAGGGGAGAATATTGAGGAAGAATAGCTCAAAGACAAAGAAAGAAATAGAAAAGAACCATCAGGAAGCAAGTAAAGTTAACCAATTATGATTTTGTAAAAAGGATTAGTCTTTCTAAAATTAAGCAGGAATATGAATATGTACATCTAATACCCGAATTTCTAAATGCCCAGATTTCTAAAGAACGTTCTCCAAGCAGAGCTCCTTGGAGAATTGGGGTTGGGGGAGAAAAAATACAAGATGAATCTGGAGCATCTTGTGATGAGTAAGCAAGCCCTTGAGAAAGAAAAAGGTAAGAAAAGGGGAAATAAAAATGGACATGTCCATAGGACTTAAGAAACAATTTGAAAGAGCTGTCAGTAGATTAATCTGGAACCATGTGAATAACAAAATATTTATAGTATTTGCATTTTAACCCAAATAACACAATAAATATCGATAACCCTAATCTGGTATAAATTAATGTTGAATTAATGAATAAGTAAATAAATAGGGGAGAAGAGACATCTCCTTACAGAAGAATTCCATTCAATAAATGTGGAAGTAAAAGGGGAATTAGAAAATCACTGTTAGAGCACTACAGTAATAATTGCTGCAGGCAACTTCCATAATGAATGCTGAACCGATTAGGCTAGGATAAGCAGGATGTTTTTACAGCCTCAAAGTAATTTCCCCAAAATATTTATTAATTACTGTGTTGATTTTAAGATATTTCATAGATACTTTCATACACTTCTTTCCGGAAGAAGGAGCTTAATTCTTCTCCCTGTGTATGTGGGCTGGGCTTAGTGACCTGCTTCAAATGACTAGAGCCTGCAAAGAAGAAACAAATAGTAATTCTACAGTGGAACTTGCGGATACCACCTGTACCAAATGATGAAGATTAACATCCCCAGTAATAAGATATATGGAGTTCATGTGCACCCTAATATGATGGGATAAGTAGGGCACATCACTTCTCTGTCATTCCTTTCAGGAACTCTATAACCTTATTCTTATCACGAGAAAAGAGCAGACAAATCCAAATCAAGGGGCATTTTACAAAATACGTGACCAGTAATCTTCAATGTCAAAGCTATGAAAGATGAGAAGACTCAGGAACTGCCACAGGTTGGTGAAGACCATGAAAAAAAAAGACAGATAAATGCAATGTGATATCCTGGCTTGAATCCAGAAATATACAAATTACACTAGTGGAAAATCTGGGAAAATCTGAACCAAGTCATTTGTTAAAAATGTTGTGTCAATGTTTATTTCTAACTTTTAATAATTATACCATGAATATAAGCTGTTACATGAGCAGGATATGAGTAAAGGTTATACAATAAAATTTTGAATATATTATCCTTGCAACATTTTTGTAAGTCTATAATGATTTCACATTAAAAGTTTATGGAAATAAACATATTTTTAAAAATACCTATAGCACTAGAGTCAAGTGCACAGTTTTTCACACTATCAGAATCTCTAATTTCCACCTATAAATTACATGTGGGGAAGTGATGGACTAGAATTGATAAAAGATCCAGATTATACACTGTGATAGCAAAGTACTTGAGTCTGAGACTCAAAATAGTACCTAATTAAATTATGAACAAAATATACAAGAAAAAGACAAAAGATGTGTAGAAAAGAAAAATACTATACCGAATGAATAGTCATGAGTGGTTGGAGGTCAAAAAATAATTACACACGGGCAACATCAAATTTAATTAAATTCTCAATTTGATAGATATTATGTTCTTGCCTTGCAAGGTAAAACAGTGCTTTAACCGAAGAATTTATTAAATTTAAATGCAAGTTCTAAAGAAGCTGCTAGTGTCATGCGGAAAGTAAAATTTAGGAGAAACTGAGGAAATGGGACTCAAGATGAAAATTTAGCAAAGTAATTTCGAAGAGGAACATTTTTATATTCATTCATGACAGCATCATGGCCAACTGTGCTGATCTTCATAGATTACCTTCATCTCTAAAATGTATCTTCTGGTCTGAAGACAGCACCCGTGAATGTAGCAGCAATGACATGGAATACTGAATTGAAACATGTGACTTTATGACAACTTTCAGACAGTAGATGTGATAGGTTGAATTATTGCCATGATACTTTACTCCTCCCTTTTCACCTGACTTTGCTGCTTCTTCAATCAGAGGGAGAGATATTATAATTCCCTGCTTAAAGCTTTCTTTGGCCAATTTAATGTTAGAAAACTTGACAGGAGCAAACCCTTGAAATGTGTTTTGTACATTAAGGCTTGCTGTCTCGCACTTTGGGGATGCATGGCAAGAACGTGGCCCTAGCTGGTGCACTGGTCCCAGAAGGATGAGAGACACGTGGTGCAGATGTGGCTTCTACTTGGAGCTTAGAGGGAAGCCCTGAGGAGCCCAGTTCACATCAACCAAACCCCAGCCAACTCTAACACAAATGAGAACACTATTATATAAAGCTGTGGAGAGAGTTTTATGGTGTTTGTAATGTGGGTTTAGTATGGTAATAAGTGACTGATAGTAAGTGAGAATTGGTGTCTTCTTGCTTTAGTTTTGACTTGGATTCAAATAAGAAAGAGATTAGACTCGAAAGTGTATGAGGTAAAAATCACTGTAGGGAGATATTACAGAAATACGTCCTAGGACACTTGAACATCTGAACATATATACTGTACTTAGTATATAGCATATTATATATATATTTATATATGTATAAAGTATACTATCTATATTAATCAAATATATAATCAAATATATCAAAGTAGTACCAAATTAAATTATGAACAAAATATACAAGAGAAAAGTATGTAGAAAAGAAAAATAGTATCCTGAATGAATAGTAATGAATGGTTAGAGGCCAAAAATATATAGCATAATATATATATGTATACTCTATATATTAATATAGAGTACACTTTTATATATAAAACGGCAAAGAGTGAAGTTTTTTAAGCAGATTTTCAGAGGAAGCCATGCCGTGAGCCCCACTCCTCTGCTCCTTGCATGTCCCTCCCAAGTCAATGCAGTAGTTTTTCATGGGGTTAATGGAAGTAAAGTACAGCATATGCTGATGTCTAGGGTTTTGTGCAATAGGATCTCCTAAAAGGATAGGGATTAGAGGACCTGGGTGACACACTCAGGTTGAAGGCTGGATTGTGGAAGGCATGGAAAGACTTCTAGGCATGGAGTAGGAATGCGATCACTCAGGTCAATGAGTCTTCAAGGGCCTGACATAAGCTGGGAATAGGTGTGAGGAGGAGAGACAAAGAGAGAAGATGACAAACAGCTTCGTTCAGTCTCCAGGTTTTCAGCCTGAAGCAGGACTGATTTTAGGAATGGGTGAGAGAAGATTTAAAGCTTTTATATATCAGTATGTTTATTATATGATGGAATGAACCTCTTACTTATTGAATAGAGGCTCTATTAATGACTGAAAGTGACCGTAATACTTATTGTAGGATAATAGATCAAAATTGTACTATGTTGGACTAACTCAATAAATTGCTTCATTTCTTTTGTCACACAAAAGGTGATATTTCACTTTTTTATATTGAAAATTGATCATGGTATGCTTTCTTTAAAAACATCTGTTGTATATATTTCTGAAGGTGAAGTGGCTTCAGTCAGTTACATATATTCAATTTATTCTATTCTTTTCAAGTATATTAGATGACTTAGATTTAAAAATCTATTGATTAATGTTTTAGCCATAAATTCAGTGCTTTAGCAAATATTGAATGAAAAGTTAAGTGGCTAAATATAATGAGTGGTTATGAATTTCTATTGCATACTCATACCTTCTTTTCAATATAAAAATGTTTTAAATTACTTTTTTACAGTGAGAAAATTGTATCCCATGGAATCAGGGTACATGTTACTGAAGAACTACATGCCTGCATAGATATTATTTAACACTGAATACAAATTGTTATATTTTACATATTCTATTTATAAATCAAGAAACAATGGGAGATATATAGAATATCCTAAAATAGATTTAAATGATGCAATGGAATAATGATATTTTTAGAAGATACCAAGAGAACATGGAGCTCATTTAGTCCATTTTAAAATTTTAAATTGTATTGATGAGGATATTTGAGCCTGTAAAAAAAAAAAAAAAAAATAAAAAAGATAAAGTGGAAGAGATTTTTAAGGTCATATCCAGAGTATATATGATACTTGACCTTCTAGTTCTTCTCTCTTTTCATTATACCTTGCAGTAGTGTCTAACTTACAACTTACTCTCAAAAAATTCTACAAATTTTTTAAAAAAGGGATGCATATTCAAATGATAGTTTATAACACACTGGGGATAATGCTACACTAAAGTGAACAATTTACTATTATTAAAAATAATCGGATAGATATCAGTTTGAAACAACAGGACAGTTCTAAACATTATTCTTAGGCTATATTACATAAAATAAATATGTAAATTGTACATAAAATTCATATGTAAATGTTTGACAAAATATTCCACTCTTGCTTTTGCAATTATTGTTAAAGCATCAACAATTATTTAAATTAATTACTAAATATTATCCGTGAATTCTTGAGAAATAAAAAATCCAATGTTGTTCTCTCTTCATAATAACAAGAAATAAAACTACTATTTCTGAAAAAAAAATCTATAATCTTGGTGATAGATTATTGAAAATTATCTGAATTTGCTAGATTTGAGTTTTATAATAGATTACAGAGTGGCTGAAAATACAACTCAGTGTATTATAAGTTAACCCCAGTAAGAAGTAACTTTCCCTTCTACTCTTGCAATATCATTATTTACTAATAACTGCAAATATATTTACCCGTTATAGGTCTTTACATTTTCAGTGGTCATTTTAAAACAACATGCAAGAGACCTTGCTTGTGAAGCCAGTTTCAGAGAGGCAAATCTCAGAGACTCTTGTACTTATGACCCCCCTCTGCCCTGCTTCATTGAGTTAGGAACTTACATTATATGGAGTTAATTGGGTCATGGAAAGAAAGACATGTCTTTTGTCTAAAACCTGGTTAAGTAAATCTTGAACTGTGAAAAAAGAATTTTTGAATGGCTCCACTACATCACAAACTCCTCAGCACTCCTCCTGTGGCCTAGTAAGAAGAAAGAAAAGGACAAAAAGGAGAGAACAGCAAAAAAACTTTGAAGAAAAAAGGAAAGGAAGACAATACGTTCAGGAAAAGAGTAAACTTGTTCAAGAGAGGAACAGCACTTTCCAGAAGTAAATTAGAACCCACATCACCCTCCACTCCTACACTGAAGTCATAAATTAAAACTAACAAACAAACCAAAAAACAGTCGTTTTGGGTTAGTTTGCTTTTTGCGGTTGATTCTGAGTTACTCAAAATTAGGTTTTAAGCAGATCTGTTAATATGTTCATGAATTTAAAAAGAATTTGGACATATTGGAAATAGATACATTGCTTTCAAACAAATGCAAAATCATTTCTACAAGTAATTTATATATGATTTATGTAAAGTATGTCAATGTCATTTGGTAGAGGTCAAATTATGATACCAGGTCACTCATTCCCTGGTCTGGATTTCTGATCATTACCAGTGATAAATCTAGGAAGAGTGTTGAGGAGTGTGATAGATGTCAGCAAGCATTCTAGAACTTGTGATCCATTAAAATTCCCAAATAGACCATAGAACATCTCCATAGGTATGCTTTAGGAAGAGGTGCAGGTGGTGAAATATTTGGAGAATGACTGGTTTTAGGTTAAATTCTGCCAAAACACACAAGAAATGAAACAAGTGGGTCCTTGAATACAGAGATTCATTCGGCATATTGCTGTGTACGTCATTATATTTTTCTTGAATTGTTCCATATGAGGTTATTTTGAGGTCAGACCCCAGGATGTGTTCCTTAGCATTGGTTTTCCTGGCATTTATACCAGTTGAGCCCACAAGGTAATAGAGTTGATGGTAAAACATTTCCTGGATCCAAAATATTAACCCAACTTCTTTTTCTACCATTATTGCTTCATTCATTTGGATTATCAAGACAATTGCAGCTTCAAAATCTCCTGATTAAAATGCACTTTGGAGAGGTGTTTAACCATCAATTAAATTGGCGGCTAACTGGAATACTTTACACATGCCAAAAATACTTCCAGCATTTGTGGAAATAAGTGCTTCCTTGAGAGGGATCTGGATGGTTTATCCACAGGTACCACCACAAGCATGAGCTTTACTGGGCTCGTGTCTCAATGAGTATAAGTCTTGAACACACCGTAAGCATTAAAAAAATTATTACAAATAATTAATAATAAAAGAAAAGTAAGTATAAATAAATGTGACTGGAAAATAGAGGGAGGAATCCAGAGAGGAATCCAAGATGGCAGACTACATTGGAAACTATCTAGGTCTGACACCACAAGGATAAAGTCCCACTGTGAGATGGTACGGAGGCTGCTGTGGTAGTTTCTCTTTACAATTGAGCAAAGTCTTCCCCTTCAAAGATTGGTGAGTTGTACCTCATAGCTCAGTTTCTAAGTGACTTGTGTTCAATGTAAGCCCAGTTCCTGTGACTCTGAACCTGGAATTCTGTCCTCTGGAAAGAACCATAATTAAATTTATGCAGCTTTTCTTCCGACAGTAATTAAAGTTAGTTATTCATATTCAATTCCATTTCCAAATGAATATCTTTCATCACTTTCATCTGCATTTTTCAGTTTTTTTATGATGAAAAAGTTAGTCTTAGTTTCTGATATGATAAATTATGACTCTCTCAGGAAAATTGATCTTTGTAAAATATACTCTTTCCTAAAGCTACATTTGCAATTTAAAACAGGTTAAATAGTAGAAGTGTGTGTGTGTGTATGGGTGTGTGCACATGCACATGAAACCTCAAAAAAACTGTCTTTTGTCAATTTTTTTTTTTTTTTTTTTTTTTTTTGAGAAGGAGTCTCGCTTTGTCACCAGGCTAGTTTTGTCAATTTTTAATGGGATTTTTTTTTTCTTTTACTTGTTGAGTTGTTTAACTTTCTCATAGATTCTGGATATTAGACCTTTGTCAG
Organism: Macaca mulatta; assembly: GCF_049350105.2. Taxonomy (NCBI): domain Eukaryota; kingdom Metazoa; phylum Chordata; class Mammalia; order Primates; family Cercopithecidae; genus Macaca; species Macaca mulatta. The sequence continues at coordinate 13,142,278 of NC_133411.1, forward strand.
ATGCATAGCTTGTGAATAGTTTCTCCTATTCTGTAGGTTATCTGTTTACTCTGTTGAATTTCTTTTCCTGTGCAGAAGCTCTTAAGTTTAGGTTTCCCTTGTCAATTTTTGTTTTTGTTGCAATTGCTTTTGAGAACTTAGTCATACATTCTTTTTAAAGTCCAATGTCCTGAATAGTATTTCATAGGTTTTCTTTCAGGGTTCTTACAGTTTGAAGTCTTACATTTAAATATACATTCCATCTTAAGTTAATTCTTTTATATAGTGAAAGATAGGGGTCCAGTTTTATTCTTCTGCATGTGGCTAGCCAGCTATCCCAGCATATTTGTTGACTAGGGACTCTTTTCTCTATTGTTTGTTTGTGTCAAATTTGTGGAAGATCAGATGACTGTAGGTATGCAGTTTTATCTATGGGTTCTTTATTCTGTTCCATTGGTGTATGTGTCTGTTTTAGTACCAGTGTGATGCTGTTTTGGTTACTGTAGCCTTGCAGTATAGTTTGAAGCCAGGTAATGTGACGCCTCTGGATTTGTTCTTCCTGCTTAGGATTACTTTGGCTATTTTGGTTATTTTTTTATTCCATATGAGTTTTAGAATGTGTTTTTCTAGTTCTGTGAAAAGAAAAATGACTCTGGTACCTTGAAAGGAGTAGTGTTGAATCTAAGATTGCTTTGGGCCATATGGCCATTAAAAATTGATTTTTTCCAGTCCATGATATGGAAGGTTTTTCCATTTCTTTGTATCATTTTTTATTTCTTTCAGCAGTATTTTGTAGTTCTCCTTGTAGAGATCTTTCACCTCTTTTGTTAGGTGTATTCCTAAGTTGGTTTTTGCGGCAGATATTGTAAATGAGATTGTCTTCTTGGTTTGGCTCTCAGTTTGGACATTATTGGTGTATAGAACTGGATCCCTTCCTTACACCTTACACAAAAATTAACTCAAGATGGATTGAAAACTTACACACAAGATCTAAAACCATAAAATCCCTAGAAGAAAACCTAGGCAACACCATTCAGGACATAGGCATGGGCAATGACTTCATGACTAAAACACCAAAAGCAATGTCAACAAAAACCAAAATTGACAAACGGGTTCTAATTAAACTAAAAAGTTCTGCACAGCAAACTATCACCAGAGTGAACAGCAACCTACAGAATAGGAGAAAATTTTTGCAATCTATCCATCTGACAAAGGGCTAATATCCAAAATCTACAAGGAACTTAAACAGATTTGCAAGAGACAAACAAAAAACCTTATCAAAAAGTGGACAAAGGATATGAACAGACACTTCTCAAGAAAAGACATTTATGTGCCCAACAAACCTAGGAAAAAAAGCTCATCATCACTGGTAATTACAGAAACGCAAATCAAAATCACAATGAGATACCATCTCACACCAGTTAGCATGGTGATCATTAAAAGTCAGAAAACAACAGATGCTGGAGAGGATGTGGAGAAACAGGAATGCTTTTACACTGTTGGTGGGAGTGTAAGTGTAAATTAGTTCAGCCATGTGGAAGACAGTGTGTGATTCCTCACTGTCTAGGATCTAGAACTGGAAATACCATTTGACCCAGGAATCCCATTGCTGGGTATATACTCAAAGGATTAAAAATCATTCTACTGTAAAGACACATGCACACGTATGTGTATTGCAGCACTATTCACATAGCAAAGTCTTGGAACCAACCCAAATGCCCATCAATGATAGACTGGATAAAGAAAATGTGGCACATATACACCATGGAATACTATACCACCATAAAAAGGATGAGTTCTTGTCCTTTGCAGGGACATGGATGAAGCTGGAAACCAGCTTTCTCAGCAAACTAACACAGGAACAGAAAACCAAACACTGCATGTTCTCACTCATAAGTGGGAGTTGAACAATGAGAACACATGTACACAGGGAGGCAAACATCACACACTGGGGTCCTGTGGGAAGGTGGGCGGCTAGGGGAGGAATAGTATTAGAAGAAGTACCTAATGTAGATGACAGGTTGATGGGTGCAGCAAACCACCATGGCACGTGTAACAAACCTGCATGTTCTGCACATGTATCCCAGAACTTAATGTATATATATTTTTTTTTTTTTAAAAAGAAATGTTGCTGTGTTTCATACATTGACTTTTGTATCCTGAAACTTTACTGAAGTCATTTATCAGTTCCAGGGAACCTTTTGGTAGAGTCTTTTAAATTTTTTTTAAATTTTTAATTTTTGTGGGTACACAGTAGGTGTATATAGTGATGGGGTATATGAGATGTTCTGATACAGGTATGCATTGCATAACAATTACGTTCTGGAAAATGAGGTATCCATCCCCTCAAGCATTTAGTCTTTGTGTTACAAACCATCTAATTATACTTGTTATTTTTAAATGTACAATTAAATTATTATTGACTATAGTTACCCTGTCGTGCAATCAAAATGCAATAAAAAAAGTCTTATCCATTCTTTTTAACTGTATTTTCTGTACCCATTAACCTTCCCCCACCCTTCTTTCACCCCCTGCACTACCCTTCTCACCCTCTGGTAGCAGTTCTTCTACTCTCTATGGTCATGAGTTCAACTGATTTGATTTTTAGATCCTGCAAATAAGTTAGAACATGATATTTGTCTTTCTGTGGTCTGGCTTATTTCACTTAACATAATGACCTTCACTTCCATCCATTTCGTTGCAAATGACAGGATCTCATTCTTTTTTATGGCGGAGGCTTTAGGGTCTTCTAAGTATAGCATTGTATCACCAGTGAAAAGAGATAATTTGACTTCTTTTCCTATTTGGATGCCTTTTATTTCTTTCCCTTGCCTGATTGTCTGGCAAGGACTTTCAGTACTTTGTCGAACAGGAGTAGTGATAGTGGCTATGCTTGTCTCTTTCTGGTTCTCAAAGGAAATACTTCCAGTTTTGCCCATTTAGTATAATGTTGGCTATTGTATTTTCATAAGATGGCCCTTTCTATTTTGAGGTTTTTTCCTTCTATGTCTAGTTTCCTGAGGGATTTTATCATGAAAGGATGTTGGATCTTATCAAAAGCTTCTTCTGTGTCTATTGAGATGATTATATGTTTTTTTAAAATTCTGTTTATGTGGTGAATCATCATACTTATTGATTTGCTTATGTTGAAATGACCCTGTATCCCAAAAATGACACTTCTAGAAGGAAGACATACAAGTGGCCAACACACATGAAAAAACGTTCCACATTACTAATCACTAGAGAAAAGCAAATCAAAGTCACAATGAGAGGTATCATTTCCGTCTCATGTCAGTCAGAATGGCTACTATTAAAAAGTCAAAACAAAAAACACAAAAACAACACGTGGTGGCAAAGCTGCAGAGAAAAGGGAACTCTTACACACCGTTAGTGGAAATGTAAATCAACTCAGCCACTGTGGAAAGCGGTTTGCAGATTACTCAAAGAACTTAAAATAGAACTACTATTCAACCCAACAATCCCATTACTGGGTTTATACCCAAAAGAAAATAACTTGTTCTACCAAAAAGACACACGCACACATATATTCATCACAGTACTATTCACAATAGCAAAGACGTGGAATCAGCCTAGGTGCCCATCAGTAGTAGATTGGATAAAGAAAATGTGGTACATATACACTGTGGAATACTATGCAGCCATACAAAAGAACAGAATTGTGTCTTTTGCAGCAACATGGATGCAGTTGGAGGCCACTGTCCTAAGCAAATTAATGTAGGAACAGAAAACCAAGTACTCCATGTTTTCACTTATAAGTGGGAACTAAACAATGGGTACTTAAGGACATAAAAATGACGAAAATAGACACTGGGGACTACTAGAGGGGGGTGGGGAGGTGGGAGGGCAAGCGTTCATAAACTAACTATTGGGTATTATGCTCAGTACCTGGGTGATGGGATTAATAGTATCCCAAACCCCAGCATCAGACAATACACCCAGGTGGCAAATCTGCACATGTACCCCCTGAATCTAAAATAAAAGTTGAAAAAAATCTGGCTGAATATTGTTTTTATATTTCAATCATAGGAATAAAAAGTGAAAGTTGCTGTATCAGTATTTGCTTACCTACTCATTTCTTCATGTCCTGTTCAGGATTTTGACATTGTGATCAATAAATATTGCTTCAAAGAAATAATAAAGGTCAGGCGCCGTGGCTCATGCCTGTAATCCCAGCACTTTGGGAGGCCGAGGCGGGCAGGTCGCGTGAGGTCAGGAGCTCGAACAGACTGGCCAACATGGCAAAACCTCATCTCTGCTAAAAGTAGAAAAATTAGCCATATGTTGTGGCGGGCGCCTGTAATCCCAGCTACTCAGGAGGCTGAGGCACGAGAATCGCTTGAACCCAGGAGGCGGAGATTGCAATGAGTCAAGATTGCTGCACTGCACTACAGTCTGGGCGACAAGAGTGAGACTCTGTCTCAAAAAACAAACAAACAAACAAAAAAGAAACAAATAATAAAAATGCACATTTAGTTTTATTTTAGGAAGTATTATTATGTAAGCATGTTGCCTTATCTCATTCTTTGAAGTTATCCTTTGCTTAATCATTTTTATTTATATTCTTGGAAGGCAATATTGCTAAAAAGGTTTTTGGCAGGAAATTACTGAGTCAAAATTTCCAAAAAAGGATATTGCATCATTCATTTTATGAACTTTGCATTCTGAAGGTTCAACATCATTTGGGGTTTCTTTGAAAATCATGTAAATATTTCTACATCTTTTAAGGATTTATGAAATTAATGAATATGTTAAAATAACTGTTAAAATTTCAAAACTGGATGGTAAATGAATTGCAGTAATTTGCCAATGTCAGTTTTCCTTTAACCATCTCTTTCATCTCTCGTTCTCATTTCACTTGTTTTAAAGATAGATGTTATTGCTAATCGATGCACTCACCATTTCAAAGTGATCTGTCTTTTCTAGATAAATACATATTTTCATTGATTTTTAAATTCCAGAATGGAATCAAATAGAAGCAAGGTGTGTTTATTTCTTTGTGAATTCCAGATTACACAATTTGGAGCCTGGAATAATGATTTCCTCATGAAGTTAATATTGTGAATAACCACTTTACTTAAGTCTCTGTGCCAAATTAAAATCAGAAAATGCATTGTTTACTGGCAGTAGAACAGGTATTGTTCTTCTTTCTGCTCTTTCCCTTTCTTACTTGTTTTGGTTTTTGTTTGGTCCTGGTGAATTGGCTAATGTTTAGATGATGTCACAGAAAGTAGATAGGTACTACTGGGGTTTTTAAAATCATAAATATTTTAACATTACAGAATAATAAACTGGAAAATGCACAGGTCACCTAAGGGTATTGCGGAAATACAGATTCTGATTCAGCAGTTTTTGAGTAGGGCCGCAAGTTCTGTATTTCTACTAAGTTCCCAGATGACGCGGATGCTGTTGATTACTATGTTGAGTAGGAAGGCCACAGAGGCTGGGAAGCAGAATTAGATCTCCTCTAAGACAGGGGTTCTTGATTTTTTTAACATAAATCATGGATTTCTTTAACAGCCTCATGAAGCCCATAAGCTGTTTCCAAAATAAGGCAACAAAAAGTATTTAAAAATAAGATTACAAAATGAGCAATCATATAGAAATACCAGTATCACATTATTTTTAGAAAACTATATGTCATATAGTAGTACATGTGCTTCACTATTAACATTAAATAACAAGACGTAACAAAGGGTCCACTGATTTCTGTAATTTCAAAGAGTGATATTTTGCCTAGGTGTGGTGGCTCACATCTGTAATCCCAGCACTTTGGGATGCCAAGGCGAGTGGACCACTTGCGGCCAGGAGTTCAAGACCAGCCTGGGCAACATGATGAAGCCCGTCTCTACTAAAAATACAAAAATGAGCCAGGTATGGTGGCACATGCCTGTGATCTGAGAATTGCTTGAACTCGGGAGGCGGAGGTTGCAGTGAGCCGAGATCACACCACTGCACTCCAGCCTGGGGGACAGAGAGAGACTCTGTCGCATACCCCCTACCCCCACAAAAAAGTGATATTTGCTGATATCTGAAGCTACCATATTAAGAGATGGCAATATCTGTGATTTCCATGTATGACAAGTGTCTAAAACCACTGTAGTTCATTGCTTACATTCATAATGGGAGGAAATGTCATATTTTAGTTAGTAGTTAATGAAAATAAAGATGCTAATTTCTTCTAAGCAAGTGCTCTAATTTTCTTTGCAGCAGTACATTTCATGGTTTGTAACCAACACAAACATCTGATTTTCTTTGTATAATTTGTGAATTACTAAATATAGAAGCAAAAGCTTGACCTGTTTATACCATTTCATCAGTGACCCTTCTCTCCTGCTGTTGTATCTTTTCATACTTTATTTTTGGTAAATATTTATTAAATACATGACTATATATATATTTTTTTTTATTATAATTATACTTTAAGTTCTAGGGTACATGTGCATAACGTGCAGGTTTGTTACATATGTATACTTGTGCCATGTTGGTGTGCTGCACCCATCAACTCGTCAGCACCCATCAACTCGTCATTTACATCAGGTATAACTCCCAATGCAATCCCTCCCCCCTCCCCCCTTCCCATGATAGGCCCCGGTGTGTGATGAATATATGACTATATATTTTTAAATGTACATGTCACACTTGGGAAATCACAATATAAGAAATCAAAACACACATGACATTTAAAAAAGTGTAGTGGTAATTAATGCTTAAAACAATATTATTTTAAAAAATTAGCCATACGTTGGCCAATTGTGGTGGCTTACACCTGTAATCCTAGCACTTTGGGAGGCCAAGGCTGGTGTATCACAAGATCAGGAGTTCGAGGTCAGCCTGGCCAACATGATGAAACCCCGTCTCTATTAAAAATACGAAAATTAACCAGGAATGGTGGTATGTGCCTGTAATCCCAGCTATTCGAGAGCCTGAGGCAGGAGAATTGCTTGAACCCAGGAGGCAGTGGTCTCAGTAAGCTGAGATCATGCCACTGCATTCCAGCTTGGGTGGCAGAGTGAGACTTCGTCTCAAAAACAAGCAAATTAATTAGCCATATTTTAGATTTTCTAACTTCCTGGAGTGTATATCATAATAAAAATAAAATCAATACTAAGAAAACTACAACATAAAGTACAGGGATTACAATGGATAATACCCTGCCTCTGGTGAGTGGTTGCGGTCAGCGGCATACCTTCACACAGGATCTCATTCTGTTCTTGAAACCAGCTGGGACAGGTAGGACGTCAGGATCATTGATCCCATCTCACAAATGAGAAAATTGAAGTTTGGATATATTATAATTAACTCGTATAACTGGTTGTGAAGTCAGGGCTCAAATTAAGGACATTTTTATAGATCTATATTATACATCTATGTATTTAGTACCTAATCTTTTCTATCCGCAGTAATAAAAGAGAAATACGAAAGGGTTCTTGCTCTTAGTGGACCACTTTCTGCTGAGGGAGAGACATACCATGGTCAATATTGCATATATTGATATGTTTATGAGGTGCCAGGGCCCTGTCCCAGCCTGCAGGAGGAGGTGGAGTTACTGAATGCCATGTCTCTTAAAATCATCCAGGATATAGTAGGGTTTGTGTTTTGGAAATTAACTTTAGAGTTTATTTTTAAGTCATACCGTGCATCCTTGACTGAGCCTGTACCTTCTTTTAAATTATTTTTGTTAATCTTTTCTGTCCTGAAATAAACAACTCTTCAGCAACAGCTGAGCAAAACATCCTAGAACAAGAATCAGCTTGAACCCTTGGGATTCGGAAGCACTTCTTGTTTTATGCAAAGGATGGAAAGATTTGAAACAGTAGCTTTTTATTTATTTGAGTCTTTTTTGATGTCATTTTTTGATGACATTCAATAAAATCTTCTGTTCTGTGTAGTTGTTGCCCGCATTTTATTAAACTTATCCTTACCCTCTTTTCTCTTTGCTGTTATTACATATGATATACGCTGTAATTTTTTAAAAAAAATCAGTTGGACAGTTTCTATTTCTAGTTTCTAGAAGATATTTTTGTTCTCATTGTGTTTTGGTTTTCATCATAAAAGGATTTCCACCCAGCAATTTCTGGTGTGAGAAGATAATGGAGAAATGTTTGAAATTCTAAGGGGAACAAAGTATGACCCCAAAATATTTCGTCCAGCCAAGACAAAAATAAAGATGAAAAAATTTATTTTTATACAAGCCAAGATGTTAGTTAAACATACTTTGTGCACAAAGTAGATGCTTTAAAACATAAAGAAACTCAGACTATCAATGAACCTTCCTTGGCACAACAAACAGGAGCACTGAAAAAAAAAATAGCAAACAACATTAATAACAACAGCAACAGAGCTCTATTGACCACAGCATCCACCAACTAAAAATTGTTTCAAAAAATACAGAGTCAACAAAGCATAGGGAGAGCATTACTAAATGTTTTATTAATTCAGCAGTCCATTTGGGCTGCAGTAAAATACCATCAACTATGTAGCTTATAAACAACATACATTTATTTCTCACAGTTCTGGAGGCTGAGAAATCCAAGATCCAGGTATCGCAGATTAAATATCTGGTGAGGACCCGCTTCCTGGTTCATTGTTGGTGCCTCTGGTTGTATCTTCACTTGTTGGAAGGGGTGAGGGGTCTCTTCCAGACCTCTTTGCTTCTTTTATAAGTACAAGAATCCCATTCTTTAGGGCTCTGCCCAATGATCTAATCACCCCTGAAAGGCCCCATCCCCTGAGAGCATTACCTTGGGGGTGAGGAATTCAACATGTGAATTTTGGGGGACATAAACATTTAGGCCATAACACTAAATGTATTTAAATATAGACAACAATTAAATAACTATGAAAGTTATGGATTTAGAAGAGAGTATAAATATAGCAAACCTTGATAATCATTTCATTTTACATAGTTGCATTTATTTCACTAATATGTATGTAGTACTTACTGTGTACTGGCATAGGTTCTAATAGTTTTAACATTTTAACTTTCATAATGTAAAAGAAAAGTAAAACGAACAAATTATGAGGTGAGAAGAGGTAATGAGAGTAAGCTTTGAGAGAGTGCTTTGATGGCTGGTTGTTAAAAAAAAACTGTCTAAACATAAAATGGGAGTTTAGAAAGGAAAAATAAAACAAAACAAAACAAAACTCCAACCTAATTCCATATAGGAATTGTAGAAATAGTCTTTAGAAAACAGTATTTTCTTTAATAACAGAGCATTTATTAGAAGTTCTTTAATCTTTCAAATTTATTTTATATATACATAAATATATATATATATATACACACACACACACACACACACAGACTATCCATCTGTATATATGCCTAAAAATATATTGGACTAAGAGTCTTATTGATGATATTGGTTTTTCCGATACAGAGATTTGATGTGATTTCTTTTTACATTCATCCTTGCATGTTTTTCATTGTATTAAATATCTATGAAAAGGTAGTGTTAGTTACCAAAAACTGATTTAAAAAGCAAAAAGAGAACACTGAAAGCACTACACCAAGATGTTTCTTGGCAATTCTGGTGGTAATTCCAGGGGTAAATTCTAGTATATGGCAATATAGATGTTTATTTTGTTGAAACTGCTTTGAATTTTTAATTTCCCACCAGAATGTGTACAAATGAATAGGCATAAGCCCATCCTTAGTTTACAGATGCAACTACAGCCAAAGAACGTAGAAGGAGGAAAAGGTAAGTATCTTTAGAGGTTTTTGCTTCCTAGAAAGGCATTTGGGTTGGGTAGGGGAGATCAAGAAAAATGGCAATTTCAAATGGAGCTGGGTGAGAGATGCAAACTCAGCATCCTGAAACAGGGTATACATAGTATTTGCGGGTACTTTTCTGTGTCAACATAGAGAAGACGAAGGGTGGCATGGTGGAAGCCTTCTGTTACCTGTTCACCTCATGAGTCATGGTTCACAGGAAGCCTGCTGGAGCCTTGCCAGGTTCATTGGCAACAGGACCCTTCCAGGGGCTGCACCTAGCCCTGTTAGGGGTCACCATTCCTTTCCTACTCGGGAGGAGAACTTCTGGCAGTTTCTTAAAACCACAGTGTGTGAATGATAATGGGGTACAGATTCTTCCCCAGCAGGGAGGGAATTCTCAGTCCTTTTCTAACTTTCCATCAAACCCAGTGCCTCTGGGCAAGTTTTGGCTGCTCTTCATATTTCTCTTTGGTCTGTAAAAACCTAGTGAAAGAGTCTATCAAGACAGGTTACTACTGAGGACAGGGGAGTTCAACATGTAAAACTACTTTTTACAAGGGGCACAGTACATGGGGCATATCTCATGCATCTCACATAATGTACTCATGTGTAAACAGCCCACTGATTTTTAAGCACATATTGAGAATTCATCCCAAGAACAATTCCAATGTATTAATTCCTTTATCTGTTTCAGCAATACTGTTATCCTGTGATCAGTTTTATTTACAACTTAAAAAGACCGAATGGAATTTATGTATTAAATTTATGGCAAATAATCTTGTGTAAGACACTCTAATAAATCAAAATTAGCAAAATCTATCAAACATCAATGAGCAAGCTAAAAGTTTGCATGATTATAAAGGGCAGCTGTGTTACAATTAGCGTTTTAAAATCAGCACGGAAAATTCTATCCTTTTTCTTTCTGATGAAAGCTATAGTGTTAGCATTTTTCCTTGACTTTTTAGGCTTATCAGTACTATGAAAATGAAATGGTGTTTTTAAAAAATGGGTAATATTATCATTTTGTAATTTAAAGTTTGGACATCATTTAAAAGTCCCAAATTCATTCAGTTCACTTCAGTTCACTCATCTGCAAAAGTGCACACTTTTTCTCAGTTCAGTGAGTACTAATTCTAAAATGGACATTTCAATAAATAAAAAGATAAGGAAGCTCCGCTGGGTTTGAAAAATTTGAGCAATGATAACATGCTTTTTATTCTGGTTTCTAAGAAATTAGCATCTTGAAATTGCTTTCAAAAATTTTATTACACAGCATTAAGAATTTTAAAATTTACCCTTAAAATATTCTAAATCTAAAATAATTCATATCAGGCAGATTTTACTATTTCTTAAAAACAATAGCTTTACTGGGATACATTATGCATACCATAAAATTTAGCCTTTTGAAATGTACATTCCCGTGGTTTTTTATGATCTTCACAGACTTATGCAACCATTATCACTTTCTGATTTCAGAATGGTATCATCCATTGTACAGATTTAGACAAATGTGTAATGACATATGTCTACCATTATAGTATCATGCAGTGTATATTCACTGCCTTGAAATTCTTCTGCCTATTCATCTCTCCCTCCTCCTCAACCCCTGGCAACTACTGAACTATTTACTATCTTTCCCATCTTTTTTTTTTTTGAGACGGAGTCTTGCTCTTTCACCCAGGCTGGAGTGCAGTGGTGCGATCTCAGCTCACTGCAAGCTCCTGCCTTCTGGGTTTACGCCATTCTCCTGCCTCAGCCTCCTGAGTAGCTGGGACTACAGGTGCCCGCCACCACGCCTGGCTAATTTTTTGTATTGTTATTGAGACAGGGTTTCACCGTGTTAGCCAGGATGGTTTTGATCTCCTGATCTTTTGATCCCCTGGTTAGGCCTCCCAAAGTGCTGGGATTACAGGTGTGAGCCACCACGCCCAGCCTATCTCCATCATTTTACTTTTCCCAGAATGTCATATGGTTGCATCATACATTACGTAACATTTCTGCTGGTTTCTTTCACTTAACAATATGCACTTAAGTTTCCTCTACGTCTATCATAGATTAACAATTCATTTCTTTCTAGTGCTAAATAATATTCCATTGTCTGGACGTACCACAGCTTACTTACCCATTCACTTACTGAAGGACATTTTGGTTGCTTCTAATTTTTGGCAATTATGCATAAAGCTGCTATAAATATCTATGTACAGGGTTTTGTGAAGTCATGTCTTTAACACTTTTGAGTGAATACTAAGGGGCTTGGTTGTGGGATCCTATGCTTAGTTCTGTAAGAAACCAATACTGTCTTACATGGACATACCATTATCACTGTCATAAATGGAATTACTTTCTTCATTTAAAAAAATGTTTATTGGTAGTATATATAAATATACTTGATTTTTGCATATTGCTCTTATTTCCTGCAACCTTATGGAACTCAATTATTGCTTCCAAAAGTTTGTGCGTATGTCTGAGCATTTGTTGTATTTTAAGTGTATTTTGTTTCATTCTTCACATATATGTTGTCATCCTATATGAGATTTTTGGAAGTTTTGTTAACTTTTGTTACTGTTCTACATAGATTTTTGTGATTCATCCATATTAATATGTGTAAAGACATTGATTTTTAGTTTGATTTTATGTTCATGTTCATAAAGTGAAAATACTTAAATCTATTTATGTCTTCCTTGTTGATGGAACTTGGGCTTTATCCAGATTGTTAATGTGACAAAAATGCTGCATTGAACATTCTTTTTTTTTTCGTGTTTTTTTTTTTTTTTTTTTTTTTTGAGATGGAGTCTCACTCTGTCACCCAGGTTGGAGTGCAATGGCGCAATCTCAGCTCACTGCAACCTCCACCTCCCGGGTTCATGTGATTCTCCTGCTTCAGCCTCCAGAGTTGCTGGGATCACAGGCGCCCACTGCCATGACTGGCTAATTTTTGTATTTTTGGTAGAGACGGGGTTTCAACATGCTGGCCAAGTTGGTTTTGAATTCCTCACCTCAGGTGATCCACCCACCTCAGCCTCCTAAAGTGCTGGGATTACAGGCGTGAGCCACCGCACCCAGCCTGAACATTCTTTTCTATGTCATGCAGTACAGAAGTGATCCTTCCTTCCTTCCTTCCTTCCTTCCTTCCTTCCTTCCTTCCTTCCTTCCTTCCTTCCTTCCTTCCTCTTTCTGTCTTCCCTCCTCTTTCCCTCCCCCGTCTCCTGTCTCTCTCTCTCTCCCTCCCTTCCTTTTTAAAAACAAGTATATAGTTATAAATCTCTGGGTCATAATATATGTAGTCCTTTATCTTTACACTTTAACTTGTACTGTAATAACAATTCCTCTTTTTTTTTTGGCCAATTTGGTCATTATAACATGCTATCTCACTGATGATTAATCTTTATTTTCTAAATTGCTAATGAGTTTGAGGAAATTTTTAATATTATTTGCTAGGAATAAATGCTTGTTTTGCTTCTAGCAACAGTATGTTTCTGTCTTTTGCCCATTTTTTTCTATTATTTGTTTGTTTTCCACAGTGATTTGCAATATTTTTATTTATTCTGGATACTAATTTTAAGCAGTTATCTTGTTGAAAATATCATCTCCCAGAGTATGTCTTCTTTTTACTTTTTCCCCATGGTGTTCCAAGTTGAAAACAGATTTTTTTGTTTTTTACTAATGTAGTCAAAGCACATTATCATTTTAATTTATGATTAATACTTTTCAGTATTATTTAAGTAATCTCAGCTGAACACAAGAACATAAAATACTCTTCTACATTCTCTTTTATAAAGTCTCCATTTTCGGCTTTGAATATTTAAGGCTAATCCAACTTAACTTCATTGTTATGTAGGCGATGAGGAAGAAGTCCTTGTTGACTTTTGCTACATAGAGGGTGAAATGTTCTGGAACTGTATATTGTATACTATTTTATTTGCAATGCTGGATCTTTCTTTTATCAAGTTTCCAGTTCCCATATTTCCCACTTTATTTTTTTACTCTATGTATTAGTCCATTTTCATACTGCTATGAAGAAATACCTGAGACTGGGTAATTAATGAAGGAAAAGAGGTTTAATGGACTCACAGTTCCACATAAGTGGCAAGGCTTCACAGTCATGAAGCCCATGAAATCATTTTGCAGAAGGCAAAGGAGGAGCAAAGGAGGTGGCAGGCAAGAGAGCATGTGCAGGGAAACTGTCCATTATAAAACCATCAGATCTCATGAAGACTTATTCACTATCACAAGAACAGCACGGGAAAAATCTGCCCTGATGATTCAATTACCTCCCACTGCTCCCTCCCATGACATGTGGGGATTATGGGAGCAACAATTCAAGATGAGATTTTGGTGGGGACACAGCCAAACCATATCATTTCACCCCTCCCCACCCCAAATCTCATGTCCTCACATTTCAAAATCCTGCCTTCCCAACAGTCCCCAAAGTTTTGACTCATTTCAGCATTAACTCAAAAGTCCACGTCCAAAGTCTCATCTGAGACAAGGCAAATCCCTTCCCCCTATGAACATGTAAAATTAAAAGCAAGTTAGTTACGTCCTAAATACAATGAGGGTACAGGCATTGGGTAAATACACCCATTTCAAATGGGAGAAATTGACCAAAATGAAGAGGCTATAGGTCCCATGCAAGTCCAAAATCCAGGGAGGAAGTCAAATCTTAAAGTTCCAAAATGTTCTCCATTGGCTCCATGTCTCATATCTAGGTCACTCTGATGCAAGATGTGGGTTTCCATGGTCTTGGGTAGCTCTGCTTCTGTGGCTTTGCAAGGTATAGCCTCCCTCCTGGCTGCTTTCACAGGCTGGTGTTGAGTGTCTGGGGCTTTTCCAGGCATAGAATGGAAGCTGTTGGTGGATCTACCATTCTGGGGTCTGGAGGATGGTGGCCCTCTTCTTACAGCTCCACTAGGCAGCACCCCAGTGGGGACTGTGTGAGAGTTCCAACCCCACATTTCCCTTCTGCACTGCCCTAGCAGAGGTTCTCCATGAGGACTCTGCCCTGTAGTATACTTCTGCCTGTGCATCCAGGCATTTCCATACATCCTATGAAATTTAGGTGGAGGTTCCCAAACCTCAATTCTTGACCTCTGTGCACCTGCAGGTCCAACACCATGTGCAATCTGCCAAGGCTTAGGACTGCACCCTCTGAAGCCACAGCCTGAGTTGTATGTTGGCTTCTTTTAGCCATTGCTGGGATGCAGAGCATGAAGTCCTGAGACTGCACAAAGCAGCAAGGCCCTGGGCCCAGCCCCCAAAACCATTTTTCCCTCCTAGGCTTCTGGGTATATAATGGGAGGGACTGCTGTGAAGACCTCTGTCATGCCCTGAAGACATTTTCCTCATTGTCTTGGTGATTAACATTTGGCTCTAAGTTATTATATGCATTTCTGCAACTGGCTTGAATTTCTCCTCAGAAAATGGTCTTTTTCTTTTTTATTACATTGTCAGGCTGCAAATTTTCTGAACTTTTTTGCTCTGTTTTGCTTTTAAACATAAGTTCCAATTCCAAACCATATATTCGTGAATGAATAAAACTGAATGCTTTTAACAGCACCCAAGTCACATCTTGAATGCTTTGCTGCTTAGAAATTTCTTTCACCAGGTACCCTAAATCATCTCTCTCAAGTTCAAAGTTCCACAGATCTCTAGGGCAGAGACAAAATGCTGCCAGTCTCTTTGCTAAAGCATAGCAAGAATCACCTTTGGTCTAATTCCCAATAAGTTCCTCATCTCCAGCTGAGACCACGTCCGCCTGGACTTTTTGGTCAAAACTACTCAACAAGTCTCTAGGAAGCTCCAAATTTCCCCACATTGTCCTTTCATCTTCTGGGACCTTCAAACTCTTCCAGCCTCTGCCTGTTACTCAGTTCCAAAGTCACTTCCACATTTTTGAATCTTATTAGCAGTGCCCCACTCTACTGATACCAATATACTGTATTAGTGCATTTTCATACTGCTGGGAAGAAATATCTGCGACTGCTTAATTTATAAAGAAAAAAAACAGGTTGAATGGACTCACAGTTCCACATGGGTGGGGAGGCCTCACAATCATGGCAGAAAGTGAAGGAGGAGCAAAGGCATGTCTCACGTGGCAGTAGATACGACAGCATGTGCAGGGGAACTGCCCATTTTAAAACCATAAGATCTTGTGAAAGTCATTCATTATCATTAGAACTGCAAGGGAAAAACCAACCCCAATGATTAAATTACCTCCCAAGCGGTCTCCCCGTGACACTTGGGGATTATGAGATTTAGGTGGGGACACAGTCATACCATATCACTTTATGTTATTTGTTTATTCCTGCACTACAGATTTATAGGATATGGTATTGCTTGGCAGAAAAATTCACCTGTCTTACTTTTCTTAAGAGTATCTAGACCATTCATGGGTTTTTGTACATTTATGCTCATTTTAGAAATATGTATTCAAGTTTAGGTTCAGAGTTAAGTTGAAATCACTTTTTATCCACAGATTAGAATGTCTGACACATTTTGAGTCTTATTTTTAAAGTCTCAATCTAACCTCTGATCATAAAGACCTTTACTTTTTTGTCTTTTTAAAATTATTATATTGGGTTCTTGGCCAATTTCCATTTGATTTGTTCCTAAGAACACTGTATTTTTGTTGCCATGGTAAAAGGACATTATTAGTTAAATTTTCTGCTCCTTGTTTTGTAGAGAAATACCAGTTTTTCTGTTGATATTCTATCCAGCAACCATTATTTATAATACTTTTTAGCTAGAGTTTCTTGAATTTTCTATGTAGGGAGTCATTTTATTTGCAAATAAGACAGTTTTGTTTTTCCTTTTCCAATCTGTGCCTTTTAAATGTTTTTTTTTTTTCAAGTTTATTGGTTGGAAGAAATAAAGTTGCTTGCACTAAAAAGTTTACCCAAATACGGATTTATCTGTAACATTGAATAGCCCGATCTTCTGTCCCTTAATTTCCTATCCCCAGATTAGTTTGTTAGATCTGGATGCTTGATTACATTTAGATTGTGTGTGTGTGTGTGTGTGTGTGTGTGTGTGTGTGTTTCTGTGTGTGTTATAATAGATGATATTTTATATTTCCACTATGAATCTCATAATGTTTATTCATCTCATTTTTTGAGATATTGGCAAACCCAATTATCATTGCCTAGAACTATTTGCTAGACTTCAAAAAGTGGCCATAAATTATTCTCTTCTCTATTTTCTCTGCTCTCTTTGCGATAGACTTTTCCATTCCTCCCATTAAAAATGGAATTCACTTCTTGCCCTCTTGACTCTGGGCTGGTGTTGTGATCTGCTTTCATCAGCATAATCCAGGGCATGTGAATTTGGAGAGTTTAAGCACAGGACTCCAGAGACCTTCTATTCATGCCCTGTTGCTGCCCTGAAACCACTAGCCTTCTTTAATATAATATGTAGAGAGAAAGGTTGAGCTGAGAGTCAGTACCAACTGACAGATGTGTGAGAAGTCTTTTCAGACCATCTGACCTGATTGATTCTCAATGTATGTTTTCTAGGGGAGACCAGCATATTGACAAGTTTAGCCCTTATATTCACAGAATTACCTATCCAAAGAACTGTAAGTTAATACATGACTGTTGTTTGTAAATGACCTCATTTTGAGACTATGTATTATATAATAGATATGTGATATAAGTTTTGTATTTATTATGGGCTACTAATGATATTCTAATTCTATCAATACTTACTATCTGGAATACTTGTGTGACACTGACCACTGACCAATTTCTTCCTTGGCCTCCTCCAGCCCGTGGATTTTCAGCTTCTCGTTTTAAAAAAGTGTCATTTCTTCCTCTGGTCTCCTCTTCTAACATTTCTATTTCTGTCAGTAAATGTCAATATATCTCTATCCCACAGATACCTTAGGTTTTTCCATTTTTGCTATCTACATGAGAATATCCAATTGAATAGAAAGATTTTGGATTTCAAAACTATATGCCCTGTTGGGGCTTCACAAACTGATTTATAAATGCCCTCATCCTCACATATTCACAAAATGTCCTCTTTCTGTTTTTTAGGGGATTTTTGTTATTTTTGCAATGCATTCAAACAAGTAAAATAAACTCTTATAAGCTAAAATATTACATTGCACAAAAGGCTAATGCATAATCGGTAATCATGTATTTTTGTATGATTAAAGCTAATATGTTTACTGTATGTAAATATGCCTAAGTAGATTTATTTGTTGTTAGAATTCATTTTATGTATTTCCAAGTACATTAATATACATACATGTTTCAATCAAAGACTTAGCCAGCTAAATATTCTGTAGTTGGGAAAAAATAAAATATTTACACTATGAATTTTGAAAAATGTGTTTTATTATATATAAGCAAGGCATACATAAAATATGTTTTGATTTCATACTCTATAATTAAATTTCATAATATAAAATCAAGCTCAGTCAATTCTTTTATTTATCACATTTTATTCAGGTTTAATTTAAAGTAATTTAACATATCTTTGGGATTAAACTACAGTAGTTTTCTACTTTATTCCTTTAGGTATTTTATGTTAAACTATATACCATCTCTTTGATCTACTCAGGAGGGTCTGTTAGATAAATCGTTTGATTGCAGTAATAAATACAACTGTGTCTCAATTTCCTCTTTCCAAAAAGTGTGATTTGTGAGGTTTAACTAAAATATAGTACGTGATATAGAAGGCAACAGGTAAGTAACAGCTAGGATTATTTACATAATATATTTTCACAAGTAAATTCACAATTATACATTTGTTGTTATTACTGTAAAACAAGCAGATGCTAATTAATGAGGATTTTTTTCTACTGGATGAGAGATCCTCACTGCAACGATCCCATAGCAGTCTAAGTCATAGACATAAAGAAAAAGTACATAGTTGTTGGGCCTGGGAACTGGGAGTTTGGGACTTACGACTGCTTTCTTTCACCATTAATGCACTGATGGTGTCTATCAATTTTGCTTTTGTCTGTACATCTTTGCATGCTTGCTTCATTTTCTTTCTTTTTTTTTGGTCCATATTTTTCTGATGTAAAACAATGTAGACACATCTCTCTGACTCTGGGAAAGTTGAACGAAGAAATGCTTGGAAAGGTGAGACTTCAGGCTGCTCACAGACTATTACTTGCTATGGTCAGAATGTTTGTGTCTCCTCAAAATTCATATGTTTAAATTCTAGCCCCTAAAGGAATGCCATGAGGAGGTGGTGGGGCCTTTGTGAGGTGACTAGATCATGATGGTGGAACCATCACGAATATGATTAGTGCCCTTATGCAAGGAACCCCAGGGAGATCCCTCTTCCCTTCCACCATGTGAGGGCACAGCCAGAAGTCTGCAATCCACAACACAGATGAGGGCCCTCACCAGAAGCCAGCCATGCCAGCACCCTGATGTTGGACTTGCCAGCCTCCAGAACCATGACAAATTAAATTCTCTTGTTTTTTAAGCCACCCAGTTTATGATATTTTGTTATAGCAGCCCCAGCAAACTAAAACAGCAATTTTTATCTTCATCTCTTGTACTCATGATGTCTCCCTTTCTCTGTGCATCTACTTCTCTTGGTCCCTCTCTCCTTAGCAGTTATGTCTGGATCTTTACATTCTCCACTTCCCTGTACCCACCGCTACAGAAAGCCTGTCTCATTCTCAAAGCTCCATGAACTACTTGCTCAAGTCCTCACCCCCCAACTACTCGTCTTCTTGGCCTCTGATTCACAAGACTGAGTATATATAAAATTGTCTCAGTGTAACTTTGAGAAATAGGTCACATATCATAGTTTATGGCACTTTCTTGTCAGGAGCTCACTCCTAAACTAGCAGACTGAGGTTCACAGGTTGCGTCCCCTAACAAGAGGAGGGAGGAACTCAGGAAAGGACAGGACAAGGTTAAGGAATGACGGGTAACCCTGGTAGAAAAAGTATGGCTCTCACTTTCCAAAGGAAGTAATTGTGCTATCTTGGATAATTTTAAAAAATATTAACAAGTAAAAGTCACTTAAAATGATACAGCAAATAAAATAGAGGTAACTATCAATGAACAGATTTGCTTAACTTACAGTCCAGTCTTCACCAAAGAGTACATCCTAGAGCTCTTTATGTCCAGCATTATCACAGGATGATTTGAGAGAAGTTATAATTATGGATTAATATGAAAGACCAAGCTGACTCTCAATCCCTTGAGATTGCATCCATTAATTAAGTCAGGTCACCCGAGAATGACATCCTGGGACCATATGGTCCTGAAAGCTTGCAGAATTGCAGCTGTATTTTGGCAGCTTTTCCACTGACTCTCATGAAAGGCTTCTGCAGGAAACAGCATCAAGCAAGAACATACTGAATTATATGCAAGGAAGCACATCCTTTCCCTCAGCACATCCTATGTGAGACCCACTGTCATAAGGTTATATTAGAGATAATCTACAGGGAAGTTTTGCTCTTCCAGGATAATGTTTTATCTTAAATGACAATGAGCGCTACATAGGTAACCATCTGTAGCTCTCTTTCATTTTGCAGCTAGGAAATTCAGAGCCAAAATCTAGACTTTTCTATGACTGTCATCTTTTAAAATTCCCTTATTTAACTTTTAACCTCTTCCTCCCTCTCCTCCCCTCAATATCATAGTTATAACTTCTTGTTGTAATGTGTACCTTTGTAGTCTTTTAGTTAAAAAAAAAAATCTTGCCTTTTAAATGTTTATAGCCTTAGCTCAAGTGGGTGCATGTATATAACACAAGGCTCCATTCTGACCCAAGGAGAATCATCATAGGATCCAAGCCAGTTATATTTCTCTACAATATTAGTTCCATTAGATCTCTACTGGAAAAAAAAAAAAAAAAAACAGTCTTTCTATATCCCTCTGCTTACAGCAGAATGACAAAATTTACTGTTCAGATTGTCCCCTATTGTAAATTATAAATTATTACCTCCATGTGTTTCCTCGTGTGATTCCATTTCTCTAGGGTGACTTAATTTTTTACATGACAATGAACATTCATGCAGAATATCACATGCCAGTTTATGCTGCTTTATACTTCCTTAAATTATTTTACCCCCACCTACGCTTTGAAATTCAAGTAAAAACCTAAGATTTAACCCTGATGATCCAGATCACAAAAATTCCTCACTTCTCTGACTTCTTCCGATAGTATTTATTAACTGCATCAGGAAGTTTAGCTTGACTTCACTGTAGTGAAAATCTGCCGTTTGAGCGGCTGCCTAGATAAAAGGTTTTTAGTTTTGTTAATGCAGGTGTGTCTTTGCACATGTTCATCCTGTTATCAGTGGTGAAGAAAGGAGTTAACATCGTGGCACTATCTTCAAAAGGTCTTTCTGGCAGGGCCGGCCTTTGATTGACATCTGGGAGCTCAGCTGTCACAATAGTTTCTCCACTCCTCGTTGATAAGTTTGTTTTGCTATGATGGGGTTGTTGGTACAAACATTGTGATTTATGGTGAAAACCTGGGCAGAGGGTATCTATGTGACCAGCTGCTAGTAAAAATCTAACTAGATAACAAAACAGATAGTTACAGTAAGTAAGCCAAAAAAAAAAAAAGGAACACAATACAGAGGGACAAACACACAAAAGGAAAAATAACATCATCAAAAACCTTATAGCTGTGAGTACAAAGGACATCAGATCTGTGAGTCCTTCTGTGAATCACCAAACATGTGGCTGGTCTTTGTGACCCCTGAAGACTACCTGAAATGCTGTTAAAAATGACAGTGGGTTGGGTGCGGTGACTCATGTCTGTAATCCCAGCACTTTGGGAAGCCGAGGACGGCAGATCACCTGAGATCAGGAATTTGAGACCAACCCAACCTAGCAACATGGTGAAACTCCGTCTCTACTAAAAATACAAAAATTAGCCAAGCACAGTGGCGGGCACCTGTAATCCCAGCTACTCAGGAGACTGAGGCAGGAGAATTGCTGGAACTGAGGAGGCAGAAGTGCAGTGAGTAGAGATTGCACCATTGCCCTCCAGCCTGGGCAATAGAGTGAGACTCTGTCTCAAGAAAAAATAAAAATAAAAAAGACAGTGAAGGTATAAAATAGGTATAACTTCACAATGGCTAAAAAGGAGATGGGAGTGAGCAATAGTAACAGTGTGGCAGAAGAAAAGTGTGCAGATTTGTCCCAAACAAAGGGCAGTGCAGAAAACAGAGAGGGGAAGAAGATGACAGTCGATATCAGTGTCGATCCTTCCACAACCCCCACAAAGCTCGAGACTGAAAAGCCAGGCACAAGGGAAGGCCGGAATCACACCGGTGCCTTAAGGGGGTTATTGGAGTCAAAGAATTACAGCCCTCTGGTCACCCAGACTGGTATTTTTACCAGCTCCAGAGATTAGTCGCTTTCATTTTAGAAAAAAAAAAAAAGTTTTATTTTTAAAAATAAAAAAGAAATGACTCCAGGTTGATCCTGCAATTTCTTAACTATCTCTCCACCAGTGTGGCACTTGACAAAGCCTACCCAGGTGCCCCAAGTTTTCAAGCAACATCTGACACTTTCATTCTTGTGTGTGATTTGACAATCCAGGCTTATCAGACATCTGAGCAAATTGTACCGCATGTGAGAGCTATATAAAAACATCATTACACAAAAAACTTGACAGCTTCAGTTTTGTATTAAAGTCTTTACTTCTCCAGTATAGCAGAGGCCACAGGCAGCTGTTTTATGCACTGTACCCAGCCCTGTGTGGAGGTGACTCACCCAAGCTCAGATGAACAGAGTATTTTCCTCATGCATTTGGTCCGTCTACATTTGTAAGTTTGGCAAGGGAGTGAGCGTTTGTTTTTATCTTCCATATGGCAGGAAAAAAAAAAAAAAAAAAAAAAAAGCAGCAGCAAGCCTGATGAAAGAGGGGATTAAATAAAAGGAGCTGAGATGAGCTGAGATGAGAGTTGGAAAATTAGAAAGGATCCCAGTCCATGCTGATCCCTTCCATGGAGCGGCTGTCTGCCTCCCGCTGAGTCCCCCGCCTCCCGCTGAGTCCGGGAGACACCTCTGTCTGCTCTCACTGTTTCCCTGTCCCGATTAGACTAGCTCCAGCGGGAGAACTGAGATCTTGATAGGCTGCCCTGCATGGATTTTCAATTGCATCATAATTAAATTCAATCTCAGCCATATGCATGAGAAACATAGGCTTTTGTTTTTATTTTATTTATTTATTTATTTATTTTTTGTTGTTGAGACAGAGTCTCCCTGTGTCGCCCAGACTGGAGTGCAGTGGCCGGATCTCAGCTCACTGCAAGCTCCGCCTCCCGGGTTCACGCCATTCTCCTGCCTCAGCCTCCCTACTCTTCCAGAACCTAGCATATTACTATATACAGGGCAGGCTCTCGCTTTCTCTAGAATATGCATAATATATTAAATATTATTATAGATATTAGATTAATATGTTATAATATATTATTATGAATGTTATATTATTTTCATATATTACAATAATGCAATAACATATATTATTATAGTAATATATTTGCATATGTAACTCAGTAAGTTAAGAATGAACGTTTTTATTTTTATTGGCTTCTGTTTCTCGGCGTTCTGAGGGTATCATCAATCGTTAACTCTATCCCTAAAGCTTGTAGGCAGGGCAGTGTAAAGGGTATTTTTCACTCTTTTACACTTGTGGCAGCCTTTGTCACACATCGCCTCATTACGTTCACTCTGACCTGTTCTACACCTGAAACCCGGAACTGCTGCCAGTCTCCATGATGGCTGTCCCACCCACAGCTCCCTCTTGCTCGTTGGCTTTGACACAGGGTATCTGTCCCCTGGTCCCACACAGGCTACGCTCTGGTTTCAACTCCATTGCCTGCTCTGAGCAGAGAACTCGCTCCTTAACAACTGATAACTGGAACTTAACTCTGAAGCTCCCTGAACTCAGCTGCAGCCAGCTAGCTTCATTTCAGCAAGCATGTTGTCAAGATCAAACTGAACAAGTAACTCCATGTGAATACATTTGCTTTAGATAGCATAGCATGTGATATTGGCCTGTATTGTGACACAAGTTTTAATAATGCATGCTACCCTGCACAAAGTCAATCTTTTAGTGAAATTTAGTAGAGAGTGGTGATTAAACAAAAGTAATGGGTCCATTTAGATAAGAAAATATTAAAATTTTGCCAAAGAAAGAAAAATTTTGCCAAAAGGTATGACTATTTTCAAAAAGTTAGACCATGTTTGAACATGTAAAAGGTCTTCCCACCACAAGACGTTAATTCTGGCTCCATTCAAGGTGAGCAAAACAATGAATCTGACATAACTTTTCTTACTTAAGCAGTGTTTTTTGTTTCCCAGTACCCTCATCTCATCCAGGTGTGTTAAAACTGACATTTTATTTCTGATTTTTTTTGTGTGCATAAGTACAGAAATAAGTTGAGCTTCCTAGAGCATACAGTATCATCTGTTATTTCTTTTTCAACTAAAATTACTGCATTGGCTCATTTATAATTTCCCGGCATTTGGCCCATCTTTAAAATTCTTAACATTATAGCTAAAAGCCTTGTGTAGACTTTTGCCAACACCTTAAGTATCTTATTAATTGGGTTTGAAAATTGTGTCTAGACTGGACATTCAATTCATTCAATTAAAATTAATGAGAATGCATGAGGCTGCTGGTTCAGAGTTGAGTTCTTGCCAACCTATGTCTAACCGAAAGTAAAATGTGCTCACTTTTGGACAAAGTCCCTGTCACAGTCACCGAATGACCATACAGTGCTTCATCATTGCCAGTGATTACTCGATACCACTTCCCACTATTTCTAAAGTTCTCATTGTCCCATGGGATTGATGTTCTTGGCTGTAGCTTTTTTTTTTTTTTTGCAGATGATTAAATAGTCCTGGGCTGCCTGGGAAGATTTATTTGAAGTTGTGGAAAATGAATGTTTGAAAAAAATAATTTTTAAAAACAATATTTACAGAGAAGAATTTTGAGACATTTTTATTTGTCTTATTTGATTGTCTTTAGACTCAAGCTCCACCATTTAGAAATTATTCCTCTGGTTCTAGTTGAAGACATGGTTGCATTGGAAAGAAGCATATTGAAAGGAAAGAATTTAATTCAGACCGTTAGTAAACATACTTGTAATGTTATTTTATTCTTAGCTATTCAAGTAATAATGATTTTCTACTATTATTTGTCATAGCAACAATGTCAATGTGGGTTTCAGGAGTGTATCCATGAATTTAAAATAAGGAAAAACTGTACACCACAATATTCTTCCTCACTGGACTGTAAGAAGACTTAGACATTAGGATGTTGTCTTTATACATTTTTATTTCCCTCATAGCTCTATTTCCATATTTTGTATCTGGGTTTAGCCATTCAAATATTGCTCAAATAAATGAAATGAATGACTTGGATTTGAATTTACCATTTTACCTACATTTAAAGCACACGGTGGCAACTGTATTCCCTTCCCTGAAATTTTGAATGTCACAAACTTAAAGTACATGAAGATAGACATTTAAGACTCTATCTAGTCTTGGAGCTGACTGTATAACCAAAATGGAATAGTATGGGTGCAGTTGGGGAAATGCCATTTATCACATTAGTCTAGAATTCCTTCTGTTCTGAAACAAATACCCAGGCATTATTTTTAGCTTATATATAACTTGCAAAGAGCTGTACTTGGATACCTACCAAATAAAAAATGTTAAGTATAACCACAGAGACATTCTTTCTTATTCTGAAGAATAGAGGCATATCATCAAAGTTAAATAGAATTATGTGGTCTTAACTAATTATGATTTAATTAGTATAAACCGGATTTTTAGAACTAGGGTCCTTTAAAAAATGCTGAAAAAAAGATATTCCAAATGCGAATCGGTCTTTGTAATGGTTGGTGTAAAATCTGGTAACATTAAAAGTGACCTTTGTTCCAGTCCCACCCCCATGCCTAATGCACCTGGGCACCTGGAATAAAACACTTAGCTTGCAGTTCTGAGTTTCTTATTGTGAGAAGTAGGAGCCAGATTCTCTAACTTTCCATGGATTGCATTTGATGACTTTTTTGTTCTTATCCAGTTATCATGCTTATTAGCATGATATCATTTCCAACCAAGTTAAATTCATTAACTTGGAATTTAACATTCCAAGTTAAATTCATTAACAAATGAAGTAAGCATGTACACTTAGCTGGATGAGAAAGTGCCCATGATCCACAGCAGTGAGGCTCTTCTATAAGCATTGTTTCATCATCCCCCTTTTAGAATCACCCTCTGCTTCCGCCTCCTGCAGTGTGAATGGGCATTTAATGCTAGTAAATTATTTTCCACTCTCCAACGATCTGCTTTCTAGCTACCTTCTGTTTCTTTTGAAAATTCTCCACGGAAGTTACCTTCTGTTTGCGACATCATTTTTTCTCCCTAAATCACCATTCTCTTCTACCTCTCCATGGCATTTGACGCTGTTACACATATGATCTACTGTATGCTTTCAAACATTTCATTATGTTGCAGTTTATCTACCTCTTTCTACCGTTTTAGCCATAAAACAGTCCATAATACCTTCTGGTTTTTTTTTTTTTAATGAGACACAGTCACCTGAATCTCTTAACACAAGCAAATACTTTCCATGATGCTTAAAATGTGTACAGCTCTCAATTTTATTTACCCAGCAAAATTTACTGATCACTATTCTAAGCTTGCCACTGTACAAGGGATTCTAGACAGAATGATGAGAAAATAGGCACCAGCCCTGCCTTTTATGTGGCTTTCAGTCTAGTGGGAAAGACAACAACTGATAAAGTAGGCATATGATACGAGTTAACTGATAGGTCCTTCTAAGGGAAGGGTCTCAGTTCTAGCCAGCCCATCTGAAGGAGTCTGACCTACCTGTAGGGGGTTCCATTTTAGGTTGAGCAGCAGGATGTGAAGAGGAACTGTGGCAGGAAGTATTTAATAACACGGTGTGTTTTAAGAACTGAAAATAAAAAGGTATTTATATATACAAAAGAAAAAACCAATAAGTTATGTGTCTATTAAATATATGATGCTCTGAGTAATTTATTATGTAGCTGAGGTTACTGTGGGATCTGACATCCACCCATCTGTCTGTTGAGAAGGCAATTTATACCGATCTCTAAAAATACCCTTGTTGAGGCATTTCATCAGTAAATATACTTGTAATGTTATTTTATTCTTAGTTATCCAAGTTCTTACAAATATAGACCATTAGAGTAATTAGTTACCAATGGTAGAGCCTTTGGCCTTGCGATTCCACATATTTCAAATACTTTTATCTGTCTGTCTGTCTGTCTATCATCTCAATCAATCATCTATTTATCATATATCATCTATCTATCTATCTATCTATCTATCTATCTATCTGTCTGTCTATCTATCTGTATATAGTTAGTGTGCTCAGTGTGTGTGTGTGTTTAGGAGGTTGGGAATTCTAGCTTAAACAAGTAGGTAAATAAAACGATGGACAGATGAATTAGGTATGGCTAATACCCCTAGAGCTACTAATAATGTTTAAGCGCAGAAGTAGTTTTTCCTTATCAGCTGTGGAAGGCAGTTCTGAATGGGCATTCTGAGGACACAGAAGGAGATGTGGTTGTCTGGGGGAAGAGGCACTGAAAGGAACACTTTTCTTTCTAGAAAGTGTTTCTGAGGAACACTTTCTCTGAGGAGCACTTTTTCTTTTTCTCTTCTTGAGTCAGGGAGGACTTGACTCTCAATAATACTCATCGTGGGATGACTCTTCAGAGGGATGCAAGATGCATTGCTTCCTTTGGAGACAACAGTTATGCCATCCGCGAACTCTGTCCCTTACAGAACTCCCAGGTAGGAGATACAATACATACAGTGATCCTAAATAGAAATCTCTGTCATATTGGCCAGGGTTTCTCATCAACAAATTGTTGGTAAAGTTTTCCTTCTGTGTGAATATATGAAACTAACCTATTTAAAAATAAAATGTATCTCAAAAAGAAAAATGTGATGTATCTTGGGAGTCTTGTACTTTACAAATATAGTCGACAGTATTAGTTCTGACCCACTAAATCAATCCATTGATATTCAGGCAAAACTCTGAAAAATGTAAACATGATTTTTCACAAAGTAAATAAAAATTACAGTCGTGTTATAAGCAATGATCTGCTCTCTACAACCTACTATAACCTTTCCATTCAATATGGTCTTTCTAAACAATGTCCCCAGATGACGAAGTATGCAGTAGAACTAGGGTCCTTTAAAAAATGCTGAAAAAAGGCCAGTTTTAATTTCTATGTATATTCCCAATTAATTATATATCCTAATATTTATACGGCACTCAGCCACTTGCAAAGTGTTTTCACACTTTCACGTTTATTA
Organism: Macaca mulatta; assembly: GCF_049350105.2. Taxonomy (NCBI): domain Eukaryota; kingdom Metazoa; phylum Chordata; class Mammalia; order Primates; family Cercopithecidae; genus Macaca; species Macaca mulatta. Next base: position 13,170,310 of record NC_133411.1, read on the forward strand.
TTATCTCATCTCAAATTAACATCGCTCTTTGGTAAAACAAGTGGGTATTATAATTCCAATTTGAGTGGTGAAGAAGAGATTCAAAGAAGTTAATTATTTGCCCAACATCAAATAAAAAGTGATTTGCAGAGCTAATAAGAGTTGTAAGTATTTACTAGTCAACAAACGCATCCTGGTCCTTATGACAGGTGTGTCATATACATTTCCCTATAATGCTTGCCTCAGCCTTTGAAGGAACATAATATTACCTCCAACTAACTATCATCATGAAGTTAACCCAGGTAAGTAAGTAGCGGAATCTAAAATTACAATGGTGTTACAAATTAAACTAAAAACTAAACTAAGAGCATTTCACTGTGTGTTATAAAACAGTTTTCTCTCATCCAGATTAGCTTTGCTTCTTTCATTTAATAATTTATATCAAGACATTTGCTTTCATAGAAAAATTTGGGTATATATTTTTCAAGTCAAAGAATGACATATAAAATAATGTATAGTGGAGGTGGTATCTTTTTAAAAAGTAACTCTTTTGAAAGGTAATTTTCTATCCGATTACCAATTTCTTCTCCTCCCTGAAGAGAGCTTTAATAGGAGACTCAGCATATGGCAGTGTTGACTTAGGTGCTGCAACATGAAATAACTGGAAATGTTTAACTCATGTTCATACTTATTTAATTATTTTAGACATTCCTCTTAGTGAATATTTAGATAATGAAGTAGAGAAGAAATCCTATGGGAGCTTTATCATCATCATCAAGTATTTATTTCTAAGCACCTCACAAAATAAAGAAGACATAACTTCTTCCTAAACTTATAAATTGGAAAAAGGGGATCTAAAGACTACACATCCAGAATGAAGTATTTTTCAAATAATTAATTAAATTTATGCTTACAAATAAAAAATCAAATGAGTTTAAAGGAATAATTAAAATTAAGAAATATTGGGGAAATATTTGAAGGTAAACTTTCTATCTAAGAGGATATGGGTCAAGGTGATGTAGCTGTCAAATTACCATAGTAATTTTTAGGAGCTGCTTTGATAAGTTTATAGAGTAGAAGCAAATGAAGCTACCTACGGTAGAAAAGAGTAGATGTTGTCTTCCTCAAAAAATTACATATTACACATATTACAGTGCCTGGTTTTTTAAAGTAAAGTGCCCAGATGTTGGGGAAAAAAACTATTTTTGCTATTGTTTCAGTGTCTCTGAAAATAGATTGCTTCAATTTTTGGTGCTAGGATATTGATATTATAAGAGAGCACAGTGAACTAAAACTGGCTCATGAATTTGGGATTTTTAATGCAAAAGAATGAATCAATCACTGTGAAGATTCAACTGGAGAAAAAGCTTCAAGGGATGGAATTAATATCATCTTAAATTAGGTTATTTTTCAGAGCATTACTCTTTAGGGACGTTACCTACCTTAATTCTAGTAAGCAAGAAGACAACTAAAGATAATTTATATGTTCTTCTAATAATACTTTTGAATATTAATTCTGAAGAATTATCTAATCTCTGGCTCTCATGTACATTGCTATTTGACTCATTACTTGAAAACACTTGTGTAACTCATATTAAACACTATTAGTGTTATCAATGCGGCCACAGCTCTGTAGTTATTGCTTTGCTGTGCGGACATTTTACTTCTCCATATCTCTATTGCCACTTAGTTCCGTCGAATTTGATTCTCTATTTTTTTTTTTTTTTTTTTTTTTTGAGACGGAGTCTCGCTCTGTCGCCCAGCCCAGGCTGGAGTGCAGTGGCGCGATCTCGGCTCACTGCAAGCTCCGCCTCCCGGGTTCACGCCATTCTCCTGCCTCAGCCTCCCGAGTAGCTGGGACTACAGGCGCCCACAACCGCGCCCGGCTAATTTTTTGTATTTTTAGTAGAGACGGGGTTTCACCGTGGTCTCGATCTCCTGACCTTGTGATCCGCCCGCCTCGGCCTCCCAAAGTGCTGGGATTACAGGCGTGAGCCACCGCGCCCGGCCTGATTCTCTATTTTAAGAGTTATACTAGGTGCAGGAGTTGATGGGGTCATTCATTCATAAACTCTCAAAGAACCAAGTAATAAGTTGGTTTCCATATGTAGCACTGCCCTCTACTGGGCAAAGAAAAATCTGATGTTATTAATGGGTTTCTAATTACAGTACTTAAGGGCAGCTTGGTAGAAAATACTGGTAGAGATATTCGAATTGAACTACCCTGATAGTTTTTAAGGTGAAGAGGCTGATAATTATTATCATAGAATATGAGAATCTTAACATTTTGTAAAGACATTTTTACTTCCTTTTGCTCTTGTTTTGACTAAACATGATCTTTGATTTGACCTTAGATTCTTTCGAAGCTTCAACATATGAAAGATATGGTATATTGTACTATAAACCAGTAATGTGATAATGAAATTAAAGTCAATTTGGCATTAATTCAAGGACTTTTTATTTGAGTTTGTTCTTGGGACACATAAACAAGCATCTTTATATTTTAAATTGTTTATGATTTATTTTGTTTATAACTTTATAATCAGTTTATATTTGAATGACAATATTTGGATGTTTGCTTTAAGGTATACCTTCTGTAGGATATCAACAAGAGACTGTGAAGTGCTATCTTTTCTCTTTTTCTCCTTACCCTGTTACAATGTAGGGCTGGGGTTTGAGGAATTCACACCGTAACCAGACTCTGCTAATTACCATAAAAGACAAAGGTTCGCTATAAGTTTTTAGTGTGCTCATAAACATAAACTCTAAGTAATGTTGAATAACACTGGAAAATATGATTAGTTACATCAGCAAATGTAAAAAATTTGGATCAAACTGGGTAATACAGTCAGCATTAGATGTCAGAACATACGGAGATGGAAAAAACACACACACGATATTTTTCTGCATTGTTTCCATGATTTCAAATCCAATGAAGCTCACATCTTTTTAAATTTTGCATGTCATATTAATATTTGTTTGTCTCAATAAAACTTTTACAAGATACAGAATGACAGAAGACTCGATATTATTCCCTTACAGGCATCTATAATGATATTCCATGTATTTGTTGGGGAAGAAACAAACTTTTAACAATCAGCTGAATTAAGGTAGAATTTACACCCATCTGTGAAAACAGAGGATACATTAAAGACATTTGCCAGTTAGGCCGGGTGTGGTGGCTCACACTTGTAATCCCAGCACTTTGGGAGACCGAATGATCACTTGAGGTCAGGAGTTTGAGACCAGCCAGGCCAACATGGTGAAACTTCTTCTCATTCTTAAAAATTAGCTGGGCATGGTGGTGCACATCTGTAATTCCAGCTACTCAGGAGACTAAGGCAGGAAAATCGCTTGAAACCTGGAGGCAGAGGTTGCAGTGAGTGAGACTGTGCCACTGTACTCCAGCCTGGGCGACAGAATGAGACTCCATCTCAAAAAAATAAGTAAATAAAATAAAGATATTTGCCAGTTGGGAACAAAGGGGGTATCGGATGGCAGGGAAAAGATTCTTCTCTGAAAACACTTTTTGTTGACTCTTTTGGATTAAAATATTACTCTAACCTGAAAGTGGAAGGTAATAAATGCCTTTCACTGAGGATTTTTTTTCAGAAAGATTTACCAACAATTTTATGAATAATGATGATCCAAAAGTCATATTTTTCATTAGAACTATATTTATAAGAATTCTAAAGAGAATGAAATATTAATGGTATCTATTTCTTGTAAAAGTGACATGGCTGGTAGGGATGCAGTAAATGCCTTGAATTTTTAACTGCCCCAAATGCCTTAAATCCTATTACTGAGCATTCTTGGGGCTACTGTGAACACTTACTTGAGTTTCAATGCACATTCTAAGAATAAAAGCATCCATCATGACATTACCCCATCCAATATCCTTGATGATTTTCTGTTATCTATGGGTTAAAATCTAAAATCCCACTTATTGGCATGAGACCCTGCAGATGTTACCTCTCTTTTCTTCTCACCCTTGATATCCACTATGCATGGCTGGTGTACTTACACACAGTCACCCATATCCAGCAAAACAAACCATATCAAACTCTTCTATTTCTCTAAAACAGAAATTCTTCATTTAGAGTACACAGAGGAGACATGATAAGAATTTCATTGATCTACAATATAATGAATAGAAGATACTTAAAATCTTGTCTTCACAATCACTAACTTAAATTTAGCGGGTCTTTCCTTTATGAATGTAAGCAGACAGCCATCATGAGAAGTAGTTGATTCGCGCAGATCACATAACCAAAAATAAAGAAGCCCTTGAGACTTTCTCACTAATGGAAATTATCCTTATTTTTATGATATATTGTACTTGTTGCAGATACTCAAATTGTCATTAACTCATGGATTAGTTTAAAATTATAGTAGGTATAAGAGCTAACATTAGATCTATCCTAATAGTAATTAAGCATAAATTTCATTACACATTTTTTAATGATTAGGCAATTGTGCTTATAACTTTTTCATCATCATATTTTTAACTGTTATGACTTATTTAGTCAATTTATAATTAATGTAATTATCAATATATTAATTTTATTCTTCTATTTGCTGTCTATTTAATTTTTTAAAATCATTTTTCTAATTTCTTGCCTTCTTTGTACTAATCAAACATAGTTTTGTCATTTTTCCCTATAATTATATCGTTAATTAAACATGATTTTAGTATTCTTTTAATAGTTACCTTGGATATTACAATTTATGTCATTGACTTACACAGTCTATGACAAATTATTTCTTTAAATGTGACAAAACTCTTAAAGGAACTAAAATAACAACATCTCAAAAAATAAACACAGAACTAATCCAAGAAACGTTTAAATGGCCTGTGTCTTCAGTCATATATACCTTCAGTGGAATACAAATTAAAGATAAAAAGAAAGAAACAGAAAATTTGGACTTTATTTAGGGAATTTTTTGTTGTTTGTGTCATGAGAGTTCTAATTCTAAAATGACTTGATGTGTACAGGAGAACTAAACAAATGAATAACTGTGTAAATATTTGGGAATCAGAGTTTTTTTTTTCTGTGGGAGAAGAGTTTATGTATATGGATGAGGAAAAGAGAGGGAGATCCTGGTGATGAATTGCACCAAAGTTGTGTTTTTTAACCAGTATTTTCTAATTGTTAGGGTGAAGTGACAGTCATCCTAGATTTGTTCATCCTATGTATTAGTTTGTTTTCACAGTGCTATAAAGAACTATCTAAGACTGGGTAATGTATAAACTAAGAAGGTTTAATGACTGACAATTCCACATGGCTGCGGAGGCCTCAGGATGCTTATAATCATGGCAGAAAGCAAAGGGTAAGCAAGGCACATCTTACATGCTGGTGAGCAGTGGGAGGAAGTGTCACACTTCTAAACCATCAGCTCTCCTGAGAACTCACTCACTATCATGAGAACAACATGGGAGAAACCGGCCCCATGATCCAATCATCTCCCATCAGGTCCCTCCCTTGACACATGGGGATTACAATTTGAGATGAGGTTTGGGTGGGGACACAGAGCCAAACACTATAATTCTGCCTCTGACCCCTCCCAAATCTCATGTTCTTTTCACATTTCAAAACCAATCATGCCTTCCCAACAGTCTCCCAAAGTCTCAACTCATTCTAGCATTAACTCAAAAGTTCAAGTCCAAAGTCTCATCTGAGACAAGGCAAGTCCCTTCCGCCTATAAACCTGTGAAATGAAAAGCAAATTGGTTACTTCCAAGATTAAATAGGGGTACAGGCATTAAGTAAATAGTTTCATTCCAAGTGGGAGAAATTGACCAAAACAAAGGGGCCACGGGCTTCATGCAAGTCCAAAACCTGACAGGGCAGTCATTTAATCTTAAAGTTCTAAAGTAATCTCTTTTGACTACATGTTTCATAACCAGGGCATCCTGATGCAAGAGATGGGTTTGAATGGCATTGGGCAACATCACTGCTGTGGCTCTGCAGGGTACAGCTCCTGCAACTGCTTTTGGGGGCTGGCATCGAGTGTTTGCAGCTTTTCCAGGTGCAAGGTGTCAGTGGGTCTACCATTCCAGGGTTTGGAGAATGGTGGCCCTCCTCTTACAGCTCCACTAGGCAGTGCCCTAGTGGGGTCTCTGTGTGGGGGCTCCAACCCCTCATTCCCCCTTTGCATTACCCTAGTTGAGGTTCTCCATGAGGGCTCCAGCCCTGCAACAGACTTCTGCCTAGAAATCCAGGCATTTCCATACATCCTCTGAAATACAGGCTGAGACTCCCAAAGCCCAACTCTTGTCTTCTGTGCACCCACAGGCCCAACATCACATGGAAGCCATGAGTGCTTGGGGCTTGCACCCTCTGAAGCAATGGCCCAAGCTGTACCTTGGCTGATTTTAACGATGGCTGGAAATGGAGCAGCTAAGACACAGGACACCATATCCCAAGGCTGCACAGAGCAGCAGGGCCCTGGGCTGGGCCCACGAAAACCATTTTTCCCTTCTAGGTCTCCAGGCCTGTGATTGGAGGGGTTGTCATGAAGATCCCTGAAATGTCCTGGAGACATTTTCCCTATTATCTTGGCTATCAACATACATCTCCTCATTACTTATGCAAATTTCTGCAGCTGGTAGCTTGAATTTCTCCCCAGAAAATGGGATTTTCTTTACTACTGCATGGTCAGGTTGCAAATTTTCCAAACTTTTTTGTTATGCTTTCCTTTTAAACATAAGTTCCAATGTCAAATGATCTCTTTGTGAATGAATATGGCTGTACACTTTTAGAAAGAGCCAGGTCATCTATTGAATGCTTTGCTGCTTAGAAAGCTCTTCTCCAGATACCCTAAATGATAACTCTCAAGTACAAAGTTCCACAGATTTCTAGGCAGGGGCATAATGCCTTCAGTTTCTTGCTAAAGCATGGCAAGAGTGACCTTTCCTCCAGTCCCCAAGAAGTTCCTTATCTCCATCTGAGACTACCTCAGCCTGGAGTTCATTGTCCATATCACTATTAGCATTTTGGTCAAAATTGTTCAACAAGTCTCTAGGAAGTTCCAAGCTTTCCCACATCTTCCTGTCTTTTGCTGAGTCCTCCAAACAATTTCAACCTCTGCCCATTACCCAGTTCCAAAGTCACTTCCACATTTTTAGGTTATCTTCTAGCAGTGGCCCACTCTGCAGGTACCAGTTTTCTGTATTAGTCCATTTTTCACCCTGCTATAAAGAACTACCTGAGACTGAGTAATTTATAAACAAAAGAGGTTTAATTGACTCACATTTCCTTGTGGCTGGGGAGACCCCAGGATACTTATAATCATAGCAGAAGGTGAAGGGGAAGCAAAGTACATCTTACATGGCAGTAGGAAAGACAGAGAGAAAGAGAGGGGAAGTGCTATGCATTTAAACTATCAGATCTCATGAGAACTCACTGACTATCATGAGGACAGCATGGGGGAAACCAACCCCTAAATCCAATCACCTCCCACCAAGTGCCTCCCTTGACACGTGGGATTACAATTTGAGATGATATTTGGATATGACACAGAGCCAAGCCATATCATTCTAGGCAGAAGAAGTTTCTCAAAAAGATGATGTTGAAAACCTTGTGGTCAACCTTGAAAGAAAGAAAGTCCTAATGGGGCAGAAATGAAGAGGCAAGCTGCGCACCAAGTGGGAGCTGATACCATGGCCATCATAAGGATTTGGTACCTAGGTAAAGCTCCTAGGGCTGCTGGCAGGGAGGTTATTATTCAAGAAGGACATGACAGAAAATCCTTGATTGTGCACAAGGGAGGGAGCTTAAAATAAGATCCTTGCCTAATGGTGGGTGCCTCAAAGTGCTGTCCTGCTCCCTAGATAAGACAAGAGGAACTACATACTGGCACTCAAAAGTGGTTAGGATGGCTGCCACTAAAAAAAATCCTAGGATGAGTGGAGGGAAAAGCCAGCTTCCAGAACTGCAAAACTCTAGGTGTGAATTGCTGTGCATAAAATTAACATAAAATAAGTGAAAGACCAGTGAAACTTTGTGGCTCTGAAATGGGGGAAAACAGCCCATAGAAGAGACATATTTGCCTCTCTCCATAAACAAATTAACAAACAAATAAATGTATCTTTTTTTTTTTGATATGGAGTCTATCTCTGTCGCCCAGGCTAGAGTACAGTGGTGTGATCTCAGCTCACTGCAGCCTCCGCCTCCTGGGTTCAAGCAATTCTCCTGCCTCAGCCTCCCAAGTAGCTGAGATTACAGGTGTCTGCCACCACGCCCAACTAATTTTTTGTTTTTATTTTTAGTAGAAATGGGGTTTCACTGTGTTGGCCAGGCTGGTCTTGAACTCCTAACCTCATGATCCACCCACCTCGGTGTCCAAAAGTGCTGGGATTACAAGTGTGAGCCACCGCACATGGCCAAATAGATATACCTTATGTAGTTTGTGTATGTTGGTCAAATCTCATGTTGATACGTAATCCCCAATATTGGAAGTGGGGCCTGGAGGGAGGTTATTTGAACATAGGGGTGGATCCCTCATGAATGGTTTAGCACCATCCACCTTGGTTCTCTCCTTACAATAGTGACTGACTTCTCGTGAGATCTGGCTGTTTAAAAGTGTGGCACCTCCCACTCTCCTACTCCTGCTTTCACCATGTGAAATTTCTGCTCCTGGTTCACCTTCCACCATGAGTAAAAGCTCCCTGAGGTTTTCTCAGAAGCAGATGCTGCTATGCTTCCTGTGTGGCCTGCAGAATCACGAGCCAATTAAATTTCTTTTCATATAAATTACCCAGTTTCAGATATTTCTTTATGGAAATGCAAGAATGACCTGACACCGAAAATTGGTACTGAGGACTAAAGTGTTAATATAAAGATACCTGAAAATGTGTAAACAGCTTTGGAACTTGGTAATGAGTAGAGGTTGGAAGAGTTTGGAGGGCTCAAAAGACTAGAAGATGAGGGAAAGTTTGGATCTTCTTAGAGACTGGTTAAATTGTTGTGACTAAATTGTTGATAGTGATATAAACAGTGCAGTCCAGGCTGACAAGTTCTCAGATAGAAATGAGAAACTTTTTGGGAACTAGAGCAAAGGTCACCCATGTTGTACCTTAGCAAAGAGGTTGGCTGCATTCCGTTCATGCCCTAGGGATCTGTGGAAGCTAGAACTGAAGAGTGTTAATTTAGTTCAGAGATGAGAGAAAGAAGGAGATGAGCGAAATCATATGGGAGTAAAGAAATGACCCAAGGTTCAAACTTATATTTAAAAGGGAATTACAGGGCAAACGTTTGGAGAATTTGCAGCCTTTCAATGTGGCAGAGAAAGGAAAAACTTTTATGGGAGAGAAATTCAAGACTCTGAACAACAGCCTTCAGTCCTAGACCTTCCCTCTGGTAGAGCCCACCCAAATGAGAAGGAACCAGAAAACCAACTCTAGTAATATGACAAAACAAGGTTATTTAACGACCCCCCAAAATCACACTAGCTTACCAGCAATGGACCCAACCCAAGAAGAAATCCCTGACTTACCTGAAAAAGAATTCAGAAGGTTAGTTATTAAGCTAATCAGGGAGGCACCAGAGAAAGGTGGAGCCTGATTTAAGGAAATTTTAAAAAGGATACAAAAAGTGAAGGGGGAAATAGTCAATGAAATAGATAGCATAAATTTAAAAAATCAGAACTTCAGGAAATGGTGGACACACTTATAGAAATGCAAAATGCTTTGGAAAGTCTCAGCCATAGAATTGAACAAATAGAATAAAAAAAATTCAGAGCTTGAAGACCAGGTCTTCAAATTAACCCAATGCAATAAAGACAAATAAAAAACATCAAGAAAATGTGAACAAAGCCTCCAAGAAGTCTGGGATTGTGTTAAATGACTAAATCTAAGAATAATTGGTGTTCCTGAGGAAGAATAGAAATCTAAAAGTTTGGAAAACATATTTGAGGGAATAATTGAGGAAAACTTCCCCAGCCTTGCTAGAGACATAGACATCTAAATACAAGAGGCATAAAGAACACCTGGGAAATTCATTGCAAAAAGATTATCACCTAAGCACATTGTCATCAGATTATCTAAAGTTAAGAGGAAAGAAACACTCTTAAGAGCTGTGAGGCAAAAACACCAGGTAACCTATATCGGAAAACCTATCAGATTAACATCGGATTTCTCAGCAGAAATCCTACAAGCTAGAAGGATTGGGGCCCTATCTTCAGCCTCCTCAAACAAAATGATTGTCAGCCAAGAATTTTGTATCCAGCAAAACTAAGCTTCATATACGAAGGAAAGATACAGTCTTTTTCAGAGAAACAAATGCTGAGAGAATTCACCAAAACCAAGCCACCACTACAAGAACTACTAAAAGGAGCTCTACATCTTGAAACAAATCCTGGAAACACATCAAAGCAGAACTTCTTTAAAGCATAAATCTCACAGGATCTATAAAATGAAATACACTTTAAAAAACCAAAACAAAACTAAAGAAAAACAAGACACACAGGCAACAAATAGCATGATGAATGGAATGGTACCTCACATCTCAATAATAACATTGAATGTAAATGGCCCAAATGTTCCATTTAAAAAATACAGAATTGCAGAATGGGTAGGAATTCACTAACCATCTGATGCCTTCCACAGACTCAGCTAATGCATACGGACTTACATAAACTTAAGTTACAGGGGTGAGAAAAGACATTTCATACAAATGGACATGGAAAGCGAGCAGGAGTAGCTATTCTTATATCAGACAAAACAAACTTTAAAGCAATAGCAGTTAAAAAAGACAAAGAGAGACACTATGTAATGACAAAAGGCCTTGTCCAACAGGGAAATATCACAATCCTAAACATATATGCACATAACATTGGAGCTCTCAGCTCCCAAATTTGTAAAACAATTACTAATAGACCTAAGAAATGAGACAGACTCAAATGGGAATTTCAATACTCCACTGACAACACTAGACAGGTCATCAAGACAGAAAGTCAACAAAGAAACAATGGATTTAAAATATACCTTGGAACAAATGAACTTAACAGATATACACAGAACATTCCACCCAACAACCACAGCATAAACATTCAACAGCATGTGGAACATTCTCCAAGATAGACCATGTGATAGGCAACAAAATGAGCCTTGACAAATTTGAGAAAATTGAGATTTTATCAAGTACTCTCTCAGACCACAGTGGAATAAAACTGGAAATCAACTCCAAAAGAAACTCTCAAAACCATGCAAATACATGGAAATTAAAAAACCTGGTCCTGAATAATCATTTGGTCAAAAATGAAATAAGATGGAAATTAAAAAATTCTTTGAACTAAATGACAATATTGACACAACCTATCAAAACCTCTGGGATACAGCAAAGGTGGTGCTGAGTGGAAAGCTCATAGACCTAGATGCCTACATCAAAATGTCTGAAAGAGCACAGACAGGCAATCTAAGGTCACACCTCAAGGAACTAGACAAACAAGAACAAACCGAACCCAAACCCAGAATAAAAAAGGAAATAACCAATATCAGAACAGAATTAAATAAAATTGAAACAAAAAAGTACAAAAGATAAGTGAAACAAAAAGCTGGTTCTTTGAAAAGATAAATAAAAGTGATAGACCTTTAGCAAGATAAACCAAGCAAAGAAGAGAGAAAATTCAAATAAGCTCAATACAAAACAAAACGGAAGATAGTACAACTGACACCACAGAAATACAAATGATCATTCAAGGCTACTATGAACACCTTTTTGCATATAAACTAGAAAACCTAGAGGAGATAGATAAATTCTTAGAAAAATACAACCCTCCTTGCTTAAATCAGGAGGAATTAGATTCCCTGAACAGACCGATAAAAAGCAGTGAGATTGAAATGGTAATTAAAAAATTACCAACAAGAAAATGTTCAGGATCACATGGATTCACAGCACAATTCCACCAGACATTCAAAGAAGAACTGTAGGAATTCTACTGACACTATTTCATAAGATAGAGAAAGAGGGAACCCTCCCTAAATCATTCTGTGAAGCCAGTATCACCCTAGTACCCAAACCAGGAAAGAACATAACAAATAAAGAAAACTACAGACCAATACCTCTAATGAACATAGATGCTAAAATCCTTAACAAAATACTAGCTAACCAAATCCCAAAATACATCAAAAAGATAATCCACCTTGATCAAGTGGGCTTCATACCAGGGATGTGGGGATGGTTTAACACATGCAAGTCAATAAATGTAATACACCACATAAACAGAATTAAAAACAAAAATCACATGATCATTTCAATAAATACAGAAAAATTATTCTACAAAATCCAGCACGCCTTTATGATTAAAACTCTGAGAAAAATTGGCATACAAGGGACTTACCTCAATGTAATAAAAGTCATATATGACAAATCCACAGCCAACATAATACTGAATGGGAAAAAGTAGAAAGCATTCCCTCTGAGAACTGTAACAAGACAAGGATGCCCACTCTTACCACTCCTCTTCAACATAATGATGGAGTTCTAGTCAGTGCAATCAGACAAGAGAAAGAAATAAAGGGCGTTCGAATTGGTAAAGTGGAGGTCAAAATGTTGCTGTTTGCTGATGATATGACTGTTTACTTAGAAAACCCTAAAGACTCCTCTAGAAAGCTCCTAGGATTGATAAAAGAATTCAGCAGTTTCCAGATAAAAAATCTTGTATTTCTACACAAATCAGTAGCTATTCTATATATAAACAGTGACTAATATGAGAACCAAATAAATAACTCCACCCCTTTTATAATAGCTATAAAAGAAAACTTAGGAATACACCTAACCAAGGAGGTGAAAGACCTAAATCTACAAAACACTGCTGAAAGCAATCATAGACAGCACAAACAAGTGGAAACACATCTCATGCTCATGGATGAGTAGAATCATTGTGAAAATGACCATACAGCCAAAAGCAATCTACAAATTCAATGCAATTCCTGTCAAAATACCACCATTATTCTTCACAGTATTAGAAAAACCAATTATAAAATTCATATGGAACAATAAGCAAGTCAGCATAGCCAAAGCAAAACTAAGCCTAAAGAACAAATCTGGAGGCATCACATTACCTGATTTCCAACTATGCTATAAGGCTATAGTCACCAAAGCAGCAAAGTATTGGTATAAAAAATAGGCAAATAGACCAATGGAACAGAATAGAGAACCCAAAAAATAAATCCAAATACTTACAGCCAACTGATCTTTGACAAAGCAAACAAAAACATGAAGTGGGAAATAAACGGTGCTGGGAAAACTGGCTAGCCACATGCAGGAGAATGAAACTGAATCCTTACCTCTCAACTTACACAAAAATCAACTCAAGATGGATTAAGGACTTAAATCTAAGACCTAAAACTATAAAAATTCTAGATGATAATATTGGAAAAACTCTTTTAGACATTGTCTTAGCCAAGGATTTCATGACCAGAAACCCAAAAGCAAATGCAATAAAAACAACGATAAATAGCTGGGACTTAATTAAACTAAAGAGCTCTTGCATGGCAAAGGGAACAGTGAGTAGAGTAAACAGACAACCCACAGAGTGGGAGAAAATCTTCACAATCTACACATCTGACAAGGGACTAATATCCAGAATCTACAACAAACGCAAACAAATCAGCAAGAAAAAAACCAAACAATTCCATCAAAAAGTGGTCTAAGGACATGAATAGATAATATTCAAAAGAAGACATATAAATGGCCCACAAACACATGAAAAAATGCTCAACATCACTAATGATCAGGAAAATTGAAATCAAAACCACAATACGATATCATTTTACTCCTCTAAGAATCGTCATAACAAAAAGATTAAAAAAATAGTAGATGTTGATGTGAGTGCAGTGAACAGGGAACACTTCTACACTGGTGGTGGGAATGTAAACTAATACAACCACTATGGAAAACAGCGTGGAGATTCTTTAAAGAACTAAAAGTAGAACTACCATTTGATCCAGCAATCCCACTACTGGGTATCAAACCAGAGGAAAAGAAGTCTTTATACAAAAAAGATACTTGCACATGCATGTCTATAACAGCGCAATTCTCAATTGCAAAAGCATGGAACCCACACAAATGCCCATCAATCAATGAGTGGATAAAGAAACTGTGGTATATACATATGATGGAATACTACTCTGCCATAATAAGAAATGAATTAGTGGCATTCACAGCGACCTGGATGAGATTGGAGACTATTATTTTAAGTGAAGTCACTTAGGAATGGAAAACCAAACATCACATGTTCTCACTTATAAGTGGGAGCTAAACTATGAGGATGTAAAGGCATAAGAATGACACAGTGGAGTTTGGGGACTCAGGAGGAAAGTGTGGGAAGGGAGTGAGGGATAATAAGACTACAAATAGGGTGCAGTGTATACTACTCAGGTGATGAGTGCACCAAAATCTCATAAATCACCACTAAAGAACTTACTCACACAACCAAACGCTACCTGTTCCCCAATAACCCATGGAAATAAAAAAATTAAACATCAACAACAACAAAATGAAAGCCATTTAATTAACAAATAGTACCAGAATCTATAGTACCAATAATTTGTCCTTCAATCTCATGTATTCAAGTAATATCCATTTGCTAAAATTATTTTGTTTAAAGCAGCAAGTATATCGCATGCAGGAACAGTTAAGAAATATAAATGAATCATATGATAAAAATTGGTGCGCACATACACACACACACTAATATAACCCATCAAATATATATATAGGTAGAAGATGAAATTAATAACAAAGTAAAATTAATAACAGATATATATCAACACATATATATTTGGTGGGTTAAAACTCAGTCTACTGCTGGCCTGAGTCACAAGGTTGCTAGCTCTTCAGTAGGTAAAAGATCTTCTTTGACTCATTTTTGGTTTTCTCTGTCTCTAATCATGACACTGTTACTCATGTAGTTCTTCAAATAACATTGAGGACATGCACCATACACTGCTTTCTATCATCAAACATAGCCACCCACCCACTGTGTCTTTCCTACTCCTAAATATCTATTGTACCAGTTTCTCTACATCTCTACCACCACCCGCCTAGTACCAGCTACCTTACCCTGCACTTTGTCAATTTTTCTAATGGTTTCCTCACATTCACTCTTGGTCCTCATTAGGCAGTCATCATCATATTTTAAAACTGTAATTCTTCTTTAAGTTCCTCCAAGGGAAGGAAAACAATTCTAAGTGAGTAATCTAGTATGAAGATACATTATAAACTTTCCTAATTAAGACATTTGGCACTAGCCCAGCCATAGGCAGACTCCTCAGAAAAAATATAATAGAGAGGGTGAAAATGGCACAGATATACAGAAATGTGATACATGACAGATTTGGCCATCTTTATCAGAAGGGAAAAAATGGATTATTCAATAAGGCATGCTGGAAAAATGAATAATCTATATGTAAATCAACAAAATTGGACCCTTCTTTTTGTATGCAAAAAATACATTTTAGGTCATTCAAAACTGAAATAAAAAAGCAAAGCTGAAACAATTTTAGATAAAATAGGAGAATATATTTATGACTTCAGTTTTTGAGTCAGTCACAAAAAGCAAAACAATGAAGTAAATGTGGATTCATATTGATGAGGTTAAAGTGAAGAAACAAAAAATAAAGCAAATGCTGTGGCTTGAATATTTGTGCTCCCCCACCCCCTGCAAATTCATATGTTGAAACCTAATTCGCAGTGTGAGGGTATTTGGAAGTGGGGTCTCAGGGAGACAATTAGGTTATGATGGTGCAACCCTCATGAATGGGATTAGTTTCCTTGTAAAAGGGGCCCCAGAGAGATCTCTCACCCCTTCAGCTGTGTGAGGAGACAGTGAAAAGACAGGAGTCTATAGAGAGGACCTCTTCCAACACCTTGATCTTGGACTTTCCAGTCCCCAGAACCATAAGAAATAAATTTCTATTGTTTATAAGTCACCTGGTTTATGGTATTTTGTTATAGCAGGAAAATTGATGAGGACAAAATTCTGGTAATTTACTAAATAATATATACATATACATAAATTTAAATGGCAGAGCACGGTTGGGAAAAGATATTTGCAAAACATCAAAGCCATGAACAACTCATATTTATAGCATAAAAAGATCTAAGTATAAGTAAAATACAGAAATAACTCAGTAGAAATCAGGAGATGTAAATGGACAATGTATAGGAGAGAATATCAGAATGACCGATGAATATCTGAAAGATTTTTAAATGCATATTTAGTCAGAGAGATGTAAAACCACAGGAAACTACAATTTCATATTTATCAGATTGGCAAAAAATAGAAAATCGGATAATACTAGGTATCAGTGAGAATATGGAATAGGGGATTTGCCTATGCAGTGATTATAGATGTATAAATTGGAATACACCTCTGGGAAAATAATTGGCTAAATCTAATCAATATGAAAATATGCATAGTTTCAAACCCTTTAATTATACTCCTAAGTACTTACAACAATGCCATGACATATGCAAGAAGAGGTGTATAAAATATTCATAGTGTAATTTTCTATGATGGGACAAAACAAGTAAAAAACCTCATTCTTCCACTCTGTCTTCTAACTTCTAATACCTCTTTCAGAGGAGAATCCTGCCTGGATACCCCAGAACAGACATGCCCCCTTCAATAAACCTTTATGACCCAGTTACCTTTTCTTACTTGGAGTTACAGCAACATGCACTTTTTCATTTGCTTGGGTAACTTTTTACTAATTTTTCTCAGTATTTATATAATAAGTTCATCAGTATCAAAAGTTTTGTTGTGATATTTTCCTTGTATGTTAACACAATTAAATCATTGATATGTTTCAGACTTTAAATCAGTGTGTTCTCAGTGTATTTTTTTTTAATTTCTGCTTTTCCCCCCAAAGCATTTATAATAGCTCTAGGAACCCGTATACTCCCGAGAAGAGATGAAGAAATATTAACTTTGCCTGGCTTAATTTAGAAGAAAAGTAAATTATTCAAGTGAAAGCAACTTGAAAGTAAAACCAGAACAAAACTAGCAATTGAGGTACAATTTCTGCACTTTATGCTGCCTTGCATTTTATGAGGTACAAGATGAAAAATCACAGGTACAGAAGCTTGTTCTCTTAATCTAATAATTATTATCTGTAAAGAGTACAGTTACCTGTAGAATATGTTTTGCTTGCACAGTCACTTTCAACTTATTCTTTGTCCACTCTTCGGTTCAAACTCTTGGTGGAATGAACAATAGTAATAGTAAGAAAAACAACCAACCACGCAAGAAATAAGCAAACGAGAAAAGACAATGCTGTGAGGGAAGTCATAGGAAGTGTAGTTATTTTATGTCAGAGATTTATGTACTTTGCAGTCAATATTTGAAGAAAATATTCACCTTGTAGCTTCTGAAAGCATTTTACAAGTCACTCATTATAAATAACTAGACTGAAGAGCATTTTTTAAAACAAGTACAGAGATACTGTCTTATAAAAAGGTGTGAAGAGTGTGGTTACTAGGTGGAGAACTGTGAGAAGCTGCTTTATATTCTCGCGTTTTGAATTCTCATCACATGGCTTTCTGTTGTCACTGAGAAATGAAGGTGAATCCAAGCTTAAATATATTTGTGTAATTTTTTTATGGCCAGCAATGTATTGATGTATTAATCTCTTCTCCTAAATTCTCAGTAAGCTTTTTACTCTCTAACTATGCATTTAAATGTTCAATGCTCATATCCAGCTGGATATTCTTACCTTAGTACATAAGAAATATTCAGTAATATTCTTGAATAAATGAGTATCTACAACTACCATTATAATGTACTGACTTAGATGGGAAAATGAATACTCAATACAAGAAATCTCATGAATAAACTCGTAGTCTATGAGATATAGTTCTTTGAATTTAAATTCTATTTATGTGAGTAATTACCTTCTGAAACCCTTAAAATTCTATCAATTCTTTTAGAAGAAAAATATTATCATTAAAAAATATACTTAGAATAAAATCTGGCAAAATTTTAATTTGTATTCTAGCTTGTTATATGAATCAGAATAGCAGAATTCATTCCATTCTTTGGAATCAAAAAATAAATAGCGTAAGCACCATAAGACACGATGTGTTAGAGCACTACCAAATAGAGTATTACAATGTAGCTTGGATTCACAAGCTAAGCAGTCTGGCAAACATAACAACTGTGTGACTGTGGAAGCAAATTAAACTCTCTAAACTTTAGATTTTCATCTGAAACAATGGGATGGTAATATTATCTACTTCATAGGGTCATAGGAAAGTTGTGTGTCAAATGCTTAGACTAGAAACTAGCAAATGATGTACTGCAATCTGTAACAACAACAGTAGCAGCAGCAACAACAGCAATAATAATGTCATAATCATTACTGGTTCAACAATCTGCCTTACCAATAATGGCAATTTAGCATTATATATATATATATATATATACACACACACACACACACACACATATATTTCTTTTTTTTTTTTTTTTGAGATGGAGTTTTGCTTTTATCACCTAGGCTGGAGTGCAATGGCAAAATCTGGGTTCACTGCAGCCTTTGCCTCTCAGGTTCAAGCGATTCTTCTTTCTCAGCTTCCGGAATAGCTGAGATTACAGGCACCTGCCATCATTCCCAGCTAATTCTTGTATTTTTAGTAGAGACGGGGTTTCACCATGTTGGCCAGGCTGGTCTCAAACTCCTGACCTTGTGGATCTGCCTACTTCAGCCTCCCAAAGTGCTGGGATTACAGGCGTGAGCCACTGCTCCTGGCCCAGCATTAAATATATTGATTGGCTTAATAGGCACTTGTTTGTGGCAGATGTAGCTACCTGGTATAAACAACAGTGTACACAACATTATTACCCTATATATAAATTATGAAGAATGCATCCAAAACCTTTCCTTACAATATCATCCAAGGTTCTAATGAATGAAAGGTTTGTTTTGTCTTCTTGTAGTTTTGCACAGTCCTTTAAAGCTTCTGAGCTTTTTGGATATTTTCCCCTTTATTAAGTTTCCCTTTAGTGCATTGCAAAATTTCTGAACTCTCAGTAATGATGTTTCACTGACTCCCATTATGACGGAATTGCACAATGACAAATGCATTTAGAAGTACCAACTACTTGTCTTTCAATATTAACACTTTTAAAAAGGAAATTTTCTTGCAAACCTATAAAGTGCTATTGAATTAGTTTAAAGTAATGACATATGTAGATTTGGACAGAAATTGGAGAACGTGAATGTTAAGGTTGACACTGTATAAATAATTCATGTAGAACTATATGTTAAATTATATTTAGTCAAGTAGTAATATGATTGTCAATTTGCAGGGTTTTTTGAAATTATTAGTCCTATTTCTTTCAAATGCATGTGTCCAGAATTGGTTCCTTCTGTTGGGTTCCTGGTGTCGCTGACTACAAGAATGAAGCCATGGACCCTCATGGTGAGTGTTACAGCTCTTAAAGATGGTATGTCTGGAGTTTGTTTCTTCAGATGTTCTCATGTGTCCAGAGTTTCTTCCTTCTGGTGGCTGCATGGTCTCGCTGACTTCAGGAATGAAGCCACAGACCCTCATAGTGAGTGTTACAGCTCATAAAGGTAGTGCGGACCCACAGAGTGAGCAGCAGCAAGATTTATTGTGAAGAGCAAAAGAACAAAGCTTCCATAAGGCCGAAGCGGCCCTGAGTGGGTTGTGGCTGCTGGCTTGGGTGACCAGCTTTTAATCCCTTATTTGGCCCCACCCACATTCTGCTGAATGGTCCATTTTACAGAGCACTGATTGGTCCATTTTACAGAGTGCTGATTGGTCCGTTTTACAGAGTGCTGATTGGTGCATTTACAAACCTTTAGCTAGACACAGAGCGCTGATTGGTGCATTTTTACAGAGCGCTGATTGGTGTGTTTACAGACCTTTAGCTAGACACAGAGCACTGATTGGTGCATTTAAAATCCTTTAGCTAGACAGAAAAGTTCTACTAGTCTGCCCTTGACCCAGGAAATCCAGGTGGCTTCACCTCTCATGCATACTTCATTGATTCCAAAAAATAAAAGATTTCTCCAAACTAAGAATCTAACGGTCATTGTGCGCACTTAGAGGAATTTGAAGGATGTCTCTCTGTCACATTAGCAGATGTACTTTTAGATTTTTCTTATAAAACCAAATAAATATCAGTAGAGAACAATATTCCAGTTTAATACAAAAAACACAGAATTATCAGATTTTTACCCTAAAATTTCCTAAATTGTTTCCAAGGAAGATAGTATTCTGAATCCTTGAGGGAAGGAGTATTTCCACTAAACCCTCCTGTAACAGTATCACATGTTGTATCAAAATTATTTTTATGTCCCTTCCTGCCTCTAGATTATAAAACTTTTAAGAAGAAGGATACTGTGTGATATTATTGGCTGTGTCTCCACCTAAATCTCACCTTGAATTGTAGCTCCCATAATTCCCATGTGTTTTGGGAGGGACCTGGAGAGAGATAATTGAATCATGGGCACAGTTTCCCCCATACCATTCTTGCTAGTGAATCAGTCTCACAAGATCTGATGGCTTTCTAAGGGGATTTCCCTTTGGCTTGGCCCTCATTCTCTCTTCTCTGCCACCTATGTAAGATACGCGTTTTGCCTTCCACCTTGATTGTGAGGCCTCCCCAGCCTTGTGGAACTGTGAGTCCATTAAACCTCTTTTTCTTTCTTTTCTTTTCTTTTCTTTTTTCTTGAGAGGCGGAGTTTAGCTCTTGTCGCCCAAGCTGGATGCAGTGGAAACATCTCAGCTCACCGCAGACTCTGCCTCCTGGGTTCAAGCGATTCTCCTGCCTCAGCCTCTGGAGTAGCTGGGATTACAGGCGTGCCACCGTGCCCGGCTAATTTTTGTATTTTTAGTAGAGATGGGGTTTCACCATATTGGCCAGGCTAGTCTTGAACTTCTGACCTCAGGTGATCCACTCGCCTCAGCCTCCCAAAGTGCTGGGATTACAAGCATGAGCCACCATGCCAGCATCTCTTTTTCTTCATAAATTACCTAGTCTTGGCCATGTCTTTATCAGTAGCATGAAAATGGACTAATGCACAGCTTTTTCTCACTTTCCTATCTCTGTCATATTTCAGAGGGGATAGTTTATACTCTATGTGTTGAATACAGAATCTATATATTTCTGGTCATTTAAGTAAAAGTCAGTGTTCATTTAAATGAAAATATAAAGATTTCTTCATTTTTAAACTTTTTATTGTGCTATGTGATACATGTAAAGAAAA
The DNA here is from genome assembly GCF_049350105.2 of Macaca mulatta. Lineage (NCBI taxonomy): Eukaryota > Metazoa > Chordata > Mammalia > Primates > Cercopithecidae > Macaca > Macaca mulatta. The sequence goes on from NC_133411.1 coordinate 13,191,533, forward strand.
ATCCATAAAGCTTATATGAAGTTATATGTTTTAACAATATTTCTCTGTGAATCCACAGAGAACTTCATTTTCTAATTATTATGGTCCTTACCAGAAGGTTCAAGAAAGAGAAATTTATTTAGTTCAATAAAAAACAATATCAAAACTCTCAACCCCCACAAAAGAAAGCAAACACACTTAAACAATTTCCAGTTGCACTTAGGATGCTTAAAACTCTCAACCTATAATTGAGACAAACTTTAAAAACTGACAAAATCATATATGTTTGGGACCCATCAGAGGGCAGAGTTTGGAGGATATACAGATGAAGTGAATTCCAAATGATGGTAAGCCCCTACAAGGAGCGGTGGGACACAAAAATCATTCTGCCATTGGAATAGCAAGGCAGGGTCAGTAAAAGCCATAAAAGCAGGTGAGAAGAAAATAAGTGACATTGTAAGGAATCATAAGTGTAGGCTAGTGTGGCAATTTAGAAGCCTGAGACCCCCAGACACAAGGGCATTGGTTCCACCCACCAGCTGTTGCCACAGGCCTCCACCTAGTGTTTATGAGAAGGACTGGCAGGGGGCAGGGGGAGAGCAAAAGATTCAACAGAGATCTCTCTCTCCCTTAGTGAGCAGGACCACTAAAACCTATCCCTTTCCTGAACAAGCACTTTTCTCATCTAAGCAAAAGTCATCTGCACTACAAGAGCACCCTGGAAATCTCGGTTGCAGGCAAATGTTACCTGTGGCCAGGGGAGGAGTAGAAGCAAAAATCATCTGCTTGTGAGGAGGGGCAGAGCACCTGCTGTACCCAATTCTGCTGTGATGCTAAACAAAGAGCTGCTGCCAGAGGAGAAATGGGAAACACACTTCTACCCAAGACCTTTTCTCACTATAGAAGACAGATTTTAGGTGCCACGGAATGAGTGAGAAAGCTCCATCCATGAGACTAATTACTCAGGGCCTGCTTGTGCCTGAATCTGGAGCATAAGCACCTAAAAACTCCACCTTTTAACACCAAGAATCTGCACTAATAACAAATGATAGTAATTTGCTAGGGGAAAGGCAAAAGTATGGAGAGAGGCTTCTGTGTGGAATGTCTGTGCAGGGCCTGCTGAAAGCAGAGAAACAAATATTTAGAAAAAAATCTTCAGATAATCCAGGCATCACACTAAGCACAAGGTAGAAGCAGCCCACAACTGAAGAAATTTTCTGTTTTCAATGCACTAAAGGTAAGTATAACAACAAAAAATCCAAGACATATCCTAACTCCTGAATAGATGGACTTATCCCCCTATGGCAAGAATAAAAAAAAGCAAAGGAATGATCACATTTGAGTGTACATACAATTTACCTCGATATCTAAATAATCGCTACTTAATTTTAAAATTACGACTCTCTAAAAAGCAAGAAAAATAGTACCTATTCTCAAGAGCTAAAACAATAGACTGAACTAGACTTAGAGATGGTCTAGATAGCCACATTAAAATATCTATAACTAATATGTCAATGGCTCTAGTTGACAAGTTGGGCAACATGCAGCAATACATGAAAAACTTAAGCAAGAAGATGGAATATGAAAAGAAAAGTTTTTGTTTTTTTTTTTAAATCCCACATTATCAGAGATAAAGAATTCCTTTCACGAGATTATCATTACACTTACATAACTAAGTCCAGAAGGGCTAACCTTAAAGATGGGTCAGTAGAAATGGGTCAATCAGTTCGTGGTTAATAGAAATGGTTAGTCGTTTCATGAAATAATCTTACATGAAACCCAAAGTGAAAACTGAATGAAAAGAAAAAAAAAAATACAACAGAGCACCTAAGAGCTGTGGAACACTGTTAAATTGATTAACTCATATTTACCTGTTGTTCCACCAGGAGAAAGGTGTAAAAATGGAAAAAAAATATTTTGAGCAAAGGCTGAGTACAAAGAAAATCAGACCTGAGCACATGATAGTCAAACTAAAATCAACAACAACAACATCGAAAAGCAAATATGGAGAAAAAAAGTCTTGAAGGCAGCAGGGGAAGAAGAAAACATTACATGCAGGGCAATAAGAACTAAAATGAAAGCAGGTTTCTTGCCATAAACACAGCTATGTAGACCAGAAAACAATGGAGTGGTATCTTTGAAGTTCTGTAGGAATAAAGATGAAATACTCTCAGTCTAGAAATTTATACCCAGAAGCAATACAAAAAGCCAAGACCACAGAAGTTATCACCTCCCTTCCCAAACCACATCACCTTTCCCTACTAAGGTAATCGCAATACTAACATTTATGAAAATATACTCTTAATTTTCTTCATAGCCGTGCCCCTATGCATTCAACTAAAATTTAAATCTAATCATTCATTCTTGTTTTGTATTTTTGCTCAATATTTTGTTTATAGGAATAATTCACATCATAATGTGCAACTCTATCGATCTTCATTTTAATCTCTATGTACCATTCCGCAACATTATAATTTCTCACAATTTATTATGCACTCTTACATTAAGGGAGATCTCATCTGTGGGTTCTCTAGCTAGGCCTCTGTGACAACTCTTTCTTTCTTGATTCACCGCTTATTTTTCTGATGACTATGGCTGAGGAATTTGGTTACATGAAGACATTCTCAAAATTTGGCCTTCTTGACCTGTATATTTATCCTGAAATAACTAATTTATTTCTATTGATTTAACAAAGAAGGTGACTTCCTAATCTGCATCTATCTATTCATTGACTATGTTGACGGTCAATTTCCAAAAAACTCCTGGACTAAGCAAAGCTTACTGCTTGAAGGTAGCATACTATTTGATAGACTCTTAGTAATGTCTTCAGAGAATGGATTCAGGGAAAGATATTTGTAGGAATCTAGACCCTGAACTATGTGATTTTAGGTCAGTTCTTGAAAGGTGGGAATTGATTGTGATGGGATAGAGTTTATAACTTAATAGCTTTGGATTGGTAGTTACAACAAAGAAAGGTATTGAAGTGAGTCTTAAAAAGATATCAGTCTTGTCATCTAGGACCAGCCATTTTCTGGAGCAAGACATGAAGTCATTTTCACTTGGACCCAGCATTGTTTAACAGAGAGATAGGAAAGTACATCTGGTACAAGTGTTATTCAATACAGGGAAAGTGGGTTATGTTAATGTGAGTTCTCGGACACTAGAAATTTTAAGATAAACTTATTTACAATTAAAACTCAATGCATTTGTGTCAGGCAGACACTCAAATGGCCTCCTCTTGAGTGTGCGATGGGACCTATGACTTGCTGTTAATTACTAGACTATGGCAAAGGTGATGAGAAGTCACTTTGGTGGTTATGTGACATAAGATTGTAAGTTCCCTCTTGCTACTAGACCCTCTGGCAATGAACTGAGAGTGCCCTCTGGATAACAGCCAGCAAGAAACTCTGGGCAACCTCCAGCTGACATCTAGAAAAGAACTGAGACCCTCAGTCTAGCAACATGACAACAGCCCTATGAGTCTGGAAGTGGATCCTTCCCCAGCTGAGCTTTCAGATGAACCCCCACCCTGGTTGATACCTGGATTGCAGGCTTGTGAGAGATCATGAAACAGAAGACCTAGCTAGGTTGTGGCAGATTTATGATCTATAGGAACTGTGAGATGATACAGTAAGTCCTCATTTAATGTTGTTCTCTCTGTAGATTTTTGGAAGCAGTGTAAAGCTGGTCCCAGAATAATAAAATTTTGATCAGCATTGTTTTATTATAACTTCGATGAGAAAAAAATTGGTTTCGTTATATGTCATTTTGCTTCGAACCTACTGATGACATTAAGTGAGGGCTTCCTGTATAGTGTTATGTATGTTTCTTAGGCCACTAACTGTGGCAATATTGTTAGGCAATAACTAATACAGCATCGAAAACTAAATTCTCCATTTTGGGGACACAAAAAGGATTTTTAAAAATGCATTCTCTGTTTTTTGTTTTTTCTTTTCCTTCTCTTACTCCTCCCAATCTGTTTATCCCAGTGTGTTTTCTCTCTTCCCGCCTCTTAACATTTTACATACTTTCCTTCCTTTTCCATTTCTTCTCTCTGCTTCTTTGTTTCTGGCAAATTACACAGTTATCTTCCTAGTCATACTGAGGCTTTGGACATATTTTTAGTTTTTTATATAAATGTCCACGAGAGAATGTTTCTTCAACATGCAGAGGCCAGGGAACTGGACATATGGCTGAAAGTCCTGTGCAATGTTGTTTATTCACAGGAAACAATCAATCAGTTTAATGCATTTTCAGCCTGATTGCAAGTTTAAGCCAGAAAGATGTTCTCATGCAAAGAAGATTCCTTTGCTACTGTTGAAGCAGAATGGAGTAATAGGAAAGGCATAGGTTCTTTATTTTTCTGATTTTTACCTTCACATGATTTAATTTTACATATTGTTGTGAAAGACAGATATTGTAGATAGATTTGGGTTTTAGATCCCAGACACGGGACTTTTTGAGGAAAGTAGGTTGAGTATGTGGGGTCTGGTATAAAGGGACCAAGGAACTTATGAGAAACCAAAATAGATCCTGTTTTTAATTTTAATTTTTCAGTTACATTAAATTTTATAGACAGGGCCTTGCTCTGTCTCCCAGGCTGGAGTGTAGTGGCACTATCATAGCTCACTATAGCCTTGAACTCCTGGGCTCAAGCAATCCTCTTGCCTCAGCCTCCCAAGTATTATAGCTAGGACTACAGGCATGTTCCACCATGCCTGGCTAATTTTTTATTTTTATTTTTATTTTGTAGATACAGGGTCTCACTTTGTTGCCCAATCTCATCTCAAACTCCCTGGCCTCAAGTGATCCTCCTGCCCCAGCCTCTCAAAATTACAGGGATGGCAGATATGAGTTATCATGGCTGGCCTGAAATAGATCTAAAGATGAGTGCTTGAGTGTACTTTCCTAACTCATCCTATAACAACATCTAGATGAAAAAGTTCAGCAGATTCTATCTCTAGATAGCAGTATCTATAATATTTCTTGCTCTCACAGTGTCTTAATTTACATGACTTTCTCCTGCACGATCTTCCTACTCTGCTGGTGCCGTATCATTTCCACCAACTCCAGCCATTCCAGACCACTTATTAACACACACCATACCATGCATAGCTGTCTTGCAAATTATTTTTGCTATTTTAGAATTTTATGTCAGAATGCTTTGCTGCTTCATCTTCATCTTGACAGCAAGAGAACCTCTAATCATGCTTCATCTCAAAATATACCTTCACCATTAAGCCATTTCTGATCCCAAAGTCAGAATTGCAGTCTGTCTTCTATCCTGCAACAGCAAGCTTCCTGATACTCAATTCTACTTAGAAGCCATTTACCAAGTCATGATGTCTGCCTGCCTCACTAGAGTACTCACTTCTTGGTAGGCAATTACTCTTTTATTTCTTTCTCTCAAGGGCCTAACATTGTAGATTTCACAAAATATTGGCTCAATATTTTCTTGATACCGGTTCATCTGCAAAACTTAAAGTAAAAATCCACCCCCCTCCTGCAAAAAAAGAAATAATGTATTTTAAAGTGGCAAATAAACATGTGGCTTTCTGAAGTTGTTACATAAATCAGTATTAATAAATCAAATACACCTATGGAAGTCATGTTCCCCAAGCAACTGAACAATAGTTTCCCAACTCTAATTTTTCCAAGCCATTCTCTACTACATGGAATTGGAGAGCCTATAAAATTTAGGTCAATTTCCCTTCTGCTCAGCAGGAATACAACTGTAAAGTTCAGTAACTCACAGAACAAAAACTCAAATTTTCTTTAGAAGTCTATATATTATGAACTTTCATACTTTTCAATTATGGTTGAAATCTCATTTTCTTTTGGTATGGTTTAAATATTTATCTTTTTTCTACCATCTCATTCCTGCATTGTTTCTTTGGAAACAAAAGTTAGTTAAGTTTTTGTAAATAACATTATCAGTTTAAATGCTATCTAATCAGGTAACTGCTGCTTATAAACGTAATCAGAAAATAAAAATGTAAACTAAAAAAAAAAAAAATCCCAAGTATTTACCTCATTATTATTTAATCACTTTTATTTATTTAGATGCTTCACATTTTCATTCAACTACTTCCATACATTTTTTAATCATCACAGCTGTAGAAAATGTAATTATTTTTCTAGCTTAAGATATTTTCACATAATAAAAAGGGAAACATATTTCAATGCATATTAGACACAGCCAATTCTGTGTGTCTATTAATAAAATTAAAATATCTATGTAAGTTAAAGCCTTCATATGCTAAAATGGAATTGGACTTATTTTACCTGGTAACAAAAGGCAGGTGCTCTGTAACGTTTTTATTAATAATGTTAACCATTTTATATTAAACACACTTTCTTATCTGAAAAAATAAGAGCTCAGATGAAAGATAATAATAAAGTGCTTAGTACTATATAGTGAGCACTTGGGCATTTTAACTTCACAGCTTATTTTGAAAATATCAGTATGGAAAAGGTACAATATGCTACAGATATGGCTTTTAATTTTGAGCAAGGGTGTGACAAATTGCATGAACAGCTATGCTTTGTATTTCGGAAGATCATCTATTACATAACATCAATAATTTTGACACCTTGAACATCAACTTTTCTTCTGAAATTGGAAGCATGTTCAAAGTTTTCTAAAGCATAAATTTCATGAAGGTTAGTATATGGTTATTTCATAAGAAAAAGTTGATTGAAGGATTAATATATGGAAGATAAAATTTTAATTTTCAAAGAAGTTCGGCAAGTAAACATGTGCTCTAATTAGTATGTTCTGCAAATTCTCATTTATTTAGAGGACATATAATTGTAAAACTGAGAGATCAGTGGATTTTATCAAACCATAGTAATTTTGATTTTGAATTATTGCCCTTTTTAGCTTAGTGTTCTATTTAATAAATTTGATGATCTCAATGAGTATCAAAGTTCCTCATTTAGTCTTTTTATTATTATTATTATTATTATACCTTAACTTCTAGGGTACATATGCACAACGTGCAGGTTTGTTACATATGTATACATGTGCCATGTTGGTGTGCTGCACCCATTAACTCGTCATTTACGTTAGGTATATCTCCTAATGCTATCCTTCCCCCCTCCCTGCTCCCCACAATAGGCCCCGGTGTGTGATGTTCCCCTTCCTGGGTCCAAGTGATCTCATTGTTCAATTCCCACCTATGAGTGAGAACATGCGCTGTTTGGTTTTCTGTTCTTGCAATAGTTTGCTGAGAATGATGGTTTCCAGCTGCATCCATGTCCCTACAAAGGACACAAACTCATCCTTTCTTACGGCTGCATAGTATTCCATGGTGTATATGTGCCACATTTTCTTAATCCAGTCTGTCACTGATGAACATTTGGGTTGATTCCAAGTGTTTGCTATTGTGAATAGTACTGCAATAAACACACGTGTGCGTCTTTAGAGAAGCATGATTTATAATCCTTTGGGTATATCCCCAGTAATGGGAAGGCTGGGTCAAATGGTATTTCCAGTTCTAGATCCTTGAGGAATTGCCACACTGTTTTCCACAATGGTTGAACTAGTTTACAGTCCCACCAGCAGTGTAAAAGTGTTCCTATTTCTCCACATCCTCTCCAGCACCTGTTGTTTCTTGACTTTTTAATGATTGCCCTTCTAACTGGTGTGAGATGATATCTCATTGTGGTTTTGATTTGCATTTCTCTAATGGTGAGTGATGATGAGCATTTTTCCATGTGTCTGTTGGCTGTATGAATGTCTTCTTTTGAGAAGTGTCTGTTCATATCCTTTGCCCATGTTTTGATGGGGTTGTTTGTCTTTTTCTTGTAAATTTGTTTGTGTTCTTTGTAGGTTCTGGTTATTAGCCCTTTGTCAGATGAGTAGATTGCAAAAATTTTCTCCCATTCTGTAGGTTGCCTTTTCACTCTGATGGTAGTTCCTTTTGTTGTGCAGAAGCTCTTTAGTTTAATTAGATCCCATTTGTCACTTTTGGCTTTTGTTGCCATTGCTTTTTGGTGTTTTAGACATGAAGTCCTTGCCTATGCCTATTTCCTGAATGGTATTACCTAGGTTTTCTTCTAGGGTTTTTGTGGTTTTAGGTCTAACATTTAAGTCTCTAATCCATCTTGAATTAATTTTTGTATAAGGAGTAAGGAAAGGATCCAATTTCAGCTTTCTACTTATGGCTAGCCAATTTTCCCAGCACCATTTATTAAAGAGGGAATCCTTTCCCCATTTCTTGTTTTTGTCAGGTTTGTCAAAGATCAGATGACTGTAGATGTGTGGTATTATTTCTGAGGTCTCTGTTCTGTTCCATTGGTCTATATCTCTGTTTTGGTACCAGTACCATGTTGTTTTGGTTACTGTAGCCTTGTAGGATAGTTTGAGGTCAGGTAGCGTGATGTCTCCAGCTTTGTTCTTTTGGCTTAGGATTGTCTTGGCAGTGCGGGCTCTTTTTTGGTTCCATATGAACTTTAAAGCAGTTTTTTCCAATTCTGTGAAGAAAGTCATTGGTAGCTTAATGGGGATGACATTGAATCTATAAATTATCTTGGGCAGTATGGCCATTTTCACGATATTGATTCTTCCTATCCATGAGCATGGTATGTTCTTCCATTTGTTTGTGTCCTCTTTTATTTCACTGAGCAGTGGTTTGTAGTTCTCCTTGAAGAGGTCCTTTACATCCCTTGTAAGTTGGAATCCTAGGTATTTTATTCTCTTTGAAGCTATTGTGAATGGAAGTTCATTCATGATTTGGCTCTCTGTTTGTCTGTTAATGACGTATAAGAATGCGTGTGATTTTTGCACATTGATTTTGTATCCTGAGACTTTGCCGAAGTTGCTTATCAGCTTAAGGAGATTTTGGGCTGAGACAATGGGGTTTTCTAAATATACAATCATGTCATCTGCAAACAGGGACAATTTGACTTCTTCTTTTCCTAACTGAATACCCTTGATTTCTTTCTCTTGCCTAATTGCCCTCGCCAGAACTCCAACACTATGTTGAATAGGAGTGGTGAGAGAGGGCATCCCTGTCTTGTGCCAGTTTTCAAAGAGAATACTTCCAGTTTTTGCCCATTCAGTATGATATTGGCTGTGGGTTTGTCATAAATAGCTCTTATTGTTTTGAGATACATTCCATCAATACCGAATTTATTGAGAGTTTTTAGCATGAAGGACTGTTGAATTTTGTCAAAGGCCTTTTCGGCATCTATTGAGATAATCATGTGGTTTTTGTCTTTGGTTCTGTTTATATGCTGGATTATGTTTATTGATTTGCATATGGTGAACCAGCCTTGCATCCCAGGGATGAAGCCCACTTGATCATGGTGGATAAGCTTTTTGATATGCTGCTGGATTTGGTTTGCCAGTATTTTATTGAGGATATTTGCATCGATGTTCATCAGGGACATTGGTCTAAAATTCTCTTTTTTTGTTGTGTCTCTGCCAGGCTTTGGTATCAGGATGATGTTGGCCTCATAAAATGAGTTAGGGAGGATTCCTTCTTTTTCTATTGATTGAAATAGTTTCAGAAGGAATGGTACCAGCTCTTCCTTGTACCTCTAGTAGAATTTGGCTGTGAATCTGTCTGGTCCTGGACTTTTTTTGGTTGGTAGACTATTAATTATTGCCTCAAATTCAGAGCCTGCTATTGGTCTCTTCAGGGATTCAACTTCTTCCTAGTTTAGTCTTGGGAGAGTGTAAGTGTCCAGAAAATTATCCATTTCTTCTAGGTTTTCTAGTTTATTTGCATAGAGGTGTTTATAGTATTCTCTGATGGTAGTTTGTATTTCTGTGGGGTCAGTGGTGATATCCCCTTTATCATTTTTTATTGCGTCTATTTGATTCTTCTCTTGATTCTTTTATTGAGTCTATTTGATTCTTCTTCTTTACAAGTCTTGCTAGCAGTCTATAAATTTTGTTGATCTTAAAAAAAAAAAAAACAGCTCCTGGATTCATTGGTTTTTTGGAGGGTTTTTTGTGTCTCTATCTCCTTCAGTTCTGTTCTGATCTTAGTTGTTTCTTGCCTTCTGCTAACTTTTGAATGTGTTTGCTCTTGCTTCTCTAGTTCTTTTAATTGTGATGTTAGGGTGTCAATTTTAGATGTTTCCTGCTTTCTCTTGTGGGCATTTAGTGCTATAAATTTCCCTCTACACACTTCTTTAAATGTGTCCCAGAGATACTGGTATGTTGTATCTTTGTTCTCACTGGTTTCAAAGAACATCTTTATTTCTGCCTTCATTTCGTTATGTACCCAGTAGTCATTCAGGAGCAGGTTGTTCAGTTTCCATGTAGTTGAGCGGTTTTGATTGAGTTTCTTAGTCCTGCGTTCTAGTTTGATTGCACTGTGGTCTGAGAGACAGTTTATTATAATTTACGTTTGCTGAGGAGTGGTTTACTTCCAACTATGTGGTCAATTTTGGAACAAGTGCGATGTGGTGCTGAGAAGAATGTATATTCTGCTGATTTGAGATGGAGAGTTCTGTAGATGTCTATATGGTCCACTTGGTGCAAAGTTGAGTTCAATTCCTGGATATCCTTGTTAACTTTCTGTCTCGTTGATCTGTCTAATGTTGACAGTGGGGTGTTACAGTCTCCCATTATTATTGTATGGGAGTCTAAGTCTGTTTGTAAGTCTCTAAAGACTTGCTTTATGAATCTGGGTGCTCCTGTATTGGGTGCATATATATTTAGGATAGTTAGCTCTTCCTGATGAATTGATCCCTTTACCATTATGTAATGGCCTTCTTTGTCTCTTTTGATCTTTGATGATTTAAAGCCTGTCTTATCAGAGACTAGGATTGCAACCCCTGCTTTTTTTTGTTTTCCATTTGCTTGGTAGATCTTCCTCCATCCCTTTATTTTCAGCCTATGTGTGTCTCTGCATGTGAGATGGGTCTCCTGAATACAGCAAACTGATGAGTCTTGACTCTTTATCCAATGTGCCAGTCTATGTCTTTTAATTGGACCATTTCAGCCATTTACATTTAAGGTTAATATTGTTATGTGTGAACTTGATCCTGTCATTATGATATTAGCTGGTTATTTTGCTCGTTAGTTGATGCATTTTCTTCCTAGCATCAATGGTCTTTACATTTTGGTATGTTTTTGCAATGGCTGGTACCAGTTGTTCCTTTCCATGTTTAGTGCTTCCTTCAGGATCTCTTGCAGGGCAGGCCTGGTGGTGACAAAATCTCTAAGCATTTGCTTGTCTGTAAAGGATTTTATTTCTCCTTCACTTGTTAAACTTAGTTTGGCTGGATATGACATTCTGGGTCGAAAATTCTTTTCTTTAAGAATGTTGAATATTGGCCCCCCACTCTCTTCTGGCTTAAAGAGTTTCTGCCATGAGATCTGTTGTTAGTCTGATGGGCTTCCCTTTGTGGGTACCCTGACCTTTCTCTCTGGCTGCCCTTAACATTTTTTCCTTCATTTCAACTTTGGTGAATCTGACAATTATGTGTCTTGGAGTTGTTGTTCTTGAGGAGTATCTTTGTGGCGTTCTCTGTATTTCCTGAATTTGAATGTTGGCCTGCTCCTCATTTAGTCTTAAGGAGTAATTTACACAATCCTGTATGCTACTGACTTTTTAGGAAGAACTTGGAAATTTATTATGCATCATACTAATCAAATTTCCAACCCCAACTGATTCTCAAATGTATTAAGTGCAGATTCAAAATAATTACTCACTATCAGAATCCTATAAATTATAAAGCATAAGAATAATTTCTTAAACATTTAATTATATAAGATATCTAATTTTTAGTGTATATTGGTTGCAGGAAAACATGCCAAGATTAGCAGCCTGTACACAAACATTCTTTGAGCCTCTAGACACAGAGTCTCTGAGAGCCGTTTCCAGTTCCAACACAACAGCATCCCATCTTCTGCCTCCACTCCTGAACACACGACCAGGCTTCACACCACTCAAGACCTCCATATACACAGAATAGGACCCATAAGTCCTTCTGAAGGTGTGTGGGTGCATGATAAATGCTCCATAAATAGCTAGTAATTGAAAATCTACATCAAGGTGATAGTTACAAGAGGAGTGTTAAAAAAAGGGGGTGAATAAAAATAAGATTACAATGTTTGGGGTGAATAAAAATCAGATTCCAAAGTGTGAAGTGTGAAAAAAAATCAGATTACAATGTATGGAGGGTGAGTGGGAGTTGGCTGATGAGCATGGAACACTTTTTTTTTTTTTTTTTTTTGAGACGAAGTCCCATGTTGGTAGAGAAAGGGGGATAGTTTGAAGATCAAGGAAAATTAATATTTTGAAAAGATCAGGGTAGAGGATGTTAATAAAGGATCTCTGGAATGGTAGACACTGTAAGACATGAAGGGTATAACAGACTTTATTCATAACTAATTGATTTTTTTATGACAAAAGATCATTTGTTTTGGGAAATAGGTACTTAAATGTTCCCTTCATTCCAATGGCCTCAAAAGCTAAAAGCACTGACAACACGTGTTTAAAGATCCTCTCTGTATCGTATACAGAGACTATGATTAATGTCCAACACATTTGAAGAAATACTCATTCTGAAGGAATGACTCTGGGTCCACATGCTACAACTGTGGATTTTATTAGTTATTCATATTATTTACCCCAAACCAAGTTTTGTTCTATGCACTATAAACTGTTTAATCATGATTTTCCCCTATAGGATATAATTTGTGAACAGTTTGCAGAAATGGGAGCATTATCTTTTAAAAAGCGACTTTTCTGCATTTCAGATAATCAGGGGTAAGTTAGGTATGATAATAATGATTAAAACATTTACATATAGTAAATATACATTTACCAAGAAATGTTCTCAGGTATTTAAGGAAAAATGCTTAACTGAAGAACTAGCCATCCTATCCTGGTAAAGGTGGGCAGGCTTTTGTACCCTGTGTCAGTCATCAGTGTCAGAGTTTCAGGTGTAGTAAGAGGCATGTTGCCTTCTAGGTGAGAGCAAGGGAACTCCTCAGAGAAGGCAGCTGCTCTTTAGCCAACTCCAGCAAACGGGTGGGGACACCTGCCAGAAGACGGGATGTGGCAGGTTGTCTTGAAATCCACCATAAGCCTCTTGGAGAAACCAAACATTGCTCAAGGCACTGGGCATTTAATAAGGAGCAGGGTGAATTAGTTGCTGCCATCTTGGAACCTACTATCTAGGAGGCAAGAAAACAAACAAATGCAAAAATAAGTAATGGAATTTCAGACACTAATGATTACCATAGAAACCAAAGCAGAGTAACAGAATAGTGATTGGGAGGAAGTTGGGAAAATATTTTTCATGTTGTTTATGAATAACTTACCTGTACAGGGAACATTTGAGCAGAGTTGAAGGATGAGAAACATCCAGCTCTGGGGAGACTTGGGAGGAAGGGTAGATTGTGGAATCTGTGACCTGTAGCCATTCTGTGGTGATGGGCATGTCCTCTTGATTTATACTGAGAAAAGTTAAGAGTGATAGAAGACGGACCTGAGGGGTCAGCAGGGATAAATGACATAGGACTTTGGTGGCCATGGATATGTGTTTAAATTCTATGGAAATACGATGTTGTGGATAATAATGAAAAACCCTTCAAGAGTTACAAACAGGAAGACTGTATAATATGAAATACAATTTACAGTTTAGAACGTTTCCTTTGTTGGTTATGTAGAGACTGGACTACAGTGAGTCAAGGTGGGAGAAAAAGAAAAATGAAGAAACTGTTGGAGTTGGCCATGCGAAAGATCCTTGGCCTTGGACCAGTGTGGAACAGTGTGGCAAAGTGTGAGAAGTGATGAGGATATATTTTGAAGGTAGGAAATTCTGATGTTTTAGGTGCAGGAGATAAAAAGTTTACAAAACAAGTTATTGGAATAATCAACTATTCAATTGCATTCCATTTGACAAGATGCTGAAAATGAGTTGAGCAGATTTGGTGAGCAGGCATGGAGAGTGGAACACAGTATGTGTGACAGTGTACATAAAGTCATATGTAAAAGTATGTACACTTAGTTTAATACATGTGATAATTATAAATAATACACACATGTAACTGAGAAAGAAACTATGGGAGTTCTCTTGTTTCCTAGGAAATAAAAAATAAAACAGGTTTTTTATAAAATATTTCAGAGTTTAGACTTTGGATTATGTCAATGGTTTTTGTTTATATAATAAAAATCTTAGTGCTAACCCTTAACTCCAAGATACTGTATCCTGTAGGCAATGAACCTACATCCATTATAAGCATCAGCTAAGATAAACATAAAAAAATCAACACACTAAGATTTTACACACCTCCCTTCTCATACAGGAAGTCAAGCAGATGTGACAGCACAGACACTTCTATAATGAGTTAATTCTGCATTAAGAATTAGCTGCCTGTGTTTCTAGAATTTATTAAACAGAGTGCACTTTGGCAAATGGGAGAGACTACTGCATTTGAATTTCAAAGAGCCGAGTTTGAACTCTGTTTCTGGAATTTATAACCTTGGCAAGTGAGTAAGCCTCAGTTTCTTCATCATTACTTAGAGGTAAGAATATCTATATTGTCTTGTTTGATGTAAAATACGTTATAATAGCAAGTATGATAAAAATAATTTACCCATGTAAATATGCCACTTTATGATTCATCCCCTAAATAGAAGTAGGAGAGTCCGAGGAGACCTGGGCAAGTCTGACCTCTCACAACGCATGACATTTGCTTTACCTGTACAACCAGCCTCCTTTGGGTTTCCAATCAGACTCTGGCTGCTTCCCCAGGGGCAGGGCTTTTGGAGATATCTGTGGATTCTTAAACTGTTTCCTCCATCTTCCTTGAGCACCTGATAAGCTAACCTTTCTTGGGATCCTTCTTGTTAAGCAGCCCCAGAGCATTCTTACTGGGTAGGATTGATTTGTTTGCCTTAAGCTCTAGCCTTAGAGGGTTAAATATCAAACAGCATTCACAAATTAATATGTAAAAATACCTGATAACATTCACAGTGAATTTTCCTTAATGGTATCCTGTAGTCTTTAAGAAGGAGGACTCTAGATTCAGACTGTCCAGTTCCAAATCCTGGATCCATTAATAATCAATGTTGCTGAAGCTTCTCGTGACTAACTGTGCTCTTCTGTAAAATATAAATATCAAATATAAATAAAAAATGTGATTATTTTTAAAAGTAGAAATAAAAGTATAGACAATCTAAAATAAATATGGAAACTTTGGAAGGATGCTGAGTATATATCAGATAATGAGGAACTCATAGGAAATGCTGCATTTTTTATACATGTATTTTTCATGACATGACTGAACATTTTATTTGAGTCTAATACTTGTTTGTTACTGAAATACTGAGAAGTCATCTATTCTTAGGTGTCTCAGGGAAAAGGTATTGAATTATGTTCTTTTTATTTTGTTTTGAATTGAATTTATTATTTCTTTTATTAGAGCTTCTGTTATTTAGCCTAGATCAGATGACTATAACTTGTCAGTAATTAATTTCGTGTAACAATCACTATTTTAAAAAGCTTTTGAGAAAAAACAGGTTGAAGATGAATATATATATTTGCATGTCTATATCCTTCCTATCTATCAGTTTTCTTTGTATCTATCTATCTATCTATCTATCTATCTATCATCTATCTAATCTAGCTTTCCATAGACATAAAATAATTTTTACTCACATGTAATAATCTTGCTATTTACTCAACTTACATAACACTTATAATTCATGACATATAATTGGAGACTATACTTTCAAAATCCAAATATTTTACTTTTGTAAAACACGAATGTTTTCCTTACAAGTTCATTTCTGCATGCAAATTATTTGCCAGTCATGATTTTTTCTTTTTTTAAATTCAAGGTGTAATTGAAATACAGTGAAATTCACTGTTTTAGTTTAATTTTTGTGTTTTGATAGAGTTTGACAGAATTTTGACAAGCATGTAACCATACCATAATCAAAATATAGAACATTTCCATCAAACCGAAAATTTCACTTGCACCTTTTTAGGCGATTCCACTATATGTATTTTGGTATTACATTGTAGTTTTAATTTGCATTTCCCTAGTGACTAATGATGTTGAATATGTTTTAATGTACTTTTACCCATTTTTTTATTGTGTAGCTTATTTTCTGGTTATGGAATTTCAATGGTTCTTTACATATTCTTAATACAAGTCCATCAGATATGTTATCTGCTAATATTTTCTCTAATCTGTGGCTTCTCTGTACATTTTATTTACAGTGTCGTCATTTTAAAAATAAGTTTATAATTTTTCCTAGTTTGAATTATTTTGTTGTATCTCAGAAATCTTTGCCCCCTTGGTCACAATATTTTTTTGCGTGTGTTTTACTTTAAAAGTTTTGCAGATCTAGCTATTACATTTAGGTTTATAAAAGAGTTTGTGCAAACGTTTGTATAATATATGAGGTAGGCATTGATGTTAATTTTTTGTCATATGGATATTTAATTGTGTCAGCACCCTTTTGTTGAAAACAGTATTCTTCTCCACTGAATTGGTTTTGGCCTTGTTAAACATCAATTGACTATGTATTTCTGGGTCTATTTTTGGACACTCTGTTTTGTTATATTGATTGATATGTCTTCATTTTATTTATTCATACCTTCTATCACTGTAACTTTTTAGTAAGTTTTTAAATCAGGGAAAATTTGCTTTCCTTTTTTCAAAATCATTTGACTACTTTAGCTCATTTGCCTTTACAAATGTCACAACGATCTTTATCTATATATAAAAGTATATTCTGTTGGAATTTTGATAGGAATTGGGATAAATATATAGACCAGTTTGTGAAAATATTCATGTTAACAATATTGAGTCTTCCAATTTCTGAATATAGTATATATTTATTTGAATTTTTTTATTCTTTCATCAGTATTTTGAAAATTTTAGCATATAGCTTTTGACCATATTTTGTCCAACTTATAAATCTTTTAGTTTTTAATGCTATTATAAAAGATACTTTTCCTTGTAATATTACCTTACTTTTTTTTTATCATGAGTATATAGAATTGTTATTGATTTTTGCATATTGGCCTCATATCATATTCCATTGCTAAAATTCATTTGTTACTCTAAGTAACTCTTTTGTAGATTCTTTGGGATTTTTCAATGTGAAATATCATGATGTTTGAAAAGACAGCTTTTAGTGTTTCCTTCCAGTCTAAGTGCCTTTTATTTACTATTCTTATGTTATTACATTGGAGAAGATCTCCAAAACAGTGTTAAATAAGAGTGGAGAAGAAGAACATTCTTTTATTTCTATTTGTAATTTGTGTTCTCCCCTCCATCCTACCTCATTTAGTCTGGCTATGTGTTTATCAAATTTGTCAATTGTTTTAAATAATTGGCTTTTAGTTAAATTGATCTCATTCTTGGTGCTATTATTGCCATAACCTTCACTTTTACCCATGCTGTAAAGATACAGTTTGTTGGTATTATCTTTGCTCTATCTGCTCAGATATATTTTAGAGCAACAAAAAGGGGAAAAAGTACATTTTATAGCTGTTGTTTACTTAATGCATACAATCCTTCTGTCTGAAAAACTTGCTGTAACATATCTCATAGTGCAGGTCTATTGCTAATACCCCGCCTTTTTTTCTCACCTCTAATTCTCTTTCAGTTTTGAAGGATGTTCTTGCTGGCTATGAAATTCTGGGTTGACTTATTCTTCAATGATGCCACTCCGTCATATTTTGTATTGAACATTTTCTGATTAGTAGACATCTATAATTCTTATCTTTATCCTCTCGGATATAGTATGCCCTTTTTCTCTGGCAACCTTTATCTTTGACTTTCAGCACTTTTAATATCATGTGTCAGCATGTCAAGGTTCTTGTTTGTTTGTTGAAGTAAATATTTTTTATGCTTGAAAAGTCCACTTTTGTTCCTTTCCCAACTCCTTCCTCCCTCCCACCTTGCCCCTCTCTGTCTTCTTTTTCTCTCTCTCTCTGCCTCTCTCTTTTGAAGCCTTTAGCCTGGGGGTTGAGCCAATCCATTTAGAATCTAAGTTGGGATTGTTCAGTTTGTTGTTACTGATTTTCATGTTTCTCTCAGTGCAGCACAAACTTCAAATGCCTCCAGTGTGTTTAGGGTGAGGGCAGGTTTGCCAGATTTTACCCTCAATGTCTTCTCACCATCTGATTTAGGTCTTTCCTTTGTGCCTGAGTCTCAAAGGAAGTCTCTCTGTGAGATTTGATTCTCCTTTGGTGGTGGATTCCTATTACTTTTTTTTTTTTTTTTTTTTTTTTTTGAGACAGAGTCTCACTCTGTCGCCTAGGCTGGAGTGCAGTGGCCGGATCTCAGCTCACTGCAAGCTCTGCCTCCCGGGTTCACGCCATTCTCCTGCCTCAGCCTCCCGAGTAGCTAGGACTACAGGCGCCCGCCACCTCTCCTGGCTAGTTTTTTGTATTTCTTAGCAGAGACGGGGTTTCACCGTGTTAGCCAGGATGGTCTCGATCTCATGACCTCGTGATCCGCCCGTCTCGGCCTCCCAAAGTGCTGGGATTACAGGCTTGAGCCACCGCGCCCGGCCCTATTACTTTTTAACATTTGCTCCTCTGCAGATAGGCGTGGAAAGGCTAAGGGTGTTCTCTTTTATTCTGTCGCAACCCCAGTCTTTGGCAAAGGTTGTGTTGCTGGGTCTTGGGTGTGGGTTGTTCTCGGGGATCCGAGATCCTGCACCTCTTATGTCACTAGGAGACAGCTAATATTTTGGACCCCAGAGGTTTTCTTGTTCCTGCCCCAGAGATGGGGGGTTTCTTCGACAATCTAAAGAATCTTTTTTAGTTCTCTTCCGAGACCAGCTGGAATGGGTCTTTCCTGCATCCAGAAGGAGACAGGTTTTACTGCCCTTTTCCCAGTGACTTGTGGCTGTTTTCCTCTATGGAAGATGGAGAAAGGTGAGACTTTGTGTCTTTCCCAAAGCCGTTCTGTACCCTTACTCCAGGCCTGTGTCATAAGAGATAATCTTGGGTCTCTCCTGGGTGCCTTGTGAGGGCCGTGGAGAGCCTAGATGTAGGTACGAATTCCCATGTATCTGTGGCTCCGAGGGTTTCATAGTCTCTTGGTAGCCCAGTCAGTCATTAAGAGTTTGTCAAAAACTTCAACTGACTTCTTACCAGCCCTGGTGCATCCAGCATCGGTTTCAAAGATGAAAATATTTGTGTCTTATGCCTCCTACCTGGTACCTGTTTTTCCTCGGATTTCAGGTTAGTGCTCTACAACCTTAGCTCACTTAGGAATTCAAGAAAAGTTATTATTTTACAAATTATTTAGCTATTTTTGTGGTAGATATAAGGTTGCACGGTGCAATGCTTTTTCCAAATTTCTGTGATGGAAGTGGAAGAACCGAAATCTGTGAGCCATGGTATTTGTATTTGTTTATTGATATGTGAATGGAACTATTACTTTCCTTTAAAACAATATGATTAATACTGAATTTGGCAGAACACATATCATTCAAAATTTTAGTGCCATTTGAGCCAAAAATAGTTGTATACTTTACAGTTTTGTCCAGTGGAAGTAATTAATGTATTAGGGAATTATTTTATGTTAAAGTAAAATACATTTCCACAGAATTTCCATCTGTACGCAATTTATTAAATTTCAATTCAAATCTCTGATGGTAGACTCTGAATTCAATGTGGAAGTCTGATTTAATAGTCATATATAAATTAAGTCAACATTTAAATGAAATAATACTAAAATTCTTATCTTCCAATTATAAACTAACAAATGGGAAATCTTTTTGTGTTATAAAAATGTGGTACTATGAAATGTCAAAAGAGTTAACTATGAAAAAATGTTTGTCTATTACAATAATTGTATATCTTCTAAGTAATTATATACTTTGATTATCAATGAGATCTTTCATATCAGTCCAACTTAACTTTCTTTAACTTTTATAAAATTAAATATGTAATAATATACATTTTTTTCTGTTCCTCAGTTGATTATCTTGTAAATTTCATTCAGAAGAATATTCTTCTGAATAATTTACTTCTATTAACGAAAGCTATATACTCATTAAATATTTTGGGAAAATACCTTTATGTTAACCATGTTTTAAAATGACTCAGGATGGCTTATGTTTATTATGGTTTAAAATGACTCAGTATTAATCCCAGCACTTTGGGAGGCCGAGGCAGGCAGATCATGAGGTCAGCAGATAGAGACCATCCTGGCTAACAAGGTGAAACCCCGTCTCTACTAAAAATACAAAAAATTATCCGGGTGTGGTGGCGGGCGCCTGTAGTCCCAGCTACTCGGGAGGCTAAGGCAGGAGAATGGCCTGAACCTGGGAGGTGGAGCTTGTAGTGAGCCGAGATTGGGCCACCGCACTCCAGCCTGGGCGACACAGCGAGACTCTGTCTCAAAAATAAATAAATAAAAAATAAAAATAAAAATAAAATGACTCAGTATTTTCATACTGCCACCAGCTGTTTTATGTCCCTCAAGATGGTAGGTTAGATAATAAAATGTTAACTGAAGAAAAGTCTTTGATTTAACCTTAGTAACCTCTTTTTAATAGATTTGCCTGCTTATTTACAAGTGTCAAACTATTTTTGGATCTTGAGTGTGTCGTTCATCAGTCGTGCTGTCCATCTTAACTTTGCCTCACTCATGTATTTTACAAAAGCAAACGGCAAACGTCTATTTTCAGTAAAGGGATTGTTAAAGTGGTTTTCAAAGCTTAAATATTGCAAACCACAAAATGGTGGATGCTTTCATTAATGTTTACATTTTAAAATACATTTATATGTCTCATGCTTTAAAATATAATAAAAGAATTTATTAAATTATGTACATATAATTGTACTGGGAGATGTTTCATTAACAGTAATATACCATTCAATCCCTTTGTGGTCTTGAAATTGATTATAAAATATATATTCGATAATAAATCTGATTGTCATAGTGTACTGTAAGTGAATATTTTAATTACTAATATCCCCTGTTTTAACCACTTCAACTTGATTTTAACAAATACATAATTAGCATTTAAAATAACTCAGAAGTAATCCTAAGCTGAATAGAAGGTTTTATATGGTAAATATGATGGAAGAAAAAGGGATTCTTGGCACGAGTCCTTCTTCTTTATAAACTTGGACTAAGCTTTTTAATTTATTTTACTGAATGCACTTAAATTCTTCTTGAAACTAATTACTACATTTTAAGCAAGATTACTGGTACAAAGAGAAGCTACAAATGTCCTAGCAAAAATTTTTAATTGTGGTCTTCAAATCAATATATCAAAAATTGCCAACATAGCTGGAGATTTCAAGGATGAATTAGAATATCAAAAAGCATGTTATTGAGTGTACTTATTTTTAAGTCTAGGAAGGGAACTGAGCCCTATTTTATTTTAAAATAGAGAAACGTTAAGAGCTAAATCTGCATATGCAGAGGAATAAAAGTAATATGAATATTCCAAATATTAAATATATAATACATTAACATGTTTAATGGTTATTTCATGATTAAATTATGGATGTCTGCAAACATAATGACTGAATGAAAAACCAAGAAAGAAGACATTTCTGTATTAAAATGTAAGAGTAGAAAAATCCAGCTTCATTAATGACATTCTTCATGTGATGAGAATGATCAGCTAATTGACTGAAACTATGTTAATAGGGGAGAAAGTCACTTTAATGAATATGCAATGGTATGCATATGAATTGAATATTGATACAAATATTTTTTCAACCTATTATTTGGAAGGCTTTAGTACTTAAAGTCATGGGAAATAGAAAAAGTTTTTAAAAAACTTTCAGCATTTTCATGTAGCTTAGAATTTACTGTATGGCAGAGGTAGCAACAAGGTGCCACATTAAAAGGCAAAATGACCTTTCAATAAAAAATTGTACAAAATATAGAGGCATAAAGGAGGAGTATATTTTTAATTTCCATTAGGGAAACCAGGGAAAGCACTTCATGGAGGAGATGCCTACTTAAGTGGACTCCCAAGGATGAACCCAGGTACTACTATCTACTAACAAAGAATAAGGAGAAATATGTATTACTCAGAAGAATTAGGATGAACAAATCATTAAAACCACTAAAATACTTGGAAGGAGAGAAGAGGGAATGTAGATCACAATTGCAGGGGATGCCTTTGGAAGGATCTAAGAAAATTATCCCACTTTATGGGGAGAAGTCAAAAGAGATAAAAAAACAGATACAGGAAGGTTAATCTAGTTGATTGAGTTTCCATCTGATGATATCTGTTTTACGAATACCGTATGAAGTGAAGTCTTAGCTGAGAGGGTATGGTGGGAGAGTTTGGACCTCTGAGGAGATAGGAAGGGGTATACAATTGTTGGTTTTGTTTTCTTTTAGAAAGGGAGAAAGTAAACTTAGAAAGGACATGTAGTAAATTCTTTTGGCTAATGATGAGGGTCCATTCAAAGTCTGTGGTAGTGTATCGCATGGTAGAGTAAGAATTTCCAGCAATCTTTACTTGCTAGGCTCAGATTAAAAGGCAGCTATAACTTTGCAACCAGAGTTGGTGCTTTATCAGTCAATTGGACAAGGGAGAGTAAATCAAAGATGTTGCTATTCAGAGCAGTGATTATGAAGATGGTCAATGTGTTCTAATTTAGTAAACAAGGAAGCAAATGCTTGGAAAGTGTGATAGAACATGTGCCGAGGCCAAAGAATTAGCAGAGTAAAGGCCCTGGTTTCAGTAACACTGAAGGTTAAAATGATTAGTTAAATAATGGAATATTTGGAACTGAGATTTTTGGTGGCCATGTGGCTTTACTGGTGACTACTAAGGTCCAGTATGTGATCAAAGACAAGATGACCGAAATAGGATAAAGGAAAAGGAAGTGAGGTGGCCAAAGAGCTGCCGATTCAAAATGTGGCATGGGCTTTACATGCTGGTGTTAAAATCACTGGGAATGAGTACCAGAAAAGGGGGAAGGGAATGACAGTGAACCAGGAACTCAATTTTTCAGTGAACACAGTGGAGAGTTTGTAGACATTTGACACTGGTGTGTCACAACAATTTGGAGATTACAGCTAAGTGGTCTGAAGTTCAAAAGAGCAGTAACATTTTGAGGGAGGTAGAAGTGGAAATGGTTTGGCAATAATGATGGGGGTTGTGAAGGAACATGAAAAGAATAGTGACCTTCACCTGCAAGCAGAGTCAGTGTCTGTCAGGGAGAGTGATGTTTGGGTAAAGGGAAGGAGAAGGGAGAGAGAAGTTGGTAATACGAGAAAATTTTGTAATCCCAGAAGAAGAGTTCCAGATAGATTTCTTCAGGGGAAAAAATGGGAAATGTTTATGGTACTTTGGAGGTTGTGTAAAGTACAGTGGGTATCAGAAGTCTCAAGATAATGGATGACCTGGAGGCTGGGATATCCAACAGAATTGAGACAGAAAGGGAAATAACTAGTATTACGTTCCTTAAAATGCCCTTCTTTTTTGATCAACACTAATACTTAAAAATCATCTGAGCAGGTTCTGCTTTATATATATGTTTAAAATTATTTATATTCAATGTATAGGTATAGCTTTACTAGCTTTTGTAGACTTTATAAATTATACATCAAATGGATCAGACGTGGTAGGTAGTTCACACCTATAATCCCAGCACTTTGGGAGGCCAAGGTGGCAGGATTGCCTGAAGCCGGAAGTTTGAAGCCAGCTTAGGCAATACAGTGAGACCTCATCTCTACCAAAAAAAAAAAAAAAAAAAGTCAAGAGTGGTGGCAGGTGCCTGTAGTCCCAGCTATTCAGGTGCCTGAAGTGGGAAGATCATCTGAGCCCATGAGTTCAAGGTTACAGTGAGCTATGATCAAGATCATTCCACTGTTTCCCAGCCTGGGTGACAGTGAGATTCTGTCTCAAAATAATCAATCAGTCAATCAATCATACGTATAATTGAACGAAAAGTGTTGAGAAAAAGATTAATTTTTAATGTACAAATTTAAAACAACAATTATTTTTCTCGTTTGCACAATAAACTGAGGAATAGTACTACATTGAAGAAAGATTTTAAAATTCGTCTGGAACCATGAATTATTCTTTGGGCATAGGGAATGCTCAAGGAGTGGGAGAGTCAGGCTAAAGCTCTGCAGCTGCACTAAACATCAGCAGCAAGCTAACACTGGGAAGCCCTTCTCCAGGGATGCAAATGTAACTCAGGAAAATTTTATATTCGATCGTTTAGACAAAATATGTTTAGAGGAAATGACTTTGAATTGTCTATTATGCCATCTTCAACTTGGCTTCTCAACTAGAATAAATGTTGCTATTAGGACTAGAATTGTTTTAAAAAGTAGTTAATAAATGACTTGTACAGTGTGCTTTCTGTTTTGATCTCCAGGTACCCTCAACTCAATCTCGTTTTTGCCTGCAGAAGCAGTTGGATGAAGGATCTAGGCTTGAACCATGGCATTTAGCTTTCTGAATTAATAGTTGTTAGATGAGGGTTTTTTTTTTTTTGTTTTTTGTTTTTTTGGTTTTTTTTTTTTTAACAAGAAGCTAAAGAAGATTGAAATGCAATGACGAAAAATTGATTCAGAGGTGGAAGATATAATTGTTTTCAATGGAACACCTTCTGTCCACTATATAGGATCTACTGAATGTTCACATGGCTGGCTATAAGTGCCATTCCAGACTAGAGACTATGTGGGCAAAAAATCTTTCTTCTATTCATTTTGTATTTTCTCAGGTCCCTTCCAAAGGACCTGAGAAAATAATTATTTTTATTATTGCTCAATAAATTAGCATACATTTGGTTTGGAATTTAAAAAATTAAAGACATCTTAAAAAATTAAATATCATATTGCCACACTGGAATGGTTGTCTCACCCAGCATCATCTCTTCTAGTGACTGGATCCTGTTCTTTCTGAAAATGACTCATTTCTGATAACAGTAAAACTGTAGCTCAGAATGCAAGCCAAGACCTGCCTATCAGGTCTTGGTCACAAGTGGGTCATTGTCCTATCCAGGACAATCAGGATTGTTCCTTGGAATTTTCACACATGATTTTAGCCAAAAAACTGAGAAGAAATTCTAAGATTTTCTAATGCACACTTGACTTTTCTTTCCAGCAGCCAAACTGTGTGAAGCTGAGCCTGGAGCTGCTGATGGCCATGATTCCTGAGTTATAAAATGTCGCAACATAAAATGCACAATAAATCAAGACCAAAAACATTTAGAAACTATGACAAATGAATGAAAATTAAGTGGTGAAATGACATTATGTTCTTCTATTTGATTCCACTTATGTGAATTTTTAGACTAGGAAAACTAACTTATTTTGATCAAAAGTAGACCTATGATTTCTTGGAGGCTTGATTTGCAGTAAACGTGCAGAAAGGGGTTAACATAAGCAGGCAGGAGACGCTGATCTTTATAACGGCCTGCTTGCAAGGTTGATCTTGGCTAGCATCTAGAAACGTATATTTCAAGAGAGTTCCCACCATTGCCTCATAAGAACGATTCATTGTCCTAAACTATTTGTTCAAACAATAAACCTAAACTATTTGTTCAAACAATCAGTTTATCCTGAATATCTGTTTTTCTTGAAGTCTAAAATTTTTATACAGAGTAGGAAAAGTGTGTACTATGTAATCAACTCTAACAAAATCCATGGACTCTGAGTCTCTCAGAAGCCTCCTTGGTAGACAGCACTTCATACTTGCCATTAGAAGTTGCTACTGGGTGAATTAAGATCAGCTGGTACGACTCCAGTGGGATAAGATTCTTGGATGCTTGCACCTGGTTTCTTCCGGATATTGCTGGATGCACCTTTTCTCTTTGCTGATTTCGCTTTTTATCTGTTTTCCATAATAAATCACTGCCATGACTATGCCTGTATGCTGAGTCGTGGGAGCACTCCTAGCAAATCATCAAACCTGGGGATGGTCTCGGGACCCCTGGTACAGCACAAAGAAACGTTTTATCTCAATAGAAGTGTGATTTATGTGGCTGCATTCAATTGTCAAAATTCATTGAATTGTGTACTTAAGATCTGTATATTATACCCAATAAAATTATTTTGAGCAAAAAATGATTAATACATTTGTTAAAAAATAAGATTATGTGAAGTGTTATTCTTTAGTTGCATGACCTGTCAAAAGAAAACCTGAAATGCCATGACACAAAGGACAGTGTTCCAAAGACAGATTATTGCATCGTCTGTTGAATGAATTACATAACCTCTGGAAGGGCCGCTGCAATTTCTCAACCCACGGAACCTATGGAAATGGTAACATTCAAGTAGTCCTGACAGACCTCTTACTCCACTTGGCCATGTGGTTATTTAGAGAAAAACTTAGCATTGCATTTGAATAATGTATATTTTCAACTTTTCTAAGGTAAGAGAGGTGAGGGGTCAGGGCTTAAAAGTTGTGGGAAGACATGGCCTGATTTGATCCATACCTTTTATACCAGTTTTCCAGCTGCCAGGTGATGGGGGCATTTCATGATTTCTCAACAAACTATCCCAGGCATGGCAACTCTTCCAGTGGACAGGACCTTGTTATCACATTAAGATCTACTAAGACTTATTATATGAGATTCTTCTTTGCAAATTCTAAATGAAATTAAGATCAGTGAGCATTCCAAGATAGCTACATCATAGTTTATTCTTCTCATAGGTATTGCAGTGGAAAAGGTTCTATCATCAAAAAACAGAAATCCTTAATGTAATAATTCTCAGAAGCATTAATGTATTAGCATGAAATGTGATTATTCAAGATAGATAAAATAATTTGGTGTTTACCAACCCTTGTTTTTCTCAGACATAGAGCCCCATGGGGCTCTTTTCGGAATCTATTTCTTGAGGAAGAGATAACATATTGCCAAAGAGAAAAATATTTGCCTTTATTTCTAGTTTTTTTAAATTAAAGTCAACAATAATATAAATTTGAATTATGAACTGAATTTAATAGTTACATGATAAAACTAGTATGCAAAATGTGGTATATTTTTGTACATTACAAATTAGAAAATGAAGTTAATACTAACTTTTAAAAGAAAAGCAAGACAGTTAGATGTCTACGTTAAAACAGATTTCTCATTTCACTGACTTTCATTAAGTTTAGGGTAGCAGCTGAGGCCTTGCTAATGCTCAAATCCTCTTCTCATTGGTATGTATAGTTGAATGAGAAATTTTCAGGTGTCAGATGGGTTAACAGTAAGAAGATCTTTTCCTGCTGTGTTTGCTTAATTAGAGTTGGTACTTCCAGATGTTATCTACTGGTATGCAAGAAGTTTCACCAAACACTGAGGGAAAACGTATTTTACACATGTTTTTAGCTCATGTATTTAATTTAAACTACCTCCTATAATATCTTGCCCTCCAACTTGTATACAGAATGTTGTGTTTCAGTATAAAATACTGAAAACCAAATGGAAACTTCTAGAATGCAATAATTTTATATAACACACAGAAAAAAATTATTAGTCTAAAGATCAGTTCATCATTCACTGTACCAAAAGATGGTAGAAAGAAGCCTCATAAAAATTCAGAGATAAGGTTATATATTAGACAGAATAAATCTAGAGCAAAAATAATTTTTTCCCAGAAAGTTTCAAAAGTCAGTGAGAAGTGACAGGATTGATTAGAAATTTAAGAACCTAGAAGTGTCCTACAAAGTGATGGCTATGAGCTGTCATGTCATGATGTCATGTTTTTAAGTCTTAGGAACTTCTGTGAACACATGATAAAAGGAAATGGACCACATTACTTTTAAGTAAATCACTTATTTTATGATGCAATATATATTTTGAGCATAGTAATACCACAAATCTATTTGAATAATCATATTTGTAAAATCCCTAGAATTTTAAAGATATGTAAGTTTCATGTTTTATAACTACCTCTTACAGTCCAAAAAGTAAGTTTACATAAATTTTCATCCAGGCGAGAGCTGTGGACTTCCAGGATTTGTGGAATGATTAGTTCAGTGGATTTTAATGGTCACAAAAGGAGGAAATGATGTGTGAAATAACCAAAATGTACCAATTTGGAGCTTACAGAAAACCATGCAATCTATAATACACAGATATCATGCTTTCCATTCAATTTACTAATTCTTTCCAGTGACATGCTGCTGCCTGTGTGACACAGCTGCTGGCCTCTTATTTAAGGCACTGAAATGCCTGGAACTGATGATGCAGACGCTTAGCCCACGCAATGCTTAGCTCCATTTAATAATTATGCATTGACAAGTGATAATGCAATCTAGCCATTATGGAAATTAAGCTATCTTAATGATGAGTGATGAGACAGATGATGGATGATTTTGGGTGACAGAATCATGATATTACTGCCTATTTTATAACTGCCTATAGATAGGCACAAATTCTTAACATGATACTCATTAGCTTTCTTTGTTCAAGCAATGAAACTTGCAATATGCTTGCAGTTATTAGAAATATATTGAAGCCCATATGTGAAGGTAGACACAATCTTTCTTGGATCCTCAATGTGAAAATCAGATTGCATACATCGTCTTTACTACCCCTCAGAAGTGTAAATTTTGGAGGTAGTCACTGCACCCGCAAATTTACAAGATGGTAACTCCCAAATAACTAAATCAAAATTCTATTCTGCCTGAATGGTACCTATGACAGATGTCAATTCACCTGTCATAAGTACCTTGTACAGGATCCCACCAAAGTACAGAGGCAACATTTGTAATTACCTTATATATTATTAATTGGCTTCACTATATGATTATGGTCACAAAAGATTTTTGCTTAAGAATGATGTCCTTGAATAAGTGTATTTGTGCCCAAATAATTTCAAACATGGCTGGGTGCGGTGACTCACTCCTGTAATCCCAGCACTTTGGGAGGCCAAGGCGGGCAGATCACGAGGTCAGGAGATCTAGACCATCCTGGCTAACACGGTGAAACCTATTTCTACTAAAAATACAAAAAAACTAGCCGGGCGAGGTGGCGGGCACCTGTAGTCCCAGCTACTCGGGAGGCTAAGGCGGGAGAATGGCGTAAACGCGGGAGGCGGAGCTTGCAGTGAGTGGAGATTGCGCCACTGCACTCCAACCTGGGCGACAGAGCGAGACTCCGTCTCAAAAATAAATAAATAAATAAAAAGAATTTCAAACATTACATCAATCCTTCCAATATCAACAAATTGTATTATACTGGTGAAAGAACATTTTAAATCAAAATCTATGTAGGTACAGAACAGTGACCCACTAATAAGTCCACAAAACTGTTCTTGTGCATGCGCACACCTAGTTGAAACTTGGGGATTGTACAAGGCCAACTACTCTGTAAAGGTGCATTTTTCACTGTGCTCTCTTATTACATGTTGGATAGCATAAAGTATGGCAATTATCACACTGATTTATTTTATTTTATTTTTGAGATGGAGTTTCGCTCTTGTTGCCCAGGGTGGAGTGTAATGGCGTGACCTCTGCTCACCAGCAACCTCCGCCTTCTGGGTTCAAGCAATTCTCCTGCCTCAGCCTCCCGAGTAGCTGGGATTACAAGCATGCGCCACTATGCCTGGCTAATTTTGTATTTTCAGTAGAGACAGGGTTTCTCCATGTTGGTCAGGCTGGTCTCGAAATCCCGACCTCAGGTGATCCGCCCACCTCGGCCTCCCAGAATGCTGGGATTACAGGTGTGGGCCACTGCGCCTGGCCCGATTTTTTTTTTTTTTTAAAAACAAAGTCTCGTGCTCTCGCCCAGGCTGGAGTGGCAATGGCACGACCTCGGCTCACTGCAACCTCCGCCTCCTGAGTTCAAGTGACTCTCCCACTACTTAGCCTTCCAAGTAGCTGGGACTACAGACCCACACCACTACGCTTGGCTAATTTTTTATATTTTTATTACAGACGGGGTTTCACCATGTTGGCCAGGCTGGTCTCGAACTCCTCACCCCTCTTGTGATCCGCCCGCCTCGGTCTGCTAGAGTGCGGGGATTACAGGCGTGAGTCACTGCGCCCAGCCGCACACCAAGTTTTGGCTATCGGTTAGACTGTTTTCCTCCACAACTACATTGAAAAATTACTTTAGAGAAAGACCAAGTTTTATTCTTTTTCAAAAAATGTGATTTCAGTAAGCAGCATAGTACCTTGTACACAGAAGATGACAATTTAATGTAACTGAGTAAAATGGATAAGAAAATGGATAAAAATTATCATATGTTCTTCAGAAAAATCCTACAGCTTGACTTTCCTTCATACAGTTAAAGGGCTACTTTTGTTTTTGAGTGGCTCAGGTAACTCCTGACTTATGTGCTTCTGTCACACAACTGACACACCAAATAAACAACGATGACCTGAAGCACAAACGAGTAGTAAAGAGCAGAGAGAAGAGGAAGGTCAACATTGGAAGAAGGGGTGATATATGAGTTTCCTGTTTATTTGGCTTTTAGCCAGAGGGCAGACTGCTGTGGCTTCCATGTAGTGTGAAAATTCTCCAAGTAACCGGCAGCAGTTTCGGCTTGAAGAATCAAAGGAAGGAGTTTGGGGCAACTCACGGCCACTAGAAAGTGATTTTTTAAAGTCCTAAAAGGAGAGACAACTTATGGAGTTTCTCAAGATCTGTAAATAAATATTGACCATGATTCAGGTTGACTCCAGAATCGGGTATGTGCTGTACAGACTTAAAGCAGTCCAGCTAAGTATAAAAGAACTGTACTGAGTTTGGAGATATTGCCGAAGAAACAGTTTATAGTTAAAATTCAAGCAGGTTAATTGCCCTTATAACAAAAACTTAAACACTCTTTGGGGACAATAGCAGAATTCAAAATTTCAATCGCATAATATTCACAACATCCAGCTTACTATCCAAACTTCCTTTATATAAGAAGAATAAAAAAACATATGATCCAGTATCATGTAATAAGACTATCAATAGAAAGCAACTCCCAAATGACACAGATATTGGACTTCAAAGAGAAGGATTTTTAAATGTCTATTTTAAATATACTCAAAAAGTAAAGAAAAATATACTTGTAATAAATGAACACAGAGCAAAATTCAGATGATAAATAAAAATATTTAAAAATTCTAAAACCAAATGATAAGGTACCTGAAATTTAAAATTCACAAGATGAACCCGATCACAAGTAGATGATAGAGGAGAGACGACTAGTAAACCTGAAGATACAAAAAATAGAAATTATCCAAGTCAAAAAGAGAGAGGTAAACTTGAGAAAAAGAATGAACAGAGCCTGTGAGACAATTATCTAATATCCTAACATATGAGAAAAAGTAGTTGCAGAGAGATATGAAAGAATTTGGCAGAAATAATGGTTGAAATTTTCTCAAGTTAGGTGAAAAACATTAGTGTTGAAGAAGAATAGACACAGTTGTCCCTCTGTATTCATGGGGGATTAGTTTCAGAGCTCCTCTGTGAATGTTAAAAATCATAGATACTTCAGTCCCTGATATAAAATGGGCAAAGTATTTGCATATAACCTATGCATATCCTCCTATACAGTTTAAATCATCTCTAGATGACTTATGATACCTAGTAAAATATAAATCCTATGTAAATAGTTGTTGCATTTTTTTAGGGAATAATTTTTTTAAAAGGATGTACATGTTCAGTGCAGATGAAATTTTTCCTGAATATTTTTGATCTGTAGTTGGTTGAATCCATCAATGTGGAACACATGGTTGGCCTACTGCACAAAGCCCGACTGTACAAAGAAAAGCATGCTTAGGCATACCACAATCAAAGTATTGAAAAAAGATAAAGAGAAAATATTGGAATTAACCACAAAAAATAATATACTGGGGACTTGTGATTTGAAGAAATCCTGACTTAGAAACCATAGCTACCAGAAGACATTGCAACGGTATCATCAAGTGAAGAAAAAAGAGAGAGATATCAATCCAGAATTCTATACACAAAGTATTCCTCAACAATGAAAGCAAAATAAAGATACATTCAGCTAAATTCAAATTAGGATAACTTATTGCCATAAATTTAAGTTGCAGGCACTACACGAAATTTTAAAAGAAAAGTTTTTAACTGAAGAAAAATAAAGGCTTAGGGAAAATTTGTTTTTCAGAAAGGAGTGAAAAATGTCAGAAACAGTAAACAATGAGGGGAATATAAATATATATTTTTTAATTTTCCTTAAAATGCATAGTACAGATCAAACTAAACTTATATCATTATCTTAGTTGTTTGTAATATACATAGATATAATACATATGGCAATTATGACATAAAAGATAAAGATTAAATGGACCTGTAAGTTTGCAAGGTTTCTACATTTTATGTATGTCATGGAATACTAATTCTAAGTATGTTTTGAAAAGTTAAGGATATATATTGTAATCTCTAGAGCACTAAAAAAGTACTCTACAATATATATTGCTATTTAAAACACATATTCTAAATATATATTGTAATCTGAAGCACTAAAATATAATGCAAAACTCCAAGACACAGATCATTATCAAAGTAAAAATTAACTATTTAATAATGACCAAAAGATCAACTTGTGAATAGCAATCATAAATTTGTAAGCACATAATAATAGAGCTTTCAAAAAAATTGGTGACAAAATTGACAGGATTAAAGGAGGAAACAGATAATAAAATTGGAAATTACTTAGTATAATATAAGCAAATTGAATCCAGAAATGTGAAAGAAAAGTTAATACATCATGACCAACTAAGTAGCGTTTATCACAAGAATGCAAGTTTGATGTAATATTTAAAAATCAATCAATGAAATTTACCTCATTAGTAGAATAAAGGAGAGAAACTGTAACATCATTTCAGTAAGTGTACAAAAGCATTTGAAAATAATTCTGTATCTATTCATGATGAAACTATCAGTAAACTAGAAATAGGAATAGTCTAAATGGCATCAACAATAAAGCAGTTATGGGGGATATTAGCAAGCTGGTAGCATAGGAATTTTCAATCTTGACTCCATTCTATGAAAAGTAGCAATAATCCACAGGATAGAATGTCTCTTAGAAAGTTCCAGTACTTATATACAAGCTTGAGACAAATGCATGGTGTCTATATTTATATTTATATAAAAATATATAAAATAAAAATTTTAAAATCTGATAGGAGAGATAGATTGTAATACAAAAATAGTAGGAATTTTCAACACTATACTTCCAACAATAGACAGATTATCCAGACTAAAAAAATTAATAAGAAAACATTGGAATTTAACAATACTTTAGACCCAATGGATCTAAAAAACATATACACTTAACATGCCATTCAACAGCAACAGTCTCACATCCAGGTCATGCTGATGCAAGAGGTGGGTTCCCATGGTCTTGGGCAGCTCTGCCCAGGTGGCTCTGCAGGGTACAGCCTCTCTCCTGGCTGCCTTCATGGGCTAGCATTGAGTGGCTGTGGCTTTTCCAGGTGCATAGTGTAAGCTGTTAGCGGATCTACCATTCTGGGGTCTGGAGGATGACGGCCCTCTTCTCACAGCTCCACTAGGTGGTACCCCAGTAGAGACTCTGTGTGGGAACTCTGACCCCACATATCCCTTCCACACTGCCCTAGAAGAAGGTCTCCATGAGAGCCCCGCCCCTGCTGAAAACTTCCGCCTGAATATCTAGGCGTTCTATACATCCTTTGAAATCTAGGCAGAGGTTTCCAAATCCCAGTTCTTGACTTCTCTGCACTGCAGTAGTCTCAACACCATGTGGAAGCTGCCAAGACTTAAGGCTTGCACTCTTTGAAGCCACAGCCCAAGCTCTACTTTGACCCTTTCAGCTAGGGCTGGAATGGCTGGTACACAGGGCACCAAGTCCCTAGGCTGCACACAGCATGTGGACACTGGACCCAGCACAGGAAACCACTTTTTCTTCCTCTGGGTCTGTAATGGGAGAGGCTGCCATGAAGACCTCTGATATGCCCTGGAAACATTTTCCCTATTATCCTGGGGATTTACATTTGACTCCTCATTACTTATGCAAATTTCTGCAGCTGGGTTGAATTTCTTCTTAGAAAGTGAGATTTTATTTTCTATTGCATTGTCAGGCTGCAAATTTTTCTGAACTTTTATGCTCTTCTTCTCTTATAAAACTGAATGCCTAGCTGGGTGCAGTGACTCAGGCCTGTAATCCCAGCACTTTGGTAGGCTGAGGCAGGTGGATCACGAGGCCAGGAAATTGAGACCATCCTGGCCAACATGGTGAAACCCTGTCTCTACTAAAAATACAAAAATAAGCTGGGTGTGGTGGCGCATGCTTGTAATCCCAGCTACTCAGGAGGCTGAGGCAGGAGAATCACTTGAACCCAAAGGCAGTGGTTGCAGTGAGCCAAGATCATGCCACTGCACTCCAGCCTGGATGACAGAGTGAGACTGTCTCAAAAAAAAAAAGAAAGAAAGAAAGAAAGAAAAAAAGAAATCTGAATGCCTCTAACAGTACCCAAGGCACTTCTTAAATATACTGCTGCTTAGAAATTCCTTCCCCCAGATACCCTATATCATCTGTCTCAAGTTCAAAATTCCATGTATCTCTAGGGAAGGGGCAAAATGCCACCACTCTCTTTTCTAAAACATAACAAGAGTCACCTTTGCTCCATTTCCCAACAAGTTCCTCATCTCCATCTAAGACCACCTCAGCCTGGATTTCTTTGTCCATATCACTATGAGCACTTCAGTCAAAGCCATTCAACAAGGTTCTAGGGAGTTCCAAACTGTCCCACATTTTCCTATCTTCTTCTGAGCCCTCCAAACGGTTCCAATCTCTGCCTGTTACCCAGTTCCAAGGTTGCTTCCACATTTTTGGATATCTTTTCTTTTCAGCAGTGCCCTACTCTATTGGTACCAATTTACTGTATTAGTCCATTTTCACGCTGCTGATAATGACATACCCGAAGCTGGGTAATTTACAAAAGAAAGAGGTTTATTGGACTTAGTTTCACAAGGCTGGGGAGGCCTCACAATCATGGCAGAAGGCAAGAAGGAGCAAGTCACCTCTTACGTGGATGGTGGCAGGCAAAGAGAGTTTGTGCAGGGAAACTCCCCTTTTTAAAACCACCAGATTGCATGAGATTTATTTGCTATTATGAGAATAGCACAGGAAAGACCTGCCCCCATGATTCAATTACTTGCTACTGGGTCCCTCCCACAACATTCAAGATGATATTTGGGTGGGGACACAGCCAAACCATATCGGTAACCATAGTTTCTGAGTTAATGCACACTTTTAAAAAGCCGCCTTTTCTCAAGTACTTTAAGATTTTTAGTTCCAATTCTAAAAACATAAAAAATTCGTAATTCACACTTTTTTTTACTGCAGTCATTGTAGATATTACTCCACTGTTACATATTATTAGATGATAGTGCACAGAACCTGGGAGGAGCCTGGTTTTTGCCCTTTTGTACATTATCTAACTTTATTTCCTTTTCTTTTATTGCCTTGAGATTCATAATGATTTTTATTTTACTTTTCAAATCTGGTGAGTAGCGTAAGAAGGCACTCATTATAGATAACTGTGCATCAATTTTATGAGAGATATTGGAGTATTTTTCTTTCTTTCTTTTTTTTTTTTTTTTTTTTTTTTTTTTTGAGACGGAGTCTCGCTCTGCCGTCCAGGCTGGAGTGCAGTGGCCGGATCTCAGCTCACTGCAAGCTCCGCCTCCCGGGTTCACGCCATTCTCCTGCCTCAGCCTCCCGAGTAGTTGGGACTACAGGCGCCCGCCACCGCGCCCGGCTAGTTTTTTGTATTTTTTAGTAGAGACGGGGTTTCACCGTCTCTACTAAAGCCCGGATGGTCTTGATCTCCTGACCTCGTGATTCGCCCGTCTCGGCCTCCCAAAGTGCTGGGATTACAGGCTTGAGCCACCGCGCCCAGCCGGAGTATTTTTCATTTGTAGACTTGAATCTTTTTTTTTAATAAAGTTTCTTTGAGAAAGACCTTTAAGATATCTGATTAGAAGCAACTGGTACTTTCCTCTTCTACAAATAAGAACCAAAATTCTAATCACACTTTGAGTAGATTATCTAAGAGAGAACACTGGAGTTCAACAGAGAAATGACAGGAAACATTTAAAGCAAGGAAAGAGAGGAAACCAAAACAGCCTGCTTTGCTGGGACAAGTAGGGATCCTGGAGAGGTTCTATATTGTGTGGAAAGGGGGAGTGGCCTGCCCAAAATCCATATTCCCACCATGGACTCCCATGCTCCTAGCTACATGAGAGACTCTCGACCTTTGGGAACCCTGAAGCTAACAAAGGGAGTCCCCTAGACACTGCATGAAGGCATTGCTCCAGTGAGGGAGTTCATGCTGGGTACCACACCTCCACAAGCCCTAAGCAGCTACAACAAGGCACCATACAGACAGCCCAGTCCCCTCTAGACCATGTCCTGCCCAGGAGCCCAACAACCCCTGCATTTTCACATCCCTGGAGCCTCATTGACATCCCCTGCCCACAACCACTATCATGGCTGGCTGCTTCTCTCAAGGCTGAAGCACAATCCACTGGCAACAACCCCACTTCTTTAAGCAGCAAAGCTACCATGCATTCTCATGCACCTTCAGCACAAACTCCTCCAGCAGCTGCAGGCTGCTGCCACTGAGACCAAAGCACAGTGAAATGCATGCACCTCCAACACCTGCATAAGCCTGTTGCCATTGAAAGCAACCCCACCCTTCACAGTATCTGGGCTGCAGTGCCATTGCTGTGGCCCCTACCTAAGCATTCTACTGGGTTCCTGGGGGTCACTTCACCCATGTTCACCACAATTAGCACCTGTGTGCACCACCAGGGGTTCTGAGGGCAAGTTTGCCCAGCCAGGACCTAACCACCCTGTAAGTGCCTGAGCATGCCCCCTGGCAGCCTGCAGACCAACCAGCCAAGTCCACCACCATTGGTCAAGGAACACTCTTCCCAGGGGCCTGAGGTCAAGCCCACCCCGCTTGCCATTACCACAACAGCTGGCACCCACAACTGCTGGTTACCATACGTGTGCCACCTGTGGGCCTGGAGACCAGCTCACTCAGCCTGTTGCAACCACTGCCAACACCGAAGTGAACTTCTTGTGAGCCAGAAAATTGTCCCATCCCTGCTATTGCCCTTGTTCTTGTCACACCCACTGCCCAGGGGCCTGAGGACTTGTCCATCTACCTAGCTGTCTTCTGCCATTACTAGCACCCAAGCAAGTCACTAGGAAGCCCCAAAATTGACCCTCTTGGACCTACTAACATTGATAACAACTTATACCACCCCGGGGCTCAAGAATAGGCCCATTTCATAATCCTGTACCCACCAAAACTTTATCACAGCTTCCACTAACAATTGTACCCTAGACCAATGGGAAAATAACAGATATCATCGATGTTGTTTATAGCCAGGTAAATTATATTGAGACTACACTACTGCACACACTCAGAATCAAACTTAAAGTATGTTACCCAATGAACACCAAAAATACATCTTCAGAAATATGTCCTCCCCTTAAAAAGTAAATTCAAAAGCTAAGAAGGGTGACTGTTATACCAGATGTGCAGATACCAACATAAAGACACAAGAAACATGAAAAAGTAAGAAAACATTACACCTTGAAAGGGTCACAATAATTGTCCAGCAACAGAGTCCAATAAAACAATTATAAAATTTCAGAAAGAGAATTCAAAATAATGACATTAAAGAAGTTCAGGAAGGTACAAAACAATACAGAAAAAAAATACAAATAAATCAGGAAAACAATTCAAGACACGAATGGGAAATTTACCAAAGAGGTGATAAAAGAAGACCAAACAGAAATTCTGGAATTGAAGAATTAATTAAATAAAATAATAAGACATTCAAAATCTTCAACAATAGACAAGATCAAGCAGAATAAATAATTTCAGAACTGGAAGACAAATCTTTTGAAATAATACAGACAAAAAGTAAGCAAAAAGAATAAAAGAGAATGAACAAAACCTATGTGACATATAGGACACCATAAAGTGACCAAATATTTAGGGTCCCAGAAGGTGAAGAGAAAAATAAAAGAA
Source organism: Macaca mulatta (assembly GCF_049350105.2). Lineage (NCBI taxonomy): Eukaryota > Metazoa > Chordata > Mammalia > Primates > Cercopithecidae > Macaca > Macaca mulatta. The sequence continues at coordinate 13,229,434 of NC_133411.1, forward strand.
ATAGAAAACCTATTTAACAAAACTGTCCCCAAGTCTAGGAAGAGCATCAGACTTTGAGATACAGGAAGCTCAGAGACTGGCAGATACAATTTTTTGAAAACGGTGTCATCTGTTGTAAATTATAGTCAAACCGTCAAAAGTCAAAGGCAGAGAGATAATTCTAAAAATAGAAAGAGAAAAGTATCTGGTCATTTATAAGGTATCCCCCATGAGGATAACTGTGATATTCTCAGGAGAAACCTTGTAGGCCAGGAGAGAATTGGATGATACATTTGAAGTATTAAAAGAAAAAACTTCCAGTCAAGGCTATTATACTCCATAAAGTTATATTTCTTAAATGAAGGAGAAATAAAGTCTTTCCCAGACAGGTGAAAGCTCAGGGAATTCATCACCACTAGACAGGCTCTGTAAGAAATGCTTAAGGGAGTTCTATACGTGGAAGTGAAAGAATGATATCTGCCACCATGAAAATGCATCAAAGTATAAAACCCATTGATAGAACAAACACACAAACGATAAAGAAAGGACTCAAAACAGGAAATCACCAAACCAAAAAGGTAAACAGTAAGACAGAAAAAAAGAGACAAAGGAGGTACATACAACCTGAAATCACTTAATAAAATGACAAGAACAAGCTCGTACATACCAATAATAACCTTGAATGTAAATGGATTAAGCTTTCCACTTAAAATACATAGGCTGGCAGGATGAATTTTATTTTAATTGGTCCACCTATATGCTGCCTACAAGAAAGTCATCTCACCGTTAAAGACACATAGACTGAAAGTAAAGGGATAGAAAATATTTTCCTTATAAACAGTAAAAAAAAGTGAGCAAGAGTAGCTATACTTATATAAAACAGACTTTTTGTCAAAAAGAACAAAAAGGGACAAGGTTATTATATAATGATAAAGGGATTAATTCAGCAAGAGGACATAATTTTAAACCTATATGCACCCACCACTGGAGTATCCACATATATAGAGCAAATACCAGCAATCAAGAAAGAGTAATTTTGGAAACTGTACAAAAAGATGAAAGTTAAACAATATACACTTGGATAACCATCGGGTCAAGAAAGAAATTAAGGAGGAAATACGAAAATTTATTGAAACAAATGAATATAAAACCACAATGAGATATCATTTTGCCCCAGTTAGAATGTCTATTATTTAAAAAAAAAAAAAAAAAAAAAAGCAAAGAATGCTGGCAAGGATGTGGAGAAAAGGGAACTTGTATACACTGTTGGTGAGAATGTAAATTAATACGGCTACTACGAAAAACAGTGTGTAGATTTCTGAAAAAACTAAACATAAATACCATATAATTCCAGAATTTATCCAATGGAAAAGAAAATCAGTATATCAAAGGGACACTTGCTCTTGCAAGTTGATTGCAGTATTATTCACAATAGCTAAGACATGAAATCAATTTAAGTGTCCATCCACAGACTAACAGGCAAAGAAAAGGTTCTATACATACACAATGGAATATTATTCAGCCACAAAATAGAATGAAATAATGTAATTTGCAGCAAAAAGGATGAAACTGGAAATCATCCAGGCGCAGGAAGACAAATATTGCATGTTCTCACCCATATGTGGGAGTTAAAAATATCTTATGAAGGTAAACCATAGAATTATAGATACCAGAGGATGTGAAGGGTATGTTGGTGTGTGTGTTGGGAGAAGGGGATAAAGAGAGGTTGTTTAATGGGTAAACACATTATTAGATAGAAGGAATAAGTTCTAAGATTCAACAGTGTGACTGTCATCCAGTCCCCTCATGAGGCCCATCATGAGGCCCCTCGTGAGTTCATCTAGCCATAATTACCTCCCAAGACCCTACCTACTAATAGCATCACGTTTGAGGTCAGTATTTCAGCAGAAGAATTTTTGGGGGACACAAACATTTAGTCTGGTGCCAGAAGGTAAGTGCATACAGGAGACTAGGAAAATAAAGATATTTGAATTATTTCCAAGATTTTGACCTTGATTACTAAAAACATAGTGGTACCGCGAACAGCCATAATTATATGGGAGAAGGGGAGTAAATTCAGATTTTATATGTTAAGTTTGTGTTGCCCACACGAACTTATGGTGTACTCCACAATAACCAGGCAAATATACAAGACTGGGGCTCCCAGGAACTGGCAGGGATGATGCGGGGAGATGGCCTTGCTGTGAGCCAGTCAGAATCAAAGGAGACTGTAGAGTGAGAAGAAAAGGGTCTAATGAAGAAACTGACAGAAACCTAAATATCTTGAAGGGGGGAGGAAAAAAGCTCTTAACTGATATGACTGTTTGTTAAAATAAAATTTAAGAAATATATCTACTATTTACTAAAATCTCATGTCAAGTAGTATAAAATAAATAATGATGGCAAAGTTGTTTTATATGCATTCACAAATGTAATAGATTTTCAGAGGTAGATTTGACATTTGGGTAGAGCCTGTCTGGCAAACAGTGGGAAAGAGAAAAGTATTTTTGGTTGGGAAAGGAGTAGGAGCAAATAAATACAGGGAGGAAGTTATGCAAAATTATCCTAGAATGATTAATATTTTGAATGTAAGTTTGCTAGAATATATAAAAGGGAAAAAAGATACTAATGGAGAACAGATTTGGAAAAAGCAATGGAATTTGAATTGTGTAATTTAGATATTAGTTAAACAAGGAAGATTTTTGCTACACATTGTAAATTCAGATAACTGCATGATTTGTCTTGATAATTAATTTAACCACTGCTTCATGTGACGGACTGCAAAACCCTTTTTAGCGCACTGTTCACTTCCATGATAATATCACTGCTTAAGAATCTTGGAAGTGAATTAAAATCTAAATTTAAAGACACAGAAATCTGATTTTTGCCAATAGTATCATGTTTATATTCAAAGGAGAGTTATGAATAGTTTTATTCTCCAGAGATTGATTGGCTTAGCATGGTAGATAATATTCTCAAGACCACTGCTGCATCTCAAAAGTAATTTAGCATATTTAGTATGATGTTTCATAGCACACCAAAAAAATACATTTTGGCTAGCTTTTTATTCTTTAACATTAAAATGTGTATCACTTTTATGAATCCTTACACATTGTGCTTTAATCATGCAATTCTATATTTTAATAAATTCCTATGTATTTATAGAAGGAGTATCAGAATTCAAAAGGTGTAACATTTTTATTCTTGCAGCACCAAATTGAAAGACTTGAGAGCTTAAATGTTTAAGACTCTAAAGGTTCTTTTTATCTATTTATTGTCACTGTAGTTCTATAACTAGGTCACAGGGAAAAGCATGTCATTTTAGCACAAAATATTAGACAGGCAGTATATTTGTTTGCACATTAAATCTTACATGCATCTGGAACAAAGCCTGAAGCACAACACCTTTGGGAAAATGTACAGTTTAACTAAATCAGTGAAATGTATTAAATGGATATTGACAAGCATTTCGAGTAGCATTAACATTCAGTTTTAGATAACACCTATAAAATGAATGCTCAAAAGTGTAAAATACTTAGAATCTTTGATTGAACAGTATTATGTAACATGTTTAAGCCAAGCTGCTTATTAAAGCCATATGCACCTGTGTATGCAAAACAAAAAATACAAAAATGGTAAATAATTCCAAGGATTTTCAAACCAATTTTGACAAGATATTCTCAAGATGATATAGGGTTATATAGGATAAAATTGTATCTGTGTAACAAGCAATTCATTTTCATGAAACAGTGGTTAATTGTACAGAAAGAATACAATATTTTCATTAAGGTCGGCAACAGGAAATTGTGCCTCATATGATGGCTATTATTTAGCATTATTATTGGAAATTTTAGATAATATGATAAAGTCAGACAAAGACATAAGAGCTAAAAGATTTAAATGGAATTATAAGTGAAATGAAATAAAGGAAATCACAAAAAATCAGGAAAATGTATAAAATACTGCCAATAATGACAGAGTTCAATAAATGTATGGATACATAACAAAGAAAAATCATTAGTATCTTTATACAAGAAATAAATGCAATAATGTTCATCTTTTAAGCCTGTTCTAAAGAGCAACAAAAACTCGATAGTCACTAGGAATATGTGTAAAATATATGCACATGTGCATGGTGCCTAGAATATATGATGCTATTGAAAGCTTTAAAGGAGAAAGGGAAGATGTACTAAACTGTCAATTCTCTACAGGTGATAAATTAATGCAACTTTTAGCCAAAGCTCAATAGGACATTTTGTGGAATATAAAAAATTGATTCTAAAAATTATTGAAAATCATCACAATATGTGGGGTATGTGGCGGGTTGTCATTTCAGGTTTCAGGGCATATTTTAAAGCTCTAATGGTTGAAGTTGAGTAAGGTATAGAAAGTGCATCATCCAAATGGAAATCATAGAAAGAAATTCATGTACAGTTCAAAGCAGATTACAGAAATACTATATTTAGTAAAAATGAGTAAGTTGCAGAATAATACAAATACTAAGGTAGCATTTATGTAATGTAGAAATAAAAATGATAATAAGTATCTTTTTATTTTTCACGCTTCTGTGCATGTAAGCATATATATTTAGATTGGGAAGTTTGTTTCTACAAAGTGGGCAGTAAAATAAAACTAATAATTGGGGATAAAATGACCTTAAGTTTATCTGTACTCTTTTCTATTTTTAAAAACAACTTTTAAAAATTATTTCATTTCTAATAAAAGGGAATGCTTATACACTGATGGTGGGAATGTAAACTACTAAAATCTGTAGGGAAAACATTATAGAGATTTCTTAAAGAACTATAAGTAGATCTACCATTGATCCAGCGATCCCACTACTGGGTGTCTATCCAAAGGAAAGCAAGTCATTATATCAAAAGGACACCTGCATGTGTATGTTTATTGCAACACAATTTTCAATTGCAAATATATGGAACCAACCTAAGTACCCATTACTCACTCATTATAATGGGTGGATAAAAAAATGGTATATATATCATGGAATCCTACAAAGCCATAAAAAAGAATGAAATAATGTCTTTTGCAGCAACTCGGATGAAGCTGGAGGCCACTATTTTAAGTAAAGTAACTCAGGAATGAAAAACCAAGTATGTTCTCACTTATAACGGGAGCTAGGCAGTGGATAGGCAAAGACATATGGGGTGATATAATGGACTATGGAAACTCAGAAGTGGAGTGGTGAGGGATAAAAAACTACATGTTGAGTACAATGCACACTGCTCAGGTGACGAGTGAACTAAAAGCTCAGACTTCACGACAATACAACTCATCTAGGTAACCAAAAACCACTCGTACCCCCAAAAATATTGAAATAAAAAATTAAAATTAAAAAATAATATAACAATAAGTGAACAAATATAAATTTGTGATTGTTGTAGAGTTTTTTTTTTTGCTACGTTTGTGCTTTGTAGAATGTTTCTTAATTTTCTCAAAGCAAAATATCATGTAGTTGTTAGAAATGACCGATGAATAAAGAGGTGTTGGTGATTCCTAGAGCAGGCTAGCTCTGTGTCCTGCTCTCAAGAATAAGAAATACACAACAGCAACAAGCATGCTCAAGTGAAACTCTCATAGATCAGCTGACAACCAACAGTGCTAGTATTGATAGATGAAAGACCAAAAAAAAAAAAAACCACACACACACACACAAAACAAAACTGTCTCAGTCTGTTTTCTGTTGCTATAACAGAATACCTTAAATTTGACAAATTATAAAGAAAATACTTTTATTTCTTACAGTTCTGGAGGCTGGGAAGTCCAAGAGCATGGTGCCCACATCTGTGGAGGGCTTTTTTTTGATGTCATAACATAGCTGCAGTATCATGGCGAGAGGGCAAGAGTGTGAGACATCATATGGTAAAAGGGCAAGGGCATGAGTCTCAGCTGATGTTTCTCTTACTTTTCTTATCAAGCCACCAGTTCCATCATAGGGGCCCCACCTTCATGACCTTATCTAACCCTAATTACCTCCTAAAATTCCCACCTTCACTCGTCATATGAATTTGATGATTAAGTTTCCAATACGTGAAATTTGGGGGACATATTCAAACATGGCATGCACCCACCCACATATACAGTGAGACACTTTTTGGTTACTTGTTAGGTCTTCCAGAACTTTGATACAAAGAGGAGAATCTAAATTGATTCAAGGTATGTCACCTCTACCATATGAGACAGAGATTCAAACAGAATTTAAGTTGTATTACAAGAAATTGTGAAATAGTATTTTTAGAGAAATGGATTTATGAACTGATATTCATATCCACTGTAATTTATAACTTCCCCACAATTTGAATTACAAGTTGATTTAGCCTTAGTTTGGCTAATTTATTATAGTCCTTAAGTAATCTATAAAATATTAATTATGATGGCTTAAATTATATGTGTATTATATCATACATGTAGAATACATAGATATATACATATCACATGATATACATATGATACATGTATGATATACATATGGTATCATACATGTATAATCGTTCAGTTCTTAAGATGGAATGTATTTAGATAAAATATTGTATCTTCACTCAATTTAAAATCTGATTTTTCACTGAAATGTATTTATATATGCTAAGTATAGCCAGCATTTAATTGTATGAGCTACAGTTTTCAAGGTCATACTCATAATAGAAATACTAATTAATAGTTAGCACTTATGGGCTTTTTATATTCCAAGTACTTTTCCAATAATTAATTTAATACTCTCAAGAACCATGTTACTTCTGTTAGATAAAAGGAAGGTTATACTAGATTCATTGGGAAGAAAATTATATCAGGTATGTCTTCACATACATTTGCAATATGTATCAACATTAGGTAGGTAAAATAAAAGGGAAATAAAGCACATATAATTCAGCTTATCTTTATTGTGAAGTTGCTGATTTCTAGAAAAATATGCCCTTTTCCTAAGTTAAGGTGTAATAAATTGAACTTTAACAAAGTGTAGAATTTAAATATTCTTCTTGACAATTCACTAAAAGAAAGCCATAAATGGGGTAAAAATCTATTATAACACTAGTGGAGTTCAGAATTATTTCTGATATGTACATTTTATTTCAAGATTATTTCAGATTTGATTTGTTAAGCAGGAGACAAATGAGATATTTTGAAGCACAGTCTGTCATATATTTTTGGTGATGGCTGTTTTGAGCACTGGGACCATAGTCTTATCTTTGTTACAATACAAATTTTCCATAATTCTGTTGCAATTTAGAACATTCTGGCTATATGCTATTAATTCAAACTAAACATTTAATAATGTGGATGTAGGCCAAAAATAGACTCACCATGGTTTGCCATCATATTAATGTTGTGCTTATAAAACTTGGTAAATTGATGTGCTTGGGGAAAATACTAATTGTTAAAAACTGTATTTATTATCTTTTTTTTACTTTTAAGTGATCTCAATGGGTTTTCCTTTTACCTCTATTTATGAAATTGAAATATAGTTCAATTTTATTGTTGTTAATAGAGCAAAGTTTCATGTCATAAATGCACAAAAATGATTCATATCAATATTTTGAATGGATTTACCTCCAAAATTAACTAGACATTGGGTAATACAAAAACTCAGTAGAGACAGTTGTCTACCATTCTCATAGCAAAGGTCATTCTTTTCCGGGGAACTGGCTGTCTAAAGTCATCGAAGGTGTCATCATTTCCTTGAAAGAGTCAGGTGATTGTGTTCTTGGAGAATTTCAATTTAGTGAATTACATGCTACCAATGAGATCAAGAGCACCACTTTTTTCCTACTTCCTCTCGCCCTCCCTCCCCTTTCTCTCATCATTCTACTTCCTGTTCTCTCTCTTCCTTTTCTTCTTTATAAACAGTTGTGAGTGCCTAGTTGATTAGCTTCCGGTTTCACCCACACACAGTTATTTTCCAGCTGCTAGCATGGCACCCTGCATGCGTAGCTTTGTAATAAACCTTATACGTTTAGTCTGCATCTGTAAATGAGAAAGCTTTCATTTAATTGGAGAAATGTTCAATATGTCTGGCTAACACTGTGCCTAATGTGAGAAAGTGAAAAGTTGTAGCAAATTTAGGCAAAACAACTATTATTAAACAGAAAGTTATTTTTCTTTTGGAAGAATCATTTATGTTTATTAAAAATCTCAATTTACTACACAATTTACCAACTATTCAAATACTCACTTTAAAGTATATAGAATAAACACCTTTTATTTCTCACTCATTCATGCAATCGAATATTATAACTAGTTGATACCTTAAAAAAACTGAGTTGTAGTGGTTTTCTATCATTGGTCTATTTATTCAAAAGCCTTAGTTTATCTCTCATTTCTTGTTATTTGTCTAATTTTGTCAGAATTTTGGAATTATTTCAATACGGAGATGGTTACATTCCAATAATGAGTTCGCTAATGAGTAGTTCCAAATATCAATGTTAGTATTCTTTTAGTGGAGTTTAAGAATCCTTCCCAAGGGCTTGTCTAGAAAAGGATTTATAGGTAAGTAATCTACTATTTTCTGAAAAGTGTTGCTTCTAATGATTATACACATTTGGTAAATTATTGACATAAACCTAAAACATTTTTCAACATTACCAATGTTATTGGCTGATGACACGGTTCAACTTCCTATTTGTTCAGATATTTTAGGAAATTCTAACTGCATTTTCTAACCTGTTCATCAGTGAAAATTCTAGCATTTCTATGGTAGGCTAAATAAAGACCCCGAAGATATTCACACCCTAATCCCAGGAACAGGTACATGTTACCTTACTTGACAAAAGAGACTTTGTAGATGTGACTGAATATCTTGACATGGGGGATTACTTGTCTTATCTGGGTAGACCCTAAATGAAATCACAATTACCCTTAAAAGAGAGAGGCAGAGGTAGATTTGACTACGGTGAGGGAGAAGGCCATGGGACTACGGAAGCAGAGAGAGGAGTGATGCAGCTGGGAGCCAAGGACTGTGGGCAGCCTCTAGAAACGGCAAAATCAATGACCATATTCTTCCACAAAACTACTAGACATAACCAGGCTTGCTAATACCTTAACTTTATCTCAGTGAAACTGTCAGACTTCTGGCCTTTATAAGTGTAAGAGAATAAATTTGTACCATTTTAAGCCACCAAGTTTGCAGTAACTTGTTATAGTAGCAACAGGAAACTAGTCCAATATTCTTTAAAATCCCTTCCCCACTAAGAAGTTACACAGTCACTGTAAGCCAATAAATAACTGACCACACGTGTATAGAATACTTGCTGGTAATCATATGTCTATGCTTTATATTTGAATAATCAATTTTTGTTTTAGTACTTTGTTTAGTGAGCTTATACATATATGTGTATGTATACATTTTAACTTGCATATAGTTCCCTTTTAATTTTCACAAAGCAATCACCAACATTTCTCTGTCCATCTACCCGTAATGTAAACAACTCATCTGGTTTTTAAGCATAATTCGTTTTGTAAGTGACCTCGTACAGTTAAAATGATTTTAATAAGGTATTCATAACGAAGACATTTGGCTACATAACAATAAAATGTCTTCTGCTTTGCAGATAGAATATCTAAAAATTCAGAGAGGAGATGCCTCTGTCTTAAAATCTGCCTGACATTTCACCATCCATATTTGGTTGGGTAAAATTTATTTTAGCTGGTTGAAAGAAAATACGTGCCTTGTAAACCCTGAGGTGCCATCTTAGTAGCAGATTGCACAGGAAGTCTCTGATCACGCTTGTTATAGAAAACTATTGTTTCATCACTTTGCTTTCAGATTCACAAGCTTGAAGTGCATGTACTTTAAAAACATATTCATAAAACAATTTAATAATTATATTCAGCATAAAGTGTGTATGAAGCAGTCTCTACATGTACTTAATCTTTTTTATAAGCATCAACAACTAGTAATGAAAAAGGGGATCATCTCAGTCTTTGCATGTCAGTTTTTTGCCATAAAGGTGGAATATTGGGCTGCATTACCTCTCTTGTCTGTAAATATTCTCAGGATACTGCTGTCTTTTTATGGTCAAATCAATAAAAAGATTCTCTTTGTGACTGTTACCTCCAAACTGTGGTGCCCACCCTGTAAGCCTGGTTCGACTCAATGAGGAACTGATTTGATTCCACAAGCAAAAAATTACAGTCAGTTAGCAATTCTCAGAGAAATGATTAACATTCTTAAAAAAAATCATACAAGAAATAGAAGTAAATTCTTCCAAGTGAATATGCTTGTATAAATGATTTGCAATTATGACTGTTAAGAAAATTGCACACACTTCTTAATGACCCATGAATGTCCTCATGAGGTTATTCAGACTCCTATAACTTCCATATGTATAATTCAGAAATGGAAGATCAAGAGTAAATTACCTGGAATTATGCAGTTCTTAGCACTTTTACCCTCTAGGTAAAAATCAAGCAAGTTTTGTGTGTGTGCATGCGTGTCCACACTTGTGTGTGTGTGTGTGTGCACATGCAGGCCGTGAGAAGTAAAGACGTGAATGGGTTGTTTATAAAAGGATGTTTGGGTTGGGGCAGTGTCTCACTCCTATAATCTCAGCACTTTGGGAGGCTGAGTTGGGCGGGTCACCTGAGGTCAGTAGTTTGAGACCAGCCTGACCAACATGGTAAAACCTCGTCTCTACTAAATACAAAAAATTAGCCAGGTGTGGTGGTGCATGCCTGTAAACCCAGCTACTCGGGAGGCTGAGGCAGGAGAATTGCTTGAACCCGGGAGGTGGAGGTTGCAGTGAGCTGAGACCGCACCATTGCACTCCAGCCTGGGCAACAGAGTGAAACTCTGTCTCAAAATTAATAATTAATAAATAAATAAATAAATAAATAAAATCATGTTTAGGAAACTGGCCTGATAACCAAAAATTTATGCCAGGAATTCAGACATATATTTTGTTTTAGAATTATTTGTTGGATTTTATTTCTAATTAAATGAACATTTCAAGCCAAAGCATATTTTTTTTCTTGGGAATTCATACATATAGTGCAAGTCAACATTTGCACAGGATTTTAAGAGGAAGGTTGTTCAGAGTGCCATAGAGTAAGGAAGGGGGAAAAAAAGAAGAGCCCTTACAGGGAATTTGATTTCAATGCCTAAGGAACCCCCCAAATAAGCTGCAGACAATTTTCTCCCAAAGCATCATGTGAAAACACTAGAAAGTGGGCAATTAAGGTGGGCCCCCACCTTGGGAGCTGGCGATGCTGCCCCCGCATATTCGCTGTCCCTGGTGGAATCTTAAAAGGGTGTCTTGTGCCCGCCACTCTCTTTATTCCCTTCCTCTCTAAACTGAACACTTCCTCCTTCATGCCACAGACCGCTGTGGCAGCCAAGCTTGGCAACATTTCCGTTAGGATGCCTAAAACTGTGTCCTTATATTTTGGGTTCCATATTTTCCCCTTTTAAGTTGTTCTAACATAAAAGCCTCTTGCTGCGATTAGGGAGAGGAATGTGGTAAATCATTACAGCTCAGTATTTGCTATGTGTGAAACCAAAGGTATAGCCTTGTAGGCAGACAAGAAATACAAACCCACATGAGACAAATATTTTGCTCTTATGTTCCAGAGCAGTCCATATAGTTCACTTATTTAGTGCCTATTATCTGAGAGTGTGGCCTATGACTTGGGGCAGTTGGGGCATAGCATAAGTGGAGATGAGTAAACATGGCTGCTTTCAGTCACCTGGAGCCCCATACTGTGAATATAAGCAGCATATTGAACAATTGAGATAAGAGATGCGACCTGAAGGAAACTTTATTTTTAAATTCAGTGGTGAAATGCTTCACCCCCAAAAGGATGAAACCTTGAGTAGGTCTCCTCACTTGCCTGTTCCTTTATAGGAAATAAAAAGTTTAATGGTCACTTCACATTATAAATTCAGTTGACCGTTGAACAACATGGATTTGAACTGCATGGTCCACTTCTTATGTTCAAAAATTTTAAACCAAATGCATATTAAAAATGCAGAATTTGTGGCATGCAAAATCCATATATATGGAGGGCTGACTTTTCTTATTTGTGAGCTCTGCAGGGCTGACTACCAGACTTGAGCTTGCACGAATTTGGGTATACACAGGGTCCTTGAACCAATTCCCCACATATAATGAAAGACGACTCTACTGTCACATGTTATGATTAGAATAGTCATTCCAAGTTGTTAAACGACACCAGGAATCTGATGTCAGGTTTGCTTTTATCTTTGCCAGCTCTGGCCTGCTTGAGTGTGGGCACTAGCACTGGGAGGAGGCAGGGTTGGTCTCTTGTCTTATTCCTCTGGCCAGTTTTTTATCAACTTCCACTCATAACCCTCTTGGCCTGTTTCAGACTTTTTCAGGGAAAGAGAAAGGATGAAAAGTGTGAAAGGATTTTCTTGAACAGGCAGATATTGGAACTTTCTTCTGTCACTTTAGTGAACTCTTTGCTACTTCCATCACCCTAGATCTTTTTGCTGCCATTCACTTTGCCTGAATAGGTGCTTGTGTACTCTGGGTGCTGGCTTGCCAGCCATTCCCAGTCTCCAGTCTCTGACATTCACCGCCAGCCTTTTGCATCCCGTTGAGCAGAACCCAAGACAGCTCTCTCTTTCATAGCCTCACATCTGCTCCCTGACTCATTTTCGCTTTCTCCTGCTGGTTCTGATAGAAACCTAGCTGTTCTCTGCATTTCCTCCACTGCAGAGAATGTGTGTCAAAGCATTACTCTGGGTAATCTCAGAGACTGTCTTAGCCCATTTTGTGTTGCTACAAAGGACTACCTGAGACTGATTAATTTATTTTGAAAAAAGATTTATGTGGCTCATGATTCTGCTGGCTGGAAATCTGGGCATCTGGTGAAAGCCTCAGGCTGCTTTTACTCATGGTGGAAGGCAAAAAAGAGCAGATGTGTGAAGAGATCACATGGTGACAGAGGAAGAAAAAGAGGGAGTGAAGTGGTGCCAGACTTTTTTTTAACAACCGACTCTTGTGGGAACTAATAGAGTGAGAACTCAGGCATTACCATGAGGGTGGCATGGAACCATTCTTGAGGCATCTGCTTCCATGATCCAAACACCTTCCATTAGGTCCCACTTCTAAATTGGGGATCAAATTTCATCATGAGGTTTGGAGGAGACAAACATCCAGACTATAGCAGAAACTGACTTCTGTCCCACATCCACTTGCCTCATGTATGAGGCAGCCTGCAGATGCCTCTCCTTTTGGGTGAGGACACAAAGTTCAAAGACACCTTTCTCCAAAAACACATCTCTTCACTATCTAGCTCTACTTTCTGGTTTCTTTTTATAATTCTGATAGTACCATAAGGGCCTGGAGATAGAATCATTTCATAATGATTCCTGTATTGATTCTGCATTTGAGGATCTTTTCCTGCACTCAACTACCTATCTCATATCCATTGCATTGATACCTCAGTCTAAACAGAGACAACCAGCTCTTAAAATCTTGATAATAGACCGGGCGCAGTGGCTTATGCCTGTAATCCCAACACTTGGGGAGGCTGAGGTGGGTGGATCATGAGGTCAGGAGATTGAGACCATCCTGGCTAACACGGTGAAACCCTGTCTCTACTAAAACTACAAAAAAATTAGCCGGACTTGATGGCATGTGCCTGTCGTCCCAGCTACTCATGAGGCTGAGGCAGGATAATCACTTGAACCTGGGAGGTGGTGGTTGCAGTGAGCCGAGATCGCGCCACTGCACTCCAGCCTGAGTGAAACAGCAAGACTTCATCTCAAAAAAAAAAAAAAAAAAAAAAAAGTCTTGATAACAATACTTGCAATACAATGTGAAAAGTGAAACAATAGACACATCAGCAACTTATTAGGATAGGAAAAGGTGGAAGACACTGGCCCTGTCTAGAAGTCAGTGACTAGGGGGTGAAGAACAGGGCAATATTGAAGACAACCAAATATTTCAGCAGGGCCTTGGAGGAGGAGCTCTCTGGACACAGGAGAAGGACTATAAAGGTAAAGGCCTAAAACAAAAGCTCTGAACTGGTGATCAGGACCTCAAGGTGGTAATGAGTTTACAGTTTGGGAATCCTTTTGGTGTGATTTGAAAGATTAAATAACAAGATTCTTTCATTCTAACACTTCTTGCTCCTTGCCACGTTAAGATGTGCAAACTCTCTGGTTCTCCAGAATTACTCTGGTTTCATGCATACTTTCTCAAGACCAATATTAAATTTTATTTCAATCAATAACAAGGTATTAGATTATCAAAATGTTTAAAGTACCACGCGAAGAACCTGAAGGCATTCAAACCTAAGTCCCTAAGAAGTGGACAATGAACGAGAGAAAGTAAGCCAGCTGCACAAAGAGAAAGAAATATTTCACTGAGCACCTAATTGGTGCCAAATACTTTCTGTACAATTCCAGGTTGGGTGTTTATTATCTGCATTTTAGAGATGAGGAAAAATGTAGACAGAAAACGAAGTAATTGACTAGATCTCAGAGATGGAAAGGGGAAGAATTTGAATTTGGATGTGCCTGCTCCAAGTCCCCTTTCCTTTCCATGATGTATTCTGTTGTCCTTAAGTGTGACAAATGCAAGCTGTAATCAAGAATGAATCTTAAGAAATAGATAAAGTATTATGAGCCTACAGAAAAGGATGGAACTCATTTCAGTTCGAAGGACTGAAAGCAGTCCTTTTTTATTTTATTTTATTTTATTTTATTTTATTTTATTTAAGTTCCAGGGTACATGTGCAAGATGTGCAGGTTTGTTACATAGGTAAGTGTGTGCCACTGTGGTTTGCTGCAACTATTAACCCATCACCTAGGTATCAAGCCCCACATGCATTAGCCATTTTTTTCTGATGCTCTCCCCAACCCCATCTTCCTCTGACAAGCCCCAGTGTCGGTGTGTGTTGTTCCCCTCCCTGTGTCTATGTGTTCTTATTGTTCAGCTCCCACTTATAAGTGAGAACATGCAGTGTATGGTTCTCTGTTTCTGCATTAGCTTGCTGACGATAAAGGCTTCCAGCTCCATCTATGTTCCTGCAGTGGACATGATCTCATTCCTTTTCATGGCTGCATAGTATTCCATGGTGTATATGTAACACATTTTCTTTATTTAGTCTACCATTGATGGGCGTTTGTGTTGATTCCATGTCTTTGCTATCGTGAATAGTGCTGCAATGAACATATGCATGCATGTGTCTTTATAACAGAATAATTTATGTTACTTTGCCCACATTTAAATAGGATTATTTGTTGTTTTTCTTGTAAATTTGCTTAAGTTCCCTGTAGATTCTGTATATTAGACCTTTATCAGATGGATAGATTGCAAAAATTTTCTCCCATTCTGTAGGTTGTCTGTTCACTCTGATGATAGTTTCTTTTGCTGTGCAGAAGCTCTTTAGTTTAATTAGATTCCATTTGCCAATTTTGGCTTTTGTTGCAATTGCTTTTGGGAATTTCGTTATAAAATATTTGCCCATGCCTATGTCCTGAATGGAATTGCCTACATTTTCTTTTTGGATTTTTATAGTTTTGGGTTTTATATTTAAGCCTTTAATCCAACTTGAGTTAATTTTTGTATAAGGTGCAAGGAAGGATTCCAGTTTCAATTTTCTGCATATGGCTAGCCAGTTCTCCCAGTACCATTTATTAAAGAGGGAATCCTTTTCCCGTTGCTTGTTTTTGTCAGGTTTGCCGAATATCAGATGGTTGTAGGTGTCCAGTCTTATTTCTGAGTTGTTTATTCTGTTTCATTGGTCTATGTGACTGTTTTTGTATGAGTAGCATGCTGTTTTGGTTACCGTAGGCTGGTAATATAGTTTGAAGTAGGGTGGCATGATGGAAGACAGCCCTTCTTGTAGGGAGATGGTGTTTGAAGGATGTAAAAGAGGCAGCCCAAGAATTAACAAAGAAGTCAGTTGTGGCAGGGAGGAGAGGAAGAGTGTTCTGCACATGTAAGGAGAGGGGGAAAGCTGAGGGCCATTCCAGAAAAAAAAGAGTCTAGTTTGAATGCTGTATGTCATGAGGTTTGGTGTATTTAGATTTGTAAGATTTGAGGCTCTAAGGTCAGAATACATGGTATTCACTAAATTCAATGGAAAACAAAGACTTACTAATGTTTTTAGTAAGGGCATATAATAATTAAATACATGTTTAATTGAACATAGATTCCCACACCTGCTGTGTGAAGCCTAAGTACAGGTACACACAAACACACACACACTCTCTCTCTCTCTCTCTCTCTCTCTCTCGACTACCAAGCTTTCTAAAGAGGAAGGATAATGTATTATTAAACTTTATTTAACAAGAACTTTGTTTGCCTATGTGCACGGAGTTGGTATAAAAATATTTTTAAAAATATTAAATAACTGACCGTGTAGATAGAGATATAAGGCTTTTAAACAAGCCAGTTAAAACCCATGTTATGGCAGTGCAGGGGAGACATAGTAAAATCTGGAAACAGGATAGATGAGTGAGATTTTAAAAGCTTACGTTTCATGAATTAACAGGTAAACACACATCAAGCAAAAGGAACAATGGGTCCAGAATACTGTCACTTTGGACTCTAGTTAGAGTGGGCCAGGTTACTTTAACTTTGGACATTTACAACAGCATTATGAGGAAAGGGAAAGTCAGAAGTCAGGTTCTATTTCATTTGGAAAGGGTGAATTTCTTATGCCTGTTTATACACTCACAAGATCAGTTTCTTGGCTTAATTTGAGGTCGCACTAACAAGAGAGTGGGTCTGGCAGGGTCAGACAACAGGAAAGTAAGACAAGACGAGGAGGAAAAAGAAGAGCATGCTGACAGCAACACGTTCCGCATGGAGGTGGGGTTTGGGTGGAGGTGAAGGGATCTCAAAGAAAGGCCTTCTTTATACAGTTGATTGTCTTCACCCAGATTGGCACGAAGAATAGCAGTAAACGGTGAGGCTGAAAGTGCTCCAGGCTCTTGTCAGGAAAAATCAATCATTTTTCCAAAGCAAGAAGGAACCAGGCATTGATATTTTAAATTGCCTTTAAACAAGAGTGAGCAATGATAGATGAAGAGAGACTTGAGTAGCAGAAAAAGCAAATGAGTACAACTAATGTTAGGTAGCAGGAAAATACTTAAGTGATTAATTCTGAACACATCGTAGAGGAATAGGCATCATTATTTCCTCTGCTCTGATCATGATGAAAGATGAGAGGAAGGCAGGCAAGGCTGGCAGTGGTATAATCCAGAAAGATGAGGATGCAGACGACCATGTTCTTAGTAGAAAGAGAAGGAATCCCTTTCATAAATGAGACAAAATCCCACCAAATGAAAACATTCTCAAAACTAGAGGGCACTTTAGTTTTATTTTAGATCACTGCAATACAGTAGACAATGATGTGCACCAAAAACACAAAGAAAATCCCCCCTGTGTGTCAGCATGAGTAGTTCTGGGCATAAGTTCTTGAGGCAGACTGCCTGGACTTTCTTCTAACAAGCGATATGATGTTTGATAGATACCCCAGCTCTCTGCTTCTCAGATTTTTAATCTTTAGGATGGGGATAGAGTAGTGCCTACCTCAGTAATGGGATACTCAAATCTGTTTTCATATATAAAGTGCTTAAAATAGTCTTTTTAAAATAAACATAAATAAAGGTACTTGTGGGAAAAAAGTGATTCTAAATTCAAAGAATAAATTTCAGTATAAAGACGAGACAACAAGGACCCTCCTTCTCACCTAGAAATAACTTTAGTCCTGAAAGCTCTCCAAACTTCCTAACTTTTCTTAGACCTTCCAATGTCTCGAGAATGACTGAAGTCCAGAGAAATCAAAGTTGAAACTCAGGGACAGGATTGGTACCCTAAGTCAATTCCAGTTTTTCCAAAATCCTTAAAATAGTACATGGGGCTCTACTTCTGACAACCACAAAGGAAAGACTAAATAAGGAATTAAGAAGGAATGATGAATAGAAAATGAAATAATATTTATGTATATATTATCATGATTTCTCCACTCTTAAAACATTTTCCATATCTCTATTACAAGCAAAGAAGATTTCATTTTAAATTGGATCCTGAGGGTTAAGCAGAATGAATAAGCAACTTCAGAGAGCACAGAACTTAAATTATCAATATTCTCTGGGACAATAAAATTTATCACCATACCTACCCTAGAGTGAAATTATTTTGCTAAACATCATCAGAAACATAAATAATGAAGATCCTCACCACAGAGATTTATATTTATATCATGTTCAAAACGTAAAAGATTTTTGGAGATAAAAACCCAAGGCAAAAATGTTCTCAAAATACAGATATGGAATGAGCTTGGTGATTTTTGAAAGGTATATAATTTTGCAAATGTTAAGGGCCTAGTACCTCTACAAAGATAACCTTAAGAGAGCATTCAGTCATGAAAAAATATAACAAGCTTAGTCATTTGGGTTTTCCCCTAGAGTCCGCTATTCAGCACAGTTACATATTAAGTGTACTTGATCTAACCCCAATACTCACACCTTAGTACTCATGCATATATATCCATTGATTGTTTTATTTGTGAGTGTGACCCAGAGCAAGTTTTACGATTCCAGGTTTACTATAGGGCAAAACGATTTATAGTTAATAAAGCCTTTTCTTACCTAAGTGTAATCTGCCACTAGCTACACCTGCAAAGAAACATTTTTGGCATGGCAGGTGTGGGAAAAGGACTGAAAAGGGAGGATATGATGAGGAATTGAACAAGAGAAACAAGATGATACTAAATAATCATGACATGACATTGTTTTTATTTTAAATCTCTACCTAAGGTGAGTGCAAACACCTGTCTAACTGTTCACTGCTTTATTTGAGATTTGGCTCTCAGAAGATTATGTTTGATGTAACAGTATGCTAATATTGATAAGATAATAATTGTAGTATGCTTTAAAGTTCTCATTTTTGAACATTTCTTTGACTTTCTTTGCGTAAATCTTACATATGCTTTGCATTCAACAGACCAAATGCTGTGTCTTGATCGTAAGAGTGGGAGGCAGATGGTCCCAAATGTGGCTGAGATGTCGTCTCTGGAACACTTACCAACTTGGGGACATTAGGTTGGTAAATGTATGTTTCTCTGTATATCAGACAATGACAATAATGTTTCCTCTCATAGTTGCTTAGGAATTAAATGAGACAAGTATGTAAAACATGTAGACAGTGCAGAGATGCAGTCAGTACCTACAATGAGGAAATTGTACCTTGCCAAGATTAAATGACTTTTAATTGAAAAACAGTCTCACAGGGGATGAGGGGCATAGCCAAGCTGAGTAATCAAGTTTGTCTTATCTCTGGCCACAGTTTTCTAAAAGCACTAGACATCATACAATTTGGCTTTTTATTGTGATTTTGGGCACTTCACAACTTTTTGTCTTATTTTCTAACCTCAAATGTAATGATAGATTGAGGACTTGAAACTGACTAATTGGATTTGACTAATGCTGAGATAACTGATCTTCATTGCAGTTGCTGCAGAGCTGGTAGAGATGACAGAAACATGTGAGACCATGACAACAATACCTTCTCATCAGTATGTAGCTACTGGACACTTAGTGACAAACGCAAGTATCATGACATTGCATACATGTCTAGGATGGCGACGGTATGCACATTTCTTGAAATAATGTGTGTGCTTTATTTTGCAAAACACCATATTGAAGGATATGGGTGGAGTAAGATGGCGGTAATTCTCAGCATAAAAATTGTTGAAATAATTTTTAGTGAATATTTTATTATTTATTAAAATTATTAAAGTGCCAACAGTACAGAAGTATATAATGATGGCAATAAAATTCACTAATAATTTTACCTACCCAAAACTGTTATTTTGAATTCTCAGATTTTTTTGTATTGTATATGTAAGCTCCCCCATCCCTTTCTTTCTTCCCCAGGGATAATCATTACCATAATGCTGGTGCTAATCATTCCCAAGTACCATTTTGTAATTTGTATTACTATTAACAATATGTAGTATTGTTTTATGGTTTTAGAGATT
Organism: Macaca mulatta; assembly: GCF_049350105.2. Lineage (NCBI taxonomy): Eukaryota > Metazoa > Chordata > Mammalia > Primates > Cercopithecidae > Macaca > Macaca mulatta. The sequence goes on from NC_133411.1 coordinate 13,249,387, forward strand.
ACATAAACTGTATGGTAACGTACATATCCTTCTGCAACCTCTGAACTTTATATTACATTTTAGTTATTTATCCATGTTAGCACATGGAGGCCCAATTTATTTCTTTCTGCTGCTATGGAATATTCCATTGTTTGAAACAATTATAGTTAGTTGTGTAATTCTTGCTGAGAAGGAAATAAGCAGGTCCCCTACTTTGCTACAACAAACAATGGTACGGAGCAGATGCCCAGATATGTTTCTTGGGCCAACATGGGAGCGTTTCTTCAGGACACAACACTGAATTGGTAAGTCATAGCATATTTGCATCTTTAATTTCACAAAATGTTTTCTAATTGTTCCTTGAGGAGGTTTTATCAATTAATATTTTCACTGGCTGTATATTAGCGTCCCCTTTTTCTCACCACTATCAACAAATGGTTGTAGAATGTTGAGAGTGATGCAATAACTTATTTTCCTGTTAATCTGCATTTTCCTTATTATAAGTGATGGTCAAGAACTTTACACACAATAGTCGGTGATTCAAGCTTTCGGTGCTTTTCATTTTAGTGGATGATATCACCATCAATTTAGTTGCATCTGCCAGAAATCTAGAGGTCATTCTTGGCTCTTCTGTCTCTCTCATTTATCATCAGGCTCTTTTGACTCTTCATCACATGTATGTTTCATTTCTTTGTATTTATACACATCTCTGCCAGTATCCTGGTCCAAGCCACCATCCTTGGTCTATATACAACTACAGCAGGCTCCCAGCTGGTATCCCACTACCTGGTTTTGCCTCCTTACATTGCATTATCCATCTAAACATCAACTAGGATGATTACTTTTAGAGAAAATTGTAATTCTATGTTATTTTTTAGTTAAGTAGTAGAAATGAGCAGGCAACATAAAAATCTCTCTTTCTTTGTCTCTCATACACACACACACCCATGCGTGCACACACACACACACACACACATATTTGTCAACAGACATAAAATGATAGTTTGGCTTTCTAGGTCTCAATTTCATTAATCCTCTTTTTCAAAATTTAGCAGTATTTCTCTATATCAATAAGTTATTAACATAAGGCTTGATGATTTTTATGTAATATTTATTTAAACAAAATAAGATTATTTTCTACGGAATTAAGCATAATCACTTAAAAGTCTGAAGACTTTCTTTCTAGTCCTTGCATATTATCATAATATTACATATTACCAGTCATTTTTCTTTCAACAAATTAAAGTCTCAGGTTACCTAACCAGGGTTCTAAACACCAAATACCTTTCTATAACTGAAAGTTATAAAATAATTTTGTAGTGATCATCCATTAAAAATTTTCATTGCCCTGGCATTATCCTCAAATCATCATGATCTAAAATTATAGTGTGCAGTTTATCCTTCACATAATTGTACTAAGTTAAATCTTTGATCAGATAGTATTTTTCTACCTATTATAAATCTCTGATCATGAGCCTATTAAATGTCTTTTCATAGAAATGCAAGGTGAGATAGTAATTTTCAGTTAAGTTTAGCCAAACTGTTTTGACAGTTCCTTTTACAAAAGGTTATACTTTAGATAACATTTTGGTGCATGCTTAGAGTGTTTTAAAAATCTTTTTAAAAAAAGATTAGAATACCATTTTGTATATCTAAGTTAATGTATTGCAAGTTGAAAATATTTCCCTGTAGACAATAAGGTAAGAATATATAACTTTGGTATATAGCGTGTACCATAGATTAAATTATTGGCCATCTAGTTAAATACATTGCCCGGCTGTTACAAAGCAGTATTTAGAGCAGTGCATTATCTAAGAGATCCTGTGGATTGAAAATACCAAAGCTACTAATTTGAGATCTATGTTTGAAATATTGTGGTTTAGGCTTGGGGATGACCTCTATTTAGGAACTTTAAAATTTTTCATTTGGTTACTGCCCTTAGGAAAACCCTCAAGATACTATACTTGATGTCTCTGCTATATTATGCAAGGGAGAAGATGCTGACATCTCTGATACTTCTAATCACATTTTGTCAAATCATATTTTTGTCAAATAATATTTTTTCTCATAGCTATCAGCAATGTAGTTGCCCAAATATACACCAAATTGCTTCATGTTCTTTCGTTACACAGAATCTCTAACCCAATGAATCCTAGCACTGTGAAGAGGAGACGATAGGTCACCCATTTTCTGCTGTCCCATGCCAATTGCTGCTGTCCTTCCAGGTTCACAGGGATGCTAGAAATCTGTCTTCATCCCCTAAGGAAATAGACAGCTAGTTTATGGACAGCTATTCCTCTTCCTGATGGGAAGAAATGCATTGCATATCATCTTTTATCACTTAGTAAAAAGTCTTCATGAACTTACTTGCAAGTAGTTTGTACTTCAGACAATAAACTGTCTGTTATGATTAATCTGCAGTGAAGAGCTAAGGGTTGTGATGTTTATGTTGATTTCATCGTACTAAGAAAATTCCCTTAACAAATTACAATCTGTTGATTCAGGCAAGAAGTATCATTTTCCAAAATTATTCCAGAAACTTAATTTTTTAAAATGATTATTCTACAGATTAGTTCAGTGATGAATTATTTTGATGTTGAATTAGTTTCCTAGGACTTTCATAACAAAATACCACAGACTGGGTGGCTAAAATAAACAAAAATATATTCACTCAGAGTTCTGGAGCCACAAGTCCAAAATCAAGGTGTTGGCTAGACCTTATTCCTTCTGTAGCCTCTGGGGGAGGGTCTTTCCTTCTATCTTTCAGGTTCTGATAGTTTTAGGCATTCCTTGGTTTGGAGCAATATAACTTCAAAATTTGATTCTGTCTTCACATGGCTTTCTCCTGTGTGTGTGTGTCTTCACATACTGCTCTCGTGTGTGTGTGTGTGTGTGTGTGTGTGTTCAAATTTCCCGTGGATTAAGGATCCATAACACTGTAGTATCACTCAACTTAGCCAACTATATCTGCTATGACCCTTTTCCCAAACAATATCACATTCTGAGCACTGGGGATTAGGATTTCAACATATCCTTTTGGGGGACACCATTCAACCATAACAGATGGTTATCTAAAACTATTAAATATTGATTGTTAATTGCAGGGTATAGGCATATGGAAGGTCTATTATAAAGCAACTTCATGAAGAGTAGAAATAAAATTGTTTACTTTTATAAACTGGAAATTCATAATGTGTGAAAATGTTTGCTCAATTTGACCAAATAATTGTATGTTATATACAATCTGCAAGTGAAGTCGGTCATGGTATTCATCAACTCAGTCAGGGAAACACACCTGTAAGATTACTCTCACTCCGTGGTCAGCTAATCATCATTCCTCTATAATTTGTTGCTTATAATGTTTCTTAATTTGTTAAGATAAAAGATGGGTATCCACATCACAATATTATTGTAATGTGTCATATGGAATACCCTGCAGGTTAAAAGCAGAATTCTGGGGATAGGGTGCATTATTTGGAATTCAGGTTTTGTCACTTATCAGTAATTCAGCCTTGGGCAATATACTTAGCTTCACTCGGCCATTGTTTCTTTACCTGTACAATAAGGACAATCATATTGACTATCTGATGTGGTCATTTCGAAATAAGGTAAATCTTCTCAAGTATGCACAAAACAGTCTGACAAATAGAAATTTCTTAATAAATATTTTCTATTCTAGTTATTGTTAAAATATCCATTATTCATTTGATATATAAAATAATCATTATATTTTAGTCACATAACACATCAATTAATGACACTTAAAAAGAAACCTAGAAGAATTTAGATGCAGTGTACATAATCTTTCACCCATGCTTGCTCTAGTTGGAACTGCTGTTAGTTTGGGGATCTTCCAGATGTTCATGTCAATCTATCTATTGTATATCTTTTGAAAATACATAGCATGGTTTACCGAATATGGTAATTCCTTTATTGAGATGGGACCATACTCTTTTAACTTACTTTCATACCCTCTCACAACTGCCACACCAGATCAATGGCAGTATATTATAAAATTCTGACAGAACACTCTACAATATTAGATTAGCAGTGTATTTAGAATTTCCTGATTTATGGCTACATGGGTGGCTTTCACATTTACTTATACATCAATTACAAGCACTTTTTCATGTGCATATACACATGTTTAACTGAGATAAATTTCTGAAAGCAAATTTCTGAGTTAAAATTATGAGATTTTTAATTCTGCAGATACTGTTATACTGGCCTCTATTCATTTTTCTTTATGGTTTATTTATTGTGTATAATTATGTTAAAAGACACTATTTTTGCAGTGTCTGCTAATATTCATTTGCAAACATCCTCATAGCAACTGGATCTCCAAATTTTAATATATAAAATGTTATGTTAGGGATATTACTTTATCATCTTATTTTACTATAAATATTAATAATGTGGAAAATCCTTTTCTATTCTAATTAGTCATTACATTTTTGTGTGTGAATTGCCTGATCAAAGCCTTTGCTAATGTTTCTTATGGAATTCTTTCTCTCTCTCTCTCTGATTGATTTGTAGATTTTTGTGGACTTTCATTATTTTTTCTGCAACATACATTATTCTTAGTTTTATTCTGTAAAGGATTATTTTTTCTTGTGTCTTATTTTATAGGTCTACTTTAATTGATATGTAACTATATTGCTGACTTTCATGTCTACACAAATCTCCCAAAACAAATTATCACTTTTTTTTTTAATATTTTAACCTAATTTTTTTAAAAAAATTCATTTACACTTGTAAATCTTTAATCCACTTGAAAATGATCTTTGGAGGTTTTGAGCTATTACTATAATATATATTTCAAGACATAAAGCTTGTCATTTAAACACTATTTAGTGAATAATCCACCTATTATTTATTACATACAAATACACAATATTTTAAACAAATAGATATATCATGTATCTAAATTGTGTCTTGGTTTTTCTCAATATATCTGCCCACTGAAGGAGACAAGGAACTTAATAAAAGTTACATTCTTTTTGTATCCATATATTCCCCCTCTTTCTTTCTGCTTTGATGTTATTTATATGAAATAAATAATTCTAAATCGATTATTTTTTCACAAATATCTTTTATATGATTCAACAATTATATAATTATTTGAAAATCTGTGCTTGTTGACTTCAAATTTATCAGCTTGTCTTCATTTCCGTCTTACCGGGGTTAAAACCTATAGAAATTTTTTGGAGGTGATCTAGGAGAAATATATTTTAGTCCTTTCATTCAAGAAAATGTTTATTTTCATATTTGAATTACTGTTTGTCTATGAACATAATTGTATGTTCTAATTTATTTTCTTCTAGCATAGATATGTTTAATACGTAAATTAACTTTCTTCAATATATGTAACAGAATGCGTATGTCCTTCAGTATATATAAAGTTAATATATATCAAACAAGTTAGTTCAGTTCAAAGATGATACCTTATTCAATAAATATTGCTAACAAAAAAGACTTATCATTCAAAGTAGATGAAATTGTATCTATTTCACACCATAGAAAAAAACGAAGTCCAAATAAATTGAACATTTAAGTGTAGGCTATAAAATAATACAGATCTTGACACCTGAGCGCGATTGCAGATGGGCTGCACCTGGCCTCATGGGTTGAGAAGAAAGCCAAGGTCACTGCAGGAATGAATGCTGTGGAAGAAAACCAGGGGCCCGGGGAGTCTCAGAAGGTGGAGGAGGCCAGCCCTTCTGCTGTGCAGCAGCACACTCACCCCGCATCCCGCACTGTGGCTACCACGCCTGAGCCCTTGGGCGTCAATGCTGGGGACAAGAACACCACCAAAGCAGGCGATCATGAGCCGGAGTACGAGGACGGCCAGGGCTTTGGCATTGGGGAGCTGGTGCAGGGGAAACTGCGGGGCTTCTCCTGGTGGCCAGGCCGCATTGTGTCTTGGTGGATGACGGGCCGGAGCCGAGCAGCTGAAGGCACCCGCATGGTCATGTGGTTCGGAGATGGCAAATTATCAGTGGTGTGTGGTGAGAAGCTGATGCCGCTGAGCTTGTTTTGCAGTGCTTTCCACCAGGCCACGTGAAACAAGGAACCCATGTACCGCAAAGCCATCTACGAGGTCCTGCAGGTGGCCAGCAGCCGTGCAGGGAAGCTCTTCCCGGTTTGCCACGACAGCAACGAGAGTGACACTGCCAAGGCCGTGGAGGTGCAGAGCAAGCAGACGATTGAATGGGCCCTGGGAGACTTCCAGCCCTCTGGCCCCGAGGGCCTGGAGCCAGCAGAAGAGGAGAAGAATCCCTACAAAGAAGTGTACACGGACATGTGGGTGGAATCTGAGGCAGCCGCCTATGCACCACCTCCACCAGCCAAAAAGCCCCGGAAGAGCACAACGGAAAAGCCCAAGGTCAAGGAGATTATCGATGAGTGCGCAAGAGAGTGGCTGGTGTATGAGGTGCGGCAGAAGTGCCGGAACATGGAGGACATTTGCATCTCCTGTGGGAGCCTCAGCGTCACCCTGGAACACCCCCTCTTCATTGGAGGAGTGTACCAAAACTGCAAGAACTGCCTTCTGGAGTGTGCATACCAGTACGACGACGGCTACCAGTCCTTCTGCACCATCTGCTGCGGGGGCCGCGAGTTGCTCAAGTGTGGAAACAGCAACTGCTGCAGGTGCTTTTGCGTGGAGTGTGTGGACCTCTTGGTGGGGCCTGAGGCTGCCCAGGGGGCCATTAAGGAAGACCCCTGGAATTGCTACATGATGTGCGGGCACAAGGGCACCTACGGGCTGCTGCGGCGGCGAGACGACTGGCCCTCCCGGCTCCAGATGTTCTTCGCTAATAGCCACGACCAGGAATTTGACCCTCCAAAGGTTTACCCACCTGTCCCAGCTCAGAATAGGAAGCCCATCCGGGTGCTGTCTCTCAGGACCCTGCATCAATAAGGAGCTCTTATCATCATCACTGACTCTAAGCAGTGGCAATAAGGCCTTGAATAATTTCGTGCAAAGTGCCAGTTATTTAAGTCATGGTAATTAGAAGTAAACTTGGAAATTATTAAATTATTCAAGTGTAGAAAATTGTAAGTTCTCAAATTACCAACTGATCCAAATATTTTTTTCTACCAAAAGAAACACTCGTGCGTTTAAGAACTATTACTGTACTCAGAAGTGTAGATTTTAACAGATACTCATCAAAGCTTGTGTATGTTCAGAAGAGGCATTTGAAACTCCTAGATTTCAACTCTTATACAGTTAAAGGAAATATATACTTGCATCTAAAGAGATTAAAAATTCACAATGGTCTTCCATTTGTAACACTGTTTTCACGATTGAAATAGTGATTATTATTAGATCTAACTATTACTATTATCTAAGGAAACTTTCCTCACCCCAGGAACATCCTTCATACCCTTGGAGTTGCCTCCATTCTAATGCTGCTCATTGCTGTGTGTTGAGTATCACAAAGGTGAGCTATAATCCATTAATTACTAACTGGAAATCTTAAAAATAGAAAGTGATATCCTATTTGTTTCAAATTTCTGTCATTTTCATTTTCATATCTGGGGCTTAAAATTCAGATTTTAAGTCTCCATGGATGTTATACATATTACATATTAACACTATTATTTATTTCAATTTTTCTAATCTCATAGAATTTCCAGAAGATAATCACACCTTTTGATTTACCCTAAAACAACTAAGGTGAAGGTAAAAAAATGAGTTTGATTTGTACGGTAACCTACTTGCAGATCAGACTTTGAGCTATTATTCTATAAGCTAATATTGCATTCCTGCCTGTGAAGACTGTGGAGCTGGGGTAGCCTACTTGCCACTCCTATGGAGACTTCAGGGCATTTCACCCAAGTCTGGTGCTTGTGCTTACTGCTGGGGAATCCTAGGGTGAACTTTCCTGGTCTATCTCTACCCAGCTTTATCCCCCCTTCTCAGGCTGAACAGGGAGCTCAGGCCGCTGTACATCCCACAGACTAGCCCATTGCCTGAGCCAACGAGAGCTTCTCTCAGTAAACCAAGGCCAAGCATAAACCTGACTATTACTGCTGCAATTGGCTCTTATCTGCAAGTACCATCTACTAGCCTGGAGGTTGAACTGCACAATCCAATACAAAATCTGAGAGCACAGTGCATAGCACTTGGGAATGATATATCTTTCCTGAGACTTCCACCATTCCAGCCCTGTAGGAGGCCATAAGCCTGCTCACACACCGAAAGTATATGCTACTATAACCAGCATTTATGAAAGCTACCACACTAAGGCTATCTATAACCGAGAAATGCATAGAGTCTTTGCCACTAAAAGTACACAGAACCAAAGCCAAATGACCCTATGTCACATACACTATAGTCACATCCTGACGGGAAAAGAAAACCTATTCAAACAAAAATAAATTCAAAAATAAGAAGAAAAGATAGTTTATCCAGATGATAATAAAAATATAATTCTGAAAATATGAAAAAAAGAGTGATGTGACACCATCAAAGGATCACACTAACTCTCAAGCAATGAATCCTAATCAAAATGAAATCTTTGAATGCCAGATAAAGAATTCATAATGCTGATTTTAAAGAAACTCAATGAGATCCAAGAGACAGCTGAAAGCCTATACAAAGAATTCAAAAAAAGTCAATTTAGGATATAAATTAAAAATTTACCAAAGAGATAGATACTTTTTAAAAACAAAAAAAACAGAACTTATGGAAATCAAAAGCTCATTGAAGGAATTATAAAATACAGTTGACAGCTTATAAATTGAATAGCCCAAGCAGAAGAATCTCAGAGGTTGAAGATAGGTCTTTCAAATTAATCCAGTCAGACAACAATAAAGAAAAAAATTTTTAAATGAGCTAATCTTTCTAGTGTGTAAAAAGTCTGAACTACAAGTCATAGAAATTCCTGAGAGAAAAGAAAAAGCAAAAAGTTAGGGAAACCTATTTGAGACAATAATTGAGGAAAATGTCCCTAGTCTTGCTGTAGTTTTATACACCCAGATACAAGAGGCTCAGAGAACTCTATGAAGACACATTGTAAGAGCTTAACCAGGACATATAATCATCAGACCATCTAAAGTCAATGTGAGGGGAAAAATCCTAAAATCAGCACGAGAAAAACATCTAATCACTTACAAAGAAAATTCCATCAGATAAACAGTGGACTTCTCAGCCAAAACTTTACAAACAAGAAGAGATGAGGTTCTGCTCTCAGAAAAATACTGTCAGTCATGAATTTTGTAACCTGCTAGACTAAGCTTCATAAATGAAAAATAAAGTATTTCCCAGATAAGGAAATGCTAAGGGAATTTGTCACAACTAAACCAGCCCTTCCATAAATGCTCAAGGGAGCATGGAAATAAAGGTTGATATTTGCTGTCATAAAAGTGCATGAAACTATAAGACTTACAGGTCTTATAAAACAATTACACAAATGGGAATGTGAAGCAACTGGATACCAGTTAACATTATGACAGGAGCAAAACCTTAAATATCAACATTAACCTTAAACATAAGTGGATCAAATGTTCTTCTTAAAATATATAGATTGGCTAAATGGATTGAAAAAACATGATCTAATTACAAGCTGCTTGTAAGAAACCCACCTAACTGGCAAAGGCACTTTTTGGCTGAAGGTAAAGGGGTTGAAAAAAATGTTCCACACAAATGGAAATCAAAAGTGAGCAGGAGTAGCTGTTCTTATAGCAGATAAAACAGATTTTAGATCAATAATAGCAAAAAAGACAAAGAAGGTCACTGTATAATGATAAAGGGATTACTTCAACAAGAAAATATCAATTCTAAATATACATGCACCTACCATCAGAGCAGCCAGATTCATAAGACAAATTGTATTCTACATAAGAAAAGATACGGACAGTCATACAATAATTACAGGGGACTTCAACACCGCCTGGCAACATTAGACAGATCAGCAAGAGAGAAAATCCACAAAAGAACCTTGTACTTAAATTGGACTTTAGATCAAATGGACTTAACAGATGCTTATATAACATTCTATCCAACAGCTGCACAATACACCCTCTTCTCCTCAGTGCTTTGAATATTCTCCAATATAGACAATATATTAGGCCACAAATCACATCTGAATAAAATTTTTAAAGTCAAAGTCACATCAAACATCTTGTTGGACCACCGTGGAATAAAACTAGAAATGAATTTTGAGAGGAACTCTCTATACAAATACAGAAAAATTAAGCAATCTGCTGCTGAATGTTCTTTGGTTCAAAGATGGAATCAATTAAGATGAAAATTTAAAGTTTTTGAAACAAATGAAAATGGAGACACAACATACCAAAACCAACACCTCTGGGATACAGCAAAAGTAGTGCTAGGAAAGGAGCTTATAGTGTTAAATGTCTAAACCAAAAAAAAACAGAAAGATCACAAAATAATAACCTAGTGTTGTACCTCAAAGAACGAGAAAAACAAGAGAAAACTAAACCCAATGCCATCAGAAGAAAATAAATAACAAAGACTGGGGCAGAACTAAATGAAATTGAGACATACATATATGTGTGTGTGTATATATATATATAGGATTAACAAAATGAAGTTGGTTGTGTGATAAGATAAACAACATTGATAGACCAGTAGCTACAGTAACCAAGAAAAGAAGCGAGAAGATGGAAATAAGCACAATCAGAAATAAACAAGTAGACATTACAAATGATACCACAGATATGGAAAAGATTGTCGGAGACTACTATGCTCACAAACTAGAAAACTTAGACGAAATGAACAAATTCCTGGAACCATGCAACCTCCGAATTCGAACCATGTATAGACATTTTTCTTGTCATTATTCCCTAAACAATACACATAATCCCCTATACAATACGTTATTCCCCTAAACAATTCCCTAAACAACTATTTATGAGGAATTTACATTGTGTTAGGTGTTATAATATTTATATTATATTTGTAATATTTATAATATATAATATTTTATTTATAATATAATGCCTAATAAAATGGTATTGAGTATACCAACAAGATTACTTATAATACTTAATACAACTAGTAAAAAGTATTAGTACCAACAGATTACTTATAATACTTAATACAGTTAGTAAAAAGAGAATGTGCAGAGGTTGTAGGCAAATATATTGCCATTTTATATAAACTTAAACATCAGTGGGTTTTGGTATCTGCAGAAGGTTCCAGAAAATCCCCTGTGGATACTGAGGGACAACTGTTCTCACAACGGGTGAGTTTACTTCACCAATGTGGAATTTTCAGCAGATTACTGATGCCCATTAGAGATTGGTGCTCCCAGGGGCACTGATTTTTGGAACAGGTGATTCCCAGGCAAGAAGGATTGAATAATCTTTACAGTTAGACATTTGTCGTAGGTGAGAAATGTGGTTTGTTAAAATGCAGTTTAGCCTCTAGTTAAAGATACAATATATCAAATACCTTAATATTAGGCCCGTTAATAAATAAAATTTCAGCACATGGTAAGAATTTAGGAAATTTTTTTGACTTTTATCTAAAAACAATGTTTCTCAACCCAGGGCAATATTGCCTTCTAGGACACATTTGACAATAACTGGAGACATTCAATTTGTATATAACTGGAAACTGCTAGTGTCTTCTGTCTTTGGTGGAGGCCAGGGATGATACTGTTTCCTTAAGTTAAAAAATCGCCAGTTAAACACGAATTCTCTAATGTTTTATTATTTTTAATGAAACTGTTTTTGAGATCCTAGTGTTCACTAGTAACCTTTCTTAATATGTAATCACTATACCAAAAAGCTCTTAACATTTAGATAAAATATTCAGTAACTGCTTAATGGTGACTGCACTCCTACTTATATTTTTGACTCTGATTCATCATTTCCTGATCAGCAGTTTTAAATATAATTGAAGTATCAACATTCCTTTGAGTTTAATGTTAATTAATAATATGGTTCTGTTCTTTGAAAAATGTGCATGTCTGTAATCTCCTTTGACTTTCTGTAATATTGCTGGAAGTTCCTAGTGACTAAATTCAATTACGTTAAATCATTTATACTTCTAAACTGATGTCCTAAACCCCAAACACTGATTGAGATTAATATAATTCCATCATTTAATTGAGTCAGGAACACAAGATCTAAAATGTGAGCATATATAGAAAAATAGGTTATTTCTAAATAATAAATCAACTGTACTATAAAATTTTACGTTAACTAATTTGGACTAAATTTTGGAAATGAAGGTGAGATTTTTATGCTCACTTAAAAGAAATATTTATGGCATAAAGCAAAATGTCTTTACATCATGAAACAGTCTTGTTATATTCAGAGGCCTAAATCTTTACTTCGCTAAGCACTGTACCACTAAATTTTGGAAAATTTTTGTTTTAATCCAAGTGATAAATGACTAGCCATGAAAATGTTGTAACGTATGTGGTAAATTAGGAAGAATACGTTGAAAAAAAATCACAAGTTATATCAGTTTGGAATTGTGACCCAAATTACAGCTGTTGAGGCAGATATAATTTAATAATAAAGGTTTATTGGCGGCCAAATGTGAGGACTGACCTGGGAAGACACACCAACAAGGTTAGGAGTTTCCAGAATCTGTTACAAGTTGGAAGGTGTGAATAGGAAGCTTTAGGAGAGGGAGGAGAGGCTTCATACCAGAGTTGTCCCTTCTTGTTTGAGAGTGTGATACAGAGGTTACAATCATTGTATACAGATTGCAACATACAGGCTAAAATGTCTACCTGCAAGACCATCAGTAAAACTTCATGTTTCAGAAATAAATCGGAGTCCTTCTCAGTGTCATTAGGTTATGCATTAATCTGTACATCAACAATTTGAGAAACTAATGATAAGATTCTTTACTCAAGGACAGCATGTCACTGTGACTCACAAGACTGTCACACGGCCAGTTATTTTGGAGGCCTGTTTACTTTTAAAGGAAACTGTCCTGTATGACCTGACACTGTGACCTAACTTATCAGAATACAGACCTACAGCAACAGAGATGGAAAGAGAGATGGTTATTTTAAAGAGGAAGGCCATAAGGAAATCAGAGTGTGGACAGCTCTCAGCAGGAGGTTGATGTACCAAACATGATCATTGTTGTTACTGTTGTGAAATTAATGGCTAGAAAATAATCACTCTGAAAATTCTGGATGCTTCACAAACAGGCAACAAGTAACGGTAAGAGCCAGACACTGTCAAATACTATGAGCTATGAATTTAGAAGAAAACATGTTTAGGTTTAGATATTAAGTATATGATGATATTATTATACACTAGTTTAATATTTGCACATTAGACATATTATTCATTGTAGTGGAAAGTGTAGCATTGAATGTATATGTAGTAAATGGTGGTTCTTTAAATTTTATGTTAGTCCACTCTGTAATCGTGTGCTTCTGTGCATCTAATTATTTATTTTATATTTGACCTATGTATATTTGAAATATATATGTATGTTAGTACATTATCTTTAATGAATGTTTTCTCTTTACATTAAATCAAATGTTGAACTGACTGTACTGCTCACTCACAGAAAAACTGGCTTTCACAGGTCTTTCATAGCAGAGAAGTTGAAGCTTGTAGTGGAGTTCTCACTCAAACTTTTACAAATTTAGAAGTAACTGACACACATCCGCACATGTGCATGTGCACACATACACAACATGAACATACTAGGGATAAAGAGAACAGCCAGGCCATCAACGCATTCCAGAATCCCATTCCTGCCTTGTAAAGAACCTAGTGACAAGTCACTGGGAAGTTTTCACATATTGTTTTGTAATTAGAGACTTTACTTACAATTACCTAGAAGACATATATAGATGGCTAATATTTAATTAAAAATAATTTAATTATCAAAACAGACCAACATTTTAAGTAAACACTATGAAGAAAGCATGCTGTTTAATTTTGACTGATTTTATTTGAGAAGACATTAAATATATTTTATTTGAAAGAAGTCTTGAATATGGATGATCATTTTTGACATAAATAATACAAGATTCTACATAAATTCCCCTCATAAATAAGAGAGAAGGAAAAATGAGACACTTCATGGTCTGGTGGCAAGAGAACAATGAACTAAAGAGCCGCTCTAAATAAGTTTGCAGGACAAAAGTGTCTTCCATTTGTCAGTGTATTGTAACTATAACTCCTTTCTCAAATTTATTGAAAATGGGACAGAGAGTTGCCAGAGATCACTAAACAGCTTTTTTTTTTTTTTTTTTACTGTCCCCAAAGTTAATGATTAACTAGAAAGCATATACTCAAGATTTGTAAAACATATTTGCTTTTAAAAATCTTAAAAGAAGTGAGGAAAAAAGGCACAATACCTTCAAAAGGATGACCTGAAGACCACCCTGGTCTTCCCAGAGAGGCAGGGAAGCCGGAAGACAACAGAACGGGAGCTTCAAAGGGGGAAAAGCAGATATCAGCTGACTTAGAATTTAAACCCATCAGAATATCTTTCAGAAAATAAACATAGAAAGACATTTTTAGAGAAATAAAGTGGCACCGGATTTGTCACTAGTAGAAGTACATTAAATAACTATATTTTTTAGGGAGAAGGGCAATGATGCTGGATAAAAGCTTGAAGATGCAAACTTAAAGGAAGAGCATTTGAAATGGCAAATATATTAGTAAATATGAATGGATAGTTTCTGTTAGAACTGTGGTGATTATGACTTGTGGAGAAACCCCCAGTAATGAGAAAAGAGAACTAACTTAGAAGAATCAAATCACATGAGAGAGGTAGGCTCTAAGTCAGGAAGAGGACAAAGGAAATGAAGGTGATTAAAGGAAATTGTCTGATATGAGAAGCCATAAAGGTACTAAGCTGTGATAACTCAAGAACATGTGCTATAATTGCTGGGTAATCATTAAAAAGCATAGTAAAACAATCTTGTAATCTTGCAAATCTTGTAAATCTACCAAGCCAACCAGAGTAAATAGAATAATGAAAAAATAACTCAAGAGAAGTTAAAAGAAAAAAGAAAAGGAAGAGTAAAATGCAAGATTAAGATAAATAGACATGAATCCATACTCATCTAAGTAAGTCATTTAACTACAAATGGACCAAATTCTCAAATTAAAGAGCTACCTTATTATATTGGAGGAACACATCTAAAATGTAAAGAATAAGAAATCTGAAAATATTGGACAGTACAGATCTAGACTTTAAGACATGATTGCCCTTATAAAAATATATTTATAGCCCTATAACTAAAGGATATGTACACAAAACATTCTAAAATTTGTTCAGAAAGTATTTGTAAGCTCTTACTATACACTTTCCTTTAATGTATAACGTATCAACAGTTAGCTGTTACATTCTGTATCAACATTTTTGCAGAAATATTAACTTTCATTTTCCATTTGAATTCACAATTTTCAGGCTGAATTACTCTCCTCTCCCAATTTCTCCCCTGGCTTATTTGGTATTCTTTATATCATTTAATGGCATCATTCACCAAGTCACCAGGGCTAGCACTTGAGTGCTATACACAATATTTTTTTTTTCCCTCCAGTCTCTTCACTTCCTCAAAACCACTGATAGTGAATATGCAGGCAATTTATCTTGCTTGGAACTACTTCAATTAAAGACTGTCACAATATCTTTGAGTCTTTAAAGGAAAGGGCATGGGCTTTGTGATAGTCTGTTTGTACTGCTCTGATAATATACCAGAGGTTGGGTAGTCTATAAAGAATGGAAATTTATTTCTAGATTTGTTTTCACAGTTCTGGAGGCTAGGAGGTTCAAGATCAAGGTGCCAGCAGGCTCAGTGTTTGGAGAAGGCCTGTTCCTCAGAGATGGTGCTGTCTCAGTGTCCTCATGTGGTGAGAGAGACAGGGCAAAAAAGGACAAATTCTGTGTCCTCACATGGTGGAAATGCAGAAGAGAACAAACCCATCCCCTCATAGTCGTGTGTAAAGGCTCTAATCCCAATCATGAGTGCTTCATCCTCATGGCTTCATCCTGAAACCTCATCTATTAACACTATAACTTTGGCTACTTAGTTTCAACACAGGAATTTGAGAGACACATTGAGACCATAACAGGCCTCAACCTGCTGACTCCCTAGATAACATTTCCACCTCTTGCTTGCAGTATTTGAAATCCACATGCCATAAAGTTTGCATAGTTGGAAGACCTTCGTCAAGTTAAAAACTTGTCCCCAAATACTTGGTTTGCACAGCTATGTTTCTTCTAATGAGAATTTAAAATTATATCAAGTAGAAATACAAAATATGACTATATTTCCTTGATTCTATGGTGACATCAATCATAAGGGATACTGTATGTGTATGCACATAAATACATCTATGTATGTGTGTACAGTCTTTTAAAAAAAATTTCAAACATGTGAAAGTGAATAAAAGGCGAGACTTGGAATCACAGAAATGTGTTATTGTACCACAGTGAATTACTCCTCTCAATTCTAGGTCCAGTGTAAAGAAATTCTATGGATAGTAATACCTTTATGAACTCATCAACTGACATTCTTTCTTAGTCTGTTCGATAGGCCAGTCGAGGTTTTTATCTAATCCCCATTCCCATGCATGTAATTGTCTGCCTAATATTCCTACCTGGTCATTTGGCAAATGAAAATAAGTTGAACAAGCCCAACATTAAATCAATATTCTCCTCCTTTCGCCAGACAAGTTCAATGCCCAGATTGATTTGTAGGGATATCAGCATTGCTACATTCTCTCATTCACACTGTAGAAACGTATCTTCTAATCTCATGAGAAATGTTAAATTCTTCTTGGGAACACAGTTATTTTGTCTATCTGCTACTCTCACCAAATTGTAAGTGTTTGGGAATCTGATAGGACCAATTCATGTGATGGAACTTGTAGGTTAGTGAAGTAGATTGAATAAAATATGTTATATGAGATTTTCAGACAATAAAATGGTTACTTTTGTGTACCATAAAATTATCTGCAGTCCTGTTATTTTCAGATTTACCCTCCAAACATGAAATATGAGATTCTACCTTCATTGTATTAGCCTAATTCTTTGAATGTTTAATATCTATGTCAACTCTTTCCTCCGCCCCCTTCTGAGATAAGAATACACACACGTACACACACATGCAGATACAGAGTGACTGAGACCACAAGGAAGTTTAATGAACATATATATGTATAATACCATAAAAAAGAAAATAAGACAAATAACACAATTTTTCCCCTTTCTTTCTCTCTCTCTCTCTCTATCTGTGTGTGTGTGTGTCTCTCTCCCTCCTCCTTTGTGCTTTCCGGTATAATTATATGTGAAAATGCCCATTATACTGATTCATTAGATTTAATGAAGTAGATAACTTTTTAATTTTGGAGAATAAATTATCCTATAAATATACCAAATTATATGTTTTTGAATAGCTGTATTTCATGCTAATTTCATGCTCATGAATACAAAATTAATTCCTTTCATTGATGTTAGCAACGAAAATACTAAGTGTGCAAATTACAACTCCATTTTCTCCCATATTTTGTAGTTATTTGACTAACATATTTCTTATGTAACCTGTACTTCAAGATTGACTGAAAGAAATTTGTCTATAAAAAGAATATATACAACAAACCCCTAGAGTAGTGAAATCTTCCTTTCTTTCTGTCTCTTTAAGCTTTGTTGATTAAAACATGGCTGCCTTTCCTGAATTAGACTGGCAAAGTGTCAGAGTCTTGATGAATTGTTTAAGTTCTGAATATGGTTGCAATGTAAGTGGGAGGAAACATAGAAACCCTTGGGAAAAGGAATGTCTTCTTAGAATACAAAATAAGTAATGCAACCACGTTACAAATAGATGTGGAAAGAGAAGACATGAAATATTTGACTTTAATAGAAGTAATTACTTGAAAAACCAAACACAGAGAAAACTGCTTAAAAATAGATACTTTATATGCAATAAACCATCCTCCAGATTATGTGTGTAGTCAATCAAAGACTGCTAAAAATGTTAACAGATTGAAATATATCTAACTCTGATATGGAATTGAGCCAGGATTCGATGCTAGTATATCAAACAAGTCTTGCGAGGTGAAGGGGGTAAATCTCTTTAGCTTTGGAAATTATTATAACAGTTTAGTTGCCCTAAAGTTACTACTGGACTGAGCACCCGGGTAACTTATCCTACTCCCAGTTACATACTTCATTTTAGGAAAAAACTAAAGTGATTTATCACTTTAAATTTGGTTCCCTTAAAGTTATCAGTCAATTTCTTCCATAAAGATAGAATGCAACAATATATTAAGGAGTACTTTGTAAATACCAGTGTGCAATACTAACATTTGATTTCAGTTATTATAATTAATTCTCAAACTCTGGAATATGAAAGATTTCTATTGCCAGAGAAAATTATTGTAACCATATGCAAATGTAAAAAAATCAAATAATTATACTTTATTAATATTATTTGTTATTCAAATAATATACTTTATTTTGGTGGCAGGTAAACATTGTTTCACTTTCTCAGTTTTGAGTATGCATGTGTAACTAATGATTCAGTTTTAGGAATCTTAGGTGAGAATCTATACATAAAGCACTGTAGTTGGCTCACTAAAATCTCTACTAAGATTCACAGAGGAAAATCTTTTCATATGAGGTTGACTGGGATCTTTCTTATTTTAAGAAATTCATAGCATTTAGATTACATCGTTTTCCATAATTAATGCAAATATTTAAGCATATTTATATCAAAATATAATCAAAGTTTCTCCTTCAATGTTACCCTGTACCCCAGGCCCTTTGCCCCATTCAAAAGTTGGGGTCTTCTACCTTTATCATCTCAGAGATGGGTGACATAGCAGAACGCAACTATTGTTGGCCTTTGTTTCCAAAATCTTGATGTTGAAGATGGGGGTGTTAAGAACAACTCTCTGGGCTTGAATAATATATTTTAGAGAATACTTAGTGAAGACTTCCTGATCTTGATTCAGGAAAATCATCCTAGTTGGCAGGATTAAGAGTTCTGGTGGACAGTTTTGAATATTGAAAACATATTTACAACTGAATATTTGGGAAGGAGATGTGTAATATTCAGTGCAGAGCACTGAGCTTTGCCCAAGAACCCTCTGACTCCACCAAGGATGTGAAGTCCAGGTGTGGTGGGAGAGGGGTAGTCAAATGCCTTGGTATGTTTAGAGAATCCCAGGACAGAAGTAAAATGAACCACGTCTCCAAGGCAGAGGCTCAGCAGTGCAGAAAGACCTCAATGAAGGAATGGCTCATGGTATATCCAAGCAGTTATGACTTCAAACATCCAAGGCTTAAGGAGTGAAGAGAGCTTAGAAGTAGCTGAGAGACATGAAGAGATCTCATGATTCAAGAGGATATCATTTTGTGAATCCTTGACCCAAAGTTCGATAGTAAGTAAAAATAAGTGGAAATTCATGAAGATGGGCTCCTTCCCATCTCTTCAATCTTGTTATTCTTATACAAGTGCAGCCAAAACACTTGCCCCTTGTAAGCCTCCTGGAACTTGCCACAACTCTAGAGAAAGAGATAAAGGTGAGAATTAGAAAGTGACCTATTTTAAATTTCTACCATCCCTCTAAATGGGGGAGAGAAATGGAAATAATGTTTAGTTATTGTAAAAGATGATTAAGAATGCTACTTGAATTTGTGTTCTAAGCTACAAACTTGTTAGTAAGAATAAAAGTAATGGGTGCAGGAAACTGTCTCCGAGCCTGACAGAGGGTCTTAAGGAACATGACTCCATCATTTAGGTCAAGGTAGTGAACAATAGTCCAACAGAGACTCTGGTGATGTGATTGACTCTGACTCCTTCAGCAGCAAGCTCTCCTACTCCTTGCTCTAGTGCTTCAACTAGTGACTCAGCTTTCCAATTTCTGCTCTGAAAGGTCTTGGCGATCTCCAGTGACTCTTATCTTTTTCTGCCTCATGATCTTACTTATCATTTTGCTTACAGATCCCGTTTTGCTGCTCCTCTACTTTAATGTTTGCATTTTTCTCCACTTATCTGGTATTTAATCTTTCTTCGAAATTGGGTTAGCTAGGTTCCATCCAGTCTAGATTTCATTCCTTTCAGGCCACATCTAAGCTAAATTACCCTCTTTGGCTAATCACGTAGTGGTCTAGGTCCTTAACTCACATTATACCAAGGCAGGTACCTTCAGCATAGGTGATCTTCAGGCTGTACTGTAAGTAGGACAGAGGCTTCACAGACAAGGAGGGGTTAACTCTCAAGTATCCATTATGGTCTATATATACATTCTAGTTCTTATCTGCCAGGCAGTTAAATAGCTTCAGAAAAGGCTACCTAAAATAATCCAGTAACAGGGACACATCCTTACCCTTGTTCACCCTCATCTAAAAGGGTTAACAATCCAGACAAGGTATAGTACCCAGAGGTGAAGCAGAGAAGTCACTATATGAGATGCTTTCCCTGAGCCAGCCTCTGCAATTTCAATGTTAATTCATTCATGAATCTGTTTATTTAACTTTTATAGGGCTTTGGGTGCATCGATGATATGAGATAAACATCCCGACTCATGAATTCCATTTTAGTATGAGAAGAGGGACATACCAAATAAACACACTAAACAAGATAACGTATAGTGCGTCAGAAGGCAGTATGTGTTACAGGATAAAAAGAAAGGAAGAAAAGGCAAAGGACATTGGAGTTGAAATTTATAAATAGGATGATCGGTGTGAGCCTCATTGAGAAGATGGCATTTGAGTTCGCCTCCAGTTCTATTTTGATCCTATCCAGTGACTTTTGCAGTGACTACTCTATTTAGGAGAGGACAAGGGATGATAAACAAGAACCATCTATTCCTGATTCTTGAGCATATCAGCCTCGGCTTCAGAACATATCTTACAAAGTAAAAAAATGAAAGTCAGAACATCTTGGAAGGATGTGTGGGCTATCCTCCAATCTCCCAACTCTGGTAGATTCAGGATGAGGCAAATCTGGTATGAGTTTAGTTTCTTGGGGCAAGAATGCTTGACTATAGCTCTAACATATTACTGGAAATGTTGGGAAAAGTTGAAAATGTTTTTGACATCACTCCTTTATTGGGGACGCTATATGTTTTCATGTGATCGACTTTGACACCCTGAGGAGGTCAGGAGTCTCATTAGGTCTCACCTGGTGAGGTCAGAGTTCTCAAGTGATGCTATAATGCCTTATAAAGAGGTGTATCTATGTAGTCACAGGTATTTAGTTTTGCTAAATGAGGTTCTCATATTTGTGTCTAGTCTTTATATATAGTGGGAATGTGTTAGTTTGCTGCTGCTCCTGCTGCTGTAAAAAATGACCACAATCTTGATGACTTAAAACAACACAAATTTATTATCTTACTCTTCTGGAGGTCAGAAGTCCCAAGTGGCTTGACAGGGCTGCTTGCTTTCTGGAGGCTCTGAATATTGTGTGGGGACAATTTCTTGCCTTTGCCTGTTCCAGTTTCTGCACACCAGCAATGCCCTTGCTGCGACTTTTGTTTCCATCATCGCGTCACCTCCTCTGACTCCGACACTCCTGCCTCCCTCTTATGAGGATCCTTGTGATTATATTGAGCCTACTGGAATTCAGGAAGATCCATTCTCATCTTAAAATCCTTAACTTAGATCCATCTTCAAAATCCCTTTCGCCGTATAAGATAATGTAGTCACAGTTCTCTGGATTAGAACAGCTTTGGGTGCCATTGTTCAGTCTATCATAGAGAGGAGGCCAATATCAAGAAATTCTGCTTCACTTCCATTCCCTGCCTTACTGAATGAATTACTCACTTCTCATTGTAAACAACTGTTGAACAATGTCTAAACATTTTGAAATATTGGTGTGAAGGAGCACCAAATTAATGATCTCTTTAGGAAACCAACATATCTTAGTCTGGAGTAGGAGTAAAGAGCTTTTTGAACATAGGCTCAATGCCTGACATGTTTTTCCTACATGGTCACCTTACTTATCAGTCTACTCATACCGGTTTGAAAGAAGGGAGAACTTATGACCACAGCTGGAAAACTACTACAAAGGAACTCTATTATTGTTGTATTTCTAATTTACGGCCGTTGAAATTCTTTGCATTATGCTCATGAATAGTCTGATTCTTACCCATCTGCCTTTAAAGGCCATGACCAACTGAATCTAATTTTTTTAATCAACGAATATCAAGCTAAATCCTCAATCAGTTGCCTATACTTAACCTCTATACATGCAGACTTATTGTCTCCCAACTACCACCAAAGTGATTAATGTAGCAAAATTTTAGCTTATACTACTTGGTAATTTTCTTGGAAGGTTTAAAATCTCAGTCAAGCCAAATTATTGATAGTTTTAAATTGACTTTTATTGGGTTTGATAATTATAGAGTCTTATATTTTATATAATTGTTTATTAGAAAAAAATCATCAAACCAAATAATTTAAAAATGTTAGTGTCAGAGGAGACGTTATTGTTCAGTTTAACTTAAATGAAGATTTTAAAATTAATTCTGCTATCTTATTTCTCATTTATACATTGCTACTTTAAAACAGTACTTTACATACGACCACATTTGACAAAAGAGATCTCCATGCCTATTCACTTGTAATCATTTAAAAATTCATTTCTAGAAAGAGAATGTACAGTGTGGTGGTTTATTTTCTGTGTCAACTTCACTGGGCCATAAGGTATTCAGATATTTGGTCAAAACTTATGCTAGGTATTTCTGTGAGGTATTTCTGGGTGAGATTAATATTTAAATTGGTAGACTGAGTAAAGCAGATGCCCTCCATAATGTGGATGGGACTCATCCAATAAGTTGAAGGCCTGAAAAGAACAAAATGCTGACTCTTTCCCAAGTAAGAGAATTCTCCTGCATGATGGCCTTGGAACTGGATGCTGGCTTTTCTGATTTTAGACTCGTCAGCCTCCATAATAGCATGAGCCAATTCTTAATAATAAATCTCTATCTATCTATCTATCTATCTATCTATCTATCTATCTATCTATCATCTATCTATCTCTATCATCTATCTCTCCATCTTCTTCATCGGTTTCTCTGGAGAACCCTGAATAATACATAAAGTCTATTTGAGCAAAGCCCTAAGTAAGATGGTTTAAAGAACTTATTGGTGGTTTCCTGAGTTACTTGATGTAAGTCACAGAAGTTCGGTCAGGTGCCTTATCTGAAAGGAGTTTGCTTATGACTAAGCAGTAGTTATTTTGTCTCACCTATGCAATTCAAAATATTAGATACCTCTTGTGTGCCACCTAATTTCCACTGTCTACTCACCTTTTGTTATATCAACAAACTTCACAAAGGTAACCTAATGGATCTTGTTTCAAATGCACTACATGCCAGTGGCTCTTGTCCTGTACCTCCTCTGATGCTGCAACCTGGCTGTCCGTAGGAACCAGTTTGGCACTGACTTTGTGCATATCAAGAAGTGTGAGGAAGTTAATTGCTTGTGAGTCAGTCCTTAATCAACCCAACCCAGCGGGGACTGTGGCAGGCACTGGTAGACACAAGCTCCCCTTTTTATCCTATCGCTAGTGAATTCTATGATGCATTCTACCTGATTCCTCAAAGCATCCCAGTAAGGTCAAACCCCAGTTGCCCTCAGTGATTACCAGCTTGAAAAGTCCACCATTGTATAGGTTTTTTCACCTTCTATTTCTTTGTCTTCCCAGTTTTCTGCTTCTATTACTTCTATTCAATTCTCAAAAGAAATTATTGATATAAAATTCCTTGTCCTAGACTCCGTTTTCTGGTGGCAAACTAGGTGAAGACATCCATTATCTGTGTTTATTTCCTATTGTCTTCTTTTGTGTCTTACTAATTCTTTTTATACATTCTTACCATTCTCAATGTCCTTATTTTTTTTAATCTTCATTTTGACATTGTGCGTTTTTGGAGATAGAAGTGGGCTTTGCAGTTATTAAAGGTCAAGATGAGGGATACTTGTGATGATGGAACTGTTCTTTACCTTGACTGTGGTGGTGGATATGGAAGCCTACCCATGTGATAAAAAGGAATAAAAATCAACACACACACACACACACACACACACACACACACGTAAATTTTATGGATTGGATCAATGTCAGTATAATGTTTGTAATATAGTTCTGCAACTTGTTATTATTGGAGAAAATTGGCCTAGGGTACGTGAAATCTCTCTGTATTGTTACTTAAAACTGCATATAAACCTACAACTATCTCAAAAGCAACTTTAAAGAAACAGCTATTTTACATTCTTTTGTGAATATCTCCTAAATTTACACACACATAGAAATTGCATTCTTTTAGCAGGTTATTAGCCAGGTTAAACACTTATGTATACATTTGTAAGAGCACCTTATTTAAGTTATGAACTGATATTCAAATGCCCATTTGCTTTTAAGTATAAGCCACCTATTATTCCTCTGTGCTTTGAGTGAGCTGGAATTTAGTGGAAATAGTGACATATTCTATAAAGGATTAAGTCAGAAGAACATTCTCATTTGCTGCTTTCAATATTTAAGAATAAAATCACTCCTAAGCTATTATACCTGTACTAAGAGAGAATACCTGTTATAAAGGAGGCTTATAAAAGCATGTTAAGTTAGAGGTTTTTATTTCCATCTTAAAATTTTTTATAAGAATGTCTGTGCTCAGTTAAACTCCTGGTTTTTTCAAATGAAAGATATCACTGACCATTTATATTAGAATAAAAATAGTATCATCTGGATGGAAAAGCTACACGCCTGTTTCCTAAAACTCCAGTTCAGAGACTGAATTTATGTTATGTAAAAATTATGGGTTTTCCCCCTTTAAGCGCTGGTTAAGCATATACTAAAACACAAATATTACATGCAATGCATTATAATTTTAAAGACTCATTTTCTTTGGAATTATTTGTAGCAACCCAGGAAAAAATTAAGCAAGTAAAGAAATGACAAAAAAATGATATGGTACTTTCTTTTATTATCATTTGTTTAAAATCTGGCTGGTTACATTTTTCTGTAAATGGGCCACTCCCTACCCCGAACACATATCTAATCCACAAAGTTTGCATCTGTGTACGTCATTCTCCAATGCTCTCTTTCCCTGTTTTAGTTACCCTTGGCCTATACCTTGACACTCTGCTACCTGTCTCAATAAATTCAGAACACAAGCATTTACCTGCAGCAAATGTGAATGGCTCCCCTAGAAATATAGCATCCTATAAAAACTAAAGCCAAAGGAAATAGAAGGGTGAGGTCAGGTATAATTTTCTCGTCACAGCCTCCCTTGTCTTTTTCTTTTAGGCTCAGTTCACTGTGTTGACCTCTGTCTATTTTTATGGCTAGATTAATTCTGCTATTTCAATGAGTTGGAAATTTCAGATCATGTCGTTTAGATGACCTCAAGAATTGCTGATCTCTGTAAAGATGATGTGAAAAAATAATAGAAAGATTTAAAAAAAAAAGTTGAGACTTGCAGACCAAAAAGATACCTTAGAGATGATCTTATGCAACTTTTCAATTTCATAAAGAGGGAGATGAGGAAGAGGCAGTTGCATGAGGATACATTAGGGTTGTATTCCTCTTAGGCTGGCTGACCTCAAGTCCAGGCTCAAGTCCTCAGAGCCTGTTTCAGCAGTAGTGCAGATTAAAGGCCAGTCATATCCCATGTCAGAGAAGTAGGCAGGATTCCAGGCTAAGGGTTGAATAGTTCATATTAAAATCAGAATTTCTAATGCTTGAACTTTGACTATCCATCCACCCGTGTCTGAGTGTTAGGATTTTAACCTGTGGTCAAGGCCCTGCTTTGTGCATCGCTATTGTCCGTGACTGGGTGACTTTTACTCTTGTCTCTCAAGTGTTCACTTCTTTCCCTGCATCATGCCCTTTAGGACTACTGTGCTTCTGACTTGCCTCCTTGTCTTCTCATGAACTTTGCATGGCCTCTAAACAGACTCATGCTCATCCCAATCGATGAAACACACACCTGCATCTGACTCTTAGATGCTGATGCTCTAACTAACTGCTTTGGGGTCTCTTATCTGAAAAGGTCTGTCTGCCTCTGTGGATCTATTTGGGGCCAGGATTAGTCCTCTTGGATGTGGCTTTCCACTACCAGCTAAGGCGATTCCATAAATGTCTTATAGTCTGGAGACAATGCTGGAGACAACGGTCTTTCAAAAGTTTGTCTTTGGGTTTAGAGATCTACCTGAGAGGTGTTCTCTACTGTTGTCTTAACAGGTTACCTTCTGCCCAAATCTTGGTCAAATTTAACCTTAAAATTCGATTTTGGAGATTATAAGGGAAGAGCAGGGAATGAGAAAAGCTCATATGTGGAAGTGATGCTATCAAAATGGTGAAAGAGAATTAAAACTATGATAAAAAACAGAATTGTTGTATGTTCCCAATTTGATTACAGTCAAGCACTCCATAACAGCGTTTTGCTTGATGGACCACATGCACAACAGTGGTCCCGTAAGATTATAACGGAGCTGAAAATTTCCTTTTCCTATCACCCAGTGACATTATAGCCATTATAATGTAGTAGTACAACAAACTACTCACATATTTGTAGTGATGCTGGTGCAAGCAAACCTACCACACTGCCAGTTGTATAAAAGTATAGCACATGCACTTACGTACAGTATGCAATACTGGATGATGACAATAAACAATTCCTGTTTATATATTTACCATAATATACTTTTATTGTTATCTTAGAGTGTACTCATTATACATTAAAAAAAAAAAAAGTTAGCTATGAAAGAACCTCAAGCAAGCTTTTCAGGAGGTATTCCAGAAGACATTGTTATCATAGGAGATGACAGAGATGTTATCTACATGTGTGTTATTGCCTTTGAAGTCCTTCTACTTGGACAAGATGTGGAGGTGGAAAATAGTAATATTGATGATGTTGACATTGTATGGGCCTAGGCTAACGTGTGTGTTTGTGTATTCATTTTTAACAAAAAGTTTAAACAGAAAAAAAAATAAAGAAGACTTTACACCTTTATACAATTAGAAAATAGAATATATTTTACAGTTGTACAATGTGTTTGTTTTAAGCTACATGTAATTATAAAAGAGCCAAAAAGTTAAAAAAACAAAAGTTTATAAAAATGTTACAGTAAACTAAGATTAATTTATTGTTGAAGAAAGAAAGTGGTCTTTACAAATTTAGTGTAGCTTGAGTGTCCAGTGTTTATAAAGTCCACAGTAATGTATACCAATGTTCAAGGCCTCCACATTCACTTGTTACTGACTCACTGATTTACCCAGAGCAACATCCAGTCTTAGCAAGCTCCATTCATGGTCAGAGTCCTATATAGATGTACCTTTTTAAACCTTTATACTGTATTTTTACTGTATCTTTTCTGTGTTTAGATATGTTCAAATACACATATACTTACCAGCGTGTTATAGTTGCCTACAGTATTCAGAATGGTAACATGCTGTACAGTTTTGTAGCCTAAGAGCAATAGGCCATACCGTGTAGTAGGCTGTTCCATTTAGGTTTGTGTACTCTACGATGTCCATGCAACGACAAAATCACCTAACCACACATTTCTCAGAACACATCCCTGTCATTAAGGGACACATGACTGCACTTCTCCTACTCCTCCCTTCCAGAGGTGTCTTAATCATATTTGGCTCTGAAAACACAATAACTGTAATGGTAGGTACTGTACAAGACCCATAAGAGGCACTGAAGAAATAACCATCCTTCCTGAGTTTTATAGATGATTAATAAAAAATGCTTTATTGTCTATCAAACATCATGTGAATGTGAGATATACAACCTCTTTTTATTTCTTTTTTCTTTTTCAAAAAATGTATTTATTTATTTATTTTTAAAACTTTGGGATACATGTGCAGGATGTGCAGGTTTGGTTCATGGGTAAATGTGTGCCACGGTGGTTTGCTGAACCTATCAACCCATCACCTGGGTATTAAGCCCAGCATGCATCAGCTGTTTTCCCTAGTGGTCTCTCCACCCCACCTTCCCCCGACAGGCCCCAGTAAGTGCTGTTCACCTCCCTGTGTCCATGTGTTCTCATTGTTCAGCTCCCGCCTATGACTGAGAACATGTGGTGCTTGGTTTGCTGTTACTGCATTAGTTTGACCCAGCAATCCCATTACTCAGTATATACGCAAAGGAATATAAATCATTCTATTATAAAGTTACACACATGTGTATGTTCATTGTAGCACTGTTCACAATAGCAAAGACATGGAATCAACTCAAGTGCCCATCAATGATAGACTGAATAAAGAAAATGTGGTACATATACAACATAGAATACTATGCAGCCATAAAAAGGAATGAGATTATGTCCTTTGCAGGGACTTGGATGAAGTCAAAAGCTATTATCCTCAGAAAACCTTTTTATACTGAAGAAAAAGACACAATACAAATTCAGCAGTGTTACAAATTTGAAATATAATTATTTTGGATATAGAAATTTTAATATTTACTGTAGAACTAGTTAACAGATGTTTTAATTTTTTTTCTTTAATGCTATATTTCCATCTGTAATTCTCCTTAATAAAAAAGACATAGAAAATTATAGTAACAAAATAGTTCTACGTAGTAGAAAATGCAATATGCTTTTAGCTACATTTCTAAAATTGAATAAATAATTTAGCATGGTAATGCCAATTCCTCAACAAAATACTGGCAAATTACTCCAGCAGCACATCAAACAGCTTATCCTCCCTAATTCATTTTATGAGGCCAACGTCATCCTCATACCAAAGCCTGGCAGAGACACAACAAAAAAGTAGTATTTTTGACCAATATAACTTATTAACATCAATGCAAAAATCCTCAATGAAATACTGGCAAACCGAATCCAGCAGCACATCAAAAAGTTTATCCACCAAGATCAAGTTGGCTTCACCCCTGGGACTCAAGGCTGGTTCAACATATGTAAATCAATAAATGTAATCCATCATATAAACAGAACCAAAGACAAAAACCACATGATCATCTCAATAGATGCAGAAAAGTACTTCAACACAATTCGACAGTCCTTCATACTAAAACTCTCAATAAACTAGGTATTGATGGGACGTATCTCAAAATAATAAGAGCTGTTTATGACAAACCCACAGCCAATATCATACTGAATGGGCAAAAACTGGAATCATTCCCTTTGAAAATTGGCACAAGATAGGGATGTCCTCTCTCACCACTCCTACTCAACATAGGGTTGGAAGTTCTGCCCAGGGCAATTAGGCAAGAGAAAGAAAGAAAGAAAGGGTATTCAATTAGGAAAAGAGGAAGTCAAATTGTCTCTGTTTGCAGATGACATGATTGTATATTTAGAAAACCCCATTGTCTCAGCCCAAAATCTCCTTAAGCTGATAAGCAACTTTAACAAAGTCTCAGGAAACAAAATCAAGTGCAAAATCACAATCATTCCTATACCCCAATAACAGACAAACAGAGAGCAAAATCATGAGTGAACTCCCATTCACAATTGCTACTAAGAGAATAAAATACCTAGGAATACAACTTACAAGGGATGTGAAGGACTTCTTCAAGGAGAACTACAAAGCACTGCTCAATGAAATAAAAGAGGACACAAACAAATGGAAGAACACTCCATGCTCATGGATAGGAAGAATTGATATCCTGAAAATGACCATACTCCCCAAAGTAATTTGTAGATTCAATGCTATCCCCATCAAGCTACCATTGATTTACTTCACAGAATTGGAAAAAACTTCTTTAAATTTCTTATGGAACCAAAAATGTGCCCACATAGCAAAGACAATCCTAAGAAAAAAGAACAAAGTTGGGGCATCACGCTACCTGACTTCAAAATAAATTACAAGGCTACAGTAACAAAAACAACCTGGTACTGGTACCAAAACAGAGATATAGACAAATGGAATAGAACAGAGGCCTCAGAAATAACGCCACACATCTACAACCATCTGATCTTTGACAAACCTGACAAAAACAAAAAATGGGGAAAGGATTCCCTATTTAATAAATGGTTCTGGGAAAACTGGCTAGCCATATGTGGAAAGCTGAAACTGGATCCCTTCCTTACGCCTTATGCCAAAATTAATTCAAGATGGATTAAAGATTAAATATAAGATCTAAACCATAAAATACCTTAGAAGAAAACCTAAGCAATACCATTCAAGACATAGGCATGGGCAAAGACTTCATGACTAAAATGCCAAAAACAATGACAACAAAAGCCAAAATAGACAAATGGGATCTAATTAAACTAAAGAGCTTCTGCACAGCAAAATAAACTACCAACAGAGTGAACAGGCAACCTACAGAATGGGAGAAAATTTTTGCAATGTATCCATCTGACAAAGGGCTAATATCCAGAATCTACAAGGAACTTAAACAAATTTACAAGAATAAAACAACCCCATCAAAAAGCGGGCAAAGGATATGAACAGACACTTCTGAAAAGAAGACATTTATGCAGCCAACAGACACATGAAAAAAATGCTCATCATCACTGGTCATCAGAGAAATGCAAATCAAAACCACAATGAGATATCATCTCATCCCAGTTAGAATGCTGATCATTACAAAGTCGGGAAATGACAGATGCTGGAGAGGATGTGGACAAATAGGGATGCTTTTACACTTTTGGTGGGAGTGTAAATTAGTTCAACCATTGTGGAAGATTGTGTGGTGATTCCTCAGGAATCTAGAACTAGAAATACCATTAGACCCAGCAATCCCATTACTATGTATATACCCAAAGAATTATAAATCATGCTACTGTAAAGACACATGCACACATATGTTTGTTGTGGCACTATTCACAATAGCAAAGGCTTGGAACCAACCCAAATGTCCATCCATGATAGACTGAATTAAGAAAATGTGGCACATATACACCATGGAATACTATGCAGCCATAAAAAATGATGCGTTCATGTCCTTTGCAGGGACATGGCTTAAGCTGGAAAACATCATTCTCAGCAAACTATCGCAAGGACAGAAAATCAAACACTGCATGTTCTCACTCATAGGTGGGAATTGAACAATGAGAACACTTGGATACAGGACAGGGAACATCACACACCAGGGCCTGTTGGGGGTAGCGGGGGCTGGGGGAGAGATAGCACTAGGAGAAATACCTAATGTAAATGACAAGTTGATGGGTGCAGCAAACCAACATGGCACATATATACCTATGTAACAAACCTGCACGTTGTGCTCATGTACCCTAATACTTAAACATAATAAGAAAAATAGTACAAATAAATAAATAAAAAGAGTACTAATAAAAGTGTTTATATTGTTACTAATAATTTTTAAAAGTGACATAATTATTTTCTGTAAATATAAAACTCAGGTAGCAGTAACTATTTTTCACAAAATAATCTGACAAAATTATTCTTATGATTATAAGAATATAGAAAGAATGGTAGGTGCCAAGATGGTCTACAGGAAGCAACTCCTGTGTGCTGAAAAGAACTAGTGATACTGAATCCACAGGCCAATCATCTGAGAAAGCACATTGGGATTCATCATGGCAGCAGGGGAAGACAGTGCAGGTAGAAATGAGGCTGGACCCCAGCCTGTCCGGGCTCAGGGTAGAGCCAGGAGAACTTCTCCAACATGGGAAAGGCTGAGTGGGTGAGTAAGAGTGCCTGAGAGATTCACACTTTCTACAGGGACCTGTGCTAGACTGGGCATGAGAAAATCACTGCACTTCTAGACTGAAGCAGGAAGGTGTCAGATATTTTTTCGGGGCAACTCTCGAGTTCAAGGGGACCTCTATAAGCCCTGGGTCCTGGAGCCAACCAGCATGGGTGCCACATTCCCAGTAGAGGTTGCACGTGTTGTGCCTGGGAATGGTAGGATTGCTTCAACCCACCTTGCCAGAGAGGACTTGGCTCCAGCAGTCCCGCCTAGGCCCAAATTTGGCCTGCCACATTGCCCACCCTCACCATGGGTAGCCAGGTGAGCAACATCTGCTAGAGCCTCCAGTCCAGCAGTCTTATTTTGTGTGTACTCAGCTGGAGGGTGCAGCCTCCTGATGTTCCAAGAAAGACCCTGATGGCAGGGTGAGTGACTGCATCCCAACCGCTCCCCACCCCCAAAGCCACTGATAGCCAGGAGGGCAATATTTGCTACAACTTCCTTCCCTCACACAGGCTGAGTCCTGTGTGAACTCAGCCAGGAGACACAGCTTCCATTTGGGCCAGTCCTGATTCTGTGGGAACTCAGTTGATGGACACAGCCTTCTGTTGTCCCAGGAAGCATCTGGACTGCAGGGTGAACATCCCTACCCACCTCTGGCACTGGTAGCCAAAGGAGCCATGCCTCCTAGACTTTCTGGCTCAGTGGTCCTACTTCTGCCTAAATTTGCTGAGGAATGCAGCCTCCTGTTGCCGTGGAAACACATGGATGATATGATGGGCAACCCTACTCCTGCCCGCCTCCTGTAGCCATAAGAGCCACACCCACTAGAGCTTACAATCCAGTGTCCACTTCCACTTGAACTCTGTGGACAGGTGCAAGCCCATGTTTTCCTAGGAAGCATATAGACATCTGATTAGGGTTGACTTCTTAAGGATATGGCTTACCTGCCAACTGTGGCCCCTGCCTGAGGAAGCCCTGTGGACCAGAACACTCAACAAAAGAAACACAAGCATGGGGAGAGTAATTGGAGAGGGCTCCTCCAAGACTCAGGAGATGACTAGAACCAAAGCCAGCCAACTGAACACATGTTATAACATAATCAAACTGCCAAGGACATCAAAGAAGAAAAAAAGCAAAAAAAAAAAAAAAAAAAAAAATCCATCCAAAGGACAGAAACTTCAAGTATTGAAGCATAATCAGCCCACACAAATAAGAAAGAATCAGCAGAAGAACTCTGCTGATTCAACTCAAATATCCAGAATGCCTTCTTTCATCCAGGCAACCACATTAGTTCCCCAGCAAGGTTTCTTAACCAGGTTGAAATAATAGAAATAGAATTCAGAATATGGATAGCAATGAAGATCATCGAGATTCATGAGAACATTGAAACACAATTCAAGGAAGCTAAAAACCACAGTAAAACAACACAGGAGCTTATAGATGAAGTAACCGTTATAAAAAAGAACCAAAATAAGCTGATAAAGTTGAAAAACATACTACAAGAATTGCATAATGCAATCATAAATATTAACAGCAAAATAGAACAAGCTGAGAAAAGAATCTCAGAGCTTGAAAACTGGCTCCTGAATTAATCTAGTCAGACAAAAATTAAGAAAAATGAATTAAAAAGAACAACAACAAAAAAACCCTCCTGGAAATATGGGATTATGTAAAGAGACCAAATCTGTGACTCATTGGCAACCCTAAAACAGACAGGGAGAAAACAAACAACCTGGAAAACATGTTTCAGGATATCATCCATGAAAACTTCGTTGACCTCACTGGAGAGGCCAACATTTAAATTCAATAAATGCAGAGAACACCTGTGAAATAATACACAAAAAAGACCATTCCCAATACACATAGTAATCACATTCTCCAAGGTCAAAATGAAATTTAAAAATGTTAAAGGCAGCTAGAGGTTAAGGGACAGGTCACCTACAAAGGGATCTCCATTAGACTAACAGTGGCCCTTTCAATGGAAACCCTACAAGCCACAAGAGACTGGGGCCTATATTCAACATTCTTAAAGAAAAGAATTTCCAACCAAAAATTTAATGTCTAGCCAAACTAAGCTTATAGGTAAAGGAGAAATAACATCCTTTTCAGACAAGCTAATGCTAAGGGAATTTATTACCACCAGACCTTCATTACTGAGGTCCTGAAAGGAGCACTAAATATGGAAAGAAAAGAGCATTACCAACCACTATAAAACATACTTAAGTACACAGACTATAGATAATAATACAAAGCAATCATACAAACCAGTCTTTATAACAACCAGTTAACAACATGATGACAGGATCAAATCTGCACCTATCAATACTAACCTTGAATGTAAATGGGCTAAATGCCCCAATTAAAGGGCACAGAGTGGCAAACGGGATAAAGAACAAGACCCAATGGTATGCTATCTACAAAAGACCCATCTCACATGCAATGACATCCATAAGCTCAAAATAAAGTAATGGAGAAAAATCTACCAAGCAAATGAAAGACAAAAGCAGGTGTTGAAATCCTAATTTTAGGCAAAGTAGACTTTAAACCAACAAAGATAAAAAGAGATAAATAAAGACATCATATCATGGCAAAAGATTCAATTCAACAAGAATACATATACATGCTAATCTATATGCATCAAAAAGAGGAGCACCTGGATTCATGGAGCAAGTTCTTAAAGACTTACAAAAGAGACTTAGATTCCCAAACAATAAAAGTGGGAAACTTCAACACACTACTGACACTATCAGACAGATTATTGAGGTAGAAAATTAACAGATATTCAGGACCTGAACCAACACCTGATAACATGCATCTAATAGTCATCTATAGAACTCTCCATCTAAAAACAATGGAATAGACATTCTTCTCATTGCCACTTGGCACATACAGCAAAAATGACCACATAATTAGACAAAACAATCCTTAGCAAATTCAAAACAGCTGAAATCATACCAACCATACTCTTGGACCACAGGGAAATGAAAATAGAAATGAATACTCAGAAAATCACTTAAAACAATACAATTACATGGAAATTAGACAACCTGATCTTGGATGACTTTTGGGCAAACAATGAAATTAAGGCAGAAGTCAAGAAATTATTGGAAACTAATGAAAACATAGGTACAAAATACCAGCATCTCTAGGATACACCTAAGGTAATGTTAAGAGAAAAATTTATAGCACTAAGCATCAAAAAGGTAGAAAGATCTCAAATTAACAACCTAACATCACAAGTAGAAGAGCTAGAGAAGGAAGTACAAACCAACCTCAAACCTATCAGAAGATAAGAAACAACTGAAATCAGAGGTGAACTGAAGGAAACTGAGATAAGAAAACCTGTATAAAAGATCAACAAATCCAGGAGCTGGCTATGTGAAAAAATTAATGAGATACATTGCTAGCTACACAGATAGAAAAGGGAGAATATTCAAATAAACACAATTGTAAATGACAAATGGATGTTGCTACTGAACCCACAGAAATACAAAAAGAAAAACACAAACATCAGAAACTACTATGAACACTTCTGTGCAGACACTCTAGAAAACCTAAAATATATGAATACATTCCTGGAACATACAGCCTCCTAAGTCTGAAAGAGGAAGAAATTGGATTCATGAACAGACAAATAACGAGTTTTATAATTGAATCAGTAATGAAAATCCTACCAAACAAAAATCACCCAGGACCAGATGGATTCACAGCTGAATTTGACCAGATGCATAAGGAAAAGCTGGTGCCATAACTACTGAAAATTTTACAAAACTTGAACAGAGACTTCTCAACTCATTCTATGAGGCCAGCCTCATCCTGACACCAAAACCTGGCAGAGACACAAGAAAAAAAGAAAACTTCAGGCAAATATTACTGAGAACACAGAGAAAAAAATTATAAAAAAAGATACTAGCAAATTAAATCCAGCAACACCTCAAAAAGCTAATCCACCATGATGAAGTAGGGTTTATCCATGGAATGCAAGTTTGGTTCAACATATGCAAATCAATAAATGTGATTCATCACACAAACAGAACTAAAAGCAAAAACCACATAATTATCTCAATAGATGCAGAAAAGGCTGTTGATAAATTCAACATTGCTTCATGTTAAAAAATCCTCAAAAAACTAGACATTGAAGGAAAAATAATCAAAATAATAAGAGCCATCTATGACAAATCCACAGCCAACATCATGCTGAATGTATGAAAGCTAGAAACATTTCCCTTGAAAACCAGCACAAGATAGGTATGCCCTCTCTTTCCACACCTATTCAGCATAGTATTGGAAGTTTTGGACAGAGCAATCAAGCAAGATAAAGAATTCAAAGGCATCCAAATAGGAAGAGAGGAAGTCAAACTATCCCTGTCTGCAGGGGTCATGATTCTGTATCTAGAAAACCCCATAGTCTCAGCCCAATAGCTCCTAGATCTGATAAACAACCTCAGGAAAGTTTCAGGATACAAAATCAAGGTACAAAAATCAGTAGCATTCCTACACAGCAACAGCATCCAAACTGAGAGCCAAATTAGGAATACAATCCCATTCACAATTTCTGCACACACACAAAAGCACTTAGAAATTCAGCTAACCATGGAGGTGAAAGAGCTCTAAAACAAGAATTACAAAACGCAGCACAAAGAAATCAGGAATGACACAAACAAATGGAAAAATATTCCATGCTCATGGATAGGAACAATCAACATTGTCTAAATGGCCATGCTGGCCAAAGGAATTTAAAGATTGAATGCTATTCCTATCAACCAACCAATGGCATTCTTCACAGAATTAGAAAAGACTATTTAGAAATTCATATGGAACCAAAATGAGCCCAAATAGCCAAGGCAATTCTAAGCAAAAAGAACAAAGCTAGAGGCAGCATGTTACCTGACTTCAAACTATATTACAGGGCTACAGTAACCAAAAATGGTACTGGTACAAAATGAACACATGGATTAATGAAACAGAAATGGAGAGTCCATAAATAATGCTGCACACCTACAACTGTACAGTCTTCTACAAAATGGACAAAAACAAGCAATGGAGAAAGGACTCCCCATTCAATAAATGGTCCTGGGGTAACTGACTAGCCATAGGCAGAAGATCAAAACCAGAGCTCAATCTTATCCCATATGCAAAAATCACCCAAGGTTGATTAAAAGACTCATATGTAAAACTTGAACCATAAAATGCCTGGAAGATAACCTATGAAATACCATTCTAGACATAGGACTTGGCAAAGATTTCATGATGAAGACATCCAAAACAGTTGTAACAAAACCAAAAATTGACAAATGAGACCTAATTAAACTAAAGAGCTGCTGCACAGTAAAAGCAACTATAAACAGAGTAAATAAACAACCTACAGAATGGAAGAAAATTTTTGCAAACTGTGCATTCCCCAAAGGTCTAATAGCCAGAATCTTTAAGAAACTTAAAAACAAACTTAAAAGCAGAAAGCCAACAATCCCTTTTAGAAGTGGGTAAAGGGCATGAACAGACACTTTTCAAAGTAAGACATGTAAACAATCAACAAGCATATGAAAAACTGTTTGGAGTTACTAATCATTAGAGAAATGCAAATCAAAACCGCAATGGAATACTATCTGACACCAGTCAAATGGCTATTAACAAAAAGTCAAAATATGACAGATGCTGGTGAGAAAAAAGAGATGCTTATATACTGCTAGTGGGAATATAAATTACTTCAGTGGTTATGAAAAGCAGCGTGGTAGTTCCTTAAATAACTTAAAACAGAATTACCATTTGACCCAGCAATCCTATTATTTGGTATATAACCAAAGGAATATAAATCGTTCTACCATAAGACACAAGCACACCTATGTTCATAGCAGCACTATTCACAATAGCATGGAATCAACTTAAATGCCCATCAGTGGTAGGCTTCATAAAGAAAATTGGGTACATATAGACCATGAAATACTATGCTGCCATGAAAAGGAATGAGACCATGTCCTCTCAGCAACATGGATGAAGACAGGCCATTATCCTTAGCAAACTAATGCCGGGACAGAAAACCAAACACCACAGGTTTTCACTTATAAGTGGGAGCTAAACAATGAAAACACATGGACACTAGGAGGGGAACAGCAGACACAGGGGCCTACTTGAGAGTGGAGAATAGGAGTCAGAAGAGGATCAGAAAAAATACCTATTAAGTACTAGGCTTATTACCCAGGTGATGAAATTATCTTTATGCCAGACCCCCCAAAATGAGCAGTTCACCTATATAACAAACCTGATCATGATTCTCTTAACCTAAAATAAAAGTTAAAACAGGATATAATAATATTTACTATTTTATTTATTAAAGAAAAAATACATTATTTTATTTTTAACCTTACATTAAAATAATAAAAAATACTAACTTTAATACAAAATAATAAAATACATTATTTTATTTCAGATACTGACGCATACTGATTTTTGCTTCTGCTATTCTGTATAAAATATTAAAATATTTATAATTTTAATTCAATTGCTTCATCTTATCGAAATTCTAAGTCATTTTTTGCTCTTCTTTGATATTCTCTGTATTGCTGTGTTTTATGTCAGTTAATTATTATTGAATAATAAGTCACCCTAAAACTTAGTGGCTTCTAACAATAAAAAGTTATTATTTCACTCGTATCAATGTTGATTTGATGGTTTTACAGAATGACCTGGACTTGGCTGGGCTGGGATCATGATCATTTAGTTACTATGGTCGTACGTTGGGTTAACTGGGAATGGGCTGGTCTGGGAAGACCTTGACTGAGAGGCTTCTACTTCATTAGCTTGGGTTTTTGTCTCATGGTGGTAGAGCTCCAAGCAAGATGGCACAAGTGAGTATTCTAAGGGCTAAGGGAAGTCACAGTCTCAGTCCACAGTCAAAGGAAGAATTGCAAACTGACGTGGTTAAGGATGAGATGACACAGGAATGACTGGAGAAAAGGGGCCATTTTTTGACATCAGTTGAACACATATTGTAAGCTTTTATTTCAATTATTACAAATCTTTCAGGAATTGAGAAGGGATTTTTAAAAATGACAGTAACCACTGGTTTTAAAGAAGACAAACCATTATTTTAATGTTTATTTATTATTGATTATTGTTGGCAGCTGCAAATTATACAATGTCTTAAGGTAAGACAGCTCGCAGACATAAAGATGAAGCGCCATCTACTTTACTTTCAGTGAGTTTAATTTATCAGGAAGACAGTAGAGGCACAAGAAAAAACACATCACGGTTTTTAAAACGCAAACTAAAATTTATTGAGGAAGTCATGAATAAAGGAATAGTCAGGCCTTTCTGTGGGAGTTAGGGAACATTTCCTATATATGGGAGAGCCCTAGCTGAAGAGATGAATAGGCATTCATCACTGTGTGCAGTGGTGGGCAGGGTGTGCCAGGGCAGGAAAGCATGAAGAATGTGTTACAAATGTATGGGCGCATGTAAGTCAGTGTAGCCAGCAGTTGGGAGGAGAGAATCTGAGAGTACAGTTGGAAAATGATGTTGGACTAGACTGTGAAGAGCCTTATAAGCCATAGCAAGGAATATGGACTTAAGAGAATTGGCACAGCCTGTGAATGCAGATTCCTAGCACTATCGAGAAAGTAGATCTTTTCCAACACCACTGGGCATTTTTTAATCACAAAAATTTGCTATTCTTGCTTTGGACTCTAAGAAAGTGATTGAGCCATTTGCCTCTTTTAAATTTTTTTTAAATAAAAAAAAGGATAGAAGTTTGGAGATATCTGTGGATTCTCTGTCCTCTGTCTGCCACAACCAGCCAAACAGCAGGATGAGTTAGATGGACCCACTCATGGCCTGTAACTTCCTCAAGTCAGTCTCCTAGGCCTGCCTCTGGGCGGAGGCAGCCAGACCCAATTTGGATTGGTGGTTTAGAAATCAAGCAAAAGCCACTGTAAACCTTTAAATGTATTTTACATTCTACAATCCAGCTTCTGCCAAAGTATCACTGGGGTTTCAGCATTAGTTCCATTAATAGAAAGTGTTAACTTGTTTCAAGTTTTAAATTTCTTTAGTGTGACTAGCTCTGGGAAGCTTGTAGTGGAAAGTTGTCTGCACCAATGCAGATCTGAGGCCCCCATGTAAGAGGATGCTATGCCTAATATCACCTTCAACACCACCGCTGCCCCATGAGGTAGCAGAATTTTAGAGCTGGAAGGGACATTATCTCTAGATTGTGAGATCTCTGACACCAAAGGTAGAGTCTTGTTTACTTTGCTATGACTATTTTAGCTTTAAATTTACTTTCTGACTGGATAGTTTTCAGTAAGTGACTATCTCATGAATCTAGTTCAACCTTCTTATCAAAAAGGAAAAATTGGTCACAATTTTACAATAGTGTCATGTGTCGAGTTGTAATTGCTGTAATATTTCCTAAATATTTTTCCTCGGATTCTTTGGTAACATTTTACCTCTTTCCACGATCAAGAATAATCTCTGTTGTGCTAAGCCTGGTCAGTGATATCTCATTATTTTCAAAAGCTTTTTATAATCCTAAAAAAAGTAAGGCAATGTAATATAGTTAGTCCACACGTATTTTCAGAATTGGAGTGTTTATCCTGGCGATTACAACACAGCCCCTTAAAACTGGCTTGGATTGGTAGACCAGTAATCTGTTTTCTAACCTAAATTTCCTTTGCTAATTTTTGTAGAGAAGCTAATAGTTGCTTCCTTATTTATTCTCCTTTTGTAGATACTTTGCAGCCAACCAAAGTTTTAACTATCTTTTATTTCTACCTCTTTTGGTTTGTGGGGGGACAAGTTTTCCCTCAAATACCATAAAGTTTGACCCCAGGAACTTAATCCATATGCTATGATGAGTGAGTCTTTCTGGCTCTATAAAAATTTGACATAGAAACCTTAGAGTCTAGGCTAACTGGATTCTGTTAGGTGTGAAGATTGAGTGGTTCTTTGAATTTGAAGCCAGAGTGGATGCCATGGCATACTAAAGCAAAACATTGGAGGACAGAACAGAATTCATCAGCAAACTTGTCTTTGGAGAAAAGTAGGAGAGTGTTAGACATACCGTGAGAGGCAAAAGTGAAAAGAAGAAATGGTTTCAGGGTCTTCACTTTCCAATAACAGATCTATGTGCCATGGAAGTGCATTTTTTTCTAGTTCCACAAATATTTTCAATATCATCCATGAGCTTTAACCAAAATAAACACCTATACGTATATCAGCTTGAGTGCCTGTTCTTACAATTAAATAATAACTAATATGCTATAGCTTTTTCAAGCCTCTGAATTAAATAAACCATTATAAACTCCCTTTCAGAAATGTTTGCCAAAAATATTTCTGCGTACGTTTATGTTCTTTTGTAGCTAAGATTAGTACTACTGAAGATGACTTTCTTCAAGCCGCTCTCTTTTCCAGTTGTAACATGACCTTTGGTTATAAAGGGCACCTGTTCCATTAGACTCTGAAATATTGATAAGGAGCTCTGTTTAGCTGGTGAACCACCAAGCATTGTTAGGTCAGTGTTTGAAAGTAGGCTTCCTGCTCAATTCTCCATTCTGCAAATGTGCTTTGGCTTTAAAGGTCAAGAATGGTACCACGGGGACTTTTGATTGCATTATCCTGATTTCTCAGCTATGAATCACTTTCTCTCCAAAGCTGTAGAAGCAGAGGCTCTAAAATAAATTTAGTCATTACCTGTTATGATATTACCTCCACTTCTTTGCCTGTCTGGCAAAATGCCTGATATTGGCTGACATTGGAAATGAGCTTTTTAATTCTGCTTTGGAAGAAAGGGGAAGAAAAAGTAAAATTAACAAGATACAAAAAAGCTTCACAATCCTCATTTCTACCTTCTATTATTTGCCAGTGACTAATTTTCTAGCACACTGATTATATCTGCTTTTAAAGATCACATCATAGTTTCTATACAATTTATTCTGTTAATAAATCAATCCATTTATTCGTTTATTAAGGGGTATATAACATTGCACTATTTCTTTGTTTCTTCAGGGTAAATTATTTGCTTTTAATAAATTTATATTTTTTACACAAAATATATAAGCCTAAGTTGAAAATAGCAAAATACTAGCTCTTAATATGCCTGTGTATAATACAAAATAGTTATTCAAAGTATTTGCATTGTTTAGTATGACTTTAAAGAAAATGTAAAACATGCAACCATGGTTAAGATATAAGTAATTACCTCATTTTTAAATTAATAATAATGTAATTATTTATTTTGCTTAACGCAGTCATGACTCATGTAAAATCTGCCTGATTGACTTCTTACAAAAACTCGTCTATTTGCAATTTTGTTTGTTTCTTTTGTGTTCAAATATTAAACCCTAATATCCTGGGTTTAATAGCAGTCATGTTAGTCCCCCATAATATCTTTCTAGGCATATATATATGTGTGTGTGTGTGTGTGTGTGTATATATATATGTGTGTGTGTGTGTGTGTGTGCATATATATATATATAAATAAAATAAGCATTACTGTTCCTATCCCTGATCTGATAAATTCCTGACTTTAATGCAGTCTGTCATGGTCTGTAGCTCTCTTGTCAGGCCACTATCTCTTTCTTTGTCATTTATAGCTAATTTTAGTAGAATAAGATCTACACCCTTACAGAAACACTTCTTCCCCACTTTGTGTATTCCTAGTAGAAGAATTACCAATAATCGATGCTTGATGGCCATTGACCAAGGGATAGACACCTAATCCAAGTTGGGACAATAGTTCACAAGCAGGAATTTGAAATGGACTTGGAGAAACAAAATGACAGAGATGGCAGCTCAGTTAAATCCCATACTGTTGTAGTCATTTTCAATCATTAGAAAACCCACTCCATTTCTGATTTAATTTTGATTTATTTTTATTCAATCTTATTTTTAATTCAACTTCCCATTCCACATTGCTGACAGTTTTGAGAGGCATGTGACCTCACTGGTTGAGTAGAGATTGTAGTAGAGATGAAGATATGGACAAATGCCTTCCTCTCCCTCAAATTCTCCTAGAGATTGATTTCAGGAAGAAGGAAAGGAAAAGGATGGACTCTATGCATGGGCGTGAATTGAATATTCATTTGTTGGCTTTGTTCTGAATCACTGTTATCCTATGAAAGACAGAAAGTTTAACAGAAACCTACCCATTCCCCACCCACCCATGGAGCAGAATAGGAGAAAAGGGGAAGGGAACCCTAATACATTGTGAGCCCTACATTCTCGAAGAAGAGGGTCCATATCTGCCACCTGCCTTCAGAACCTTCCTTATTTGAAAGAAGATATGGATTTTGTTTGTAAACTCTAGTGTGTGTTAAATACCTTGAGCGACTCTCTAAATTAAACAATATGCTAGATAAAAAACATTAAAAATGAATTTATTGAGAATGATTATGAAAATAAGGAATCCTTAGAATTCCCAGATAGAGTTAAAACAGAATTCCTGAGAAGAAAGCAAGAGCCAGAACAGACTTACATTCGGAGAGTTTCTGCCACACTCTGGAAACTTTGACTTTTTACTTGAATAAACAAGTACATGACATGTGACAGGCAATCATACTTATGATTTCCTTACAATAGTGATGGTAATAGGATGAATAAGAATTAGAATCAGCCTCCCAGCAGACATAAACTAAACTTGACTATATCAAACTTATGGGTGGGTGAATGAGCAAATATCTCACTTGAGAATTTATCACTTCAAACAGGCTGTCATACAGACATTTGACCCAAATCCATGCCACCAGTAAGGTCCCTAGTCCCCGAAATAGAGAATTTAAAGTACTCTGGGTGGATAACGCCCCCAGAAACTGGTAGAGGTAAACACAAATACTGAAAGAACACAACTTCAACATTGACCTCAATGCATTCTTACTAATAAACTTCAAAGAGAACAATTGGCTCAAATTCAGAATTAAAAATTGCAGGAGAGTGGAAACATTAGTAAGAATTAGCTAAAACAGAGATTAGAGATCTGCAATGATTATAAATAATGAAATTGTCAGATACAGCATAGAATATAACCATATTCATATGTTTGAAGAAGCTAGAAAAAATACAAAATATTTGAAGAAAATACAGGATTATAAAAGAAAAATTGCTGATGTGGTTTGGCTGTGTCCCCACCCAAATCTCATCTTGAATTGTAACTCCCACAATTCCCACATGTCATTGAAGGAACCCGGTGGCAGGTGGCTGATTTGTGGGGGTGGGTCTTTCCTGTACTGTTCTTTTGATAGTGAATGAGTCTCATGAGATCTGATGGTTTTAATAATGGGAGTTTCCCTGCACAAGCTCTCTCTTGCCTGCCACCATCTATGTAAGATGTGACTTGCTCCTCCTTGTCTGCCACTGTGATTGTGAGGCCTCCCCAGCCATGTGGATCTGTAAGTCCATGAAACTCCTCTCTTTTGTAAATTGCCCAGTCTCGGGTATGTTTTTATCAGCAGCATGGAAATGAACTAATACAATGACTAAGCATATGTGAATGAAAAAAAAATTCAAGAAATAGATTAAAAATTAATTAAATGCTAATTTAAATTTAATTGGTACATTTAAAATGTAATATACATCATTATTTAAGCACCACATTTACTCAGTTGAAGAGAGAGTTTGATAGTTCTTATATAAATCTGATGATATTATCTCAAATGTAGTCCAGAGGCATAGAAATGAAAAACACTGAAATAAATCTTGGAAATTTGGGTAATATTTTGATACATATAAAGAAGTTCCATAATGATCTAGATATTCAAGAAGAGGGGGCTAAGATTTCAGAGAATATCAATAAAAAGTATATCAGTCTTGACCCATTTCAGAAAAACTGCAGAACACAAAAGCAAGAGATCTTATAGGAAGTGTATGACTTTGGAGAGGTGGCCACCTTCAGGGTAAAAATAGAGTAACTGCAATTAGTAACAATGAAGATAGAACCTAATGGAATTCTATCTGCATTGAGTTAGAGAAAAACTAACCTAAAATTCCATTTCTGGCAAATTGTCTTTTAGAAAAGGAGGAAAATAAGGACATTTTCAGATAATAAAACCAGAATTTACCACCAACCACATTTCTCATAGGTGAAAATCATCTCAAACAAATGGAGGAAGGGTAAGAAAAATGTTTGTGAAAATGAGAGTAAAGCTTAGTAAACATTGATTGCATAAAAGCAAGAAAAAAAATGATGACTAAAGCCATAATTTCCATGTAAGTTAAAATTTAAAAACATATCCTAAAATAGACAGTATATGCACTTAAAAAATAGAGCATGTAACACCCCAAAAAATAGAGGGGAAAGGGGCGATGTTTGAAACACAACAAACCAATTCTTAATAGAAATAAAAGTTGGGAAAGGTGAGGAGGTTGGAGGGGAGGTTGTATCCTGGTCCTGCTGAAATGACGGCTATCTGCAAGCCCCTAGAGAGCT
Source organism: Macaca mulatta (assembly GCF_049350105.2). Lineage (NCBI taxonomy): Eukaryota > Metazoa > Chordata > Mammalia > Primates > Cercopithecidae > Macaca > Macaca mulatta. The sequence goes on from NC_133411.1 coordinate 13,294,334, forward strand.
GTGAGGTACCACATCAGCTGGTCCTTTGAAATTAGAATATAGTTTGATTAACACCTTAGAAGTCAGAGGTTACTTCTTGCTGTCAATGCAAGAAAACTAAAATAATTTACACTACCATTCTTCAAATTTATTTGGGAAAGGGTAGAGCTCACCTTCAAAATAAAAGTAGTTTTGTGAACACTATTTTATTAGCTGTAAATTTCATAATTATGAAACATAGAGGTTGAAATTTTTCTTATAAAACACAAAAAATGCTTTAAAATTAAAGACTTTTATATTATGACGTATAATAATGATAGTATTCTGTTCTCTATAGTAAATATTTTGTAAAATAAAAATTACTGAATTTTATTTTGTTATACAAGACAAATATTATCTTCTAATGCAAACCACATGACCTTTCAGTATGTTTCAATGTTATTTTCCTTAAAATGAAGAAATACTGTAGAAATACTGTTCTCAGAATTTTTTCTTATATTTGGTGTTACTATTTCTAAGTGTGGATTCTCCAATATCAACAAAAAAAATCAGAATCAAGAAAACAGTAAAGGTTTCCTTCAAAAAATTTAGAATTAATATATAATTCTGCTCTCTTAGCAAACTTTCTAACATCCTCATTTGATGAACACATGATAATATCTTTAGTGAAATGAGCTTAGAAAACTGTTCTGTCATATTTATTTGTTTTTGTAGGCAGGTGACATTAATTGATTAATAATGAAAAAGCTACTTTATAATTGAATGATCTAATCAAAGTAATTAGAGCTCTGGGTGATTCAGTTATTTGATTTGATTAATTTGATGCATTATAACATTTTTATTTAAGGAAATCAAAAAGCTTAAAAGGTAAAACTGTAACAGGTAAGGTAAAGGATATAGTAAAAGTAAAACATAATTTTTAGGGAGGTGAAATTAAAACATCTCATATCAGGATACTACATTATATTTGTTTTTCAAATTTTGTTTTTTAACAGGAATATTGATTTTATATTTTTCCAATTTTGAGGCACAATTGACAAATAAAATTATATATATTTACAGTATATCACATGATGTTTTCATAGATGTATACATTGTGAAATGATTATCACACTCAAGCTAATTAACATATCCATTACCTCACATACTTACCATTTTTTGTAATGACAACATTTTAGATTTACTGTCAGCAATTTTCAAGTACACAATATATTATTATTATCTATAGTTGACATGCTATGCAATTAATCTACAGAACTTACTCATTCTATCTAACTGAAACGTTGTACACTTTGACCAATATCTCCCCACCCAACCTCCCCTGGGCCCCACATCCTGGCTATATTAGTCTGTTCTCACACTGCTATAAAGAAATACCTGAGACTGGGTAATTTATGAAGAAAAGAGGTTTAATTGACTTACGATTACACAGGCTCTACAGGAAGCATGGCCAGGAGGCCTCAGGAAACTTACAATCATGGTGGAAGGGTGAAGGGGAAGCAAGCATGTCTTCACATGGTAGCATGAGAAAGAAAGAGAGAAGCGGTAAGTACCATACACTTTTGAACAACCAGATCTCATAAGAACTCACTCACTATCACGAGAGCAGCAAGAGGGAATCTGCACCCATAAGCCAATCACCTCCCACCAGGTCCCTTCCTGAACATTGGAAATTACAGTTAGATGTGAGATTTGGGTGGGGGCACAGAGCCAAAGCATATCACTAGCCATGGCAACTACCATTCTACTCCGTGCTTTTATAAGTTTGACTTTTTAATTGTAATTTTTAAAAATGTTTGTTACTTGGGCATGTTGTGTAGTGATGAAGTCTGGGCTTTTAGTGTAGCCATCATCCGAATATTGTGCATTGTACGCATTAAATAATTTCTCATCTTTCACCCCCCCAACCCTTCTGAGTCTTCAGTGTCTATTATTCCACATGCTATGTACACATGCACATATTATTTAACTTCAAGTTATAAATGAGTGCATGTGGTATTTGACTTTCTGTTTCTGAGTGGTTTTACTTAAGATAATGGCTTCCAGTTCCATCCACATTGCTGAAAAATACATGATTTCTTTCTTTTTTTTATGGCTGAGTGGTATTCCAGTATATATAAACCATACTACCTTCTTTCCTTTCTCCTTCTTTATCTCTCTCCCTTCCTTTCTCTCTCCTTCCTTTCTCTCTCCCTTCCTTTTTCTCCTTCTTTCCATTTCCCTCTCTCTCTCTGTCTTTCTGTCTGTCTTTTTCTTTTTCTTTCTTTCTTTCTTTCTTTCTTTCTTTCTTTCTTTCTTTCTTTCTTTCTTTCTTTCTTTCTTTCTTTCTCTTTCTTTCTTTCTCTCTCTCTCTCTTTTTCTCTCTTCCTTCCTCCCTCCCTCCCTTCCTCTCTGCCTCTTTCTCTCTTTCTTTCTCTCTTTTTCTTTCCTTCCTTCCTCCTTCCTTCCTTCCTTTCTTCTTCCTTCTCTCCCTCCCTCCCTCCATCCATCCCTCCTTCCTTCCATCCTTCCTTCCTTCTATCCCTCCCTCCCTCCTTCCTTCCTTCTTTCCTTCCTCTCTCTCTCTCTTTCTTTCTTTTTCTTTTTGAGACAAGATCTCTTTCTCTGTCACCCAGGAGTGTGTGCAGTAGTGCAATCATAGCTTACTACAGCCTCAAACTCCTGGGTTCAAGCAATCCTCCTGCCTCAGCCTCCCAACATGTTGCGATTACAGGCAAAAGCCATCTGCCTGACCTTAAACCACGTTTTCTTTATCCACTATCTGTTGACGGACACATAGTTTGATTCTAAATCTTTGCTATCATGAAGAGTGCTGACATAAACATATATGCGCAGGTACCTTTTTTATATAATGATCTTTTTTTCTTTTGGTAAATACCCACTAATGGGATTGTGGGTTTGAATTGTAATTTTATTTTTAGTTCTTTGAGAAATCTCTATACTGTTTTCCATAAAGATTGTACTAATTACATTCCCACCAAGAGTATATAAGCATTTTCTTTTTTACCACTTCCACACCATCTATCGTTTTTCAACTTTTTAAATAATGGCCATTCTGGCTGGAGTAGGATGACATTTCATTGTGACCCCAGTTTTACTATTCTGCATATGGAAATCCAACTTTCCCTTTCTTTATTCTATTCCATTGATCTATATGTCTATTTTGTGCCAGTATCCTACAATTTTTTCTGTTCCATTGGTCTCTATGTCTGTTTTTATGCCCATATTATGCTATTTTCATTACTATAGCTTTGTAGTATATTTTGGAGTCAGGTAATGTGATGCCTTTAGCTTTGTTACTTTTGCTCAAGACTTCTTTGGCTAGTTGGAGCATTTTGTGGCTCTGTGTATGTTTTAGATTTTTTTGTGTGTGAAAAATAACTTTAGAATTTTGAAAGGAATTGCGTAGAACCTGTAGACTGCTTTGGATAGTATAGACATTTTAACAAAAGAAATTCTTCTAATCTATATACATGAGGTATCTATTTATTTGTGTCTTCTTCAATTCGTTTCATCAATGTTTTACAGTTTTCATGTGTAAATTGGTTAAATTTATTCCTAAATATTTTATAATTTTTTATGCTTTTGTGAATGTAATTACTTTTTAAATTTTTTTCGTGTGGGCATAGTAGGTATATATATTTATGGATTACATAGGATATTTTGATACCAACATGTAATGTGTAATAATCACATTGGAGTAAATGAGGCATCTAACACTTCAAGCCGTTATTCCTTGTGTTAAAAACAATCCAATTATACTCTTTTAGTTATTTTTAAATGTGCAACTAAATTATTTTTTACTATAGTCACCCTACTGTGCTAGTAAATACTAGGTTTTATTCAATCTTTCTATTTTTCATAGGCATTAACCATCCCCACATCATCCTCAACTCTCCACAACACATCCCAGCCTCTAATAACCTTTTTTTACTTTCTATATCCATGAGTTCAATTGTTTTAATTTTTAGCTCCCAAAAAATAATGAGAACATACAAAATTTGTCTTTTGGTTCCTGGCTTACTTCACTGAATAATTAATGATTTCCAGTTTCATCCTTATTGTTGCAAAAGATAGAATCTCAATCTTTTTTATGGCTGAAAATACTCCATTGGGTATATGTACCATATTTGGATAAAAGTTATTTTAACTGAGGTGAGATTATATTATATTGTAGTTTTGATTTTCATTTCTGTTATGATCAATGACGTTGAACACCTTTTCAAATACCTGTTTCCCATTTGTATGTCTTCTTTTGAGAAATGTCTGTTCAAAATTTTGCTCCTTTTTAAATGAAATTTTCTCATTTTTCCCCTATGGAGTTAAAGTTGTTTAAGTTCCTTATATATTCTAGCCATTAATCCCCATGAGATGAATAATTTGCAAACATTTTCTCCTATTCTGTAAGTTTTTTTTTTCACTTTGTTGATTGTTTCCTTTTCTGTGCAGAAGATTTTCTGACTTGTGATCCCATTTGTCCATTTACACTTTGGTTGAAAATGATCCTCGTGCAGAGAAAAATAAAGTGTATTCTGTAGTCATTTTATGAAAAGTGGGTAAACATTTATTAGATCCATAAATGGGATTTCTTAGCTTCATTTTGGGATAGTTTATTATTAGCATACAGAAACTATTGATTTTCATATGCTGATTTTGTATCCTGTAACTTTACTGAATCAGTTTATTAATTGTAACACTTTTTTGATGGAGACTTTAGGGTTTTCTACATATAGGACTATGTCATCTGCAAACAGACAATTTTACTTCCATTTTTATTTAGATGACTTTATTTCTTTTTCTTGTGTAATTGTTCTCACTAGTACCTCCAGTGTCATGTAGAATAGAATTGGTGAAAGTGGACACTCTTGTCTTGTTTCTGATCACATCAGAAAAGCTTTCAGTTTTTTTTACTGTTGAGTGTGATATTAGCTGTGAGTTGTCATATATGGCTCTCGTTATGCTGAGGTTCATTCCATTTCTATACATAATTTCTTGCGAATTTTTATCATAAATGGATGTTAAATTTTGTCAAATTCTTTCTCTGTATCTATTGAGATAACCATATAATTTTAATGCTTTATTTTGTTAATGTGTACTTCACACTTATTGGTTTGCATATATTGACACATTCTTGTATCCCGGGGATAAAAAATCTTCACTTGGTTCTGGTGTATGATTCTTTAAATATGCTGTTAAATTGAACTTGCTAGTATTTTGTGTTTTTTGCATTTATGCCCATCATGGATATTGGACAGTAATTTTATTTTCTTGTAGTTTACTTTTCTGGGTTTGACACATGGTAATGCTGGGCTCATAACATGAATTTGGAAGCGTTTCCTAATCTTCAATATTTTGAAAGAAATTAAGAATGATTGGCATTAATTATTTTAAAAAATATTTGGTAGAATTCAGCAGCAAAGCCACCTAGTCTTGGATTTTCTTTGCATGTTGTGATTACTGACTCAATCTCCTTACTCGTTATTTATCTGTTCAGATTTTCTATTTCTTCATGATTCAGTGTTGGTAGGTTGTACATTTCTGGGAATGTATTTGCTCCCTATAGGTTACTTTTCACTTTCAAGTGTGCTTAATTATATACAATAAAAAGTGAGGATTGTGTTTGTGGATACTTCTGAAATTAAATTAATTTCCTCTTTATAAACTGGATTTCTCTGGTAAGTCTTCCAGTTTTTATATTATGCTTTATAAACAGTAATTGCTTTTTGATGATATTCAGTGTGAAACATTTTCTCTACATGTAAAGGCTCATGTGAAGAAATATATCTGATTAATTTTAGGGTGTTTAAGAAACATGTAATCACATATTGTTTTCCTCAGCTTAATTTTCATTCTTTTCAAGCTTCTAATTCTCAGAATTATAACCATCATATAGCCATGACTTTGATGATGATTAAATAGACAATAAAAATTTCCTTTTAACAAGTCATTTCTCAACTTATTGTTGATTCTAAATAGCCTTGGTCTAATTCAATGAGTAAACGACTCATTTGCTTATTTCTGGCAACCAAGTCTGAAATTCTTTGTTTCTTATTTGACTATAGGTGTCAGTGAAAAAAAAGGAGAGAAAAATACTTTGTTACAATTAAAATAACAAATTGAATTTTAGCCAGAACATTCAAAATACAGTGATCTGTGCTGGTTCAACTTATGATTTTTCAACTTCACAGTGGTGTGAAAGTGATGTATATTCAGTAGAAACTGTACTTTGAGTACCTATACAAGCATTCTGTTTATCACTTTTGGTACAGAATTTAATAAATTACATAAGATATTCAACATTTTATTATAAAATAGACTTAGGGTTAGATAATTTTGCTCAACTCTAGGCTAATGTGCTTTAAGCATGTTTAAGATAGGCTAGGCTAAGCTATGATGTTGTCAAGGAGCATCTATACTGCGATTTAATTAAAGATAGTACACACAGAATTTTTCTTCCTCAACATAATTTTTATTTGATTAAGTTCTATTACCCAGTCTATTTGCTTAGCAGTTTAAAATGGTTTTATGCTTTCATTTGTTTAATATTATAGAGTTCTTTAAATATAGTCTACCCATTGATAATCTGGAAGAGATGCCCAGCTTGCCAGGTGTGACAATACCATGATATCCCCAAATGAGCAGAAACAATAGTTACAGAAGATCAACAAGGCAGAGAAAGATGACTGTAAGCATGCATGTAACAAGACAGAGACAATACTACTCCACAACCAGAGAAATGGTCCAAATCTCCCTCTTCTGACATTATAGATGCTTAATCTGTTACCTATGCCTTGATTCTTTCAAAGTGCTAGAGATGTATACATAATATTTATCTGTAATAAAAATATTATGCTAAATTAATTATAAAATGCTAGTTATATATTTATATTATACAATGTATTAAATATATGATATATATAAAAATATATAATATAAAATAATAGATATATAATTTTATTTGTGTTAGTATACTTACATTTATTTATATCATATAATTATATTTTAGAATATTTATAATATTTTTATATCTATATAATCATATAATTATGTAACATGATAAATTATTATGATAATTATTATTTGTGTGATTCTTATAATATTGTCCCTCTTTTTTGACATCTAATCTCAGACTAGCTCCTGCTTGCTTACATTATCCTCCTTAAAGTCATCCAGCAAAAGGTCAAATTTTATATGAATCTCTTTTCATATCTCTCTTACTGAGACACCCCCACAGTTCCTCTATTGTGTGTTCATCCTTGCTACAACCAAATAAATAAATCTGACTTTATGAATTCATTTAAGGTTTTAGTATGAGCATAACATCATTCAGCTAATCAGTCAGAAGATGAGTGTGCAAGTCATGAGCACATCATTTACTTCTATGCAAGTCTCAGCAGACACCTACTGGAATCACTCCGACCTTGCCTTCCTCATCTAGAATGGTGGTTAACAATGCCAATATTTAATGGTTTTGAGGGCCAAAATTGTGGTTGCTAATATTGACATATTTTATTATTTTATTCTTTAAGCAACATTCCATTTCTCCTTACCTCATTGCCACTGCAAGTTCACCTTTTGCACTCAGTTTCACGGATAGAAAATACTACTTTCTGCACTGCCATGTAGAGATAAGGCTGATTGCTTAATATGTCATCGGTGCGTTGTTGATTAGTTTAAAAGTGCTCAAGAATCAGTTATCATGGATTATCTACATACCTCCATGATTTTGGTGGGTGATGTTTCTTTGGTTGACCCGTCCACCCTGCTATTTAAATGGTTTATGTGAAGCAGAGCACAATAGGCAAGTCCTTCAACAACAAATGCTGTGTTTTGTGAATAACATTTCATTAAATTAAATGAAGTATTCAAACACATCAGACTTGTGTTGTCATAGTTCTAAAGCAAAATCAGGATTCCATTTCAGACTCAATAAATCAAAATCTCTGAGGATGAGACCCAATAATTTGCATGTTTTAAAAGTACCCTGGTTTCCTAAGCACACTGAAGATACAGATTCTGATCTAAGATCTAGACAACTATGCCTGTGACAAATATGATCTGCATTTTAACTTTAAAAATATTCTATCTGGGGCATAAATTCTTACCTTTCAAGTCACAGAAGGAAAAAATATTGATAAAAAAATTAACAAAATCCTAAACTATTTTTTAAATTAAAAAAAAACCCACATAGGATTTCAAGGGAAAAAAGACATAAGGAAATGTAAAATATTTCTTACTCCAGAACAATGATACAAGCAATTGTTCCATTATAATTTAAGACATCTCTAGTAGACTGAGTTTACTTAGCCTGCAGGCTTACAAAAAATATTGACATACCTGGATAAGATGGGCCAGAAAACTAGTTTGTTGAGACTTTAGGCTATCTCAGCTGCACATGTGCTAATTTCCTTGTGTCAATCAACTTGTCTGCCAATGTTATGAATCTCTTTTGACTGTAAAGGAATTATTAAATTGACTTCTCTGGCTTTTGTGGGAGGGAATTTTGTTTGTTCGTTTTTTCCTGCAGGGATTTCTCCCTACTATGTATTTGTGTCTGTATTTATTTGACCCAGGGCTGAAGTTATAGAAATAAGGTTCTTTATGTGTTTGTACTGACACACACCCTTCTCTTACTTAAAAAGGGATGCTAATTAGCCACTTAAAATGTTCTGTTTGTAAATGCAGTCATTGTGGCTGTGGTCAATTCTTTTGGATACGTTTTGAGATTAATTATTACTTGGGCTCCTTATAGCAATGCCCCTCAAACAGTCATATAAAAGGAGAGGAAATATACAAAGTATAAAGAAGGGAAATTACCTTTCTATGTTCAAGAGCATCAAGAGCTCTGGCTCCTAAATTGTCTTTCCTGGCTTGTATGACAATTGCTTGAAGTATGTTTCACATCCTAAATTTTAGATTTAGAAGTCAGATAGAATGGAATAATCCATTGCTTCTGTCTTTGCCATATTTTAAAATTACCATCCTAGAATAAGAAGAGTTCAGAGGCATGGCTTTTCACTCTTCTTTTTTGGAAGAAATAAGGAAATCTCAAATAAATATACAAAAGAGACCAATGAAGACATAAGAAAATTTTGAGTGACTTGGGAAATGGTCTTTAACCCTAGAGTTAAGCCCTAGCTCAAATTACAACCCCACAGAGTAGCGTCACACAGAACAGCACATAATGAAAAAGGGAAGAATCTACCTATCTGCTCCTGAGTGTCCTTGCTTGCCCAGGAATTTTGTGAGGTTCTCCCATGTTGTAAGTATAAAATCATTTCTGACAAAATGGATTGGTATTCTTCCTCCTACAAGTATTTATAAATGCATTATAGAATCTCTGAAATTTAAAGGAGCTCCTGTTCTGACTGGGTTAATCAAGACTGATAAACCCTTATTGAATCTAGGATGATGAAATCCATAATTATCAGATAAAGAAAAAAATTGAACATCTTACACTTAAAATGTGGAAGCTGTATGATGAACACCTTTTTAACAAAAAATGCCTGCTAATGTTGTAATAATTCAATGGTGATGTCCAGCTGCTGGATACAAAATATACATATATATATATATTTTTTTTTTTTCTTGTCATTGGGTTAGAAATCAGTAGTTATAAAATTATGCTAATAACATCCCTAAAAATATTTTACTGTATGGGATATACATTTGAAACATGTGTAAGAATCTGAGTTCATAAATACTTCTAGTCCAGATAAATCTTTGGACAATGCTATAGTAATAGTACTGGTTTAAAAATATCTATACATTCTTTCCCTAATTTTGTCAACTCTGGAATAAAATGTAAGAATGGTATATTAATTTTTATAACATTTAATTTTATTTTTCTTATAGAAAATCTCATTATTTTGAGCTTTCTAAATTTCCTATATTGTTTTTTGAGGGGTAGTCATATATATAGTCATCATTGTTTCCACAAATTATTTAAAATTATGGCAATGCAGTCAGATTTTGGATTTAATACTAATATATTTGGAAGTGTTGCCTTCTGTGACCATCAGTTAAAGTTGAATATCATGTGGAATCTTTTCCTCCACCTATGCCACTTGAGTGTTGTGGACTCTTGCCATTTCAGTCCAAAAGTCACCCCAACTGCTAACTGTTAGGCCCTCTGTTTCTTTGCCTAAAGGTTTTCTCTTGTCACTGGAGCCTGTTTTGCCACACATGTAGCTGGCTGGAAGAGTCAGGGAACTGATGTTCTCTGGGAAAAGCCTTCATTCAATGTCTGACAGGAATTGATGAAAAAAAACATTCCTGGCCCAATAGGAATAGCTCCGGTCTGCAGCTTCCAGCAAGACTAATGCAGAAGGCGGGTGATTTCTGCATTTCCAATTGAGGTACCTGGTTCATCTCACTGGGACTGGTTAGACAGTGAGTGCAGCCCATGGAGGGCAAGCAGAATCATTCCCAGGTGTCACCTCACCTGGGAAGTGCAAGGGGTCAGGGAACCCCATCCCCTAGCCAAGGAAAGTCTTGAGGGACTCTGACTTGAGGGATGGTGTTGTCCAGCCCAGGTACTACACTTTTCCCACAGTCTTCACAACCTGTAGACCAGGAGATTCCCTCAGGTGCCTACACCACAAGGGTTCTGGGTTTCAAGCACAAAACTGGGCAGCCATTTTGGCATACACTGAGCTAGCTGCAGGAGTTTTTTCATACCCCAGTGGCACCTGGAATGCCAGTGAGACAGAACCATTCACTCCCCTCGAAGGGGGGCTGAACCAAGGGATCCAAGTGGTCTTGCTCAGCTGATCCCAGCCCCAAGGGGCCCAACAAGCTAAGATCTACTGGACTGAAATTCTTGCTGACAGCACAACAATCTGAAGTCAACCTGGGATGCTCCAGCTTGGTGGGGGAGGGGCGTCCAACATTACTGAGACTTATGTAGGCAATTTTCCCCTCACAGTGTAAACAAAGCCACCTGGAAGTTCAGACTGGGTGGAGCCCACCTCAGCACCGCAAAGCTGCTCTAGTCAGACTACCTCTCTAGATTCCTCCACTCTGGGCAGGACACCTCTGAAAGAAAGGCAGCAGCCCTAGTCAGGGGCTTATAGATAAAACTCCCATCTCCCTGGGACAGAGCACCTGGGTAAAGGGGCAGCTGTTGGTACAGCTTCAGTAGATGTAAATGTTCCTGCCTGCCTACTCTGAAGAGAGCAGCAGATCTCCCAGCACAGCTCTCAAGCTCTGCTAAGGGACAGACTACCTCCTCAAGTAGGTCCCTGATGCCTGCCTCCTGATGGGGAGAAACCTCCCAGGAGGGGTTGACAGACCTCATACAGGAGAGCTTTGGCTGGCATCTGGAGGGTGCCCCTCTGGGATAAAGCTTCCAGAGGAAGAAGCAGGAAGCAATCCTTGCTGTTGTGCAGCCTCTGCTGGTGATACCCAGGCAAGCAGGGTCTGGAGTGGATCTCCAGCAAACTCCAGCAGTCCTGCATAAGAGGGGCCTGACTGTTAGAAGGAAAACTGACAAATAGAAAGCAATAGCATCAACATCAACAAAAAGGACGACCATGCAAAAACTCCACCCAAAGGTCACTAACAGCAAAGACCAAAAGTAGGTAAATCCACAGAGATGAAGAAAAACCAGTGCAAAAAGGATGAAAATTCCAAAAACCAGAACGCCTCTTCTCCTCCAAAGGATCACAACTTCTTGCCAGCAAGGGAACAAAACTGGATGGAGAATGAGTTTGATGAATTGACAGAAGTAGGCTTCAGAAGGTGGGTAATAACAAACTCCTCTGAGCTAAAGGAACATATTCTAACCCAATGGAAGGAAGTTAAGAACCTTGATAAAAGTTTAGGGGAACTGCTAACTAGAATAACCAGTTTAGAGAAGAACATGAATAACCTGATGGAGTTGAAAAATACAGCACAAGAACTTCATGAAGCATACGTAAGTATCAGTAGTTGAATTAATCAAGGGGAAGAAAGGATATCAGAGATTGAAGATCAACTTAATGAAATAAAGCATGAAGACAAGATTAGAGAAAAAAGAATAGAAAGGAATGAACAAAGCCTCCAAGAAATATGGACTATGTGAGAAGAGCAAACCTACATTTGATTGCTGTACCTGAAAGTGATGAGGAGAATGGACCCAAGTTGGAAAACATACTTCACGATACTATCCAGGAGAACTTCCCAAACCTAGCAAGATAGGCCAACATTCAAATTCAGGAAGTACAGAGAATGCCACAAAGATACTCCTTGAGAAGAGCAACTCCAAGACACGTAATTATCAAATTCACCTAGTTTGAAATGAAGGAAAAAATGTAAAGGACAGCCAGAGAAAAAGGTCGGGATACCCACAAAGGGAAGCCCATCAGACTAATAGTAGATCTCTCTGTAGCAACCCTGCAAGCCAGAAGAGAGTGAGGGCCAATATTCAACATTCTTAATGAAAAACATTTTCAACCCAGAATTTCATATCCAACCAAACTAAGCTTCATAAGTGAAGGGGAAATAAAATCTTTTACAGACAAGCAAATGCTGAGGGATTTTGTCACCACCAGGCCTGCCTTACAAGAGCTCCTGAAGGAAGCAGTAAATATGGAAAGGAAAAACTGGTACCAGCTACTGCAAAAACCAACCAAAATGTAAAGACCATCAACACTATGAAGAAACTGGATTAACTAATAGACAAAATAACCAGCTAGCATCATAATGACAAGATGAAATTCACACATAACAATATTAACCCTAAATGTAAATGGGCTAAATGCCCCAATTAAAAGACGCAGACTGGCAAATTGGATAAAGAGTCAAGACCCATCAGCGTGTTGTATTCAGGAGACCCATCTCACATGCAAAGATACACACAGGCTCAAAATAAAGGGATGGAGGAAGATCTACCAAGCAAATGGAAAGCAAAAAAAAAAAAAAAAAAAAAAGGCAGGGGTTGCAATTCTAGTCTCTGGTAAAACAAACTTTAAACCAACAAAGATCAAAAAAGACAAAGAAGGGCATTACATAATGGTAAAGGGACCACTGCAGCAAGAAGAGCTAGCTACCGTAAACATATATTCTCCCAATACAGGAGCACCCAGATTCATAAAGCAAGTCCTTAGAGATCTACTTAGAGATTTAGACTCCCACACAATAATAGTGGGAGACTTTAACACCCCACTGTCAATATTAGACAGATTGAGACAGAAAATTAACAAGGATATTCAGGACTTGAACTCACCTCTAGACCAAGTGGACCTAATAGACATCTAAAGAACTGTCCACCCCAAATCAACAGAATACACATTCTTCTCAGCACCACATTGCACTTATTCTAAAACTGACCATATAATTGTAAGTAATACACTCCTCAGCAAATGCAACAGAACAGAAATCATAACAAACTGTCTCTCAGACCACAATGCAATCAAATTAGAACCCAGGATTAAGAAATTCACTTACAATCACACAACTACATAGAAGTTGAACAACCTGCTCCTGAATGACTACTGGGTAAATAACAAAATTAAGGCATAAATAAAAGTTAGTTGAAACCACAGAGAACAAAGACAAAATGTACCAGAATCTCTGGGACATAGCTAAAACAGTTTAAAGGGAAATTTATAGCACTAAATGCCCACAGGAGAAAGCAGCAAAGATCTAATATCAACACTCTAACATCACAATTAAAAGAACTAGCAAAGCAAGAGCAAACAAATTCAAAAACTAGCAGAAGACAAGAAATAACTAAGATTAGAGCAGAAATGAAGGAGATAGAAACTCAAAAAAAAAAAACTTCAAAAAAATCAGTGAATCCAGGATCTGGTTTTGTTTTAAAGATTAAAAAATAGATAGACTGCTAGTCAGACTAATAAAGAAGAAAAGAGAGAAGAATCATATAGACACTAAAAAATGATAAAGGGGAGATCACCACTGATCCCACAGAAATACAAACTACCATCAGAAAATACAATTCTATGCAAATAACTAGAAAATCTAGAAGAAATGGATGAATTCCTGGACACATACATCCTCCCAAGACTAAACCAGGAAGAACTCGAACCCCTGAGTAGACCAATAACAAGTTCTGAAGTTGAATAACAGTAATGAATAGCCTACCAACCAAAAGAAGCCCAGGACCAGAAGAATTCACAGCCGATTTCTACCAGAGGTAAAATGAGAAGCTGGTGCCATTCCCTCTGAAACCATTCTGAATAATAGAAAAAGAGGGGCTCCCCCAACTCATTTTATGAAGCCAGCATAATCCTGATGCCAAAACATGGCAGAGACACAACAAAAAAAGAAAATTTCAGGACAATATCCGTGATGAACATCAATGTGAAAATCCTCAATACTGGATACTGACTAGCTGAATCCAGCAGCACTTTAAAAAGCTTATCCACCACGACCAAGTTAGCTTCATCCCTGGGATGCAAGGTTGGTTTAACATACCCAAATCAATAAATGTAATCTATCACATAAACAGAACCAATGACAAAAACCACACGATTATCTCAATAGATACAGAAAAGGCCTTCAATAAAAATCAACACCCATTCATGCTAAAAACACTCAATGAACTAGGTATTAATAGAACATATTTCAAAATAATAAGAGCTATTTATGACAAACCCACAGCCAATATCTTACTGAATGGGCAAAAGCTGGAAGCATTCCCTTTGAAAACTGGCACAAGACAGGGATGCCCTCTCTCACCACTCCTATTCAACATAGTGTTGGAAGTTCTGACCAGGTCTTCCAGGCAAGAGAAAGAAATAAAGTGTATTCAAATAGGAAGTCAAATTATCTCTGTTTGCAGATGACATGATTGAATATTTGGAAAATCCCGTCATCTCAGCCCAAAGTCTCCTTAAGCTGATAAGCAACTTCAGCAAAGTCTCAGGATACAAAATCAGTGTGCAAAAATCACTAGCATTACTATACCAATAACAGACAAACAGAGAGCCAAAACATGAGTGAACTCCCATTCATGATTGTTACAAAGAGAATAAAATACTTAGGAATACAATTTACAAGAGATGTGAAGGAACTCTTCAAGGAAAACTACAAACCACTGCTCAAGGAAATAAGAGAGGACACAAACAAATGGAAAAACATTCTTGCTCATGGATAGGAAGAATCAATATAATGAAAATGGCCATACTGGATAAAGTAATTTATAGATTCAATGCCATTCCCATCAAGCTACCAATGACTTTCTTCACATAATTGGAAAAAATTACTTTAAAGTTCACATGCAACCAAAAAAGGGCCCGCATTGCCAAGTCAATCCTAAGCAAATAGAACAAAGCTGGAGGCATCATGCTACCTCCCTTTAAGCTATACTACAAGGCTACTATAACCAAAACAGCATGGTACTGGTACTAAAACAGACATGTAGACCAATGGAACAGAACAGAGGCCTCAGAAATAACACCGCACATCTACACCCAACAGATCTTTGACAAACCTGACAAAAACAAGAAATGGGGAAAGAATTCCCTATTTAATAAAGGGTGCTGGGAAAACTGGCTAATCATATGCAGAAAACTGAAACTGGACCCCTTCCTTATAGCTTATGAAAATTAACTCAAGATGGATTAAATATTTAAGTGTAAGACCTAAAACCATAAAAACCCTAGAAGAAAACCTAGGCAGTACCATTCAGGACATAGGCATGGGCAAATACTTCATGTCCAAAGGACCAAAAGCAATTGCGATGAAAGCCAAAATTGACAAATGGAGTCTAATTAAACAAAAGCACTTCTGCACAGCAAAAGAAACGATCATCAGAGTGTACAGGCAACCTACAGAATGGGATAAAATTTTTGCAATCCATTCATCTGACAAAGGGCTAATATCCAGAATCTACAAGAAACTTAAACAAATTTACAAGAAAAAAACAACCCGTCAAAAAGTGAGTAAAGAATGTGAACAGACACTTTTCAAAAGAAGACATTTATGTGGCCAAAAAACATGAAAAAAAGCTCATCATCATTAGTCATTAGAGAAATGCAAATCAAAACCACAATGAGATACCATCTCATGCCAGTTAGAATGGTGATCATTACAAAGTCAAGAAACAACAGATGCTGGAGAGGATGTAGAGAAATTGGAATGTTTTTACACTGTTGATGGGAGTGTAAATTAGTTTAACCATTGTGTGAGACAGTGTGGCAATTCCTCAAGGATCTAGAACTAGAAATACCATTTGACCCAGCCATCCCATTACTGGGTATATACCCAAAAGACTGTAAATCATTCTACTATAAAGACACATGCACATGTATGTTTATTGCAGCACTGTTCACAATAACAAAGACTTGGAACCAACACAAATGCCTATCAATGTTATGGATAAAGAAAATGTGGCCTGTGTATGCCATGGAGTACTATGCAGCCATAAAAAGGAATGAGTTCATGTCCTTTGCAGGGACATGGATGAAGATGGAAACCAGCTTTCTCAGCAAACTAACACAGGAATAGAAAACCAAACACCACATGTTCTCACTCACAAGTGGGAGTTGAACATTGAGAACATATGGGCACAGGGAGGGGAACATCACACACTGGGGCCAGGCAGGGGTTGTGGGGAAAGGGGAGGGATAGCATTAGGAGAAATACCTAATGTAGATGATGGGTTGATGGGTGCAGGAAAACACTCTGGCACATGTATACCTATGTAACAAACCTGCAAATTCTGAACATGTATCCCAGAAGTTAAAGCATAATAATAATTTAAGTTGGTTTTAAGTTGGTTTAAAAGTAATGTTTATTTGGATACTTTCTACGGGAGATGAAAATTCATAAAGAGAGAAAACCAAAGTATTCAATCAGTCACAAAGCAAAGACCTGCTTACGTTTTCTCGTCTATACCAAAACATAGTAAATTATAAATAAGAGTGTGGATTCAGTGTGATATATGAGTTGCTTATAATATGATTAAAATTAGTACATTTTAAAGCTGATATTTTATTATGTTTATGTATTTTAAGAAGCTAAAGTAATTTTTAATCAAAGTAATCTTATAAATAATAAAGAGAAAAAAATTAGCTCAGAAGAAAATTGTTCTTAACAGAAACAGTATATACCAGTGCATTCTGCCTAGAGAACAGATGTTCATATCTCATTACAACATTCTCATTTCCTGAGAACCTTTTAACTTACTGTGTTTTTTATATGAATGTTTTCATGTTATAGAATCATCTTTAATAAAACTTCCTGGCTTCTGCCAAAGATAAAATTTGTAATAATTGTTTATTTTCTTCATTTGAAAACTGTTGTCTAACAGATTAATTATGTAAACAAGACTGCAATCATTTCTGGTCCTGAGGCATCTACAATTTATACTCATATGTTGCTGTAATAACAAATCTCCTCTGATAACTTTTTGATATTGCCTTTTAAAAATCAGACCTTGAACTGAACAAAAAGTTGGGTAGCACCAAGGGCTCAGTTAGTAATATGCACCTGTGAGACATGGCACTCATGAACAAGTAGGAATGCCAAAAAAAAAGTAGATATGAAAAATATTGATATTATTGTTATGGGCTGACTTGTGTCCTCCTCAAATTTTTATTTTGAAGTCCTAACCACAGATGTTGTATTTGGAGATGGGGTTGTTGTGAGGCAATTGGGTTAGATGAGATCAGGAGTCTGGGGCCCTCATGATTGGTTAGTGACCATGTGAAGACAATTGAGAAGGTCTGCAAGACAGAAAGAGGGCCCTTACGGGAACTAAATTGGTCAGCCCCTTGATCTTTGACTTTCCATTTTCTAGAACCAGGAGATATAGGTGTTGCTTCTGTCATCCAGTCTGTGGTATTTCGTTATAGCAGCTCAAACTGACTAATCCAGATTTCGGTACTGAGATGTGCTGTGCTGCTGCAACAAATACCCAGTCATGTGGAAATGGCTTTGGAATTGGGCAATTGGTAGAGACTGGAAGAGTTTCGACATGCATGGCAGAAATACGCACATTAAAACTGATTGTGGTGCGTTCTCAGAAGAAAATGAGGAACAGGAGATTGAAAACTAGAAAAAAGGTGACATTGTTATAAAGTGGTAAATAACTTGGCTGAGCTGTGTTCTATAGTTTTATAAAAGCTAAGACTTATGAGTGATGAAGTCAGATATTTAGCTAAGACTATTTCTAAACCAGTTGTTGACGGAATGACTTTGTTGCTTCTGACTGCTTATAGTAAAATGCCAAAAGAGAGAGAGAAATTGAAGAAGAAACTGTAAAGCAAAAAGGACTCAGATGTTGAAGACTTGGAAAACTCTCAGCATAATGCAAACATAAGAAAATTTGTTCTGAAGAGAACGGTAGGGGTATGGCTGAACAAGGATTTGATAAAGAGATCATTAGTGTGACTCATGGATTGAATCAGCCATTTCAACAAAAGCCAAGAATAGAGATGGGGTCATACCAGTAAAGACACTACCAGTTTGAATTAAGCAGAAAAACTGAGACTAAATGAAATAAGAATGACAGACTATTCCATAGCCTACACCATAGAGCTCTTTGGCTGAGAACGTGTGCTGTTCCTTAAGAAAAGAAGTGTCCTAAAGGTTTAATACATTAGGGCTAATGCCACAATTTCAACAGGCCAAACAGCCTCTAGCAGAAACCTTGTAGGTGAGGACTCCCAGAGCTTTGGGAAAACAACCCTAGACCTGCAGAGTTGTGGACGCGAGACTGCTGGCTGCCTCAGTGGGTCCAGAGGTAGAGCATCCAAGCAAAGATGATTGTTTTTGAGCCTTAAGATATAGTAGAATTTGCCTTGCTAAGATTTAGACTTGCTTGGGAATTACCAACCTTTTCTTTTTCCCTTTTTATCACTTTTGGAATGGGAACATCTACCTGCTGCTGTCCCATAATTATATTTGAAAAGTGGATAAATTGTCTGGTTTCACATGTTCCACACTGAAGAGAAGTTTTGCCTCAGGATGAATCATACCTAGAGTCTTACTCATATCTGATTTAGATAATATTTAGGAAAAAAAAGGGACTTTAAAAGAGTTGATCCTGGAATGAGTTAAGACTTTGAGGTTATTGGGATGGAATGAATGTACTTTGCATATAAGAAAAATATCAATTTTGAGGGGCTGGGGGAGAATGCTAGAGGCTTAATTGTGTCCCCCCACCAAATTCATACATTGAGTCACTAATAACCAGTAGGGCCTTTGGAAGTAATTAGGGTTAGAGGAGATCACGAGAGTGAGGCCCTCATAACAGGATTTGTGGCATTATAAGAGACATACAGACAGACAATTCTCTTTTCTACCATATGAGAACACAGTGAGAAGAAGACGATCGGTAAACAAGGAAGAGGACCTTCACCAGGAGCCAAGTTAACTGGACCTTGACCTTGGAATTCCAAGCTCCCAATACTATGAGAAATAAATGTGTTGTTTAAACCATCTAGTCTCTAAGTATTGTATTATAGCAGCCTGAGCAGGCTAATGTAATTTTCCGTATTTTTCTATAAAGTAGCTCAACAAGGCAATGAAAATTCTTTTTATCCAGACCATAATTATAATGTGGACATAATTAGACACAATTATGTTTAAGTTATATTATAGTTTATGACTCATCATAACTCACTGCAGGCTCTAGCAAAGCATTTGTCAGCAATTTGAGTTTTAAAAAAGTTTTGTTTCTAGGTACAAAATACACTTGTCAGTGTCGAAAATCTTAACATGTGTCATAAAACAGATTAGAAGATCTGAGAAATTTGCAAATGCCCTCACTGGTCATAATATTTTCTGAATCTCGAGGTAACCATTGATTGATTACATATAATACAGTTGTGTTTTATGCCACAAGTAAAGATTTTACTCCATCCTGACCCTGCATAGGTGGTTAGCATTATTCTCTTATTTATCTAAAGTTCCTGCCACAAGTTACAAAGCAGAGGCTGGATCTCCTAGGAGAAATAATACATAAAGCTCATTTCTCATAGTCTTGGTAGAAAAGGTTGTAATGAGCGCTCTTGATTGTTGATGAAGAGTTACGGAGAGTCATGAGCTCAGGTTCTTGGCACCCAGATGACATGGTCTATGAAAACAAATGTCTCTCACATAGAACTGAGTCAGGATTTCCATGTTTATTGATGAAGCAGATGATTTCATGAAGCAAACTGTTGACTCAGGATCAAAACAAGCGGTAGTTATGTGGACTCAAATGAAGCTAAAGAGGGGAGATTAACTTCAATGATTTGCCATGAAATATTGTTCTTTTAAATGTTTTATTTTCTGATAGACCTGGGTAAAAACCACTTTTATCTTTTCTGTCTAACAATCAATTTTAAAAGACTTAATGACGAAAATTAGAATGACACAACTTTTCAATGGCATCTTGCTCTGATATGTCAAAGTTCATGAAAAATATCTTGCGAAAAATCACGTATGTTTTGTCAGTTAATAAATTAACAATACCTAAGGAAGACGGTTCTTTAAAAAATGACATATATTGATAAATATTGTCTCATAAATGGTCAGATATTTATTCAACCATACCCATGCCAGACATGTCAAATTTAAGGGAAAATACCACTTGATTAGGTAGGACAGTCCATAATTAAAGACATAAAGGCTATGATTTGCATATGGAGATCATGACTCAAAGCTCCTCACATTTATGGAGGGAGGAATTTTGAGTCACAATCTCCATATAGAAAACATAGTGGAATTCCATAATTTCCACATACAAACATTTGTGGAATTCCTCCTTATAGAAAGCATAGTCTGCTGCTGCTGTACGGCTTCTGAAATCAGCCTTAGCAGTGGAATACGATGCCATTTCTTGGCAAGTACATAGGTGAATTTGCAGATTCTGATTTTCAGACTTGGAATAGATGACAAGAAAAGGAAAATGAAGTTACGCTTGCCATGAGAGAGAGAGACTGAGTAAATAACTCTAGATGATTTAAAAAGCCTCCAGGTTTAGTATATTATAGTTCCAGTTTTGTTAAACATAATAGGAGGATATTATTACATATTTGCCCACATCATCATCAGTTGCCCTTCTGCAAATAAAATACACAAAATAGAACATGTTATCAAATTAATGGTTCTGGTTCAGGAAAGTTGCTATTTAATTAAATACATACCTTAGTAGACAACTACTACAAAGTATTAGAAGGACAAATCTGATATCTTGGCCTTAGTCTCATAGTCTCATCACAGACTTTGGCTATAGGAACACAAAAAATAGGTCAGAAAGAGCTCAGATTTCTCAGCTTCTGAGGTACCCAGTGAGCTACAGAAACGTCCTGAAGGCCATGACAATTAGAGCATTCCCAAAATCCTGAATTATGAGATGAGCCTTCTAAGAAGAAAGCACCTTTTTCATTAATATTGGCTCAAGCTTATCCTAATGGGATTATTGTTGATGATATAATAATTTGAACTACAAATACCACTTTCACTCTTTATTCTGGGAGCCAGTCCTAAAAGCTGATTCCCTTGCATATGCCTTCCTATAACTAGAAAACTCATTCATTGATCAAAATTAATCTACAAACTACTTTTTTGAACATATGTAATATGCTATCACATGTCAGAGAGTAGGATATTGGTAAATACCTGAGACAGAACACAGAATTTTCCAATCCAGGAAAAATCTCAAACATGCCAAAATCCTATGTATATGGAAGGCTTGTCATTTACAATCTTACTGTATGCTGGCTAGAGGATTAATTTCACGCAGTAGAGGTTAAATAGACACTGATATATTCCAATAATTTGTTATTCAGTGAAGGGTCAGAGGAAGAGACTCTTGTTTTATTAAGTAGCAAATTCAAAGGAAACACCACTTTTCCTCTCCATTCAAGAAGGTCAATGAATACCTACATATTTGTATCTGACAGCAAATATCATTGACTTACTTTATAATGGATAGTGGCTTCATTAAACAGCATACAGACACAACTTGTTTCATTGTCTTCATTTTATTGAACTTCACAGATACTACACGTTTTTATGATTTATAGGTTTGTGGAAATCCCCTGTTCAGCAAGTCCATTGACATCAATTTTCCACAAACATGTGCTTACTTCCTGTCTTTGAGGAACATTTTGGTAATTCTCACAATATTTGAACTTTTTCGTTGTAATTACATCTGTTATAATGATCAGTGATGAGTGATGTTTGAAGTTAATAGTGTAAACTGTTTTTGGACACCATAAACTGTGCTCATAAAAGATGGCAAGCCTAAGCAATAGGGTGTGTGTTTTGACTACTCCAGTCTACCTCTCCTTGGGCCTCTCTATTCTCTGAGACACAAGAATATTGAAATTAGGCCAACTGGTAATCCTATGATGGTGTCTACATGTTCAAGTGAAAGGAAAAGTTGCATGTTTCTCACTTTAAAAGGTAGAAATGGTTAAGCTTAATGAGAAAGGCATGTCCAAGGCTGAGACAGGCTGAAGTCTAGGCCTCCTGCACCACTTAGAAAAATTTTGAATGCAAAGGAAAGTTTTCAAAGGAAATTGAAAGTGCTATTTCACACACAAAAAAGATAATAACGATAAGAAAGCGAAACAGCACTACTGTTGATATGGGGAAAGTTTTCGTGGTCTGGATAGAATATCAAACCCACCACAACATTCCCTTCAGCCAAAGTCTAATCCAGAGCAAGGTCCTAACTCTATTCAATTCTGTGAAGGCTGAAATATGTGAGAAAGCTACAGAAGAAAAGTTAGCGGAGGTTGGTTCATGATGTTTAAGGAAAGAAGTTGCCTCCAGAATATAAAAGTGCAAGGTTGAAGCAACAAGTGCTGATGATGAAGCTGTAGCATCAGAAGGTCTGGCTAAGATCATTGATGAAAATGGCTGCACTAAAACAATGGATTTTCAATGTAGACGAAAAGTCTGGCTTCAAAGCTTCAAAGGACTGGCTGACTTCCTGGTTAGGGGCTAATGGAGAAGACTTTAAGTTGAAGCCAATGCTCTTCAAACTAACATTTTGAAAAAGTATTTAAAAGAGGTGAGAGATTTAACCATGTGGCTTCCAAGGTGCAAAATAATTCAGGCAAAAGAAATAGCTAGAGCAACGTCCTAAGTTAGGAAAATGATACCAGTTTTCAGTGAACAGCAAGATTACTGCTGTGGTGAGGATAGCTTGAGTAAGAGGGAGGCTACTAGGACAGAGGGTCAAAAACTGCCCTGGAAATCAATCAGGCATTTGTGGTGAAATGGATGGTCATAATTTATTGATATCTTAAAAGGCTGACTCCAGCTAATATGTTAAGGTAATATAATTAGGAGACCAGACACGGTGGCTCACACCTGTAATCCCAGCACTTTGGGAGGCCAAGGCGGGCGGATCACAAGGTTAGGAGATCAAGACCCTCCTGAGCAACATGGTGAAGCCCCGTGTCTACTAAAAAAAGAAAATACAAAAATTAGCTGGGCGTGGTGGTGCATGCCTGTAGTCCCAGCTACTCAGGAGGCTGAGGCAGGAGAATTGCTTGAACCAGGGAGTTGGAGGTTGTGGTGAGCCGAGATGGTGCCACTGCTCTCCAGTCTGGAGACAGAGCGAGACTCCATCTCAAAAAAAAAAAAAAAAAAAAAAAAAAGAAGAGAAAAAAAAGAAAAGAAAATACAATTAGGAATAAGGGAAGTAGGGAAAACTTTTAAGAGAAAATGACAATAATGTAGATGGCGGGTGATGGAAGATGAGTCACGAACCATGGTGGTGGCATTGCAAGCAGGGAAAGAAAAAAATACATACACATACTTTAAACTCCAATCATATAAATATACTTTTAAACATTTCACATGGAACATTTATATAATTAACATTTATATTAAAATTTAGTTAATTGCACAAATGCAGAATAAATTATTTAAAATACAAGTAATATACAACAAGAATTTTGTTTAAAGAGGAAACATAGTTAAAAATTTTGTTATGTTAAACTGAGTAGCGAAATGACAACATCTCCAAATTCAGTAAAAGCTCTTTTCCTGGAAAAGACTGCTATATTAATAAAAATAGTAAGCATAAAAATTACTAAGTAAAACACTCAAACTTAAAATTCTAAAAATGAATACCAGAGTAAGAAAAGAAAGCAGACAAGGGGAATTAATAAAAGTAAAACAATTTAACAAGTTGGAAAACAAAAAGTGTAAATAAGTCAATAAGTAAGTTGTTTGAAGAAAATCAATGAAACAGGCAAGATAACAGTTAACCAAAGTAAAGGAAGTTGAAAAATCTAAACTCCCGAAGGTAACAAATTAGTTTCATACTAGTAATAGCAAAATAAGTTAATGCACAGAGAGAAAGTGATTACTGTGCTCTACCATAAAAATCCTTGGCCCAGATAAATTCATGCAGGAAGAATACCAAAGCTCAGACAATCCTAAAGCAACATAAGTTGTCCCACAGTATAGACGAGGAAGGAAAATATTCAAATATGATTTATGAAACAAGAATAACTGGAATCCTTACCCCTAACAAAGATTGCAGTGAACAGGAAAGCCAAAGGCCAAACTTATTTATGAATAGTAATGCATAAATCTTAAGAAAATAGTAGCAAACAGAATTATTCAGCTCATTTAAAAGTGAAGCCATCATGACAAAGTGGGATTAATTCCAAGGATGCAAGGATGATTTCAATATTATGAAATCTAAAAGCATAATTCACTGTATTGATAGAACTAAGGAGAAAAATTATAGGATCACATCATTGATGCAGAAAAGGCACTTAACAAAGTGCAACAGTCTTTGGGGATTAAAGAATAAATTAAAAAAGAAAATCATAGACACTTTCTTAATACAAAGTTTGCGTATAGAGGCCAAGAGATAAAAATGAACTAGGTTAAGGAAACATACAGCTACTACAGCTAGAGCTTAGGGTGTGAATGTGATGAAATGAAATTAATTAAGTAGTCAGAGAAAGATCATACTGGGTTTTGCATGATTGTTGAGAACATTTGGTTTTATCTTGACGGTATTAGGAAGCCATAAAGTATGGTTAGCAGAAAATTTCAATGAGCAATTTGGGATTTTGTAGAGCTCACTGTTTCTGTATGTAGACTAGACAAGAGTAAAAGTGACGTAGATTGTGAGGCTGGTGCAATTGTGTTGACCTGCATAAAAAGTATCTTTAGGCAATGGAGTGTGGGTAGAACTCCTGAGCACACAGTAGGACTTTAACAAATACAGTCTGTAATTCACAGGCATTTAAAAAAAATAACTGGAGAATAATTTAATGGTCTGGTTATTTAAAAATCCTTTAAGATCTTACAATAACTTGAGGTCAATGTTTTTTGTTACAAAAATGTTTTGTAATTACAGAAATTAATATAACATTGAGCAATAGGGAATTCACCTTACAACTTCTCTTTTATATTCCACTAAGGTGTAAGATATGTTTCTTGTTTTTGTTGATGTTTCTTATTTTTTTTAAATATTTTCTTTGCATAGAGGTGTTTATAGTATTCTCCTGATGGCTGTTTGTATTTCTATGGAGTCAGTGGTGATATACCCTTTATCATTTTTTATAGTGTCTGTTCGATTATTCTCTTTATTCTGCTTTATTAGTCTAGCTAGAAGTCTATTTTATTAACCTTTTCAAAAAGTCAGCTCCCAGATTCATTGATTTTTTGGAGGATTTTTGTGTCTCTATCTTCTTCAGTTCTGCTCTGATCTTGGTTACTTCTTGTCTTCTGCTAGCTTTGGGGTCTGTTTGCTCTTGGTTCTCTAATTCATTTAGTTGTGATGTTAGGTTGTCAATTTGAGATCTTTCTGACTTTTTAATGTAGGCATTTAGTTCTATAAATTTCCCTCATAACATTGCTTTAGCTGCAACTCACAGCTTCTGGTACATTAAACAAAGAGACAAGCTAGATACTATCTCGCACCAGTCAGAATGATGATTATTAAAATGTCAAGAAATCACAGAGGCTGGTAAGGCTGTGGAGAAATAGGAATGCTTTTAAACTGTTGTTGGGAATGTAAATTAGTTCAACCATTGTGGAAGACAGTGCAGCGATTCCTCACAGACCTAGAACTAGAAATACCATTTGACCCAGCAATCCCATTACTGGGTATATACAAAAAGGAATATAAATCATTCTATTACAAAGATACATGCACATATATGTTCACTGCAGCACTAGTCACAATAGCAAAGACATGGAATCAACCCAAATGCCCATCGATGATAGACTGGATAAAGAAAATGTGGCACATATACACCATGGAATACAATGCAGCTATAAAAAGAAATGAGATCACGTCCTTTGCACGGCCATGGATGGAGCTGGAAGCCATTATCTTCAGCAAACTAACACGGGAACAGAAAACCAAACAAAGCATGTTCTCACGTATAAGTGGGAGTTGAATGATGAGAACATAAGGACACACTATGGAGAACAACACAGACTGGGGCCTAGTAGTGGTGGTAAGGGGTGGGAGAGCACCTAGAAGAATGGCTAAGGGATGCTGGGCTTAATACCTAGATGATGGGTTGATGGGTGCAGCAAACCACCATGGCACATGTTTACGTATGTAACAAACCTGCACATTCTGCCCATGTATCCCAGAACTTAAAATATAGTTAAAGAAAATTTAAAAATATATGTATTTTAATGTAATTTTTTATTTGTGTCATTTAAATAGGGGCAGAAACAACATATGAAAGAAGCTCTTTTAACAGAGATTATTGCACTTAGATATGCAAAAAACAAAATTTATAATGTGTGGGAAAAAACTTCTCAGGGGCACAGATTGTGTAACATGATTTTTCTCTAGCATTTGTACGGTGTTATTTTCTACATCCTGTATTTAATGACATGAAAGAAAGAAATCACATATGCAGTTGCATATATTTACATTTTTAAACTGTTCTTACCAGAGTTAGCATGTTGTCACTCTCCACTAAATAAACGGTCTCATTTTTCTTTGATTATGAGCAATGTACATATTTTAAACTTCAATTTTCTCACTTTCTCAGTGGTTTCTACTATCATCAAAACCTTTAAAGAATGCAATTAGAGACAAATACAAGATAGTATGCTATGTCTCTTTAAATGATAAATACAGTAAATATACTGGAATTTTAAGCAGGAAACCACTGGATGTATGGCAGTGGGGCAGTTATACTGCGTCTTGAAAGACATGAATATTTGTCTAAACAGAGATTAACTGAATTCCAATCCTTTCATTCAAGTCCAGCTTAAGTTATCCCAAAGATAAGTAAGATTTATTTGAAATCAAATGCAAGTAAGGATCCCATTTTCTAATTAATATTACTGACATTGAAGGTTTTATTATTCATATAGTCTCAGCAGTACAAAATTAACTCTTTATTTCTAGATCAATTTATTTTGAATGCTTGGGGCTTGTTACTACTGACTTATATTTTATGTATCAAGGCTCACCTTGTGGTCATCATTCTTTTTCAATTAATGAGAGAAATAACTTAGAGATCACCTAGTTTGTCCAGCTGATGTTTCGAGAGGAAACAAATTTAGGAGAGAGCCCGTGACTAAGGCAGAAGCTCCCGTTTATTGAGTCAGAACAAGGATAGAACCAAGACAACATCAGGGTCACTGGATTCCTACCTAGAAGTCCTCTTACTCCCCTCTCTTTCAGCCATCCATTTACACAGACCTTTGGTATTTTCTCAGAGGTTTTAAAATTTGAACACAACTGTCAAAGAAGGCTATCTGAAGTAGTGCAAAAACACACATTTTAAAAAATAAATAGCTATGAGTTACCAGAGGTTCATATCTGGCACACGGTGGGGATTCAACAACACACTTTGAAACCTAATTTTATTGGTTTTCTAAGTGTGACTTTTGTGGTAGGTCTTGTTTCAGTGAAGAAGTATTTTGTAATTGGCAAATTGAAATACAGGCTTAAGCAGCTTTTCCTGGCCAATATTAACAGGAAATTGTATGTGAATGCAAATTATTAAGAAGTTTGAAAATTTGGTATCTAAATTGTAAATAATGGCTATCGGTAAATATTTAAAATACACTTTTAGGGCCTCTGTGTGGTGGCTCATACCTGTAATCCCAATGTTTTGGGAGGCCAAGGCAGGAGGATGACTTGAGGCCAGGGTTTCAAGACCAGCCTGGGTAACTTAGCTAGAACCTATATATACAAACTAACAAAGAAGTAAACGTATACATAAAGAAATACATACACAAATAAAATTAGCCAGGCATGGTGACCCGTGCCTGAGGTCTTAGCTACTCAGGAGGCTGAGGTGGGAGGAGAACTTGAGCCATAAGTTTGAGGTTACCGTAAGGTATGATTGTATCATTGCACTCCAGCCTAGACAGCAGAGCAAAACCCTGGTTCTTAAAATTTTTTTTAAATAAATAAAATGCACTTTTAATATGGAATCTTGTCAACTCTTGAAAATTTCCCACAAAACCAATAATAGTAACCTTCAATTTTAAGATAAAGCAATTGAGGCCAGAGTAACCATGTAATTATCCAAGCTAATATAATCCAGTAGTGCTACACCTGGATTCTAAATTCATCTCTTCTGGCTTTCAGGTAAATATTATGTGCATTAATATTTCTACAAATCAGTGAAAACTCAGTTGATCAAGTAGATTATGTATGTATGTATGTATGTATGTATGTATGTATGTATGTATGTATTTATTTATTTATTTATTTTAGGTGGAGTCTCCCTCTGTTGCCCAGGCTGGAGTACAGCGGCACGATCTCAGCTCACTGCAAGATCCTCCTCCCAGGTTCACGCCATTCTTCTGCTTCAGCCTCCTGAGTAGCTGGGACTACAGGCGCGCACGACCACGCCTGGCTAATTTTTTTGTATTTTTAGTAGAGACGAGGCTTCACCATGTTAGCCAGGATGATCTCCATCTCCTGACCTTGTGATCCGCCGACCTTGGTCTCCCAAAGTGCTGGGATTACAGGCGTGAGCCACTGCGCCCGGCCCAACTAGATTATTTTTAAGGTATATATTCTAACATTTTCAAATGAAGAGATTAGATGGTAGAGTACTTCTTAATAGCAATAATGGGAAAAACTGTAATAACGTTTATTTACAAAATAATTGCTTTAATATCTGAATCAGTTTTTTTGTTTTTGTTTTTGTTTTGTTTTGTTTGTTTTCCCGTAGTTTACTTTGGAGTATAAAAAACTGTGTTTTTGGGTTTCTCAACTTAGTTTCCCTTATGGAGTTAAAAATTTACTTGTAATTTTTACTCTACCAAAACTTAGCATAATTTTACTATAGCAAAAGTTGAAACATTACCAAAACTAATAAAGAAAATATTAATATTACCAATACACTCTAGGACTTGTCTGGATATATCACCTGTATGGTTGACTGATTTTATACAGGAAGCTAAAAATTCATTTAGGTGCCTTCAATGAAACATCTCAGTGATCCACTTAGACAATGGAAAATTATTTTCTAACCCATAAAACTACTATAAGTTTTAATCAATCAACAGTTATTAGTTGACCTCCAACTATAATAAAAATAACCTCCACTTCTACAGCATTTGATAGGTAAGGTTCTCTTCTATAAATATCACCTTGTTAAATCATCATCTCAACAACTGGAATTAGTGAGATAACTACATTTTATAGGCAGAAAATATTCCGCAAATGATCAAGACTACGTACCTCTGGTCTTTGCATTCTAAACCAATTTGGGCTTTTTCCCCCCCTACTTTTTACTGTATGGTATAAATGCACTAACCTTCACACTCTGATGAAAGTTAGTAACTTCAAGATGCTTTTTAACTAGTGAATTAGGTCTACCAAACATGAAACGATAAAGTAAAAAGGAGGTTTTCCTAGTGATTGCACTGCTTAGTGAAAGCTTAGTATACAATGCACACCTGTTACACTTCCTCAAGGAAACTTTTGGAGATTCATCTAGCTCAGATTACTGTCACCCTCCACTGTACTGCTGTATCAATTTATTTAAATGTTAACATTTTATTCATTGTAACTTGCCCTCTCTCTGATACATATGACATGATTTCTTCTCACCTGAAATTGCTAAGGTTTCAGAAGGCCAGAACTATTATTTATTTCACTTTAATGTTTTTTTTAATACTTATCAGAGTGACTCTCAACAAATGTTTGTTGAATTAAAAAATACATGGAAGTGGGATAGGCAGGAGTGGTACTGATTTCTTTTTTTTTTTTTTTTTTTTTGAGACGGAGTCTCACGCTGTTGCCCAGGCTGGAGTGCAGTGGCGCGATCTCGGCTCACTGCAAGCTCCGCCTCCCGGGTTCCCGCCATTCTCCTGCCTCAGCCTCCTGAGTAGCTGGGACTACAGGCGCCCGCCACCGCGCCCGGCTAATTTTTTGTATTTTTAGTAGAGACGGGGTTTCACCGTGGTCTCGATCTCCTGACCTTGTGATCCGCCCGCCTCGGCCTCCCAAAGTGCTGGGATTACAGGCTTGAGCCACCGCGCCCGGCCAGGTACTGATTTCAATGGAGGAGGAAAGATTGATGTGTTTGGACACCTATTGTGTGTCGAGAACTGGGCAAAGCACTTTTCAGTCCTCTGTAGTCATAATCACTTAAGATAGATAGTCTAATCATTAGCATATTTCAAACTGAGTAAACTGATGATCTGCACAATTAAGAAGATTTACTGTAGGTTATAGGTGACAAAGTCAGGAAGTGGTCCAGTTTTGTCATCAAAACACCTGCTGCTTTCCACTCCCAAGTAATGTCCTCCATCTGAGATATCCTTAAGACAATAACTCACAGCCCAAGAGGGCACATCACATTTGTGATTCTGGTTAGAAGTGTAAGAATCTTGCTTAAACTGTTTTCACACAGTTCTGGGCTTGACACACCATGTGTTTGGCTCTGTGTCCTCACCCAAATCTCACGATGAATTGTAATCCTAAGTGTTGGGAGAGGGACTTGGTGGGAGGTGATTGGCTCATGGGGTCAGATTTCTCCCTTACTGTTCCCATGATAGTGAGTCAGTTTTCATGTGATCTGGTTGTTCAAAAGTGTGTAGCACTTCCCCCTTTGCACTCCCCTGCTACCATGTCAAGACGTGCCTGCTTCCCCTTCACCTTCTGCCATGATTCTAAGTTTCCTGATGCTTTCCAGCCATGCTTCCTGTACAGTCTATGGAACTGTGAGTCAACTAAACCTCTTTTCTTTATAAATTACCCAGTCTCAGGTAATTCTCACACTGTCCTTATAGCAGTGTGAGAACGAACAAATACAATATACACTTCCACTTGTACGTTTTCAAATTTTTTTGGAGTTTCACATCAGCAAATCATTCTGCAGTCCAACAGCAAATCATTCTACTTTTAAGAAATAAACTTCCCTCCATACATTTACCAAAGTCCAGTTCTGGCTCTTAATTTTGTTGGGTAAATGAATGAGATACCTTGAGTGCCTTGGGCACTGTCTTCAAAAACGATTCCCATTAATCACTTATCTTGTTTTGTTGTCCAGGCTGATCTCAATCTCCTGAACTCAAGTTGTCCACCTGTCTCTGCCTCCCAAAGTGCTGGGATGCCAGGCGTCATGACTAACAATGCCTGGCCAAATTTTTCTTTACAGTGAAAGATACAATTTCCCAACAGAGTCAGCATACCTAGTGGTCCAAATGCAACAGAAAATCTTGAGAAATCAGTGAATTAGAAGGAACCTTGATTAAAGCAATAATTTAGAATGGCTTCCCATGTATTCATTCACAGTAATTTTTAATTACTTGCTATGAGCCAGGCAACTTGCTTAGACATTGAGATACAAAGCTCATGCTTCGGGCAGTTCACACTCTGGTAAAGCTGCAGTTATTTAAACAATTTTTTTGTTATGTTTGTTTGTTTGTCTCTGTTTTTTTGTTTTTGTTTTTGTTTTTTTTGAGACAAAGTCTGTGTCCCCCAGGCTTGATCTCAGCTCACCACAAACTCGGTCTCCCGGGTTCGCCCCATTCTTCTTCCTCAGCCTTCCGAGTAGCTGGGACTACAGACGCCCTCCACCACACCAGGGTAATTTTTTTTTTTTTTTTTGTATTTTTAATAGAGACGGGGTTTCACTGTTTTAGCCAGGTCTCGATCTCCTGACCTTGTGATCCGCCCGCCTCGGCCTCCCAAAGTGCCGGAATTACAGGCGTGAGCCACCGCACCCAGCCTTAAACAAGTTTTTATAACACAATAATAAAAACCCAAAGAAACCCAAAGAAGAGCAGAATAATTATAGATTATTCGATGATGTCAGGCTTTGCTTGCTTAAAACATTCATTTCTCCAAACCACACGGAAAATATTTCCTCATCAATGCCCTTCAAGTATCATATTACTATTTTTCTATTAACTTTGGCAATCAGAGGTGTTTTTTGGCATGTGCCAGGTGATCAATAAATGTGTTCACCAGGCTTGCTAAAGATGACAAATGGGCTTGGAGATTGGTGGATTTGAAGAAAGCAGCTTAATTTGCATAAGAACAAATGGAGAGTGAGATGTAACTAAGGAAAATAGAATTCTTGCTTTACGAAGCTTTATCAATGAATTTCTTATACAATGCAACCTACTAAACATCTGCAAAATACTTTGCAAAGCCTTTGCATTTGTTAGGCTTCCCAGAAGTTCTAAACCAAGAAGCGCAAATATAGTAATGCCTACAATTGCAAATATTAAGTAGTTTCCCTAGTGAACTCGTGCTATTGTAGTGGTAAAAAGGGCTAAGCACTCACTTAATGAGTGGAAGCTATTGGAAAAACTTTCATTTTATTTTAGTGAGGAATTAAAACATAAATGGTAGTCAAAAGTAAAGACATTTTCAAGTTCCCTCTAGTGACAACATAAGAAAGATAGGTGATATATAGGATTTTATCTCTAGATGCTGGTCTAGAAGCTGGCAGAAAAACAGGTGAGCAATAAAGTAAAACCTTTGGATTTAAGATTCTCAAGAGTATGTTTTCTTTCTTTCGTTTCTTTCTCTTTTTTTTTAATTCAAGTCATTTAATATACCTTCTTGTATATTGCAAACCTCAAGGGCAAAGATACAGTTTGTGAAAACAAAAACGAATAAATAAAAAAGAAAGAAGGAAGAAAAAAGAGAAAGAGTAAGAAGGAAAACAATTTGAGAACAGTTTGGAGAGGCATCATGGTGAAGCCAGTCCTCAACTGAGTCTTGAGAGGGCTCAAGACTCAAGTTGACATCTTGAGTTTCAAAATAACAGATCATTGACTTTGGATATATCATGCTGCCCCTCTTGAGACTTTTGAGAAACAAAGCAATATTTCTTTCGCTGTTTGAATGGCACCATTCTTTATGTATACATTTGTGCCTCTCATTGCAGGATATTTACTAGGCCTGAAACTTCTACAAACTCCACCCCCTGAAATACTAAATAACAGTGGCAACTGCCCCCCATCGCCATAATTTCATTAACAAGCAAAAATATTGCCCCCCCACCTCCCGCCCCTCATTCACATAAGCTTAGGAGCCTGGCCTTTCTCCTAATTGAAACTATTTACATATAAAAAGGGATTGGATGGAGAGAAAAAGACTGATTCCCATCTCAATTAAGGTTTTATTGTTGTGGTTGTTAGATTGTTTTTGTTTTGATTTGTTTTTATATTCACAAAACAAAACTCAATTTTGGTTAATTAAAGAAAAAGATAGTCAAAGGATATTTATCAGAAGAACCAGAGAAGTCACCTAAAAACTGAAGGATGATTAGAAATCAATGTAATTCCTAGAGTTTTTGAACCTTTCTTACGATTTTTGCCGCTGCCTTATAGGATGATTTGTACCCAACAAAGTGGATATCTGAGTATCTTTTATCATATTTCAAATCTCCAGCAGGGAATGTTGTCGGTGCAGTTGGTATCGTGAAGCTCACGTAGGAGCCTCTCAGCTGGAGCCAAGGAGTGAGCCCAGGATGGGCTACTGGGTAAGTACTGCTGTGTAAATTGCCTTATGCAACTAGACATATTCTATTAAGCCTTGACGATATTTTAAATTGTTTGACTTAGTTTTAAAAATCAGAATGTCCTGAAAACAGTTGAACATCACTTTGAAAATATAATACTCAAGCCATATTGAGACTTTATTTCCTCATCTCTACATATGACTAAAGCTAACAGGTGTTGCCCTTTAGATGGGGTGTTCATTCCTTGTGTGTCAGATAATGAATGTCAGTCTTTTAAGCCACCAAGCTGGCAGCCCTTGCCAATTAAGTCTGTGAGTCCCACATATGTTAGTGAAGTGGTTCTTGGAAGTGTTATTCTCTTGGGATGGACAAAGAAGCACACTAAGAGAAATTCATTGTTAACTTCATATTCAGAGCAATGCCAATTTAAAAAGTAAAAAATATGTGCAGATACGATGCATCAAATGTGTAGCTTTAATTTTTTCCTTGTTGCTATTATTTTCCCAGACAGAAAAAATATCTAATAATTTCTTCTCAATGTAGAAGTGAAAGAAAAATATGTCAATTTTCAAGAAATAGCTGTGTGCTACTTATAATTCCTTTTAAAAAGCAAGTGGGTTCCTGGAATGTGCTGACTATCCTGTTTTTGGAAACTTCTCTCCTGCTCATTAGCTATTTCACATAAAGTAACAGGACAGTTCCAGAGGTACTATTAATTCATTAGAGAACTGATTGAATTTTCAACTTCACCTTTCTGTGATATCCCATGAATATTTATTCCTCATAAAAATGTCTTCGCTTCTGTATTTCACTTTTGGCTTTTATTTTTTGGCAAAAATACTGTTTTTCCCCCTTTTAGCTACATTTTAACTTGCTATTTGTTTCAACAGTAAAGTATACTTTTTTTTTGCTCATTTTTTCTATTTTTTAATCAAGTTCAAAATAGATGATAAAGACAAGTCTTTTGAGAAAGAAAACAATTTGTGTTGGAGATTTTTATTTCCAAGCAAAATAGAATTTCTATTTCCAAGTGAAGTAGAAACTCTTGAAAATTTACTCCTCAGCTTAAAACAATGGGGGTGATAATATTTCTAGCTCTGTCATAGCTAGATTTTAAGAACTTTTTAAAAGATAGAATGGCTGCATTGATTTTCATTGTGAAGAAACTTTACAATTAGGAATAAAAAAGGGAAATAACACTAACATCTAAACTTGGTACATTTTTCTGAAAATCAGGGTACGCTCAACATAAGAGAGATTGCTCATAGTGAATGCTTAGTCATAGTAGTCAGTCATAGTAGTTATTCATATACCTGGACACAGTTTTCAAATTGCAACAATATGCTGAACTCATGAAGTATTGTATGGTTTAAGCCATACAGTTAGAAATATGGATGAAATAATGGAACAATTATAGTCATATAGTTAATTTGTGGAAATGAAATAGTGGACAGTATGATTAGAATCTTTGTTTTCTTTGTTATACTGTATTGATACAGGATTAATTGTATCCATCAAGTTACTTTGCCCATTTCTAATTAATATTAAGAATTTACCTTATATCATATTGAACAGTTATTTCTTAGGGTAGTCTTAAATACCTTGGTTAGCAAGAAAATACGCCAGTCACACCAGGGACCTGACACAGTGCTGAACTTGATTTCTGTTTGCTAAGAATTACTTTTCTATGAAATCTTGCCATGAGTCTCAATTAATCCTTCACCTACTGAAATGATATAAATACAGTTTAGTAATCAGCATGAAAGTCGGTTTTCTGTTTGTATTAGTTATTGATTGCGATGTAACACATCACTATAAATTTAGCAACTTTAAATTATTTACATTTTTGGATCAAAGTCCAGACAAGAAGCTGGGCACAGTGGAACATGCCTGCCATTCAAGCTACACAGGACCTGAGGCAAGAGGGTCACGTGAGCTCAGGAGTTTAGAGCTGTAGTTCATATGATTGTGCCTGTGAATAACCACTGCACTCCAGCCTGGGCAATAAAACAAGACCCTTATCTCCTTAAAAATAATAATAAAAAAATAAAAACTAAAAAAAGGCCAGGCCTGGCTTAGATTGGCCCACTTTTTAAAGCCTCTCATGAGGCTGTAGTCAAGGTATCAACCTGGGTTGAGGTATTGTCTGAAGACTCAACTGGGGCAGGATCCAATTCCAGATTCTCATGGTTGTAGGTAGAATTGATTTCTTTTTGGGCCGTTGGAATGAGGGCTACAGTTTCTAGCTGTCTGTTGTTCTCAGGCCACCTCAGTTCTTTGCCTCATTGGCATTCCCAAAATAAAAACTCACTATGGAGGTACAATTTTATGTAACATCATCATGGAAGTGACATCCCATACCTTTGCCATATTCTATTGATTAGGAGTAAGTTGTAGGTCCCACCCAAAGTCAAGGGAAGATAATATACAAAATATGAATACTAGAGATGGGAACCATTGGGGCCTATCTTTGAGTTTATTTGTCATGCTGTTGTACATACTAAATCTTTAGTCTTTTTAAATTTCTACTGCACTATTCCAGATAAAAGATTAAAGCAGAGGTATTGCAAAAAAGTATGGTTTTCATTTGTTATTAAAATTTACACCAAATAAATAGAATAGAGCACTAGATAAAATTTGCTATTATATTTGACCTTATGATTTATTTTAGTAATACTTCATTTGAACTACATGATATATGGAGAAGTGTGAGACTGGTAATTGTATCTCAAAGGCTATAAGAAGCAAAACTTACATGTAAACTTCTTTGTGACTATGCCCATAGTATCTGTGAGAAAAAATTTACAAGAGAGTTTCCAATTTAGGCACAGATTTATACATATTGGAATGGATAATTTTGATCAAAGAAGGCGACTTCATTTTGATCAATGAAGGCTGCCCAACCTCCAAATTCAATGGGCATCTTCAGATAACTTGGGAATGTCATCACAATGTAAGATAAACTTGAATGCCCTATGGCGTATTCTAAATATGTCTGGTGTAACATATTTAGAAATATATGTGCTTTAAAAGAGGCACTTCTGATTCCCAAGGGGAATAGCTGCATTATGAAAATTAAATTAAGTATCATCATTTCAGGGACAAATCAGCTACAGTTAAAGGAGGCCAATTAAAAGCTTTTCTACCCAATGAATAACTTTCCTTAGTTGACACGCTATTTGGTATTAACACAGTGATACCAGCTGTAATCAAAAACAATAATAAGTCCTGCCTAGATAAATCAATCTTTCTAGTAAACATGTAATCTTGTTTTATATATTGTTGCATTAGATACGGTATAAACCAAAAAATTTCCTGTTTATGAAATTTCCTCTTTGAATAATGAGGTCCGCTAACCAACTGGTATCCACTTTTGGAGGCACTTCCAGCAGAAATATCTCCTTATGTGAACTGGAATTTAAACATTATAGTCCACTTATTTCTTGATTCCTTTATTTGAAGTAACCTGAACTTAAATAACTTACCCTATTCATAAGTTTATATTTCTGAGATTTATTTATACAATTTTAAGTCCATGTTAAAGGTAAATGGGTGACTTAAAAGCAAATTTTCCCAGCTTTTTATGCAGGTTTATTGTCATTGTATCCAATGTTGCTTATTGCCATTTAATCCATTGTGTTCAATTGTCATTGTATCTATTAAATAGAGAAATTGCTAGGAAATCGAAATGCTGATACAATTCAATATAGTATCAGTAATTCAATTTTTGAATGTACCTCAGGACATTCTACTGCATCAACTTTGGACTTTTTTGAGTACCTTTCTACCAATTAGATTTTACCCTTAGTAAGAATTATTAATATAGTTTAACTATTTATAATTTCTTTACATGTACTCTTAGAGGGGTAATATGTGATTTAAATAACACACATTCACACTTCTATATAAAATACAGAATGAGAAATTTCTGGAGGATGAGATAATTATGAACACATATCTAATTTTATTTTCTTATCATACTGCAGTGTTTTTCATACCCAGGTTTAGGAATCTATATGGTAAGAGTATAATATTAATGGTTGGTGCAAAGCAATGGTGAAAATGTTGCCATAAGGAGATATATTAAAAACAAAAATTGGTAATTAATAATTTTAATTCAACATAATGAAAAAACAAAGTGAAATCAATTTATACTATCCCAAACCTATTGTTACTCAGTTGCTCTGAAAGTAATAATTAGAAAACAATCATGGAAAAATTCAGTATTTTATATGCAACTGAAGAACACTTTAAACCCATTTGAAATAACTGACTAGATTTCATTGGTTTGTATGTTTCCAATAAGTGCATTATAGTATTTGGCGTTTACTGAAATACAATCACTTAAGAAGCAATTACTTACAAGAAAGCTAAACATTTACTTCAGAAGTTTTGCTTTATAAAATTTAAAGTTTAAAATACAAAATTCTGATTAACAAATCACAATAGTAGAGTTATTTCTATTGTTAATAAATTTTAAATTAAAAAATACATGTGTTCTTATGTAAAAGATAAACTGATTATTAAAAAATATTTAGCCAACTTCTATAAAAATATAAAAATTATAGATTGATTCATTTGCTATTCAAAAGAGAGGCCACAAAGCAGTATAGATATTTTCAATCATATTTGTGTGATTTAATACAGTTGATCAACACGTTGAGTTAGTGGCATATCTTTTCCTAAGGTCATTAACTTCAAATTGTGCCTTATGTCCAACTTTGAAGCCTGTGCTTTATTTCTTCATATGAATACATTTGCATTAATCTAAAGCTACTTCATCTTCAAGCTCCAACAGAAGTTATTTGTTTTCCTTTAGGTCTTATCCTTCTTGTTTAAAATGCTTACTCTGCTCAATGTTACTGTCAGACATTTTGTCATTGAAATATATGCTGCCTTGCTCTGAAATATGTTTTCATAGGTTCATGCAGGAAACTTCTAGGGCTATAGGAAATATAATATCATCTTTGGTTCATTGATTCTGGCCCTGTCAGACTTTGTCATATGAACGTCATTATGTACAATTATTATTATTATACTTCTGCTAAGTGGAATTGTAACTCTGACATTTGCCTTACCAGAAGTAGAGACTTTGAGTAAGCAAGTACCATTCAAAGGTTTCCACGGTCTTGACCTATGTCACTTGTTGGCTCACATATGACTATTTTCAATCAGAAACTCTTTACTGTTAAGTAAGAGTATATTTTTATGATGAAATGTAAAGATAATACTTCAAGATTATTGAATATTCATTTGGGGGTTACATTAGTTTGGCAAATTCTTTTTGAAGAGTAAATTTTGAAAACAGAGAACTTGAGAGAGAGAGAACATTGCAATACATATATGGGATACGGTACTAGATATCACCAAAGTTTAAGAACAGCCCTGAAAAGGGGGAGATGAGCATGCAAAATACGTGTTTTAAATGCAAACTAATCAACTTTTAAATGCTGAATATTCTTCCACATAAAAATATTATGTCACTGAGTAGCATAGAGTGGTAGGTGATTACATATTCACTCTCTGTGTAATTTGTATACTTCCTTTCTGAATAGAGTTCGGTCCTTTCAATTTACTTGATCCTGAGCAAATTTGAGGGTTGCTAATGGGTATAGGTTAACCTAAATGCCTATGATTTTTGAAACTATGTAAGTTACTTAGTCTATGTATTAGTAGTTGTCAAAAGGACATTTAGAAGTATAGTGCTAGGTGATAGTCCACAAAATTGGTTTTCTTATCTAGTGAGTTTTAAATAGCAATTTATCCTAGGGTATCTTGTTATTTTGAAGAAGGAAAATAATTTGATTTAGTACAGTAAAGTTCTGGCTTTAAATGGCAATCCAAATTACCAGATGACCTTTAATTGAATCCTAAATTAAGTCAGAGGTAGGAGAAACATAGGTATTTGAATAATATTTCATATCAGTGACCATTAATTTATTCTTCAAACTTGGAAAATAAGACTTCTTAATTTTGGATTTTATAGATGATTTGCCTTCTCACAAAATCACTGACCTAAACATGGCGTGAAAATTTTAAAAACAAGTTTTGATGAACTAGGAAATTCACAGTGTTTTTGCTATGTGATGATTTACTTTCTACGAAAACTGGCCTGTGTTTTATAGTTTTATAAAACCAACATTCATTGTTATTTCAACTTTAAACTTTGGTCTATACAGGAACTGAAAAACTGTAAAAAGATATTCACATTTTTTAATTTTAAGAACATATACCCCAGAGAAGGGGGCTTTCACTTCTGTACATAACTAAGCGCAATTTAAGCAGAATGTATGCTTTTAATTTAATACACATTTAACTTTGCAACCTAAATAGCTAAAATTTGTCTGATAAATACAAAGTAATACATAGTTTCATATTTGGGGTGGCTTACCCTGTGTGATTGGAATGGTTTCCCTGTCCTCAACATGCAGTAATTCAGGGTCCTGATTCATATTTAATAAGACATTATTAATGCAAGAGTTTACTCTTTATAATGCAGTTTATATGTTTAAGATTCGAGTCCTACAATCTAGTTTACATGTAAACAAATTGTAAAATACATGTATTTGCTTTTCATGACTTACTTGTGTAGTTTCAAAATGTCAGATACACCCAGTTTACTGTGATTCAGTGAACTATTCTTATAGGCTGAACAATGCAGTTAAAGAAAAATGCAGATAAAACACTGCCACTTAACACATCACTAGACCGGCTAAAACTTTGAAACATTAATCAAAGCACACTAAACACTTAATTTCGAATGTGCGGAAG
Organism: Macaca mulatta; assembly: GCF_049350105.2. Taxonomy (NCBI): domain Eukaryota; kingdom Metazoa; phylum Chordata; class Mammalia; order Primates; family Cercopithecidae; genus Macaca; species Macaca mulatta. The sequence continues at coordinate 13,334,920 of NC_133411.1, forward strand.
AACAAAAAGATCTCTGAAAATTCATTGAAGGACGAAGAGTCTAGCACCAGAGACCTGTAATCATGATGACTTGCGCTGCAAGATGCTGATCATTGCCATAGCAACAGACTGTGTTTTGTTACATCATGGAAATCAGGAAAGTGTGAGTTATGAGTGCAACACCCCACCGAGGGGACAAATTCAAAGCTATTATGAGAAAGGGTAATATAAGATGTAGTCATAGGTAAAGATGAGCATTTTGAAAAGGGTAATTACAAAAGCACACGAAGATAGATGAGCAGCTCATGAAAATTCGAGTCTACTTTTGTAAGTGAGGCTTTTATTTGTAACCATTCTTAATCACTGTTATCACTGGCTTATTTTCTTCTTCCTTTTGTAAAATAAGACACAACAGCAAACAGCTTTGAAAAGAAATTACAATTTTTTTACTTGTTTTATATTCTAGGAGACTCTCTTTTCTACTGCTATCAATTCAAAGAGAAATATAAAAAGATTTTTAACTTTCATGTGTTGTAAATATTGCACTCATCAAATATTCAACTGTACTTATACTGTGGGATTACAGATGTCACATATTAAATGTACATGTTCCAAGCATATGTACATGTATTCCATTATTATGAGCATGTTAGACTCAAACATGTTGATACATTACTAAGTACAGTGTTGATTTGTATAAGAAACCCATATTAAAAAAAAAACCTTAGGACAGTCAGAATTTCATTTCTAATAGTGCTAGCATAATGTCAAAGTGGACTGATGTTGCCACACATAGCAATAATAAAATCTAAACATAATGCAATAAGCAGATGCCTGAAGGTACTGGGGAATGAAGAGAAGCAGGCAGGTGTGGAACACAAATTCTGATGGAAGCTGTATGGTGTGAGTTCCCCTCTGTTGTTTCAGTCTGAGGGACAGGAGAAATGAGCACACATGGAGTTGGGAAGGAGGTAGCAGGGGAAACAGCACAGTTTGCCTGGCCTCAGGAGCCACAGTTAGGAGTCAGGGAAATTCAGCCTAATTGAAAACAGGGTGAGATACCTATGACAACGTCTTGTATTACATCTTGAATTTTTTTTTTTTTTTTCTTGTAAAGGCCAGGGAGAAGATCTCAGATTTCTGCCTGGTCACATCTTGGGCTGATCCTTGAATCATGCATGAGTGGAACAGAATCAGAGAAACTCAGAGATAACAGATCTGAATTGAACCAGGAGCTACTCTCCAAGAAACATTTTGCATTTTGTAGTTATTCAAATTAATTGCCTGCTAAAACAAAGGAAACGTTTCTTACAGAAAATAACAGATTTCAGCACTTCCAGTTGTTAATATTCATGATGTCTAAGATACTGCCAATAGATAAGTTTCAAAAAAAATGATAAAATCATGGGCCTCAGAGAAATAAAAATGAACAGACATGATTTTACTTATTTATTTATTCTATTTGTTAGATATTATATTTAGTTCAAAAACATATCAGGAATCTTGAAATAAATGTTCAAATGGAGGCAAAACAGTTATTTCCCCCCCACAGCAGAGAGTGAAGTCAATTGAAATTTTACCAGACGGGAGAATCTGCATGTTTATAGGTCACTTATGCTTTGCAGAGTTACGAAATAGCTCAAAGAGGATGAAAGGTTAAAATCAGAAAGCTATGCAAACTGGTTGTATTAGGCTACTCTCACATTGCTATAAAGATATACCTGACTGGGTGATTTATGAAGAAAAGTGGTTTAATGAGCTCGTGGTTCTGCAGCTTGTATGGGAAACACGGTGCTGACATCTGCTCGGCTTCTGGGGAGGCCTCAGGAAACTTACAATTATGGCAGAAGGTGAACGTGGCCAGGCAAGTCACATGGTCAGAGTAGGAGCAAGAGAAAGACAGCAGGGAAGTGCTACATACTTATAAATGACCAGATGTCATGAGAACTCAATCACTATTGTGAAGACAGTGTGGAGGGGGACGGTGCTGAACCATTTATGAGGAATTTGCTCCCATGATCCAATTACTTCCTACCAGGTCCCACCTCCAACATTGGGGATTACAATTCAGCATGAGGTCTGGATGACGACACACATCCAAGCTGTAACAGTGGTTTAGCCAATTTGCAAAGAAGTTTGCAAGGTTTCTTTGTTTTTGTTTCTGTTTGTTTGTTTTGTTTTTAAGACAGAGTCTCACTCTGTTGCCTAGGCTGGAGTGCAGTGGCACAGTCTTGGCTCACTGCAACCTCTCCCTCCCGGGTTCACGCCATTCTCCTACCTCAGCCTTTGGAGTAGCTGGGACTACAGGCACCCGCCACCACACCAGGCTAATTTTGGTATTTTTAGTAGAGACAGGGTTTCACTATGTTGGCCAGGTTGTTCTCGAACTCCTGACCTCATGATCCGCCTGTCTCGGCCTCCCAAAGTGCTGCGATTACAGCGGTGAGCCACCATGCCTTGCCACAATTTTCCTTTATAAAGTTAAATATATACTTACTTTATGACCTATGCATTTCCTTCTGAGGTATTTATCCAAGAGAAATGAAAACACATGTTTACACAAAGACAGACATATGAATGGTCATATAAGTTTTATTTATAGTAGCCCCAAACTGGAGAGTACCCACGTGTCCATTAACCAGTGAATAAATAAACCCTTCTGCATTCATACAGTGAAATTAAACTCAGTAATACAAAGAATAAGCTGTGGAAACATGAAACAGCACAGACGAATCTCAAAATTATTTCGCTAAATGAAAGAATATAGACACAAAAGACTAGATGCTGTATAATACTATTTATCTCAAATTCTATAAAAATCAAAATTTGATTTACTATAAACAGATTGGTGTTGCCAAGAATTGGGAGTGGGAGAGTATTCCTTGCAAAGAAGCATGAGAGAATCTTCTTGGGAGATGTAAATGCTCTGTATTTTACTGTGGTAGTGAATTCGCAACCATATATACTTGACAAAATTCAACAAAGAGCACTGCTATGGTTTAAATGTGCCCCTCCAAAATTCATGTTAAAACTTAATCCCTACTGTGGTGGTATTGAGGTAGGGACTTTGGGAAAGTGATGAAGTCATGAGGATTCTAGCCTCATGAATGGAATTAATGACTTTTTAAAAGATGCTTCAGAGAGCAGTTTGGCCCATTCATCCCATTGGCGGTGTGAGGACACAATGTTTAGCCCCTTACCCTTTGTAGAACTCAACAACAAGGCACCATCTTGGAAGCAGAGAGCGAGTCCTCACTCAACACTGAATCTGATAGCACCTTGATCCGGGTCTTCCCCAGTCTGCAGAACTGTGAGAAATGTATTTCCATTATTTATAAATTACCCAGTCTGTGGTATTTTGCTCTTGCAGTAAGAATGAACTAAACAGAAATTAGTAATGAGAAGTGGAATGCTGCTGTAACAAAATGCCTACAAATGTGGAAGCAGCTTGTGGTGGTGAATACTGAGTGTCAACTTGATTGGATTGAAGGATGCAAGTATTGACTCTGGGTATGTCTATGAGGGTGTTGTCAAAGGAAATTAACATTTGATTCAGTGGACTGGGAAAGGCGGAGTCACCTTAATCTTTTTGAGACAGATGGTGACCACCATCTAATCAGCTGCCAGCGAATATAAAGTAGCCCAAAAAACGTGAAATGACGACAGTGGCCTAGCCTCCCAGCCTGCATCTTTCTCCCATGCTGGATGCTTCCTGTCCTAGAATATCGGATTCCAAGTTCTTCAGTTTTGGGATTCGGACAGGCTCTCCTGTTCCTCAAGCTTGTGGGACCTTGTGATCATGTAATTTAATACTTAATAAACTCCTTTATATATCTATTCTATTAGTTTTGCCCCTCTAGAGAAAGAGAACCCTGAGTAATACACAGCTTTTGAAGTTGGTCAGACTGGAGCACTTTGTTGGTGAATGCTAGAAGAAGCCTATGTCTCCATGAAGAGGGTGTTCAAGGTTGTCTGGTGAGGGCTCAGAAAAAGATGTGAGCTGTAGAGATAGTTATAATCTTCGAGATTGCTTAAGTGGTCATCATTAGAATGCTGATAGAAATATAGACAGTTAAAGCCATTCTAATGAGGTCTCAAATAAAAATGAGGAAGAAGGTATTGAAAATTAAAGAAAATGTCATCTATAAAGTGGCAAAGAATTTGGCTGTATTATGTCCCTGTTCCAGTATTTTGTGGAAGGCAAAACTTAAGAGCAATTGTTAGAATAGGTTGCTAGGCAGACATGAGCAGGGCAGGAGAGGCACCCCACCCCCAAGAATGTTAGGCAACCGTAAGGTGATAGTCATGTGATCGTTAGACTGTCTGTCTAAAATGACAATTGTTCACAGCCAGCAGCAAGGAAAGGCAGCCTCCAAACAGACAGAAAATACCTGAAGCTTCCAGTAAGATCTTAGGAGTTGGGTGAGCAAGCTCAAGCATGCATACTGAGGGGCAAATGGTGGAATTTGACTGGTATGAGACCTTCCTCTAGGAACATTTGACTGCTAAGGGAAAAAAATGCCTCTGATATGGTTTGGCTGTGTCCCCACCCAGTTCTCATCTTGAATTGTAGCTCCCATAATCCCCACGTGTTGTGAGAGGGACCTAGTGGGAAATAATTGAATCATGGGGGCGGTTCCCCCATACTTTTCTCATGGTAGTGAATAACTCTCACAAGATCTTATGGTTCTCTAAAGGGAAAAGCATTTTCACTTAGCTCTTATTTATCTCTTGTCTGCTGCCATGTAAGACATGACTTTTGCCTTCCACCATGATTGTGAGGCCTCCCCAGCCACATGGAACAGTGAGTCCATTAAAATTTTTTTCTTTCTAAATTACCCAGTCTTGGATATGTATTTATCAGCAGTGTGAAAATTGTCTAATGCAGCCTCAAATGAGCATGTGCAAAACTTGAGTAAACACATTGCACATACAGCCCCTCCCAAGTGCTGGCAGGCCACTGTGCATGTGGAAAGCCTGCCCCAAGGACAAATCAATAGAGGAGAAACACAAACCTCAGAACCATGCCAATGTATAAAATCCCCAAGTCAAGGGCTGAATGCAGCACTTGGATCTCTCAAGTTGCCTGCTTGGCCCTCTTCTAAGTGTACTTTACTTCCTTTTGTTCCTGTTCTAAAACTTTTAAATAAACTCAGTCATGCTCTAAAACTTGCCTCTGTCTCTCTCTCTCTGCCTTAAAACTACTTCTGTCACTTGGCTGAATTCCTTCCTCTGAGGAGTCAAGAATTGAGTTGCTGCAGACCCATCAGATTTGCTTCTGCTACCACAGTGAACTAAGATATTTGGTGGAAGAAATCTCAAACAAAGTTTGAGAGTGCTACATGGCTTCTCTTGATACTTCTAAATGTGAGAAGAAAGAATTACTTAAAGGTAGAACTTATAGTAAAATGAGAAGTAGACTTAAAAATTTGGAAAATTTTAAGACTGACCAGACTGTAAAGAATAAAAAGGCATGTTTTGGAGAGAACAACAGTGGTCTTCCAAGTGAACTTTTGATAATGTTAGTATGCAAGAGAACAAAAGATTAACCCCAAATGCATTTTGGAGATCTTGGCTGCAACACCCATCAAAGGCCAAGACTGCCAGGGCCTTGAAGGCAGAATAGTTTCAAAAGAGGAGTCCAGAAAACCTATGGGATTTTGGAGCTCGTTGCCCAGTGCCCCCTCATGTCTGTGCTGCCAGAATTCTGGTAAAGCACTTTTTGGCTGCCCCAACTGTGGTTCAAGCAGTCCAGGTACACCTTATACTGCCCCTCCAGAAGGCACAAGTAGTAACCTTGGTGATAGCCATGTGGTGCTAACTCTGCAGCTACACAGAGCTGTGGGAGCATGACTACCTCCACCTACATTTCAAAGGATGCCCTGGAAAGCCTGGATTCCCTGGAAAGCCTCGATGGTCAGGCAGAGAACTGCTACAGGTCAGAGCTGTTGCAGAGAGTCCCTGTTAGGGCAATGCCTAACAGAGCTATGGGATAGGCCCCACTAGAGCAATGTCTAGTGAAGCCATGGGAGGGAGTGGGGTGAGGGAATCTCCCAGAACTGTAGCACCACTAGTGTGCAACTTCAGCCTAGGAGAGTCACAGGTACAACACTCCAAACTGTAAGAGCTGCAGTGTAGGCTTTTCCCAGAAAAGCTGTGAGGGTGGACCCTTGTGGGCTCAACCCAGGCCCCAGTGTATCTGGAAGATGAGACATAGAGCCAAAGAAGATTACTTTCAGGCTGCAAGATTTAATGTTGTTTGCTTTGTTGGGTTTTGGATTTACTTGGGACCTTTACGTTTCTTGTCTATTTCTCCTTTTGGACTGGCAATGTCTATTCTATGCCTGCCCCACCATTGTATTTTATAAGCAGAAAAGTTGCTTGATTTTTCAGGCTAGGAACTGGAGGAGAATTTGCCTGAGGATGAATCACACTCGCAGTCTCACCTATCTCTGACTTAGATGACATTTATTTGAGACTCCGGCCTCAGACTTTAAAACTGATGCTAGAATAAGGTAAAACTTTGGGAACTATTGAAATGAAGTATTTTGCATGTGAGGAAGGCATGAATTTTGGGGGACTGGGATATAATGCTATGGTTTGAATATTTGTGTCCTTCCAAAATTCATATTGGAATTTAATCCCCATTGGGGTGGTATTAAGATGTGGGACCTGTTGGGAACTGATTAAGTCACGAGGGCCCTGCCCACACTAATGGGACTGATGCTCAAAGGTTTCCAAGAGCTTCTTGGCCCCTTCATGTCTTTAGTCATATGAGGATAGAGTGACCCATTTCTTTCTGAAGATGTAGCAACAAGGCATCATTTTCAGAAGCAGACTAAGTCCTTACCAGAAATAAATTATTCCAGCAACTTCATCTTGGACTTGCCATTCTCCAAGGCCATAAGAAATAAATTCCTATTATTTCCAAATTATCCAGTCTGTGGTATTTTGATATAGCATCAGGAGTGGATTACGGACAGGCACATTTTAAGCAGATTTTTTTATTGCAAGTAAATAATACTTCAATACAACTAGATTTTTAAAAATACTTGCATTTTTAGGTTGTTGATATTGAAACAATATACAATTTAATTATAACTTTAAATACACACATAAATTGATGTACTGCATTTATGGAAATTATTGAGAAGATGAATTTGTACTGATTATACATGGGATGATCTATAACTTATTTCAAAATTGCTATTCAGTACATAAAAGCAGTTTTAATGTTCATCCCATCATTTCAGTAATGTTTGTCTGAAACCAAACATTCTGCATAAATTAGCAAGAAAACTACAAAGCTGTACTAGTATGTTGTATAGGTAGCATTTTAATTCTACTAAATTCAGCCAGAAATTATTGAAAAAAAACCTGTTATCTGAAGACTCATTCATTTTAATCATTGAAACATACTGAAATTCATTTAATTGCTGTCTTGTATTTTACTTAAAATGAATAAAGCAATGCAGGAAATATTTTAGCAGCACATAGTCCAATTTTCACACAATTGTTTTGAGAAACTAACTATAATAATTTAGCAAACCTAATAAAAATAGCCAGGGTTTATTGTCAGAAAAAGTTCTAAGTTTGAATCTCAAATTTATTCTCATGTGATGTAAGAAGATTTACCTTAATGTATTAAATCCTAGTTTACAACAGTTAAAAAGGGGGCTGCAAGGAATGCAGATGGCATTGTGAAGCTGGAAAAGACAGGTATCAGAATCTCCCTTGAAGCCTCCAGAAGCCAACCCTTTAGACACTTTGACTCTAGTGCAGTGAGATAGTTTAAAATTTCTGACCTCCAGTCCTCCAGACTTACTGGCATTTTATTTTCAATTGCTACTGTAACAAATACCACAAATAGTGATGTAAAACAGCACAGATTTATTATCTGAGAGTCTAGAGGCCAGAAATTTAAAATCAGTTGCAGTTTACAACAGGTAGGTGTCCATAGGGCTGGTTTCTCTTGGAGGCTTCAGGAGAGAATCTAGTACCTGTTTGTCCGGCTTCATGAGACCACCTGCACTTCTTGCTGCCCTTGTTTCCACCTTCAAAGCCAGCAGCACAACATAGTCAAATTTCTTTCTCTCTCATTCTGAATTTCCTGCTTCTCTCTTATAAGAAACACTGTGATTAAATGGGGTCCAGTGGGATAATCCAGTATAATCTCTCCATTCCCAAATCCTGAATTTAATCAGATTTGCAAATTTTGTTTTGCCATGTAACGTAGCATATTCCCGAGTCTGGAAATTAGGACAGGAACATTTTGGCGGTGCAATGTCAGCCTACCAACCACCCTGAATGGTGCCATCAGTTGAGCTGTCTGTGGTGACTACAAAAGACAAGGGCCTTGACCTCATGAACTTCACAATAGGGTAGGAATTTTAACAAATCCTAGCAAGGTGATGTAGTACCATAAATAATGTATGGCAAGTGGTAGACACAAACTCTTACCTAGTTATTAATATTTAAAGAAGGAAAATGAGAAATGCAATGCTTTGCATAGTCCACATTAAAAAGTAATACTAATTTAAAAATGGAAAGTAATTAAAAATGTTTCTGTAAAACTTATATGGAGAGATGAGAACAATCGCAGAGAATGCCATTCCAGTAGTAATTTTTATAATTTGTTGTAGTTAAGATTAAAGCAGGAATGTGTTTATGTACAATAAAATTAAGGAAATATATGTAGAAGATTTTTTTGAGTACTTTTTATTGGCAGAATCTATTATTTACCCAAACATTGGTATGTAAAAGATAGATCTACAGTCTGGAGGATAAGACCGTGAGCCTGAGGAAGGCTGCTTAAAATGGTCGGGACCCAGGACTCAGCATGAGTTGGACCAGAGTCTAAGCTTTCTGGGGTACTGCTCTTTCAAGAGCAAAGTAGTTTGTGATGTTCTGGGTGAAGAACATGGAAGAAAATGTTAAAGCAGAATGCAACATCAATTAGCTGACAAATACATGTAATCAGGGGTGTCATGGTGACGGTGCTAACAAGAGGAAAACAAGAGTCTCCAGGAGTGCCACTGCCGTATTCAACATTTCAGTTAAGTCATGATTTGAACAGCTTTGCTGTTAACATTGAACAAAGTGATTTTCTTTACCAGAGATTTTTTTTTTTACAGAAACCTGTGTTTTCAGCCAATTTATTCAAATATATAGAGATAATTGCATCTGTACTTTTTAAGATATCTTGTGATTTCTTAAGAGGAAACTCCAAAATAAATTTATTGCATGGAAGGGTCATTATTTTAATGAGCTTTCAAATTATTTCTTCTAACACTTTTTTTTTCTTTTTAACAAATTAGGAATTTTACAAGTATTATTTTGGAAAATTTGATGATACATGCATTTTATTCTGCTTTCCAGTTGGTTTTTGTGTGTTGTGAAGCCTGGTGACATTGTCCTAAGATATTTAGTAGCCCTGGAAAGAATTCGAGTTTATATTTTTTATCTACAACTTACTACATTGAAAATATCGGACATAGAGAAACATTTAAGTGAATAGCTTGTGTCCATGAACCTTTTACCTGCCACAATTATTTACATTTTGTCTACTTTATTTAACCTTTTGAGATATTATTTGAGATAATCTTTTGAGGTATTTTGAGATAATCATATTTTTCTTTGATGAACCACTGGAGGAAAAGTAAGTTGTAGACATAATGACATTTCACCTCTAAATACTTTAGCAATAATTTTCTAAGAACTAGGATATTCTCTCTGATGTAGCCATAATACAGTTACCACATTCAAGGAATTTCATGTTAATAACATATTCATGTTTTTCAACTTTCTAATAAAATATTCTATAATATTTTTGATACAGAATTTACTTAAAGAGTGAACACTATCATTAATTTTTACATTTATTTAACTTTCTTTAATTTAGAATAATTATCCAGGCTTTTTTTGTTCATCGTGCTGATAATTTGGAAGTACCCAGGTCACTTGTTGCACAACTGGATTTTTCTCTCATTATTCAATTCATACAGCGTGAGTTTGTGCCATCGTTAGCGATGTTAAGTTGGATCCCTTGGTTTTCTTCATTGTCAAAAGTGTCATTTTCTCTTTATAATGACTAAGTCATCTGTAGGATGATATTTTGAGATTGTGATTATCCTGTTTACCAACAACATTTTTACTCAATGGTTTAGTATCCATTGCTGATTCTTCCCTCATTAATCATCACTTGGATATTTGGCATTTATCATGCTGCATCTTTCTGAAGAAAGAGAGCTTTACTCTTTCTCTTTTTTCGTAGTTTTTATTATAATTATGGATTCGCGAATTTTTTTAAAAAGACATTGTAACCCATACTGTCATGATTTCTTTAGATCCTGGAATTTTCTCATATTTTGTGAGTGGGGACCCTGTAAAATGGTTCTTGTGTTTTCTGAAATGCCTGCATCAGTTTTTGAGTGCTTCTTTTTTTTCCCAACGAAACAGAATCTTTCAGATGCATCAGTTACAGTTCTTGCCTTACATCTGGAACCTGTTATTTCTCCAAGGAACCCTTCTTGCTTTTATTGCGGAATGACATTAGAGCCCAATATCTAGGCACTAGGTGTGCTCATTGGTACTGGGATAGCATTCCCTCTAGGTCATTTCAGTCAACTGAGCTAGAAAAAAATACTAACAATTGGTAAGTTCACACTAATACCTTCTCAGTCAATTTAACAACACAGGATTATTTCTATCCTTCCCTTTTCAACATTTATATCATATTTCTCCCACAATAATCTCTCTACTTCCCCAAATGACAGTATGTTCACTAGTAAACATTATAATATAAACAACACATACAAAATCGTTTGAATTTAGTAAACTAATGTTACTAAAACAATTTTAAATGTAGTTCAAGGAGTTTTTTTTTTTACAATTAGAATATATCTAACTGATACCATTTTGTAAGATCACTGTGTAAAAATTAATTTTTTCTTTGTTGTTCTCTTTTCAATTTTATGTACAATTAGATTTTTATTTTTATGCTTATATTTAATTGTATTTCTCCTATTCTTAATTTAATTTTGTTTTATGAATATGTAAAACAACAAAATCAAAATCAAAACCATAGTAAAACGTATCCTTATAAAGGTTTTATTTCACTTTTTAGAATTAGATTGTGAATCTGTTTCTAGATTCATTATGTCACTTCATTATGGTGTAAAGTATGGATTAAAATTTACCTATTATCAATTAGCTATCCTTTTGTTCAACTACCATTTATTGAAAAATCCAATTTTTGATTGATTGCAAACTATTCATATGCATATTCATGTGACATTTTTCTGAATTGATCCATATCTATATACTATTAGTACAAACATGCTTAGTTTATTTTAACAGATGAGTAAAACCAATGTACATTTATTGACATAACTGATATGTTTAATCTGAAGCTAGTCTTTGTTGCTATATAGGTTTAAATATATATGTATAAATGTACAAATATTCTGCATTGATTTCTCCATATTATACTTTTAAAAATATGTCTATAGTGTTTTGGTATTTAGAAAGGATTCATATTTTTATTCTAATGCTTACCTTTATATTAAGACCTTACATAATACTGTAAGTTCCAGTTATTATTAACTAGCTTTCTACTCTATGGATTTCTGTTTTATCAGATATTCTTTGACACAAACCTATGGTGTAGTCGGTGAGGTTATCTTACTATATAATTTTTCTAAATTTTCTACTCATATCTTGTATTTCTTTTCAGCTGGAGCATACAATATTTGTTATTCTTCCACTTTATCTCCACTTTGTTTTAATCTTATATCTGCTATAAATCCATGAGTTGCTTACTATTAGTCTTTTTGCTAAAATTTCTCCCACTAACACTGGGGTGTCAAAGTTTGTTCTCTAGGAATATTTTTTTAAATGGTTTCAGAGTATGGTGTTTATGGAGTTATTGCCTATATAAAACTCATTTTCTAAGACCTTGGTGCTTGAAGTACAGCCTTGTCTAATACATAGTTCTTGGCTTACCCTTTTCACGTTTTAATTTATTGCAAATCTGCCTCATTTCATTCTTGCAAAAAGTCTGATACCAAGTTGATTTTTATTTTCTCCTCCTCTAATTTCATTTTTCTTGGTGGGGTGATAAATGACTTAGTATCTTTTTTGTGGTGGACCTCACAGTTTTTGTTTGCTTGTTTGGTGTTAGCTTTAAAGTCTAATGATTTTATTAGGGTAGGATATATCACTGAGATGACCATTTCAGATCAATTTCCCCAGATATACTAAGGACACATTCTATATTGAGGTTCAAGTCTTAATTTATTTGCGTAAAACTTTCTTAGACAGTTTTAAATATATGTCCTATTCCATTATTTTGTTTTTAATGAACTCTATGCATATTATGTTCTTATCTTGTATATCAATCAATAAATCTTTTCACTTCTTTGTTTCATGTTTTTTTAACCTCGTTATTTCCTTCTCATTGTCTCGACTGTTGACTTTCTTCACGTCTTGTATTTAGTCATTATTTCTAAGATTATTTGGAGTTATTTAAAATTTCTTCATTTATTATAGATAGTTGTTAATTTATGTCATCTTATTTTTTCTATTCTCAGTTTTTGACACTGTAACACAAGGCATATGCAAATTATTTAAGGAGTTTTTTGTTACGATTTTCTTCTGCTTCATGGGGAAGACTTTTACCAGCTGAAATGTTATTTATCATTTTCTGTTTTTTCTTGTAATGCATCTGTCTGAATGATTTTCTTTACTCCCCATCAATAAAAGTGATGTGCGGTTGTGCTGAGCATTTGGGTTAGTTTATTTCTCAGGTTATGCCTGAACAACAGACTCTGAAGTAGTTTCACCTGCAGAATATTTATTAAGGGGCACTCAAGATTAACACCTGGGAGGTAGTGAAAGAAAGCTGTAGTGGGTGGCAGAGGGAGAAAGAGATATCTAATTCAGGCTCAAGAACAGCTTTGGCTGTCCCCATGAGGAGATTTGGAGCTAGAATGGCCTTTCAGAGTTGCCCCAAGTTGAAGGAAATGGCCAGGTCTTTATACTCTTGCTTCAAATGTCTTGGATGGGAGCCACCAGGAAAGAAATGTGACCTTTCATGACGAATCTCTCTACCTCTGGACACCCCCGAGAAGATGACACTTGAATCCATCTGCCAATAACATTAATACAGCCAAGTACAGTTTTATTGAACTGATTATGCTCATTGGAGAAGGGTGAAGTGTTTTAGTATGTCTGTGGCTCAGCATTCTTTATTGTTTTTCATAAGATATTTGACTTCGTCTATCTGCCTTTTTTCCCGCTTACCACCACCTCTCCAAAGAGCAACTCACATTCCAACTTACATTCATCCCCTGAAGCACTTCTTCCTCCTATGAACTCATGAATTTCAAGTTTCTTTCTTTGAATTCCCCCAGAAGCTAGTTATTTTGGCTTGGACTCTCCAGAAAATATATATATGCACACACACGCGAGGACACGCGCATACACGTATTCCCAAGGAAATTGGCAAGGAAGTTTAGAAAGCAGGACAGGAATGAGAAGGAAGCCAAGTAAACTTGTGATAACTGGCAAAGTTCCATGATACTCAGAAACGTCCTGATCATCAGCGGCAGGGCTGGGCTGGCATACTCCACAGTCTTCAGTTCTTGGTGAAGGGCCACCTCTAGTTCTGTGTGCCTGCAAGCAAAGAGGGATCCAGAAGTCTGAGAGAGATTCTCTGGCAAAGCATCTATAAAGATGTTGGCTGTTGGAGGGAGTGAGATAGGGGTAGGAGCACATAAAAATGCCATCAGAAGGAAGCTAAGAGGATCTGGGCGGAGTGCTGCCGTTATCCAATGACATTCACTAAGCTCGGCCAAGTCTGAGAACCGTTCTCAGATTTTCTGTACTCATCCTGGGATTTTCAGTGTTTTGGGGTGACTGTGTTTTTTCTCTCGAAGGTGGCTCTCCCTTTATGTGTTTTCTACAAAGTGCCTCTTAGTCCATTTTCTGTTGCTTGTGACAGAATACCGAAAACAGGGCAATTTATAAAGAAGTTTATTTCTTACAGTTATGGAAGCAGAGAATGCAAGAGTGAGAGGAAGCATCTGGTGAGAGCATTCTTGCTGGGGAAAACTGTCCTCAGAGTCCCGGAGAAGCACAGGTCATCCCGTGGCCAGGGGTCTGAGCATCTCATGTCTCAGCTCAGGTCTCCCTTCGTCTTCTTATAATGCCAACAGTTTCACTCCAGTAATAACCCATTAATTCACTAACCCATTAATCCATGAATGGATTAATCTATTCTTTAGGGCAGAGCCCTCATGACCCCATCACCTCTTAAAGGCCCCAACTCTCAATACTGCTATATTGGGGATTGAATTTCAACATGAATTTTGGGAGGGGCATTCAAACCATGGCAGGTTTGAACGAACTCCTACAACGGCTCTGCTGGATTGGGGTGTTTGATCCTTATTTACACATTATCAGAAGTCTGGAATCTTCTCTGTCTCTTAGCTGTGGTATTTACCTTGATTAAATATGTTTTTTGTTTTGCTTTGTTAGGTGAGTGAATTTACAAAAAATAATCTGTGTAAGTGTTTGGAGTTTGAGAGGGAAGATGTGGGTTTAGGCTATTATTAGTATTTTAGAAGATTTGGGCAGTTTTCTTAGTGTCTTCATATAATGGTTATTATTTCTTACATCAATTTACTGCTTTATGTAATATGCAAACATTTAAAATTATTTTCTTTAATATCCATGAGCAAATTTTTATATTTTTATTAATACTACATTTTTGAAACGAGGAACTTGTGGATCAATAAGCTTAAATGATTTGCTCAAGGAAATATGAGTGAAACTCAATAATTCAGATTTATTACCTAAGGGATTATAGTAATCTATCACTGAGTTAAAACATATGTAGGGAAACTCATATGTCATGAATCTAGAAGGTTAGCATTCTGATTAGTGGCTCTAGTTTAAGCAAACATGTGAAAACCTCTAGTTAGTTTGAAACTGACATCAATAAATTCATCAATTCAAGCATTTATTGAATTTTTTATTAATTATAGTTTTTATATTTCTAAATTTCTCAAAAAAGTTTTTTCTAGCCTTACATACTTCCAAAGTTTTACCAAAATACTGCTATTTATTTAGCTTAATTTTGTAACATCATTGGAGCTGTGGTTACATCATTTCTTCCTACCTGGTCCTTGGGTTTACCCCTGTAAGAATATGTTAGGGCCGAGTGTGGTAGCTCATGCATGTAATCTCAGCACTTTGGGAGGTGGAGGTGGGAGAATCGCTTGAGGTCAGAAGTTCAGGACAAGTCTAGGAAACACCGTGAGACCCCATCTCTACCAAAAAAAAAAAAAAAAACACATTAGCTGGGTGTGGTCATGCACACCTGTGGTCTCTGGGGAGGCTGAGGCAGGAGGATCACTTGAGCCTGGGTGGTCAAGGCTGCAGTGAGCTGTGATCATGTGACTGCACTTTCACCTGGGCAATAGAGAAAGCCCCTGTCTCAAATATATTAGTTTCATGAAGTATTTATAAGATTATTTTGCTTAAATAGCATCTCATTTCATTAAGTAACCAGTCTTTGAAATTGTTAGCATTATTAGTCAAACTCTATATGTAATTGTATTTTTGTATCATATGTTCTTATGATTTTTCCAGTAACCAAAAGACTTTAGTCCTCCCAATAAATCCATTATTGTAATTCAGCCAACATTTTTCTTATTGTAGATAAAAATTGGACTCAGCTTTAAATATAATCTTAGCTCTATTGAAGTTGGCAGATCCTCTGCTGCTTTCTAAAATTTAAAGGCCACATTTTGGGGGGTTAAATTTTTCTGCTATAGATTTCAATAGGGTGGGTTTTATACAAATGTAGGACAAAGCAATAATTATCTTGTTATATTCATTTTCCCTTTTCATTGAGTCTTCTCTCAGGTATTACAATTCCTACTATAGTTTTCTGGGATTGCTTCATTTCACAGATCCTTGATGAATGCCTGCTAAACTTTCAGGTGCTAACCACCAATAAAGACTTAGGTTATGCTCTCTCTGAAGTATGTGCAAAATAGGCAAATCCTAATGACTGAAAATTTTGAAAGCTCAAAGACATAAATCATCATTTTGAAGATTCCATGCTAGTAAAACTTTTCTTATGAAATGATGAATGGAAAAGGAGTGTTTTATAGTACCATTGTACTATCAAAAATGTGAATGAAGGTCAGAGACACTGCTCTTCAGAGACACCGAGTTACATTTTTGCATAAACCTGGGACTAATACAAGCCAGACTGGGTTGTTGAATAATTTATTGGATAAATAACTTCATTAATACATCCAGATTCTTTATTGAGTGAGCCCTGTCTTCTAATATTTCACGAGAAACTGGTTTTTCTTCTGTTTTAATCAGTTTCAATAATATTAATGAGATCTAAAATCTGCCAATATTTCAAGTGGAGCTAAACATAAATTAATAGTAATGATTCAATTTTCATTTTATTCATTTATTAATGATCCTTTCAATCACACTTTTGAAAGGAATTTTTGCTCTAATACCATATGGCTTAAATATCTGCAATTAACCATTTTATTATATCAAATGCACAGTATGAAGTGAATATACTAACCAAATCTAAATGCAACTATTCGGGGGGAAGTGTATTATTTACAAATGTTTCAATCAAATTTCCTTGAATATTATGCAAAAAATTCTGTTCAACTTCAAAAACCTTCAGTTCTCTTTAACTTTTTAAATAAGATATGTATTGATATTTTCAAAATTCTAGAAATATGGTTTAGTTTTCCATCTCAAATCTCCATATATCTGAAAGAAAATTAATTTTATTTGTTGGGTATACAGATAGCTGTTTCAACAAATATATTTTCATTTATTTAAGAAAATTAAATTCAATGGAATAATCTTAAATGATTTAATTTTTAAGCTTCTGGATTGATTTCAATTTCATCTGTTATTTATTCCTAAGTCTTGGTCCCTGAGTTTCTGTGGCAATAACATTAAAATTCTTTAAAATATTAAATAGCAAACTAAGCTATTATGAAGAATTCAGCATATTGGGTAAGAGACATTTCCTAGAATTAAATCATTCTTCCATCAACAATCATCTCCAAGTGAACATTGGGATAAATCAAGTGACAGAGATCCAAAGTTTATGCTGTAAGTCTGTTGTTCTTGAACATCTGAGGTCAGTGTACATTAGAATCACCTGGAGTGCTTTTCAAAAGTACTTTTCACAGATGACAGCCCCAACTCCAGAGCTTCTGACTTAGTAGGTTTTGGGTGGAACTCAAAGCTTTATATTTATAATATGTTTCCAGGTGTTGCTGCTGATGCTGCCAGTCCAGGGACCATACCATGGGTAAAATCTCTAAATCCAGGTGCTTTAAATAAGCTCCCTTTTCAACTTTGCAGTAATTATTTGAAGGAGGAAAAGGGAGGCTTTGGAACTCTGTGCTCCTGGCAAGTGTTCACTGCACACTCTTCACCAGTCATAGGCTTACTATCTTGTCTGCCATAGAGAGACCATGAAGATGAGTCACATGGGTGTCACAATGATAAGGATGGCTCAGGTCTCCAGGTCACCTGTTATCTCTTGCATTCCAACACCCCTGCACCTCTACACTTTCCTGTTTCACTTTCCTTATTCTATCTTTCCCTAATTTCTGAAACCTTTCAAATGCATCCCCCAGAACTGAATTTTGAACATCAGAAAAGTACCCTCGGTTCTCAAGGGCTCCACTTTTACTTTTTTGCTTTATACGTTGCTTTACCATTTAGCATAATGCTCGGCATATTAGGCCCACTATAAACATATATTAACTTAACAAATACACTTTCAAAAATTCTAAAATGTTGAAAAGTTAAGATAAAGACAGAATTTTTTAACTTTTCATAGCATACTTTAAATATGTGCTTTCATTTCACCTAAATGTTTTCATTTGAAAACCAAAATTTTAAAAATATGTTTTAATTTAATTTTACAAATCCATGAAAAGTTATTGAAAGATGTTGAAGATACCTGGAATGTAGCATCAACTTTTTGGGACTTTCGGTTATTAATCTCATTCAATATATACTTGATACCATTTTCAGCATAAAACCAATCAGGCAAATGGAAGATAGCTGTTATTCTATGTGGAATTTACAATACTCTTATGATTCCTAGGGATATGTGAACCAAATTGTTTAAGCTCTGTATTTATTGACAGATATTTATATCTCATCACTTCTGGAAAAATGTTTTTGCATTCTCTAGGACGTAACTCATATAGCATATTAAAGTACTCATATAGCATATTAAAGCATATTTAAATATACTCTCAAATTTATAGGATTTTTCTTACCAAGGATATATAATTATTTTCATATATTTTTCAATTAATAGGTAATAGATTTGTTCCTATAATGATGCCTATCTCATGGCAGTAGCTGTTTGATCTGTATTCTATTTTTCATGTGTTTTATTGACAAACACTTTAAAATAGCTTCATCAAATATAAATTACAGTGATTAATTTAATGCAGCATCCAGAATGAAATAGGAATAAGCATTTACATTAAAAAAAATTGTCATAATTCAACACAACAAAGTGGTTTCCTTGGCAACAAGAGATAGTAAAAATTTATTTGTGAATTTAAAATTATATTACCTCATAATTTGATGCACATTCCCATTATTTTAGTTTTATTGTGGGGAAATTCTTTTGTAATTAAAAAAACTAGATAAAACTACTCTGTCTTTATAAAAGAAAAAAATGTTAAACTTACTCAGATCCAGAGACAACAAAAGAAATGTTGTTAAGCACAATAGGCTTGGTTCAATTTAAATAAAAACAGTCATAAAAATATTAACTCACAATTTTTGAAAACACTCAACAGTTTTATATAAATAAGTATGTAATCAAATGAACCTGAGATTAAGATTATTTAAATTTGTTGGTCTCCAGACACATGCTAGATGTAGGTTCTTTCACAAAAGAAAAAAACAATGAACTTAAATTATTTTGATTGTCAATTATCATTATTAACTTTCATTGGAAAATAACATTACTGGCAGGGCACGGTGGCTCATGCCTGTAATCCCAACATTTTGGGAGGCCAAGGCGGGTAGATCACGAGGTCAGGAGATCGAGACCATTCTGGCTAACACAGTGAAACCCCATCTCTACTAAGAAATACAAAAAAACTAGCCAGGCATGGTGGCGGACACCTGTAGTCTCAGCTACTTGGGAGGCTGAGGCAGGAGAATGGCATGAACCCGGGAGGCAGAGCTTGCAGTGAGCTGAGATCAGCCACTGCACTCCAGCCTGGGCAACAGAATGAGACTCGATCTCATAAAAAAAAAAAAAAAAAATTGCAAAATAGAACTACCGTATCTGTGAATTAGTCAATTTTTTTCAGAAAAACAGAACCAGTAGGATACATATACTTTAAGAGACTTATTTTAAGAAATTGGCTCATGAGATTGTGTGGACTGGCAAGTCCAAAAATCTGTAGGGCAAACTGGCAGGTTGGAGATTCAATTAAGAGTTGGTGTTGTAGTCTTGAGTCTGAAGACTGGGAACTCGGGCAGAATTTCCATGTTGCAGTCTAGAGGCAGAATATCTTCTTCCTTGAGAAGCCTCAGTCATTATTTTTGAGGTCTCTTCTGATTGAATGCAGCCCACTGACATTATGGAGGGTCATCTGCTTTACTTAGAGTAAACTAATTGTAAATGTTAATTACAACTAAACAAATAAAATATTTTCACAGCAACATCCATCTAGGTAAGTGTCAAACAAGTATATGCTCACCAAAATCTAGTCAAGTTCATACATTAAATAAATCATCACATTAATAATAAGGATTTCAATTTCAAGTAGCTGAAGCCCAAACTCAAAGTGACTTGAATAGAACAGATCCTTATTACCTCTCATCAAAGTGAATCCAACATGACCCCAGTATTGGTATAACCAGATTCTTTCTGTCCTTCAAGGCTTGGATTTTTTATGTTGACTTCATCTTCGGACTTATGACAAGATAGCTATAGCATTTTGAGGCTTCACAATCCAGAAACAGAAGAAAAAGCAGTTTTTTTTGTTTTTGTTTTTTGCTTTTCCTATATCTCTTTCTTAGGATTAAGAAATACTTTCTAGAGGTTCCAAGATGACCAAATAGGAACAGCTCCAGTCTGCAGCTCCCAGTGTGAGTGATGCAGAAAGCGGGTGATTTCTGCATTTCCAACTGAGGTACCAAGTTCATCTTGCTGGGGCTTGTCAGACTGTAGGTGCAGCCCATGGAGCAGGGCGGGGCATTGCCTCACCTGGGAAGTGCAAGGGGTTGGGGAATTCCCTTTCCTAGCAAAGGGAAGCGGTGACAGATGGTACCTGGAAAATCGGAACACTCCCACCCTAATACTGTGCTTTTCCAATGGCCTTAGCAAATGGCACACCAAGAGATTATATCCCGTGCCTGGCTTGGAGGGTCTCACACCAACGGAGCTTCACTCATTGCTAGCACAGCAGTCCGAGATCAAACTGCAGGATGGCAGTGAGGCTGGGGGAGGGGCACCACCATTGCTGAGGCTTGAGTAGGTAAACAAAGTGTCCTGGAAGCTCAAACTGGGTGGAGCCCACTGCAGCTCAGGGAGGCCTGTCTGCCTCTGAGTACTCCACCTCAGGGGGCAGGGCATAGCTGAACAAAAGGCAGCAGAAACTTCTGCAAACTTAAACGTCCCTGTCTGACAGCTTTGAAGAGAGTAGTGGTTCTCCCAGCATGGAGTTTGAGATCTGAGAATGGACAGACTGCCTCCTCAAGTGGGTCTCTGACCCCCAAGTAGCCTAACTGGGAGATATCTCCCAGTAGGGGCCAACTGACACCTCATGCAGCCGGGTGCCCCTCTGAGATGAAGCTTCCAGAGGAAGGATCAGGTAGCAACATCTGCTGTTCTGCAATATTTGCTGGTCTGTAGCCTCCACTGCTGATACCCAGGCAAACAGGGTCTGGAGTGGACCTCCAATGAACTCCAACAGACCTGCAGCTGAGGGTCCTAACTGTTAGAAGGAAAATTAACAAACAGAAGGGACATCCACACCAAAACCCCATCTGAATGTCACCATCATCAAAGACCAAAGGTAGATAAAACCACAAAGATGGGGAGAAACCAGAGCAGAAAAGCTGAAAATTCTAAAAATCAGAGCACCTCTTATCCTCCAAAGGAACACAGCTCCTCGCCAGCAATGGAACAAAGCTGGATGGAGAATGACTTTGATGAGTTGACAGAAGAAGGCTTCAGACAATCGGTAACAACAAACTTCTCTGAGCTAAAAGAGGATGTTCGAACCCATCACAAAGAAGCTAAAAACCTTGAAAAAAGAGTGGATGAATGGCTAACTAGCATAAACAGTGTAGAGAAGTCCTCAAATGACCTGATGGAGCTGAAAACATAGCATGAGAACTAAGTGATGCATGCACAAGCTTCAGTAGCCGATTTGATCAAGTGGAAGAAAGGGTATCAGTGATTGAAGATCAAATGAATGAAATGAAGTGAGAAGAGAAGTTTAGAGAAAAAAGAGTAAAAATATAAGGAACAAACCTCCAAGAAATATGGGACTATGTGAAAAGACCAAATCTATGTTTCATTGGTGTACCTAAAAGTGATGGGGAGAATAGAACCAAGCTGGAAGACACGTTTCAGGATATTATCCAAGAGAACTTCCCCAACCTAGCAAGGGAGGCCAACATTCAAATTCAGGAAATACAGAGAACACCACAAAGATACTCCTCGAGAAGAGCAACCCCAAGACACATAATTGTCAGATTAACCAAGGTTGAAATGAAGGGAAGACTGTTAACAGCAACCAGAGAGAAAGCTCGGGTTACCCACAAAGGGAAGCCCATCAGACTAACAGTGGAT
Source organism: Macaca mulatta (assembly GCF_049350105.2). Taxonomy (NCBI): domain Eukaryota; kingdom Metazoa; phylum Chordata; class Mammalia; order Primates; family Cercopithecidae; genus Macaca; species Macaca mulatta. The sequence goes on from NC_133411.1 coordinate 13,356,803, forward strand.
CTCTCAGCAGAAACTCTACAAGCCAGAAGAGAGTGGGGGCCAATACTCAACATTCTTAAAGAAAATAATTTTCAACCCAGAATTTCATATCCAGCCAAACTAAGCTTCATAAGTGAAGGAGAAATGAAATCCTTTACAGACAAACAAATGCTGAGAGATTTTGTTACCACCAGGCCTGCCTTACAAGAGTTCCTGAAGGAAGCACTAAACAAGAAAAAGAACAACTGGTACCAGCCACTGCAAAAACATGCCAAATTGTAAAGACCATTGATGCTAGGAAGAAACTGCATCAACTAATGAGCAAAATAACCAGTGAACATCATAATGACAGGATCAAATTCACAAATAACAATATTAACCTTAAATGTAAATGGGCTAAATGCTCCAAATAAAAGATACAGACTGGAAAATTGGATAAGGAGTCAAGACCCATCAGTGTGCTGTATTCAGGAGACCTATCTCATGTGCAGAGACACACACTGTCTCAAAATAAAAGGATGGACGAAGATCTACCACACAAACGGAAAACAAAAAAAAGCAGGGGTTGCAATCCTAGTCTCTGATAAAACAGACTTTAAACCAACAAATTTCAAAAGAGACAAAGAAGGCCATTACATAATGGTAAAGGGATCAATTCAACAAGAAGAGCTAACTATCCTAAATAGATATGCACCCAATACAGGAGCACCCAGATTCATAAAACAAGTCCTTAGAGACCTACAAAGAGACTTAGATCCTCACACAATAATAATGGGAGTTTTTAACACACCACTGTCAACATTAGACAGATCAACAAGACAGAATGTTAACAAAGATATCCAGGAATTGAACCCATATCTGCACCAAGCAGACCAAATAGACATCTACACCCAAAATCAACATATACATATACATCAGAATATACATTCTTCTCAGCACCACATCACACTTATTCCAAAACTGACCACATGGTAGGAAGTAAAGCACTCATGAGAAAATGTAAAAGAACAGAAATTAAAACAAACTGTCTTTCGGATCACAGAGCAATCAAATTAGCACTCAGGATTAAGAAACTCACCCAAAACCGCTCAACTAGATGGAAATTGAGCAACCTGCTCCTGAATGACTAATGGGTAAATAACGAAGTGAAGTCAGAAATAGAGATGTTCTTTGAAACCAATGAGAACAAAGACATAATATACCAGAATCTTTGGGACACATTTAAAGCAGCGTGTAGAGGGAAATTTATAGCACTAAATGCCTAGAAGAGAAAGCTGGAAAGATCTAAAAATGACACACTAACATCACAATTAAAAGAACTAGAGAAGCAAGAGCAAATACATTCAAAAGCTAGCAGAAGGCAAGAAATAACTAAGATTAGAGCAGAACTGAAGGAGATAGAGACATAAAAAAACCCTTCGAAAAAAATCAATGAATCCAGGAGCTGGTTTTTTCAAAAGATCAACAAAATTTATAGACTGCTAGCAAGACTAACAAAGAAGAAAAGAGAGAAGAATCAAATAGATGCATTCAAAAATGATAAAGGGGATATCACCACCAATCCCACAGAAATACAAACTACCATCAGAGAATACTATAAACACCTCTATGCAAATAAACTAGAAAATCTGCAGGAAATGGATAAATTCCTGGAAACATACACCCTCCCAAGACTAAACCAGGAAGAAGTTGAATCCCTGAATAGACCAATAACAGATTCTAAAATTGAGGCAATAATTAATAGCCTACCAATCAAAAAAAGTCCAGACCCAGATGGATTCACAGCCGAATTCTACCAGAGGTACAAAGAGGAGCTGGTACCATTCCTTCTGAAACTATTCCAATCAATAGAAAAAGAGGGAATCCTCCCTAATTCATGTTATGAGGCCAACATCATCCTGATACCAAAGACTGGCAGAGACAAAACAAAAAAAATAGTAGTTTTGACCAATATCCCTGATTAACATCAGTGCAAAAATCCTCAATGAAATACTGGCAAACCGAATCTGGCAGCACATCAAAAAGCTTATCCACCACGATCAAGTTGGCTTCACCCCTGGGATGCAAGGCTGGTTCAACATATGCAAATCAATAAACGTAATCCATCATATAAACAGAACCAAAGACAAAAACCACACGATTATCTCAATAGATACAGAAAAGGCCTTTGACAATATTCAACAGCCCTTCATGCTAACAACTCTCAATAAACTAGGTGTTGATGGGACGTATCTCAAAATAATAAGAGCTACTTATGACAAACCCACAGCCAATATCATACTGAATGGGCAAAAACTGGAATCATTCCCTTTGAAAATTGGCACAAGATAGGGATGCCCTCTCCCACCACTCCTATTCAATACAGTGTTGGAAGTCCTCGCCAGGGCAATCAGGCAAGAGAAAGAAATAAAAGGTATTCAATTAGGAAAAAAGGAAGTCAAATTGTCCCTGTTTGCAGATGATATGATTATATATTTAGAAAACCCCATTGTCTCAGCCCAAAATCTCCTTAAGCTGATAAGCAACTTCAACAAAGTCTCAGGATACAAAATCAATGTGCAAAAATCACAAGCATTCCTATACACCTATAACAGACAAACAGAGAGCCAAATCATGAGTGAACTCCCATTCGCAATTGCTTCAAAGGGAATAAAATACCTAGGAATCCAACTTACAAGGGATGTGAAGGACCTCTTCAAGGAGTACTACAAACCACTGCTCAACAAAATAAAAGACGACACTAACAAACGGAAGAATATTACATGCTCATGGATAGGAAGAATCAATATTGTGAAAATGGCCATACTGCCCAAGGTAATTTATAGATTCAATGCCATTCCCATCAAGCTACCAATGACTTTCTTCACATAATTGGAAAAAATTACTTTAAAGTTCACATGGAACCAAAAAAGGACCCGCATTGCCAAGACAATCCTAAGCCAAAAGAAAAAAGCTGGAGGCATCATGCTACCTGACTTCAAACTATACTACAAGGCTACAGTAACCAAAACAGCATGGTACTGGTACCAAAACAGAGATATAGACCAATGGAACAGAACAGAGTCCTCAGAAATAATACCACACATCTACAGCCATCTAATCTTTGATGAACCTGACAAAAACAAGAAATAGAGAAAGGATTCCCTATTTAATAAATGGTGCTGGGAAAACTGGCTAGCCATATGTAGAAAGCTGAAACTGGATCCCTTCTTACACCTTATGTGAAAATTAATTCGAGATGGATTAAAGACTTAAATGTTAGACCTAAAACCATAAAAACCCTAGAAGAAAACCTAGGCAATGTCATTCAGGCCACAGGCATGGGCAAGGACTTCTTGACTAAAACACCAAAAGCAATGGCAACAAAAGCCAAAATTGACACATGGGATCTAATTAAACTAAAGAGCTTCTGCACAGCAAAAGAAACTACCATCAGAGTGAATAGGCAACCTACAGAATGGGAGAAAATTTTTACAATCTACCCATCTGACAAAGGGCTAATATCCAGAATCTACAAAGAACTTAAACAAATCTACGAGAAAAAAAATCAAATAACCCCATCAAAAAGTGGGCAAAGCCTATGAACAGACACTTCTTAAAAGAAGATGTTTATACAAACAATAGACATGTGAAAAAATGCTCATCATCACTGGCCATCAGAGAAATGCAAATGAAAAGCACAATGAGATACCATCTCACACCAGTAAGAGTGGTGATCATTAAAAAGTCAGGAAGCAACAGGTGCTGGAGAGGATGTGGAGAAATAGGAATGCTTTTATACTCTTGGTGGGACTGTAAACTAGTTCAACCATTGCGGAAGACAGTGTGGCAATTCCTCAAGGATCTAGAACTAGAAATACCATTTGACCCAGCCATCCCATTACTTGGCATATACCCAAAGGGTTATAAATCATGCTGTTATAAAGACACATGCACATGTATGTTTATTGCGGCACTATTCACAACAGCAAACACTTGGAACCAACCCAAATGTCTATCAGTGACAGACTGGATTAAGAAAATGTGGCACATATACACCATGGAATACTACGCAGCCATAAAAAAGGATGAGTTCATGTCTTTGTGGGGGCATGGATGAAGCTGGAAACCATCATTCTGAGCAAACTGTCACAAGGACGGAAAGCCAAACACCGCATGTTCTCACTCATACATGGGAATTGAACAATGAGAACACTTGGACACAGGGTGGGGAACATCACACACTGGGGCCTGTTGTGGGGTGGGGGGAGGGGGAGGGATAGCATTAGGAGATATACCTAATGTAAATGACGAGTTAATGGGTGCAACACACCACCATGGCACATGTATACATATGTAACAAACGTGCAGTTTGTGCACATGTACCCTAGAACTTAAATTATAATTTAAAAAATGAAGTCTTTATCAAAGAAAAAAAAAACTTTCCATTATCAGACTTCTTCCCACATCTCAATGGCCAGAATCAGGTCAGCATGCTCATTTCTGCTCACCACTGTCAAGATGAATGACAAAACTCTGCATGGCTTAGACCGATCATCTGATGAGGGATAGGTATTTTGGAGTCATCCACAATGTCTTCCATAATCAATTATATTTTTATTTACACTTTCATATTTTTTGGAGGTACACCTATTTGCAACTTTTGCTGTTGATCGAAAAAAAATGCTGATAACTGCATAGATACGAGTTGCATATCTTGGACTTTCTTCTGTCTACTAAGCATTTTTACCTGAATCTAACATACTTTCTGAAATTCAACATTTTGAAATAAGCTCTTGGTTAGTCTTCCTGTCTAATGTAGTATGACTTTTTGTTAGTGGGTAGGATTACTATCCACTCAGTTACTTTACAGAGAACATTTAGAGTCAACCCACACAGCATATATTCTCACACACCTATACCTAACCGTTTACCAAATCTAGTTGGTTTTGCCCCAAACTATTGACTCAGTCTTCTCCTCTCTATTCCCATTACTGCTTTCCTGGTCTAGACCACTTCATTCAAAATGCTGAAGAGACATGGTATGTTCAAATGCCTCCCACTTCTGAGGCATACTGAGGCATATATATATATATATTATATATATGAAAAGAGGCTGTAAAAAATATATACACACATATATCACCTATATAATATATACACACATAAAATTCATATGTACACAAATATGTGCATGTGTGTGTATTTTATGTGTATATATAACATGTGCGTATACATATATTCTTACAACCTCCTGTCCCATTACTGACTCTCATATAAAATAGTGCTTGAAACATATAAACTACTACTACTACTAATTCCTTAACCATAATTTGTCTCAGTTCTGGCTTCTTTTTATGTTAAGTTTCAGCTTAGATGAAAATTCCCTTCCCTGGAATTGTCAATGTTCTTAGTAAATTTTATTTACACAATCCAGATAGATAATAGATAAGCTTCAGGTCGTTAAATCTTTCTAGATTCTCTGCCTTGCTCCACAGAGAATAAAGTACTACTATTTCTCCTTGCTATCTATACATTGCTACTTCATCTAGTAGGCTGTGGTAAACGTGAGGGCAGAAACCAAGATTCAGCTTTGCATCTCAGAGGCTAACATAATGCCTGCCACATAAGTGTATTTTATTGTATTGTAGCTTTTACTTTAGGTTCAGGGGTACATGTGCAGGTTTCTTATATAGGTAAACTGCATGTCATAGGGGTTCAGTGTACAGATTATTTCATCCCCCAAGTAATAAGCATAGTACCCCATAGATATTTTTTTTTCTGATCCTCTCCCTTCATCCCTCCACTCTTAAGGATGCCCTGATGTCTGTCGCTCCCCTCTTTGTGTCCATGTGTTCTTGTTGTTTAGCTATCATCTCTCATTTATAAGTTAGAACATGCAGTATTGAGTTTTCTGTTCCTGCATTAGTTTGCTTAGGATTGTGGCCTCCAGTTCCATCCATGTTGCTGCAAAGAACATGATCTCATTCTTATTTTCTAGCTGTGTAGTATTGCAAATGTGGAATATGTACCACATTTCTTTACTCAGTCCACTTTGTGTATATGTACCATGTTTTCTTTATCCAATCTACTCTTATGGGTATTTAGATTGATTCCACATCTTTGCTATTGTGAATAATGCTTTCATGAACATAGCATGCATGTGTCTTTATGGTAGAATAATTTATATTGCTTTGGATATACACCCAATAATAGAATCACTGGGTTGAATGGTAGTTGTTTCGAGTTCTTTGAGGAATCATCGCACTTCTTTCCAAAATGACTGAACTAATGTACAGTCCTACCAGCAGTGTATAAGCATTTCTTTTTCTCCACAACCTCAGCAGCATCTGTTATTGCTTGCCGTTTTAATAATAGCCATTCTGACTGGTGTGAGATGATATCTCATTGTGGTTTTGACTTGGATTTCTCTATTGATCAGTAATGTTGAGCTTTTTTCATATGCTTGTTGGCCATATGTATGTCCTCTTTTGAGAAGTGTCTGTTCATGTCCTTTAACCCACATTTTAATGCTTTTGTGGTTTTTTTCTTGTTAATTTGTTTAAGTTCCCTACAGGTTCAGGATATTAGACCTTTGGTGTGCAGTTTGAAAATATTTTCTCCAATTGTGTATGATGTCTGTTTACTCTGATGATGGTTTCTTTTGCTACATAGGAGCTCTTTAGCTTAGTTAGGTCCCTTGTCAATTTTTGCTTTTGTTGTGATTGTTTTTGGCATCTTCATCAAGAAATCTTTGTCAGATCCTATGTCCAGAATGGTATTTCCTAGGTCATCTTCCATGTATTCATTGTTTTAGGTATCAAATTTAAGTCTTTAATTCATCTTGAGTTGATTTTTGTATATGGTGTAAAGTGGGGGGTCCAGTTTCAATCTTCTGCCTATGGCTTAACAGTTCTCCCAGCACCACTTATTCAATAGGGATTCCTTTCTCCATTGCTTATTTTGTAGGCTTTTTTGAAGATCAGATGGCTGTAGGTGTGCACCCTTATTTCTGGCTTCCCTATTCTGTTCCTTTGGTCTATGTTTCTATTTTTGTACCATTACCATGCTGTTTGTGTTACTATAGCTCTGTAATATCCTTTGAAGTCAGGTAACAAGATGCCTCTAGATTTGTTCTTTTTGCTTAGGATTGCCTTGGCTATATGAGCCTCTTTTTTGGTTCCATATGAATTTTTAAATAGTTTTTCCTAATTCTGTGAAGAACATCATTGGTTTTTTGCTAGGGATAGCATTGAATCTGTAAATTGCTTTAAGTAGTGTGGCCATTTTAATGATATTGATGCTTCCTATCCATGAAGAGGGAATATTTTTTCATTTGTTTGTGTAATCTCTGATTTATTTAAGCAATGTTTGGTAATCATCATTGTAGAAATCTTTCACCTCCCTGGTAAACTGTGTTCCTAGTTATTTTATTCTTTTTGTGGCAATTGTGAATGGGATTGCATTGCTGATTTGGCTCTCAGCTTGGATATTGTTGCTGTATAGGAATGCTACTAATTTTTGAAGTTGATTTTGTATCCTGAAACTTTGCTAAAGCTGTGTGTCAGCTAAAAGAGCTTTTGGGCAGAGACCATGGGATTTTCTAGATATAGAATTATGTCACCTGCAAACAGGTATTCTTTGACTTCATCTCTTTCTATTTAAAAGTCTTTTATTCATTTCCCTTACCTGATTGCTCTGGCCAGGACTTCCAGTTATATGTCGAATAAGAGCGGTGATAGAGCTCATCCTTGTCTTGCTCCTGTTTTAAAGGGGAAAGTGTCCCGCTTTTGCCCATTCAATATAATGTTGGCTGTGGGTTTTTGATAGATGGCTATTATTTTGAAGTAAGTTCCTTCAATGCCTAAACATGAAGTAATGTTGAATTCTATCAAAAGCGTTTTCTGCATCTGTTGAGATGATCATGTGGTTTTCATTTTTAGTTCTGTTTATATGATGAGTCATACTTATTGATTTGCATATATTAAACCAACCTTACTTCCTAGGAATAAAGTCTACTTGATTGTGGAGGATTAGCTTTTTGATGTGCTGCTGGATTTGGTTTGCTTGTATTTTGTTGAGTATTTTTGCATCAATGTTCATCAAGGATATTGGCCTGAAGTTTTCTTTTGTTGTTGTGTCTCTCCAGGTTTTGATATCAGGATGATGTTGACCTCATAGAATGAGTTGGGGAATAGTTTCTCCTCCCCTCCCCTCCCTCCCTCCCTCCCTCCCTCCCTCCCTCCTTCCTTCCTTCCTTCCTTCCTTCCTTCCTTCCTTCCTTCCTTCTTTTTTGACAGAGTCTTGCTTTGTCACCCAGGCTGGATGCAGTGGCATAATCTCGGCTCACTGCAACCTCTGCCTCCCAGGTTCAAGTGATTCTCCTGTCTCAGCCTCCTGAGTAGCTGAGACTACAGGCACATGCCACCACGCCCGGCTAATTTTTGTATTTTTAGTAGAGATGGGGTTTCATCATATTGGCCAGGCTGTTCTCGAACTCCTGACCTTGTGATCCACCTGCCTCAGCCTCCCAAAGTGCTAGGATTACAGGCATGAGCCACCCTGTCCGGCCTAGTTTCATTTTTTGGGAATAGTTTCAGCAGGAATGGTATCAGTTCTTCTTTATAAATCTGGTATAATTTGGCTGTGAATTCGTCTGGTCCTAGGCTTTTGTTTTGTTGGTAGGCTTTTTATTACTAATTCAATTATGAAACTTGGTCTGATCACTGATTATTGGTGATGATCAGAGACCAGAGATCAGAGATCAGAGTTATTGGTCTGATCAGAGATTCATTTTATTTCTGTTTTAGCCTTGGGAGGTTGTATGTGCCCAGGAATGTATCCACTTATTCTAGATTTTCTGGTTTGTATGCACAGAAGGGCTCACAGTAGTCTCTGAGTGTTATTTTTTCTATTTCTGTGAGGTCAGTGGTAATGTCCCATGTCATTTCTCATTGTGTTTCTTTATATGTCATCTCTTTATTTCTTTATTAGTATACCTAGTGGTCTATCTTGTTAATTTTTTCAAATAATCAACTTATGGATTAGATAATCTTTTGCATTTTTTTTTGGTCTGAATTTCCTTCAGTTCATGTCTGATTTTGGTTATTTCTTGTCTTCTGCTAATTTTGAGGTTGGTTTCTTCTTGTTTCCACAGTTCCTCTGGTTGTGATGTTAACTTGAAATTTTTCTCTCTTTTTGATGTGAGTATTTAGTGCTATAAATTTCTCTCTCAACACTGCCTTAGCTGTATCCCAGAGATTCTGGTATGTTGTATCTTTGTTCTCATTAGTTTCAAAAACCTTTTTGATTTCTGCCTTAATTTATTATCTGCCCAATAGTAATTCAGAGGCAGGTTGTTTAATTTCCATGTTATTGTATGGTTTTTAGTGACTTTCTTAGTATTGATTTCTATGTTTCTTGCACTATGCTTTAAGAGTATGGTTGGTATGATTTCATCTTTTTTAAAAAAATTGCTGAGGATTGTTTTATGTCTAGTTGCAGGATCTAGTTCAGGTCCTAAAGATCTGTGTTAATTTTATGCATCAGTGGTCTGATGCTGCCAGTGGGGTATTAAAGTCTCCCTTTGTTATTGTTTGGGAATCTAAGTCTCTTCTTCATAGGTCTCTAAGAACTTGCTTCATGAATCAGGGTATTCCTGTGTTAAATGTGTATATATTTAGGATAGTTAGGCTTTGTTGTATTGAACCCTTTACCATTATGTAATACCCTTCTTTGTCTTTTGTGATCTTTGCTGGCATCAAGTCTATTTTGTCTGAATTTAGAATATCAATCCCTGAATTTTACTGTTTTCCATTTTCTTGGTAGATTTTTCTCAATCCTTTTATTTTGAGACTATGTATGTCATTGCATGTGAGATGGGTCTCTTGTAGAGAGCACAGCATTGGGTATCACTTGTTTATCCAGTTTCCCACTGTGTTTTTATTAGGGTGTTTAGCCTGTTTCCATTCAAGGTTAGTGTTGACAGATGCAGATTTGATCCTGTCATCATGTTACTGGGTTATCATGCAGACTTGTTTGTGTGTTTGCTTTATATTAACACTGGTCTGTGTTCTTAAATATGTTTTTGAAGTAGTTGATAATGATCTTTCCTTTTCATATTTAGTACTCCTTTCAGGACCTCTTGTAAGGCAGGTCTGGTGGTAATGAATTTCCTTAGCATTTGCTTGTGTGAAAAGAATGTTATTTCTCCTTCACTTATAAAGCTTAGTTTGGCTGGATATAAAATTCTTGGTTAGAAATTATTTTCTTTAAGAATGTTGAATATAGGTCCCTAGTCTCTTCTGGTTTGCAGGATTTCTGCTGAGAGATTTGCTGTTAGCTGGATGGGGTTCCTGTTGTAGGTAATCTGCCCCTTCTCTCTAGCTGCCTTTAACATTTTTAATTTCATTTGAACCTTGGAGAATCTGATGATTATGTGTCTTGGGGATGGTCTTCTTCTGTAGTATCTCACAAGGATTCTCTGCATTTTCTGAATTTAAATGTTGACCTTTCTAGTGAGGTGGAGGAAGTTTTCATGGATGATACCTGGAAATATATTCCCAAATTGCTTACTTTCTCCTTGGCTCCTTCAGGGATGTCAGTGAGTTGTATGTGTGGCCTCTTTACATAATCACATATTGCCAGGGGGGTTTGTTCATTCCATTTAATTCTTTTTCATTTTTTTCTGACTTACTTATTTCAGAGAGCCAGTCTTCAAGCTCTGAGACATTTTACTCAGCTTGGTCTATTTGCTGTTCCTACTTGCAATTTTGCTTATAAAACCCTTGTAGTGTGTTTTTCAGCTCTGTCTGATCAGTTTTTTATATATATATATATAATAGGTATTTTGTCCATCAGCTCCTGTAGGATTTTATTGTACTCCTTAGATTCCTTGGATTAGGTATTAACACTCTCCTGCATCTTGGTGTTTTTCCTTATTATTCATTTTTGAATTCTTTTTCTGTCATTTCAGCCCACTTAACCACCCTTTCTGAGGGACTAGTGCGGTTGATTGGAGAAAAGAAGCCATTCTGGCTTTTTGAGTTGCCAAGGTTCTAGCACTTGTTCTTTCTCATCTGTGTGGGCTGGTGTTCCTTTAACTGTAGCATAATTTGAGTACAGTCAGCAGACCTCTTTTCTGGATGTTTTCAGAGGGCCAAGGCTTTGTGCTGGGTCACTGTTTGCAGCTGAATTCTTATTCTGGATTTTCTGGTGGTCAGGTGGTATATTAGCAAAGTATCTTTGATGTTGACGTTTTGGTCTGTGACCCAGTACATGGCACTTAAGCATAATGGCCACTAGGCAAGCCCTTGCTCAGCCACTTTGCTCCTCTGTATTTCCTCATCGTTGCAGCCAGGCTCCCACTTAGTGCTCCGTGCTCAGAGAGTGTGGGCTCCTCTCCCACTCAAGTGCTGGCTGTAGATTTCATCTCAGCACTCCCAGGCTGCACACTGAGGCTCTGGGGCGAGCTCGGGCTTTTGTTCCCACCCCAGCTTGGAGGCAGCAGGGGAAGGGACCTTAGCAGTGGTTGTGGCAGACAGTCTTTCACTTGTCTCTCGGGGATCCACCCCAGAGAGATGTGGAGCCACTGTCAATCGATGTGATCAGCCTGGAATGGAGTGGCTGCACTGTGGACCCAAGCTGGGGGGCTCTGCCTGGTAACAAGCAGGAGAGGTGGTTGGTAAACTGGCCTCTTTTCCTTAGGCAGCTGCAGCTTGTTGGAGGTGTAGTTAATCTTCCCAGTCTTTGCTCCTTCCCCAGCCCGAGAGCAGCAAGGGCAGTGCCACTGCAGTGGCAATGGGAGGGGGGCTTTTGGTTACTTCTTGGTGCTCCACCTCAGAGACACACTGAGCAACTGCTGCTGGGAATGTTCAGCCAGGAAGTGGGGTGGTTGTGCTGCTGCCCTGAGCTGCCGGCTCTGCTTGTTGATGAGTATGGAGGTCCAGGGCTCACAAGGAGGAGAGACTGAGCTCTTCTTCATACGGGGAGTGTGGCATGCTGGGAGCATGGGTGAAGCCCTCAGGATCTTTCCTTCTTCCCTATACTAAAGGCAGCAGGGGTAGAACCACTGCTGTGGCAGTAGCAGAGGGGATCGGTTACCGCTGGAAGCCCTCCCTAGGGAAACTCAGAACCATTACCGGTGGGAGTGCTCAGCTGTGGGTGGAGTGGCTAATCTGTGGTCCTGAACCAGGGGCTCTGCCTGGTGAAGAGTGGGAGGCAGACGCACAGGGACGAGGCACTGAACTCTTCTGCTTATGGTGGCTGCCGTGTGCTGGAGGTTCCAGATTAGTGATTAGGCCCTTTGTTCCTACTCCAGCCCGAGGATCAGTGGGGCAGTATCACTGCAGCAGGAATGCAGAGGGGCTGTGGATGTCTCTGGAATTTCCTCCTCAGAGAACTGTAGAACTGTCTTCAACTAAAGTGTTCAGGTGGGGGCAGGGTAGTTGTGCTAGAGTCCTAGGTTGGGAGGCCCTACCCGGTCAGGAGAAGTGGGGTCCGGGACCTGCATGGAAAATAGCCTGGCTGTTTTCTTCTGTGGAGCAGCGGTGCTGTGCTGGGGATCTGTCCAGTCCCAGTCCTAGCACACGGTATTCACAGCCTGAAGGGAACAGCAGCAAGGTCTGCAAGACAGCAAAAAATGAAGCTTGCCTCTCCATCCCAGAGAATTGCAGAGCTGCCACTCGTCCAAGAGCCCCGGAGGGGTGGGAGCAGGAGTGCTGGATTGAGAGGTCCTGCGAAGTGAGAAGCAGGATTGTGGACCCAAGTAAAAGATCTGCTTGTTTTTTCCCCACAGGGCAGCTGTGATGTGCTGGGATCCACCTGTCCCTAGTCACCATGCATGCTCTGGAGACGGAGGGCAGCCATCAGAAAGGTGTGTGAAACAGCGAAAGTGGCAGCCCTCTTCTCCCTGTGGGAGCTTCAACCCAGGAAAGTGCAGAGCTGCTACCAGCCTGAGAGCCCCAGCAGCGGGTGGCTGAAGTCCTAGGCTAGGGGGCCTTAACCTGGAAAATGCAGTGGAGGTGAGGCCTGCAGTCCATCACTGCTCAGCCCTCTGCCTCTGGAGTCCGTCACTGCTCAGCCCTCTGGATCTGCAGGCCATCACTGCTCAGCCCTCTGGACCTGCAGTCCATCACTGCTCAGCCCTCTGCTTCTGGAGTCCATCACTGCTCAGCCCTCTGCCTCTGGAGTCCATCACTGCTCAGCCCTCTGGACCTGCAGTCCATCACTGCTTGGCCCTCTGGATCTGCAGTCCATCACTGCTCGGCCCTCTGCCTCTGGCGTCCATCACTGCTCGGCCCTCTGGATCCGGAGTCCATCACTGCTCGGCCCTCTGCCTCTGGCGTCCATCACTGCTCGGCCCTCTGGATCCGGAGTCCATCACTGCTCGGCCCTCTGCCTCTGGCGTCCATCACTGCTCGGCCCTCTGGATCCGGAGTCCATCACTGCTCGGCCCTCTGCCTCTGGCGTCCATCACTGCTCGGCCCTCTGGATCCGGAGTCCATCACTGCTCGGCCCTCTGCCTCTGGCGTCCATCACTGCTCGGCCCTCTGGATCCGGAGTCCATCACTGCTCGGCCCTCTGCCTCTGGCGTCCATCACTGCTCGGCCCTCTGGATCCGGAGTCCATCACTGCTCGGCCCTCTGCCTCTGGCGTCCATCACTGCTCGGCCCTCTGGACCTGCAGTCCATCACTGCTCAGCCCTCTGGATCTGGAGTCCATCACTGCTCAGCCCTCTGCCTCTGGCGTCCATCACTGCTCGGCCTTCTGGACCTGCAGTCCATCACTGCTCAGCCCTCTGGATCTGGAGTCCATCACTGCTCGGCCCTCTGGATCTGGAGTCCATCACTGCTCAGTCCTCTGGACCTGCAGGCCATCACTGCTCAGCCCTCTGGACCTGCAGGCCATCACTGCTCAGCCCTCTGGATCTGCAGTCCATCACTGCTCGGCCCTCTGGATCTGGAGTCCATCACTGCTCGGCCCTCTGGATCTGCAGTCCATCACTGCTCGGCCCTCTGCCTCTGGCGTCCATCACTGCTCGGCCCTCTGGACCTGCAGTCCATCACTGCTCAGCCCTCTGGATCTGGAGTCCATCACTGCTCGGCCCTCTGGATCTGGAGTCCGTCACTGCTCAGTCCTCTGGACCTGCAGTTCATCACTGCTTAGCCCTCTGCCTCTGGAGTCCATCACTGCTCAGCCCTCTGGACCTGCAGTTCATCACTGCTCAGCCCTCTGCCTCTGGAGTCCATCACTACTCAGCCCTCTGCCTCTGGAGGCCATCACTGCTCAGTCCTCTGGACCTGCAGTCCATCACTGCTCAGCCCTCTGAATTTGGTCCCTTTCCTGTGGGTGCGCGAGGGATCCTGGCCTCCCTTGTTGCTGGAGCTGTAGCCACTAAGCCTGAATGCCAGGGCATCCAAGGACTCCACATGTGCCTGAGCAAGGACTCTGCCCAGACTCCATGGAGCTCTGCATGTCACTCTGAAGGCCCTGGTCAAGTGAAGAGATCTCCTAAACCCAAGGCTGCAAAAGTCTATGGGAAAAGTATGTGTCCCCAGGGACTCTCACTCACTCACTCTCTTACTCACTCACCATTTCCCCATGGTGGGGAAGCCTCCCCTAGTTCTGTGCCATTCCTGAGTGGGTGGTCATCCTATCTCACTCCTCTCCACTCTCTTTGGGTTGAGTTGTTTCCTTGATTAATCCCATTGTGTCCTCCTGGATGTTTCAGTGGAAGATCTTGTATTTACTTGCCACATTTTCCTTTCTCCATCAGAGTGGCAAATACTGGCTGCTTCTAGTCAGTTTTCTTGGCTTTTGCCTCTGCTTTGTTGATAATGCAGATAGGTCCAGTGGATAGTTGTGATAATATTTAGAAACATCATATTTGTGCTTTCAGAGGCTATACAAATTGCTGAATAACTGTAATGTAACAACCCTTTGAGTCATTTGATATTACCCTTAGAACGGAACGATCTAGGTGTTAATGTCAATTGTAGTAAAGGCAGGACTCAAACTAAATCCAGTGTCTATGGACATAATCATGACCCTGATTGTCACCATGAATAAACAAGTCATTGGGTAAATGACTTTGCCCTATTGTTTCACCATCATCCAGAAAAATTCTCTCAAAACCACTACGTGTCTGGCCAGGTGCAGTGGTTCATGCTTATAATCCCCACACTTTGGGAGGCTGAGGTGGGTGGATAACTCGAGGCCAGGAGTTTGAGATCATCCTGGCCAATGTGGTGAAACCCCATCTCTACTAAAAATACAAAAATTAGCCTGGCATGGTGGTGCACGCCTGTAATCCCAGCTACTCCCAGCTACTCAGGCTGAGGCATGATCATCACTTCAGCCCAGAAGGCAGAGGTAGCAGTGAGCCAAAATCATGCCACTGCACTACAGCCTAGACAACAGAGAGAGACTCTGTCTCAATAACAACAACAACAATAACAAAAACACAACACTGCATCTCGTTTATAATTGCTGGGTTGATATACTTGTCCTCTGATTTTCTAATAGTGTAAATAATTACAAATATAAAATAATTTTATGTAAAATTCTACAGCAATTAGCAGGTTGCTTGCATGCATTCATTCCTAAAATATTTGTTGAGTTTGTATTTTTTTCTAAACACTGTACTTTGTGATTATCCTTCACTTCCCGTGAATGACCTAGAAAAATCATGACTACCTCCTAATTCAAGCCTAAATTCATGTTGCCAGGCTACTGAAAGGCATTTACTTTATGAATTTTTTACGCTTTATACTCACTCTTCTACTCCTTACATGAAAATAGATTACCATATTATCACTTAGATTGTTTAAAATTGAGGATTTGTCCATGTATGTGTGTTATATGTGTTATTGCCTACATTTGGAAATATGTTTGTGCTTATTACCTTCAAATAATAAATAATACTTTACCTATTTTAAAATAAGAGCTGAGAGAGTAAGAAAAATAGCCATAGAAACAACTGAATAAATGCTACTTTAAAAAAAGACCTCTGTAAATGAATATTTTGTATGGAACTATAATTTATTTCCTTCTGGAAAATGATATAATCACCACTAGGGATAAATGTTATCATGAGAAATACATCTTAATCACTTTTTCCAAGCTAAAGGAAGTTTATTAATGACTTTTAAAAAAATAGCTGTTGTGATCAAGGCTAGCCAGTTCTTCAAGTTTCAAAAATTTACAGAAAGCAAAGTTGAGAATGGATCAATAAATTTATTTAGAAAGAGACTTTGTTCTTTCAAAATAAAGATACTTGCTCTTATTGTTTTATTTTTTTATTGTTAGAATAAGATACCTTAAATAAGATTAATGTCTGCACTATGAAACATACTTTACCAGGTAAATGTCCACAAAAGTACCATGGTTAAACACAAGAGTTTCAAAAGTGTTATATGTCATATATGAATAAGGGTGAAGCAAAATCTAGGCATTACTATAATCAGAAATTAAGAAAATAAAATTATTTTTATAGGAAACACATGAACAAAAGTTATTCTAGAATTAGATCAGAGATTTCATACACTGAACATTCTTGGACTGCCTATCTCTGCCATCAACATCAATAATAAATTAACAGATTGCTAACTCCTCTCTGTCTTCTAAGTAAAACAGCAAGTCAATGAGAGCAGAGGTTCCTCCTTTGAAGTCAGGTAAAGGGGCTGCTGCAGTCCTGTCTTCTGATCATCTTTAAGCAGTGGCTGTCAACTGTCCCTGCTTTTGTTACCTATCTGATTCAAACTATGGGAGTCCACTGATGGGAAAGGAACTCAGTGTCTCTTGGACAAGAGCTCATTTCATTGCACTTTCCTTGTTTTCATCAAAGACAGCCACAAGCTCAGGACACTGTAGGTGTCACATCTATGAGGTTCTTCATCATGGAGAAACCTAGGAAAGAGACCATCTTCAGAATTTCATATCGTGTTACAGAGTTGGAGTGCTTCCCTCTACCTATGCAGGTTCCACTGAAAGAAGACTTTTCCTAAATTCTTCACACAACTTGCTCCTCATGGACTCTGGAGAAAATGGAAATTATACTTCCTTGATGACTTCAGCATCAGGATATGAGAATGGGCTATCTTTTCCGTCTCTCTGCCGATATCAGCACAGGGAAATTCTTGACCATGCCACAAACTTTGTGAAAACGTTTCTGTATTTATAGAAAATAAGATCAATTCAGAAGATGTTAGGACCTTTTGTGTTGGCAAAGAATATTGACAACACAGTGTTTTTTTTTTTTTTTTTTTAATGAAATATATAGAGAGAGACTGAGGATTCTGGCATGGACAAGGTAGGCAGTATTCCATGTGTAGACACAGACCATAATAGTTCTTGACCTTGGCTTCAAATAACCATTCATAGAGTGCAATACTCACTGCTGTTTTTTTTTGTTGTTGCTTCTATTTGAATATTTGCCTTTTACCCAGAATATCTAAGCAAGTGATATGTTGGGTTAAGGAAGCTTGTAATGTGACAATATAAAATAATAAGTTATTTTTATATAGCCAAGAGGCTGTTTTTATAGTGTCTAGATGATATATGTAGGTTGTTAAAAAATATAGCAGGCAGGGCATGTGAGACCTTAGGCCAGCAGCAGAAAACCTGTCCTGGGTAGTGATAAAATAGCCCAAGGCATCTGGAGACTTTACCTGGCACAAGATTTGTGTGCAAACTGCTGTGGCATGTCTATAAACAACACATGGGCCTGTCTTAGTACATATAGAAATAAACTGAGAGGGAGCTTTGTAAGAATTCTATAGTCAACACTGCTTTAATTAGTAAACAGCTGATTCAATTGAATCCTTGTGAATTTAAAGATATATCAATAGAAAATGTCAAATTAAAATACAAAGATACAAATAGTTAAAAATGATAACAAGAACAGAGTATCTAAGAGCTGTGGGACAATATAAAGTGGTTTAATACACATTCATCCGAAGTCTCAGAAGAACAAGAGGCAGAGAATGGGACAAGATAAATATTTGAAAAGATAATAATTTACACATTTTCAAATATAATAAAAAAACAAAGAAAAATTTAATAAGCACTTTTACAAACATAACTGTATAAATATAAAAGTTCTAAAAGTATCCATTTAAGTTAGCCATTTTTAGGTTTGATAAAAAAATCAAGACCCAATTATGTAGAAAAAAATATATTCTAAATATAAAACAGAAAATTAACATTGCAAACAATAATCAAAAGATGATATAGCTATGTATCTGATGAAGTAGACTTCAGAACAAAGAACATAATTGGAAATGACAGATCATTCCATAATATTAACGGGCTAATTTACCAGGGAGGAATACAATCATAATGTGTATGCACCTAACAAAAATAGCCTTAAGATACATACATCTGGCACTGAAAGAAAAAAACTGCAGTCAAATCTACAATTATATTTGGAGACTTCAATACTCCACTCAGGTAATCACAAAACAAGTTGAAAGTACATAAGAGAATAAAAGACTGCAATGACACTTGAAGACAGCTTGATTGAACTGACATTTTTAGAACAGCAATCATATTAGGATGAACATTCTTTTTAAGTGCACAAAGAGAATTCATCATTTAAGGTCCATGTTCTGAACCATAGAACAAACCTGGAAAAATTAAAATAAAATCATAGAGTGTATGTTTTCTGCTTATAGTGAAATTGGTTAGAAATCAAGAGTAGAAAAATATAAAAGAAAATCCCTCATATATTTGGAAATTAAATAACACATTTTTAAATAGCTCACAGAATAAGGTATTAGATCATCAGAAAGAAACTCATGAAATTTTTTGAATTGAATGAAAATAAAAAGACTCAAAATTTGTAGGATGCTGCATAAGCAGTTTGTAGAAGGAAGTTTATTGTACCAAATGCTCAGAATAGAAAACAAAAAAGGTTTTAGATCAATAAGATAGACCTTAAGGAACTAGAGAAAGAAGAGCAAAATAAACTCCAAACAAGAAGAAATTAGGAAATAATAAAGACTATAAGTCTATAAAATAGAAGACAGAACAAAAATAGAGAAAATAAATGAAACCAAGACTGATTATTGGGAACAATCAATAAAATTAATAAACTTCTGTCCAGATACATTGAGTGAATATGGAAAGAATACACAACCATTATCAATATTATAAAGATAGTAGGCACATCTCTACAGACACTACAGACATAAAAAGAAAACAAGGGAATATTGTGAACAACTTTTCAAATTCTTTGCAAACTGAGTCACCCCTCCAGTAATCAGTAGTACCTCTAAATCTCTGTTATGGTCCCTTATAACTATAAGAGAGCTCATAACAAGAGGTTATAAGCTTACAACTTACAACACTCAGTACTGTGTTCTGGGATTATGATAGTCCTTGGGATAGCTGCTGTCAGAATTGGAGGTCGGACCCTTTAAATTTGGTTAGTTGTGTCTTGAATTGGGAAATCGCTGTTCACCCATTAAAACTTTAGAAGTCCAATGTGCTATCCACAGCACCCTGCAGTCTAAACACTTAAAAAAAAAAAATGCATCTGGGTTTGGCATTGAGCTAATAAAACTCCTGAGATTATAAAAAAAGTCATCTTCATCCCTGAGATGTGGCCAGGCTGCAGTTGCTGGCATCACGAGAGTTTCTGGGTAAGAGTTAAATAGAAGAAGAAAATGTTGCATGGGGGTAGAATTGTTTGTTTAAGATATGCATTTTTTTAAACTCTGGAGTTTACCTCATAAGAATGAGATAGTTTTATTTTGGATTTTAATTTCCTTGAATTTTTCAGCACTTTAAGAGGCTATGATTATTACATAAGAGAATCAAAAATTGGGGCATTTTTTAATGTAGTTGTGTTTTATTAAAATATCTTTATGAAGCATTTAACCTTGCGGCAGGTCTCTGATAGGCTATCTACAACAATGTGGTGTAAGATAGAGTATGTAGAGCACATTTTCTGTCTTGAATGAAGAGAGCATCAACATTTATTGATATACATTTGAGAACCTTTTGGGAGTAAATAATTACTAACAAATAGCAATTCCTGGGAGATGCAGAAGAACGAATTGGTTAATTTGGGATCAGTGGGGCTTTGTGAATGTTAGAACAAGATGGCCTTTATATGGTTCTGTTTACCTCTCCAAGGAGGATACAGAAAAAACAAAAAAACAAGTAAACATAGAAGAGGTTAAAGCCCATATTTATACATAATTAAGAATATTGTCTAATGTTAAAATAGGACTTAGCTTTCTCTAAGCCTTATTATATCTATACAATAAAATTTTTATTAAACAATACTCGCTTCTGGCACCTTTTTACCTATGGGAAGAAGAGTCATTTAGAGTTTGGTAGAAGAAGGTATGAAGGTAGAGATCAGCTCCCTGGGAGCCAGCTGCCGAAGTTGTTTTCTCCTCTAGGAATTCAGTTTTATAAGGAGCAGGTTCCACTATTCGGGGTCATTAGGTTGTCCAGCTGTGCCCAAGAAAGGCTGAATATTAAGAAGTCTAGTGTTAATTTGCAACCAAGCCATGTTCTCTACTATAAGCTTTATGAACAATAATACCAACATATTCCTCCCCATTTTGACTTCTTATTCTTTAAATTTCAACTGGTTCAGATATTAGGATGTGGTGAAACAGGGCTATTTAGCCATTTTCCTCTGACCTTTCCATTTTCTTTTCCATCTCTGAGCTATCCATTACCAAGAAATGAATGTGAGATGGCAAAACTTACCTTTGGACTCCGTAAGTCACATTAATTTGTTCCGTGAAGGAATTAGTTTATTATCAACATTAATACTTTGAACTATATATTAAAGGAATAAATGTTTAATACCTAGCTATTAACATATAATTTTAAAATTCAATAACATTTATCCTACATATTTTAAAGTTAGTATTTTACATAACAATTAGAAACATATTATTCATTAACATTTTATTTAGCTATCTTTTATTGTCAAAGCAACCTTTCTCAACTACTACGTTGTAGAAAAGTTATTGTTTCTTAATTCCATTTTAACAATTGGACTTGTAATATACATTTTTTTAAATGTCTTTGCTTTCCAACCTTTAGCTACTGATTATAATTACCATACTTTGAAAAGATTCAAACTATTATCGATGTTTGTATCTGCATAATTTTGAACAACTGATTTTGCATTTTAAGACCATTTAAAAGAGGGGTATCAACACCTCAAACTTTCATGAGGAAAACTGTTATAAAAATGTTTCGTGAGTATGCTTTGTATGGCACTATTATAAAAGATGTTATTATTATGTATATCTATAAGTGTATATTTTAAATGATAGTATTCCAGTATGTGAGAAAATCCTACAAACAATGCATTTCCCTGCTGGCAGAAGTATCATGTAACCTTCAGTGATAAACTCTCCTTCTGCCTCTTGTGCTAGGCTGGCTATCTCAAGGTCAATACTCTTACTGGGCTCTCAAATGATCCACTTATTAAATAGTTAACTGACATAACCAATCAATGCATTTTTGTGAATAACTTTATAATAATATACAAATATTTATGATATTTACAATAATGTACAAATGTTTTTAAATGTTAATATACATGTATTAAAGTGTAATATACTTTATATTATATACAAATATTAATACATAATCTATAAAATTACGATATTATATATTAATATTATACAATATTTTATTAATGTACAATATACAAATATCAGCAACATGCAAATATTAAAGTATAATAGTTTACAGATATATTTAATTTTCTGCCAATGCTGTCTAGTACAGCTAAAGCTATGAGTAGGACAAGTGCTTTCTCTGTTATCATGGAGCTCAGACCAGCTGCCTCTTCATCCACTTCTGCAAAAAGTCCAATTGTGCACCGAAAGTGAAAGCATTTTTGACATTTGAAAAATTGTGTCCAACAATCATTTTTTTTCTTTTTATGTAATTGGCATATTTTACAGATTGGATCACATTTTCTTGAAAAATCATTAAAATAGAGAGGGAGCTACACATTAAAAAATATTTGTTATGCATTTCCTACATTAGAGTAACATTCAACAATGTTTTGTGTATCCTAGCAAACATATAAAAACGAAGAAAATACATATTGTACCTTTGTTAATTACATTATGAGAAACTACTTAATTTCTTTTAACTTTCTTTTCCATGTAGATATTTAACTTAGAGGTATTTCATTGTCAATTCATGTAGCACTCAGTTATTATTTTACAACTACTGTCCTTGTAGTCCACAATATGCTTGTACAGTAGACTTTTAAGTTCATTTCAGAGTAGCCATTTAGTATCTCTGCAAGGTTTTACTATTGCAGACAACATCACAGGGAATGTGGCTGTACAGGTCTCTGTGCACATTGCAAGTAGTTGCTTTGGATATATGCCTAGAAGGAGATTTGCTAAATCAAATGACACATATACTCAGATTTTGCTAGAGATGTGACATTGCCAACCAGAAGAAAATCAGTATCAATTTAAGCCTTTTTCCAACAATGTATGAAATTATGCACTTTCCATCACCATGTTCCATAATGAATTTCATCACATTAAAAATTTTTGAAAGAAAAATAATGAAACAAAATTATACACCATGTTTTCTTGAAATACACACTTTCTTTATAAATACTGAGGTTGAATATCTTTTTATACACGTATTGGCCATTAACACATCTTGTGTATTTAATCTGTAAATTTATTTTCATATTCCTTGCCTCTTGTTTTACTTATCATTAATTAATTACTTAAAATTTTAGGCAATTAAAATACTGAAAAAAGAGGTAAATTCAACCCAAATCCCACAAGGAAAGATAAAATGATTATCAACTTGATTTTAAATGTCCTTTTTATGCAATTGCATAAATTAGAAAGGATCTTATTAGGCATGTAATTTTTCAAGAGCCTTTTATTTTATTTGAACATAAGATGTGGTCCTTTATTATATGAATTACCATATAAATTCAACTATTTTAAAATGCTAAACTATTCACCCTTTGTATGGCTATACTTAATTTCTTTAATATCCTATGGATGAACATTTCGAATGTGGACATTTATTTGATATTATAGGCAGCATTTCATTGACAATCCTTATGTGTGTATGCATCTGTGTGTATACAAGCACACACGCACCTTTCTACATTATCATCTTAGGATATGTTCACTGACCAGAAGCAGCTGAAGCAAATGATATGCACATTTTAAAATTGGTGTATATTATAAAACTGCCTTTTATAAAGCTTGCAAAAACTTGCAAATTACTACAGAACTGGTTTTCGTGTTGAAATAACAAATTCCTAAACTACAGAGTTACTTTTTCTCATTCAATGATCAGTTACAAAGCTAAAGTATTTCATTATCACTTTTATTGGAATGATTCGTTAATGTGGTTAATACATGTTGAATATTTATTGGACAATTGAGTTATATTTACTTCTTTATGAGTTATTTATTCATGTTCCTTGGCTACATTTCTCTTTGGAATTGATCTTTTTAATACATATATATGAGAGTGCTTAAAATTTTACCAGTGATAAGATTGGATAGATATTTCTCAGTTAATCATTTTTAAAACATATTTGCATCATGTAGAATTTGGAATATTTACATACTTTCATCTACAGTAGCATTAATAATAGGTACAATTAGTCATTTCATTACTTGGACAACTAATTTTTCTGGTTCAGCATTTTAAAATTAAACAGCAACTTATTTGTTGCTATATTTCCAGATTAATTACATCTATAGGTCTTGCACTAGTATACTATTATTTAATTAATTTTATTATAATGCGTTTTGAGAACTGGGCAAAAATTTTTGTTAGTGTTTATTTCAGACTTACCTTTATTAGTCTATATTTTATTTCTGTTTTTGTCTTCTTATATTAGCCTTTATTAGCCATATTATTTAATTCAATTTATTAAAATGTGTTTTGACAAATGGATCAATATCTCCCTATATTAGTCATTGTTTTAGAAATTTGAAGCTATTTTATATGTTTTACTTTCAAAGATGAATGTTGAAATCATTTGTGATTGAAAAATGGACAAACGGGCGCTCCATTAAATAGCCGTAGACGGACCTCGGCTTTCTCTCGACCTTAGCGCCTTTTTCTTGGAAACCTCTGCTCCGTGAGAGCCAAGTGGAGGAAGAAGCGAATGCGCAGGCTGAAGCGCCAAAGAAGAAAGATGAGGCCGAGGTCCAAGTAAACCGCTAGCTTGTTGCACCGTGGAGGCCAGAGGAGGAGAAACATGGAACGCCGGGCGCTGGGGATGCTGGTACAAGCTGTGGGACTGCATGCTACTGTCCAGAGCTTGTCTAAATGGATCTAGAACTTCTTCGCCCTCTGATGGCCGGTCACCTCTGAGGCCCACCTTGCTCATAACCAAAGCTGCCCATGTTGGTCCTCTGCCCTGGACTTGTGACACTCTGGACTATTTCTGTGTTTATTTGTGGCCGAGTGTAACAACCCTATAATAAATCACCTCTTCCGCTCTTTTAGCTGAAGAATTTAAAAAAAAAAAAAAAAAGGACAAAGGATCTGAACAGACATTTCTGAAAAGAAGACACGCGAACGGCCAATACGTGTATGAAAAAATACTCAACATCGCTCATCATCAGGGAGCTGCAAGTCAAAGCCACAATTGAGTATCATCTCACTCCAGTTAGGACGGTTATTATCAGAAGCAAAACAAATATTATCAGAAACAAATGGTGGTGAGAATACGGAGAAAAGGGAACGCATATGCTTTCGATGGGAATGTAAACGAGTACGGGCAATTTGGAGAACAGTATGGACATTCCTCAGAAAACTACAGATAGAATTACCGTATGGGTCCAGCAATCCCACTCCGGGGCATTCATCCAAAGGAAACTAGTGTACCTAAGAGGTATCTGCACCCCATGTTTATCGGAGCACTATTCACAGTAGCCAAGACACGGAAATGAACCTAGGTGTACAACAGCAGATGACTGGATAAAGAAAATGTGGTATATGTACACAGTGGAGTACTGTTCAGCCATAAAGAGTAATGAAATGCTGTCATTTGTGGCAACATGGATGGAACTGGAGGATGTCATGTTAAGTGAAATAAGCCAGGGACAGAAATTAAACACTACATGTTCTCACTCAGATGTGCAAGCTCAAACAAGTTGATCTCATAGAAGTGAAAAGTACAGCAGAGGATACCGGGGCTGGGAAGGGTAGGAGGAAGGGAGAGGATAGGGGGAGATATGTTAAATATGTTAAAGGATACACAATTACACCTGGATGGAAGGAATAAGTTCCAGTGTTCTATACCACTGTTGGATGAGTACAATTAACAATAATTTACTGTTTTAAATAGCTAGAAGGAGGATATTTAATGTTCCCAACACAAACAAATAACAAATGGTTGAGATGGTGGATATGCTAATTATCCTGATCTAATCACTATACATTACATGTATGGAAACATCACCATGTACCCTACAAATATGTACAATTATTATGTGTCAATTAAAAAAATAAAATTAAACGTGTTTGTAAAGTATCAAGCAAATCTAAAACTCATGGAAACATTTTAATGTACAAAAGTATTATTGGGCCAGGGGTGATGGCTTGCGCCTGTAATCCTGACACTTTGGGAGGCCAAGACGGGCAGACCACATGAGGTCAGGAGTTTCAGATGAGCCTGGCCAACATGGCAAAACCCCATCTTTACTAAAAATACAAAAATATAGGTGGGCGTGGTGGTGGGCACCTGTAATCCCAGCTACTGGAGAGGTTGAGGCATGAAAATTGCTTGAACCTGGGAGGCAGAGGTTGCAGTGAGCCAAGATCGTGCCACTGCGTTCCAGCCTGGTTGACAAAGTGGGACTGTCTCAAAACAACAACAACAAAAATATTATTGACAAATTCAATGAAATCTCAATGAAACTATGACAGATTTTCTGGATAGAAATCCGCAAACAAATTCAAAACTTATGGGAAAATGCAAAGTACCGGGAAGAGCAGAAATAATTCTGTAAAAAAAAAAACCCAAACAGGAAGGCTTATGCTTCATTAACTTGTCTTAATAATGCTAAGACTTGTTATAAACCAAAATCATTGTGGTATTAGCATAAAATAGACAAGTAGATAGATAGACAGAATGTATTGTCTAGATTGGTTCATGCCTATATAGTAAACTGATTTTTGACAAAGGTGCTGAGATAATTCTATGGTGAAAATGTAATATTTTCAATAAATGATTTTATTTATTAATAAATGTTTGTTTATTAAAATAAACAAAATACAGGGATGCTGGATCATCCACTGAATATCTTTTAAGATAAAACATAAAATTTTACCCTTACTTCATAGCATGCACAAAAATTAACTTGTAATGTGTCTTATGATGATCCATGGACATAAGATAACACTTACAAGCATAAAACTTTCCAAAGATGATATTTTCAAATTTAGGGTGGCCAAAGATTTCTTGACAAAACATTAAAAGCTCGATCAGAAAAAAAAAAATGATATGTTAGACTTGATCACAATTAGAAACTTCTGTTTCTCAAGAGCTACGGTTAAGAAAGCAAACAGGGAAGCCCCAGACACAGGGAAGCCCCAGACGTGGAGACAATATTTGTTACACATGTATCTGACCAAGGGTTTGTATACATAATACACAAATAATTATTTTTTAAAATAAAGAATTCTTACCAGTCAGGAACTGAGTTTCAAATTTTAAAAATTGGGTCAAATATCTGAACAGAAATTTCACAAAACAAGATATAAAAGTTGCTGATAAGCACTTATTATTCTTCAGGAAAAGTAAAATTAACATAATGAAATAATACTGCACAGTGATTAGAATGATTAAAATGAAAATGACTGGTGAAATGTTGGGACTGGTAGATCTTAGATGACCCCTAAGTGTTCTCACATTTTCACATAAATGCTCTTGTGTAAACTCCTACTCTTGAATAACTTCCTTCTAATAGGAAGACATTCCTTCTAATAACTTCCTTCTAACAGGATAGACAGCAATGTGGAAGCAATACAAACTTTGAAACTGTGAGAAGGGCTTATACTGTTGTAGTCTTTGTATTAGTTACCTAGGGCTACCATAACAAATGATCACAAACTAGGTCATTTGAAATAACAGGAATATATTTTCTCACGGTTCTGGAGGCGAGACGCCTAAAATCCCAGTGTGGCAGGGCCCTGCTCCCTCTGAAGGCCCTAGGGGAGAAAGCTTCCTTGCCTCTCCCAGCTTCTGGTGGTTGCTGGTCGTTCTTATGCCCCTTGGCTTGCAGCAGCATCATCTGGTGTCTGACATCATATGATGTTCTCCCTTTTGGGGACATCTATATGGCTAAATTTTCCTCTACTTATAAGAACACCATTTGTTAAATTTAGGGTCTACTCTAATTCAGTGTGACCTCATCTTAACTGAACACAAAGACCCTGCCAGGACCCTATTTGCGAGTAAAGATCCAACTCACAGGTTCCGGGTGGATGTGAATTTTGCTAGGATTCTATTCAGCCTATTATAATCTCCTTTCAATAAATCTATGATCCTAGTTTAATAATGAGAAAAACATCAGACAAACTAAAATTGAGGGACATTCCACAAAATATGTCACCAGTACTCCTCCAAACTGCTAAAATTGTGAAAAACAAGACAAAAAAAAAAAAAAAAAAAAGCTGTCACAGTTCAGAGTAAGGAAAGAAAACATAATGACTAAATATAATATGGTAACCTGGTTTGAATCCTGGTACAGAGAAAAAGGGCATTAGTGGGGAAATTGACAGAATCCCAATAAAGCCTGGAGTTTCGCTGATAGTAAGTTTTTAAAGTGTTTGATAGGGAGCTGTGGTGGCTCAGGCCTGTTGTCCTGGCACATAAGGAGGTGAGGCTAGGCATTTGAGGCCAGCATGGGCAGTATAGAAAACTCTTATCTATATAACCAAAAGTTTTTGATAAATATATTATGGGTATGGTGAGGGTTATATGGGAACAATCTTATTCTTTCTTTTAAATACATCTAAAATGATTCCAAAAGAAATGACTTATTTTTTTTAAATGTAAGCTATAGGATAGACTTGAGAAATTTAATTTAGATTGGATGGTTTCAGACAGCTTTTTTGTGAGAACTTTAAGCTGCAAATAGAAATACAAATCCAGCCAATCTTACCAGTATTGGGGGATGAAGTCTCCTGGGCAGAACACATGGCCGGTGAACAGGTACTGTGAGTGAAAGATGCTTGCAGTATAGGAGAGGATGAAAAGAACTCAGAGTGACAGGCGACAAGTAGTTGAGACAGAGCCTGGCATAAAATTAAACTGAGCAGCAGGCTTCGAACAGGCCACATAAAAAATCAGAATTAAAAAGAAAGAAAGGCATTGCTACTGCACTTCCTATGTGCCAGAACTATTTTAAGCATTTTTCACACGCTAGCACTTTTCATTCTTGCCACAACTATATATGGTGTGTACTCTTATTATCTTCCATTTCTCTGGTAGAAAAACTGGTTCAGAGACTTAGTCACTTGTCTGAAGTCATTCCATTACTAAAAGGCAGAGCTGTGGCCATCTGGCTTCACAGTTTGTATTTATCCACTACACCCTTGCCCTGAATATAATGGAAGCCATGCTGACTCATTCTTCCTTAAAAGACTAAGCTATCAACTCAGAGAAGAGATGATGGTGATTGGGGTGAAATGGAGAGAAGTGAATGGGCTTGAGGAAACTTCCAGGTAAAATCAAATGCAACTGATGATATATGAGAGGCAGGTAATGAGAGAGAAGACCATATCAAGAATGACCATCCAACTTCTGGTTTGATTGGGTTATTTACTAAAGTAGGAAATGGCAAAAGAAGATGTTTGCTAAGGGACATTATGTTAGCAGTGGCAAATCCATATGGGTCTGCAACAACCTCAATTCTTGACTCTCAGAAGAAAGAATTTGACCAAGGGGGCAGAAAGCAGAGGCAGAGACTGGGACAAGTTTCAGAGTAGGAATGCAAGTTTATTAAAAAGTTTTAGAGTAGGAATTAAAGGAAGTAAAGCACACTTGGATGAGGGCCAAGCAGGCAACTTGAGAGAATCAAGTGCCTGTTTGACCTTTGACTTGGGATTTTATACATTGACATTCTGCATGTGCAGTGGCATGCCAGCCCTTAGGAGAGGCTGCATGTGCAGTATGTTTACTGAAGCTACCTGTATGCTCACTTGAGATGTTCTCCCCTTACCAGTTGAGCAATAGAGGAAGTTCACATACCAGTCAAACTCCACCATCTTGCCTCTTAGTGTGCATGCTTGAGCCTGCTTACCCAAATTCTGAGATCTTATGATCTTATCAAGAAGCTACTGGTCACCAGTTTCAGGTGTTTTCTACTGGGAGACTGCCTTTCGCTGGCACAGGTTGCAACCAATTATTATTTGCACCTGACCATCGCCTGATGGTCACCTGACATTCCTTGAGGCAGGGTGGGGAGTTGGATGGGGAGCGGGGGGCTCTCTCTTGCCCTTCTTACGTTTGACTATCTACCTATTCTAACAATTACAGATTTCTTTTTCATTAAGTTTGAGATGCTAAAGAAACACCAAGATAGATGTGTCTCAAGCTCAAGTATTGGATCATTTTCACCCTACTTCCCCAACATGAAGTAGAAGTATGTGAGAAGAATTGTCTCATTGCCCGGAGGATGGGAAGGCAGCCACAGTCCCATGGACAGATGCTCAGACTGCCCTCCAGGTCACCACAAGTCTCTGTCTCTGGTAGCTGGCCAGGTGTATCCTCTGAGAGCTCAGTCTATATAGTGAATTCTTTGCCTTGAGGCTGGGTTGCTTTTTCGTGCTGACTAGGTCACATCTCCCTTATTGTTTGTGATGCAGCTCTTCATGAATACATTGCAAGTATGTTGATTTACACATAAAGTCCTCCTGTGCCCTGTTTAGGAAAGAGCATCCCTTTCTTGGATGTAGGAGTAGAGAGAGGTTCCATATACATAAGAATTTTCCAGACAAACAGAACCAGGCTGGGCACGGTGACTTACGCCTGTAATTCCAGCACTCTGGGAGGCTGAGGCAGGTGGATCACGAGGTCAGGAGATCGAGACCATCCCGGCTAACACAGGGAAACCCTGTCTCTACTAAAAATACAAAAAATAGCCAGGCATGGTGGCGGGCGCCTGTAGTCCCAGCTACTTGGGAGGCTGAGCAGCAGAATGGCGTGAACCCGGGAGGTGCAGCTTGCAGTGAACCGAGATGGCACCACTGCACTCCAGCCTGGGTGACAAGAGCAAGACTCCATCTCAAAAAAAAAAAACAACAAACTGAACTGATAGGAGACAGATGGATATGAATTGATAGATCATTAGATAGGTAGATAATAGATCATTGGGGCCGAGCTCATTGGGTCATGCTTATAATCTCAGCACTTTGGGAGGCCGAGGCAGGCAGATTACCTGAGGTCAGGAGTTCGAGACCAGCCTTACCAACATGGTGAAACCCTGTTTCTACCAATAATACAAACATTTAGCTGGGCATGGTGGTGTGCCCCTGTAGTGCCAGTTACCTCAGGGAGGCAGTAGAGTTGCTTGAACTAAGGAGGCGGTTGTTGCAGTGAGCCGAGATAAGCCACTGCACTCCAGCCTGGGTAACACTCCATCTCAAAAAAAAAAAAAAAAAAAAAAATGAGAATGTTGGATAGATAGGTAGGTTCATTTTAAAGAATTGACTCATGTAATTATGGAGGCTGAGATGTTCTATAATCTGCCATCTGAAAGCAGGAAACTCAGGAAAGCTGACGTAATTGTCCGATCTTGAAAACCAGGGAAGACTATGGTGTAAATCCCAGTCTGATGGCAGAAGATGATGTGAGCTGTCTTAGTAAAAGCTGTGAGGGAGGAAGAAAGGGAAAAAGGTCTCTTTTCTCTGTCTTTCATTCTATTCAGGCCCTCAAAGGATTGGATGACACCCAGCTGCATTGAGGAAGGCATTCTACTTTACTGAATTTACTCATTTTAACGCTCATCTCAAAGGCGGTTGGTTATTAGGATGGGAGGGGAAATGATGGGGAAAGGGAAAATGTTGATCAAAGGGTATAAAGTTACAGTTAGTGTGGAGGAATGAGTATTAGTGACCGATTGCACTGCATGGTAACCATAGTTAATTTAATAATATACTGTATATTTTTAAATTGCTGAAAGAATACATTTTTAATATTCTCAACACAAAAACGTTAAATTGGTGAGATTATGGATATGTTAATTAGCTTCATTGACTCTATAATGTATATGTAGATCAAAACATTACTTTGTATCCCATAATATACACAATTATTATTTGTCAATTAAAATAACAACCACAATAACAAATGCTAATCTCACCTGAAAACATCCTCACAGACATACCCAGAAACAGTGTGTACTCTGGGCACCCTTTGGCCAGCCAAGTTGACACATAAAATTAAGCTTCACAGGTTCAGAGGTGCTTAATCAGGTCCTCCCGTTAGACACAAGGCCATTGTTAAACTGTGATGCAGGCAACCCATGTGCAGAGAGCCAGGGAATGAGACCATTTTGCTGTCAGCCCTCAGCCTATTTTCACTCTGAAGGGGGAAGTCAGAACACATAGTGAACCACCTGACTTCCTTCCTCTTTACTTTGGAACCAGAGAGAACTTATTTCTCATTCCTAAATGCCTGGGACTTCACTGTATCTTACATTCTTTTTTTCAAAGCTCATAACCCTTATCCCTTCTCTCTGGGTTACTGAATGCTGAAATATCTTTAGGAGAACATGAATTACTGGGAGAATGAAAATACACATCTCTAAAAATACAGTTTAGGCTGGGCACGGTGGCTCACGCCTGTAATTCCAGCACTTTGGGATGCCAAGATGGGTGGATCACCTGAGGTCAGGAGTTCAAGAACAGCCTGGCCAATGTGGTGAAAACCCGTCTCTACTAAAAATACAAAAATTAGCTGGGCGTGGTGGCAGGCACCTGTAATCCCAGCTACTCGGGAGGCTGAGGCAGGAGAATTACTTGAACCCAGAAGGTGGAGGTTGCAGTGAGCCAAGATTGTGCCATTGCACTCCAGCGGGGGCAACAAGAGCAAAACTCCATCTCAAAAAAAAAAAAAAAAAAAAAAAGTTTGATTATTTCAAAATAATTTTTTCATTGCACCGATTATTCACAAATGTGTTTTGATTATCATCCCTTCATTACTCAGCGGGAATTTAGATGTTATATTAGAAAGATCATTTCTAGCCATTGTTACTACTCCTCAATTTTTAGGTACAAATTAAAAAATTGGATGAACCTTTTAACTTCCCAAATGAGAGAATGTTTAAAGGAGTCCAGTAAGTTTAGAGAGTGGATGTACTTGAGTAAAAAGGTCTGTAGTTTACAGACTGAAGATGAGATGAGACAAATGGTATATATCTTGGGATACTGAGAAGTTAAATTTATATCAACACAACATTTGGATGTTTGACAATTGCTATATTTAACTCAGCATCCCACTGTGCTTTGATTGAGATACCCTGTAAGAACTGCTGTTTCAAACCATAAAATACAAATATAAAATTTATTTTGTTAGTTTGTGAAACTTCAAATCGTGTACTGAATTTCTGTAATTTGATATATTTTCAGATTTCCATTTTCATACCTTATTGTCAATAAGGTATCCTAGAAATCTCTACAGACATTGATTGATTCAATTTTGGCTTATTCAACACAAATCATATTTTATTTCTATTGAATTATGTTTTACATCCAAACAGTAGAATATAAGGCACCTTTGTAAATAATATCCTAAATT
Organism: Macaca mulatta; assembly: GCF_049350105.2. Classification (NCBI taxonomy): domain Eukaryota; kingdom Metazoa; phylum Chordata; class Mammalia; order Primates; family Cercopithecidae; genus Macaca; species Macaca mulatta. The sequence goes on from NC_133411.1 coordinate 13,389,558, forward strand.
CCATTTTCACAAATCTGTTAGACAAACTTCCTGAGATCACCATTCACGGATGTCTGCCTATCCTCTAGTTTTGCATTACTTTCATTATGTCTTTTGGCTTCAGCCTTCTTCCTCATTTTTAGTAAAAAGAAATCTTCCTTAGGCTCATCCTGCTACGTTATCTTTTTTGAGGAAAGAAAACTATATTTATTTTACTGAGGAGACAAATAGAAGGTAGTGAAGTAATTTGTTTACAGTCATAGGTTTTCTATGCTCGCTATACTATTTCTTAGTTCTTCTGGTAAGTAAATTCCATTATTCGTTCATCATCTAGTTTTTCTAAATCTAAAACAAGTCTCATGCTCCTTTACCTTTCTTTTACAAAATAATTTTAATTTTTAATTTTTGTGGGTACATAGTAAGTGTATATATTTATGGGGTACGTTAGATATTTTGATACAGGAATACAATGCATAATAATTACATCAGGATAACTGGGGAATTCATTACCTCTAGCATTTATTCTTCCTTTGTGTTACAAACAATGCAGTTATACTCCTAGTTATTTAAAATATACAATAAATTATTGTTAACTGTAGTCACTCTGTTATGCTAACAAATACTAGTTCTTATTCGTTCATTCTAACTATATTTTGGTCTAACTATATTTTTGCACCCATTAACCATCTCCACTTCTCCCCACCATTACCCTTCTCTGCCTCTGATAAACAGCCTTCCTATCACCATGAGTTTTATTGTTTTAGGTTTTAGCTCTCACAAATAAGCGAGACCATGCGATGTTTCTCTTTCTGTGCCTGGTTTATTTTATTTGACATAATGATCTCCAGTTCCATCCATGTTGTTGCAAATGACATTCTTTATTACAGCTGAATTACACTCCATTGTGTATGTGTACCACATTTTCTTTATCCATTCCTCTGTTCATGGACACTTAGGGTTGCTTCCAAATGGTGGCTATTGTGAATAGTGCCACAATAGAATGGGAATGTAGACTTTTGGGGGTATATGAGTGGGATTGCTGAATCTATGGTGGTTCTATTTTTAGACTTTGAGGAACCTTCAAACTGTTCTGCAAAGTGGTTGTACTAATTTACACATTCACCAACAGTTTAGGCAGATTCCCTTTCCTCCATATCCTCACCATCATTTGTTATTGCCTGTCTTTTGGATAAAAGCCATGTTAAACTGGGGTGAGATGATATTTCATTGTAGTTTCAATTTTCATTTCTCTAATAATCAGTGACATTGAGCACATTTTCATATGCCTGTTTGTCATTTGTATATCCTCTTTCGAAGAATGTCTATTTAGATATTTTGCCTATGTTTTAATTGGATTATTAGATTTTTTCTATAGAGTTGTTTGAGACCCATATATATATATATACCCTTGGATATATTAATACAAGGGTATTAATCCCTTGTCAGATGGATTGTTTGCAAATATTTTCTCCCATTCTGTTAATTGTATCTTCACTTTGTTGATTGTTTCCTTTGCGGTGCAGAAGCTTTTAAATGATGTTATTTCATTTGTTCATTTTTGCTTTGGTTGTGTGTGCTTGTGATGCGTTACTCAAGAAATCTTTGTCCAGTCCAATGTCTTGGAGAGTTTCCCCAATGATCTCTTTTACTAGTTTTAGAGTTTGAGGTGTTAGATTTATTCTTTAACCCATTTTGATTTAATGTTTCTATGTGGCAAGAGATAGGGGTTTAGTATCATTCTTTTGCATATGGATATCCAGTTTTCCCAGCATGATTCATTGAGGAGACTGTCCTTTTCCCAATGTAGATTCTTGGCAACTTTGTTAAAAATGGTCTCACTGTAGATCTGTGGGTTTGTTTCTGGGTTCTCTATTCTGTTCCGTTGGTCTATGTCTCTGTTTTTGTACCAGTACCATGCTGGTTTGTTTACTATAACTCTGTAGTATAATCTCAGGTCAGGTATGTCATTCATCCAGTTTCAATCTTTTTGCTAAAATAGCTTTGACTATTCTGGGTCTGTTGTGGTTTTGTATACATTTTAGGATTAGTTTTCCTATTTTTGTGAAGAATGTCATTGGTATTTTAATATGGATTGCATTCAATCTGAAGATTGCTTTGGGTAGTATGAAAATTTTAACAATATTGATTCTTCCATTCCATAAATATGTAATATTTTTCCATGTTGTGTGCCCTCTTCAATTTCTTTCATCAATATTTTATAGTTTTCATTGTAGAGATCTTTCATTTAGTCAGTTAACTCTTAGATATTTAATTTTATTTATAGCTATTTAAGAGTGATTACTTTCTTGATTTCTTCTTCAGATTGTTCACTGTTGGTATATAGAAATTCTACTAATTTTTGTATGTTGATTGTGTATCTTGCAACTTTACTACATTTGTTCTAATAGCTTTTTGGTAGGGTCTTTAGGTTTTTTCAAATATAAAATCACATTATCTGTAAACAAGGATAATATGACGTATTGTCTTCCAATTTGGATGCCTTTTATTTCTTTCTCTTGTCTGATTACTGTAGCAAAGGCATTCAGTCTATTTTGCATAACAGTGGTGAAAGTGGGCATTCTTGTGTTCCAGATCTTAGAAAAAAAGGCTTTTAGTTTTTCCTCATTCAGCATGATACTAGCTGTGGTTCTGTCATATATGGCTTTTGTTGTGTTCAGGTATATTCCTTCTATAACCAGGTTTTTGTGGGTTATTATCATGAAGGGATGTTAAATTTTATCAAATGGTTTCTCAGCCTTCAGTTGAAATGATCATATGATTTTTGTCCTTCATTCTGTTGATATGATGTATCACATAGATTTATTTGTATATGCTGGATCATCTTTGCATCCCTGGGATAAATCCCATTTGGTCAAGATGTGTTTTTAAATGTTTTGTGGAATTTAGTTTGCTAGCATGAGAATTTAGTTTGCTATGAGAATATTTGCATCCATTTTCATCACGGATATTGGTATATAGTTTTCTTTTTTGGATATGTCTTTGTTTGGTTTTGTTATCAGGTCATACTAGCTTCATAGAATGAGTTTGGAAGTATTCCCTCCTCTATTTTTCAGAATAGTTTGGGTAAGGTTGGCATTAGTCCTTCTCTAAATGTTTGGCAGAATTTGACAGTGAAACCATTGGGTCCTGGGCTTTGCTTTTCTGGGAGACTTTTTATCACACCTTCAATCTCATTATTTGTTATTGGTCTGTTTGGGTTATTGATTTTTTCACGCTTCAATCTTGTTTTATGTGTCCAGGAAATTATCATTTTCTTCCAGGATTTCTAATTTATTGGTACATAGTTGCCGATAGTAGCCACTAATGATCCTTTGAATGGTTGTAATGTTTCATTTTACATCTCTGATCTTATTCATTTGGGTCTTTTCTATATTTTTAGTTTAATGGCAAAAACCACAATTACTTTTGCACCAGCCTAACAGTCTGGCTACAGGTTTGTCAATTTTGTTTATCTTTTCAAAAAAGCAACTTCTCTGTTCCTTGATCTTTTGTATTGTTTTCTTCATTTCAATTTCATTTATTTCTGCTCTGATTTTTATTATTTCTTTTCTTCTACCAATTTAGGTTTCAGTTTGCTCTTGCTTTCCTGATTCTTTAAGATGCATCATTAGGTTGTTCGTTTGAAGTTTTTCTATTTTTCGGTATATGCACTTATAGCTATAAACTTCCCACTTCGTACTGCTTTTGTTGTATCCCATAGGTTTCAGTATGTTGTATTTCCATTATCACTTGGTTCAAAATATGTTTTAAATTTCTGCTTAATTTCTTCATTGACTCAGTAGTCATTCACGGGCATATTGTTTAATTCCCATGTGTTTGTATAGTTTCCAAAATTCCTCTTGTTATTGATTTCTAGTTTTATTCCTTTATGGTCAGAGAAGATACTTGACATAATTTTAATTTCTTTTGAATTTGTAAAGATTTTTATGTGGCTTAACATATAGTTATCCTTGAGAATGACCCATGTTGTGAGGAGAACAATGTGTATTCTGTAGCCATTGGATGAAATGTTTTTTAATTATCTATCAGTTCCATTTGATCTGCAGCGCAGATTAAGTCCAATGTTTCTTGGTTGATTTTCTGAGTCATCTGTTTAATGCTGAAAATGGGGTGTTGAAGTCTCCAGCCATTATCGTATTGGAGTATATCTCTCTCTTTACCTTAAATAATATTTATGTCATATATCTGGATGTTTTATCCTCTTTTGAATTGAACCCTTTATTATTATATAATGACCTTTTTGTCTCTTTTTATGTTTTGTCTTGAAATCTATTTTGTCTGATATAAGTATACTACTCCTGCTCTTTTCTGGTTTCTATTGACATGGAATATCTTTTTCCATCCTTTATTTTCAGTCTATGTGCATCTTTATAGCTGAAGTGCGTTTCTTGCATGCAACAGATTGTTGGGTCTTGTTTTTTATTCATTTAGCCACTTATCTTTTGATTGGGGAGTTTAATTCACTTACTCTCAATGTTATAATCGATAAGTAATAAGTTACTCATGCCAGTTTGCTATTTGTTTACTGGTTATTTTGTTGTCTGTCTTCCTTCATTCTTTCCTTCCTCTGTTCTGTGTAGTGAAGGTCATTTTCTCTACTATGTGTTATAACTTCTTGCTTTTTATTTTTTGTGTATTTGTATTTTTTATTTGATATTACTATGAATCTTGCAAATAATATTTTATAACCCATTACTTTTAAATTAGGATAACAACGCTGATTGCATAAGCAAACAAATTACCACACAAAGAAAAAAACTAATAAAAACTCGCACATTGTCCCCTGGCTTTTTAACTTTTTGTTGTTTTTATTTATATCTTATTATACTGCCTATGTCTTGAAAAGTTGTTGTAATTTTTTTTGATATGTTCATCTTTTAGTTTTTCTACTCAATATATGCATAGTTTTACATAACAATTACAGTATAATAATATTCTGTGTTTTTTCATGTACTTACTATTACCAATGAGTTTTATAACTTTAGATGATTTCTTTGCTCATTAACATTCTTTTCCTTGAGACTGAAGAACTCCTTGTAGCATTTCTTGTGAGAAAGTTTTCCTGTTGATGAAATCCCTCAGCTTCTGTTTCTCTGGGGTCTTTATTTCTCTTTCATGTTTGAAGAATATTTTCACTGGATATACTTTTCTAGGATGAAAGACTTTTTTTTTCCTTTTTCACTTTAAATATGTCATACCCCTCTTTCCTGGACTGTAAGGTTTCCACTGAGAAGCCTGCTGCTGGACATACTGGAACTCTATTGTATGTTATTTGTTTCTTTTCTCTTACTGCTTTTAGAATCCTTTATTTTTTCTTGACTTTTGGGAATTCACTTATTAAATGTCTTGAGATAATCTTATTTGGGTTAATTTTTCTTGGTGTTCTGTAAAATCTTCTTGTACCTAAATATTGATCTCTTTCTCTAGGTTTGAGAACTTCTCTGTTATTATCCCTTTGAATACACTTTTTACCACTATCTCTTTCTCTACCTCCTCTTTAAGGCCAATAACTTTTAGATTTGCTCTTTTGGGGCTATTTTCTAGATTTTGTATATATGTTTCATTATTTTACAATTTTTTTTTCTTTTTTATCCTCTGACTGTGTATTTTCAATTAGCCTATCTTCAAATTTACTAATATTTTTTTTCCTTGGTCAATTCTGCCATTAGAAAACTCTGATGCATTCTTTAGAATGTCATTTGCATTTGTCAGCTCTAGAGTTTATACTTGATTCTTGTCAGTTATTTTAATCTCTTTGTTAAATTTATCTTATAGAATTCTAAATTTCTTCTCTGTGCTATCTTGAATTTTACTGAGTTTTGTCAAAACAGTTATTTTGAATTCTCTGAAAGGTTACATATCTTTGTTTGTCCAAGATTGGTCCCTGGTGTCTTATTTGGCCTGTTTGGTGAGGTCATGTTTTCCTGGATGTTTTTGGTGCTTGTGGATGTTTGCTGATGTCTGAGCATTGAAGAGTTGGGTATTTATTATAGCCTTCACTGTCTGGGCTTTTTATACTTGTTCTTCTTGAGAAGGCTCTTAACTACTTGAAGGGATTTGGGAGTTGTGATATAAGTTTTTGGTCATCGCAGTCATATCTACATTAGGGGGAAGCCCAAGACCAGTAATGCTGCGGCTCTTTCATACTCATAGGGATACCACCTTGGTGGTCTTGGATAAGATATGGCAGAATTATCTGGATTACCAGGCAGAGACTCTTGTTCCCTTCTCTTACTTTCTCCCAAACAAATGGAGTTTCTCTCCATGGTGGGCTGTCTGGAGCTGGGGGAGGGATGACACACACACTGCGGTGGCCACCGCCATTGGGACTATCTTGAATTAGACCTGAAGCCAGCACAGCACTGGTTCTCACCAAGGCCTGCGTTAACCACTGCTGTCTACCACCTATGTTTGGGAACCTAGGGCTCTACAGTCAGGATGTGGTGAATGAAGCCAGCCAGGCTTGTGTCCTCCCCTTCAGTGGTAAACTCCCCCTGGTGCTGGGTAGATCCAGATATGCTGTGGAGGAGTCAGGGCCTGGAGTTGGAAACCTTTGGAGTCTACCTGCTCTTCTATTCTATTGCGGCTGATGTGGCACCGAAAGCACAGAAGGAGCTCCTTCCCAATTTTCTATATCCTTTCCATAAGAAGAGACCACCACCATCCCAGGCCTGTGGCAAATACTGCTTGGAGATGACTGATGTTCACCCATGGCCCAAAGGCTGTTCAGTCATCTTGTGATGAATGCTGCCATACCTAGGACTCTCTCTTCAGGGCAGTGGGCTCCCCTCTGGCCCAGGGTAGGTTCAGAAATGTTATCCAGGAGACAAGGCCTGGAATCAAGGATTCCAATTGCCTGTTTGGTGCTCCATCCTACTGTGGCCAAGCTGGTACCTATGCTGCAAAACAAAGTTCCCTTTACTCTTACCTCTCCATTTCTCAAGCAGAAGGAGTTTTTCCCCATAGTTACTATAGCTGGGAATGTGTCAGGTTAACCTAAAGCTAACACATATCTGAGTCTCACACAAAGCCCATATTAGTACCATCTGGCTACTGCTGCTTCTTATTCATGGCCCAATTGCTCTTTAGTCAGCAGGTAATGTTATGAGTAATAAGTAATCCTGCAAGGACTAGGCTCTTCCCTCCAAGGCAACAGATCACATTTTGACCTAGGGTGTGTCCAGAAATATCATCCAGAAGCTATGGCCTGGAATGGAGTGGACTCAGCCTGTTGCCCTATCCTACTGTGGCTGAAGGGATATTTAAGTTGCAAGAAAAAGTCCTCTTTACTCTTCAGTCTCCTCTCCTTAAGCAGAGGAAAGGGATCTATCCTGGAGCTGTGAGCTGCGCTGCCTTGGGTTGCAGGAGTGGTGGTGCAAGCACTCCTTTGGCTTCCCTGGCTGGTGTATCACTAGGTTGTGTGCCCCCCAAGTTCACTGGCTCTCAGTCTGGTACAGCTCTAGGACTTACCAAGGCATTAAAGTTCTTGTTCTCCAGACTGCCTTTCAAGATTATCTGGGACTCCAGAACACTTTGGTTCTCAGTGGCAAGGCTTGCCAGAAGTCAGATTCTTACCACTAGGATGAATGAGCCCCCTCTGGCTACAGACATCACGGAGCACTAAACGCTCCTTCCAAGGGGCTCCAGCTGAATTCTTCCTGGTGTTACTTTCCACTGTGACAGGCAGCACCAAGCACCAAGGCAAAGTCTCACAATCACTGTGCTGTCCCTCCCTCAAGCATACAGATTCTCTCTGCGTGCCACACAGCTACTCCCAGCTAATCGGTGATGTTGGCAATTGAAGACTTTCTTTCATGTCTTCTTCAGTGCCTCTTTTTCACGTACACAAAAATATTTCCATAAAAAAGGACAGAAATAGAGAATAGGTATTTAATTTATATTAATTCAATTGCTGTTAGTCTCAATTGCTTTCCCTGGCTCTTTAATGCTGATGGGACTGATATCTACCCCCTCCTATGTGGCAACATGCTCAACACCATCTTAGTTCCTGAGGCAGTCTCAAAGGCAGTAGAACCTGTGTCAACGGGCTTACTGTCCCTGACTCCCTCTCAAAATAAAACAAAAACAAAGAGAACAGGGACCTGAGATCAATTCATTGTGTCTGGACATAGGTTAATGAAATTGCTATGGGTTTGTTTCTATATTGCTTCTTGTGTCTACTTTGCATGTGATCATTCTGAGTTCCCTCTTAATCTCCTTTTCCCCTTTGTGATGGTCAAATGAATACATGTAGTTCTAGAATCGTTTCTACTCTAAAGACTGTCAACCTGCTCTGTATGAATAGGCAATAACATTCATCTGAGACAATTTTATTCTTTATTAAATAATTTCTATATAAAAGAGAAATATCTCATTTTGTTTGGATGGCTATGTTTATGAATGAGACTATATTTCAAGCAATTTGAATGCCCTTAGACAATTCTCTCTCCGACTTTCATCCATCCAACCCTAGCCATTTCTGGGAATTTTTCCCAAGGGTTTCATTGTACTTTGCTCTTCACATTAGAGGACATTTTGCTCCAAGTGATGATTGCTTGACTTTCTTCAAGCTTGCATTGTCTTGATGTCCAAGTTGTGATAGATACATCTGAATGGCTGACTCTAGCAATTAGGGTCTCAGAGTTGCAAAAAAAAAAAAAAAAAGAAAGAAAGAAAAAGAAAAAATGAGTGGTTGATAATTTCAGGTAGAGCCTCTTTTTCTCTTTAGCTTGCAGGTGTGTGTGTGTGTGTGTGTGTGTGTGTGTGTGTTTCCAACATTAAAAAATATAAATAAAGTTCTTTATTTAATTTCAAGCAGAAAGTCACTTGCTTTAATTAAATATGCAGCACTATAATATAAATAGATAAATACAGAATGAATATTTGGGGACACAGTGAGTACTCTAGATGGATGTCAGAAAATAGAATACATAATTCTTAAATAAGTGATTTATGCGGTAATTTGGAACACATACTCGAGAGGAGAAAATGAACGCATCTATTATAGAGCTATTAGTTTCTCAATATGGCCAATTTTCCTTGAAAATCACTTTTTGTCTTCATCGATCTGTGCCTGTGCCTCTTAATTGGATATAGAATTCTTTGAGAAACACATATATGTAAACAGTGTGATTGTTCATAAAATTAATACATTTTTGTAAAGATATTTTATAGATTGTTCCACTATTTTCTAATTAAATTAGATCCTTTACATGAGAACATTGGCTAAATGGCACAGCAAAGTCTTTTCATTGTTAAGTCAGGGGAATTGACAACATACGCTTTTTATGATTTGACCAGAATATTGTTTTCTGATGTTTTAATTCATGCTCTTTCTGCTTTGAAAACAGAATTATAACCTGTGCTTTTGCTGAGTGTATACAATTCTTGCTTACTGTTAAAATTTTAAATGCCGTAAAATGTATTCCGTTGTTTATCCTCTAGAAATAACAAGTGTTATTTTATTATTTACAATGCTCAGACTTTGGCAATTATGTGTACAACATACACAAGACCATTTTAAATATTCTTTAGTGTTTTACATTTTTCTTTAAATAAGGGGCAATTTTAAATGCCAACACAAATATTTCTACCTTATAATTTCGATGGCTACTAAGTATTCCATTGAATAGAAACGCTACAGTTCCTACCCACCTCCCAGTTCTTGAATGCTTAGAGTGTTTTTAATTTTTCATTAAGGGTGGATGGCAAGGACAGAGTAAGTACCTGTTGGATACTATGCTTATTACCTGAGTGACAAAAAATTTACATATAACAAACTTGCACATGTACCACTGAACCTAAATTGTAAAAAATAATAAAATAAACTTTCAGGCAATTTGAGTAAATTATGTTAATACTTTTAAATGGAGGGATAACATACATATGACACAGTACATCCCAAATGCTAATCTGAAGTGTGTAGCTCATTGATTTTATATATGTACACACAAATGTACACAGGTTTAACAACCACAAACATCAAGATACAGAGCATATCCAGGATCACGTAAGATTCACTCGGATGTGTTCCTATTCTATACAACACACATACACACCCCAAAACTAACAGATACTTTGGTATTCGGACTTGCGTGTTTTATTAGATGTGTCTGTGTTTGAATCTTTCATTATATCATATGTGCTTGTTTATCTCTGGTGTCTTTCACCCAGTGTATTTTCTGTGAAATTTACCCACGGTGTGTGTAGCAATAGTCCATTCCCTCCTGTTGTTGCTCTGAATTCCACCGTTTAAATATTCCATTAACCTCTTTTTTTTTTTTTTTTTTAACAGTCTCGCCCTGTCACCCAGGCTGGAGTGCAGTGGCGCGATCTCGGCCGGGTTCACGCCATTCTCCTGCCTCAGCCTCCCGAGTAGCTGGGACTACAGGCGCCCGCCACTGCGCCCGGCTAATTATTATTATTATTATTATTATTATTGTATTTTTAGTAGATTTGGAGTTTCACCGTGTTAGCCAGCATGGTCTCGATCTTCTGACCTCGTGATCTGCCCGCCTCGGCCGAAGTGGTGGGATTACAGGCGTGAGCCACCGCGCCCGGCCTGCATTAACTTCTTGGTGGCTGCTTGGTTTTGGCTGAAGATGCTGCTGCCGTTATGAGCATTCACGTTCAGGTGCTTGGGTAGACCTGGGCATTCATTTTTTGTAGGGGAAGACTTGTTAGGCCGTGGAGTAAGGGTGTGTTTCACTATATGAGACTCTCAGATTATTTTTACAAGTAGTGTTACCATTTTACACCCCTCCTACATATGTGAGAGATTTTGTTTTGTTATGCATACCCACTACTGCTTGACATTGTTAGCCATTTTAGCCACTTTGGTGAGCGTAGTGAAAACGTACTTTTTTTTGCGTGAAAGAAGGAATAAAAGCAAGAGTAGTTTATCAGGAGCATGTAAAACATAAGGTCTCTTTAGAGTTCTTGAGCTGTTTAATGCTCTATATACATGTATTTTGAAGTTATTCCTGGCTTCCATGTATTTTGAGATTTTTAAAAAACATTTTAGCCTTCGTGTTCTTCAGATTGAGAATGTTTCCTTCTGTTATTAGTTATGTGGCAATTATTTTATGGTCATCATTTCTTATCTGCAGAGAAAATCTTGGTCCTAGCTGTTCATATTGGTCTCTACAGTTGAAGTGAAGCTATATACGCTGTGTTTAATTGCCTTTTGGATAAAAGGGTTACACTGTTATTTGGTGCTAAAGAGAAGTTACTATGTATAGTAATGGCATAGAAACAGAGCAGTGGACAAATATTGCTTTTAGTGACAGTAATATTTATTGTAGGAAGAACATCTTCAATTGTCCCCTTTTCTGGCCAATGTCTATTGTGTTTATATTTTAATTTTTTTTCTATGAAAAAGGGATATAAATGATAAAACTCTTTGTATAAATAATTCTAAAAGAGCCCTCAGGATAAGAACAAAAAATAAAGCTCAGTCATAGGAAAACAGCATGTCATAGCACGTTATTTTTTTCTTCTTAATGCTACATCAAAGAATGTGACCTTAGTAAAATGTATGACATGCTATATTAGGTGAATTATCATATTGCCATCTGCTCTTTCAGGTTATTTATGCTTTTCAGTGCCTTGTATATTTCCCTATCTTCCTCCCTCCAGGTTCAATTTAGGCCTGGTGTCTTAGCAAAGAAATGTGAGCTTTCCATCTGGGAATGAGAAAATCTATCTATTTTCTAGATGAAGGTCATTTAGCAAGTTGAGGACTGTCTACAAACAGCATTTATGGAGTGAGAAATTGGGGGAAATGGAAAACCTAGTGACAATCATTCCAATTTGCTACTTTTCTGAATTCACCTGCCCTTTTTTTTTTTTTTTTTTTCTTTTTGGTGATTCTTTCGGCTGCTATGGCAACCTTCTCTCTCTGACTTCTTCAACTATATGTCAGTTGTTTTCTGTAGTATTTATAACTGCAAGGGATAAAAATTCACATTTGGAGGCTTATATTTTTCAGAGGCATTTTGAGTTCAGTGTTGCTAATTTCTGTACTCTTTTACAACAGATCTCAGGATTTTTCTCCTCATGTTGAATTATAGAATTTGCACTTCCCATGTGGTCTGAATAACTGTTAACAACTTGCTGGAAAAGGTTTTTCATTTTGCTTACCTGTATGCAGGGCAGTGTGGTCATCGTGTGGCCTCTTTTTAACACCCCACCATGTTTTTAGCTTGAAGTTAAGTCATACAAGGAGTCTTGACTTGTTGAACTCTATACAAAACTCTATACATTAGAAAGCATTTCCATTTTAGTGGGTGATTCCTTTTGATTGAAGAAATTGACAGATCAATCCAGAAATTATGTTTCAGAGAATTTCTTAAGCCAAAAATATTTTTCATATATTAGGCTTCATTATTGCTGTTTGGTGAATATTTTGTAATACAGTGTATTTTGACCTTTAATATATGCTGAGAGATGCCTTTTACTTTATCCCTAAACTTTAAAATTGATCTATACATCATATACAGTGTTGAGGTAGGTAGGGAAGAGGGAGAAAAGATGAAGATAAATTACATTTCTGTTCATCCTTTCCTCCTGGGAAGTCTAATGTAGGTGAAATCTTTCACACCTTGATGTCTTATTTTGGGGCATTCTGCAAAATCTTGATATTATGTATTAGTTTGAGTCATAATAAATTGCTGTTTTGTAGGTCACAGATGATCACAAATGGCCATTTCAAATGGTTCAACATAATACAAAGGAAGAAAAGTTAAATTCTGCAAAAAGTAACAAAGAAAAATGATAAATATCAATGTTTTAATTATTATGATAGAGAACTAGAAATTAAGAGGCTATTTGTTACTCACGTTGATATAATTTTTTTCTCTACGTTATGTGTGTGTGTGTGTATATAATTAGCAATTAGGTTAATACCTCTAAAGTAAAGAAATATATTTATATAGCTAAATAATTACTGTTAGAGTTGAATGTCTATAACATTGGAAAATTCACTTAAGTCTGCAGAGCTTGTTTTCCATTTTTAGTAAAATGATGAAAACAAAACTCTACTTTCCTACTGTTGAGGGTAGATGATAAAAGGAAGTAAATCAAAGACGTACATAATTCAATAGATAATTAGAATTGTATTCTCCCTAACAGTTTATTTAAAGAACTAAGATACATTTGTGAACTTTTTGTTGCTGTTACCTGGAGAAAACATTTGAAGTTGGCTAAGATTTATTTATCACTATTCATGTGTCAGATTTAGCTATAGATGATTCATTTTATTTAGCCCTCATAATAACTCCATGATCATCATGATTCTGGTGCTATTAAGATTCTCCTTTTATCGATGAGTAAACTGAGTCTCAGAGTAGTAAGCAAATTTCTTAGTACTGCACAGCTAGGAAGGCCCAGACTGTGGTCAAGCCTGGATGGTCTGACTCAGGAGACAGGCCCTTCAACACTATGTCAGACAGATGTCCTTCCTGCCTTCCAACACCATTGCCCTCCATCCCTTAAAATTTTAAAGTAAAATTTTAAGATTTTTAAATTTAAATTTAAAATGTAAGGTAAAATTTTAAGTTATTTTTCTGTCTTTAACATTTCCTTCCCTTCCCATACACCCTAATTCGTGCAGAAATATTTGAATTCAGTTATCACCAGACCAAATGTGGGATAGGGGGATGAAGCGTTCCCTGTGTCGCCACCCCAACTCATCTGCTGAGATTTTTGTGATGGGCGGAGCTTTTGCCCATGTGACTGCTTTCCCAGTGGTCAATTCAACACAGAGATTTAGACCCCAGGCTAAAGAATATGGTGGGAGAGATACAGCATACAGAAAGAATTAGCTGTTATGTTATGCCCAGACCGTTTATTCCCCGAAGAAGACCACCAGAGTCCAGAGTCAAAGCTAAGCAGCAAGTATCTTTATTACAGGTTCGAACCTGGAACTCTCCCTCGCTCGTGAAACGAGACGGGCAGGAGAGCTCCCCCACTGAGCTCCGAGCAGTGTTATATAGTCTAAGAAAAGTGGGCATAGAGTTATTATACAAATCAGATGTATGATTGGCTAGTGTTTGAACAAGGCGATTTGGCTATGATTGGTTCCCGCCATTTCTGATATTTTGGTTCAAACTTTGAGGCAGGAGAGCAGGTTTATGGCAGCAAGAGTTTATCTTACTTAAACACGTCTTGTGACCTTGCCTCAGAACTTACAAAATCTCTGGTATGTGCAAAACAAAATCTCTGGTACGTGCAGAAAACCAGGTACTCACAGAACTTACGAAATCTCTGGTATGTGCAAAGATTAGAGAGCAGAACAAGGGTGTAGCGGGTGGGGGGCGGGTACACATCTATCTTTGTGTCCTTTCAGTTACAGGCATTGCTTGTGATACAAGCTGTGCCCTTTACACTTCTACAAGACAAATAACCCTTGAGGGGAAAAGGTAAACTGACATTGGAACGTATGTATCTAAAGAAGAACCTTTACATGGCTTGAAAGTTTTTAGTGAAAAAACATTTCGAGAAAGACGAAGTGGCAAACTTCCAAAAATAAAATCAGATATGTTCTGTGAATTTTTCTTTCTCATTTTAGTTGATTCGATAGCTGATCCACTAAACTGATGTGTAATGTATTTTCAGTGCTTAAAAATCATTTTGTCAGTACTTCATAATTATCAGGCTAAATATAACAGAAGAATTTCCTTTATTGTTAAATTTCATATCTTGTAACTCATGGTCTTTTCCACCAGCAGCCTCGCAAGAGATTTTCATAGCCTCCTTCTGCATGTGAAGTTTATTCAGTATAACAAAAGCCACTTCTTTAAACTTGACCGTCACAAAAGGGCATTGCAAGGTTGAGATCCTGGGTGGGAAAGTGTTTTGACTTGTTCTGAAAGAAGAATAAATGTCTTGACCGAGATAGTCATTCTCAGAAACTATTACTTTTCTTGGTTTTTGAAAGTCTATAACTGATTTGTGTCTCCAAGTGTAAGCCATCCAAAGCCATAGCAAAGATCACAGGACATAACCAGCTTAATTAGAGATATTTTCTCTCACCCCTCTGGAGACAATTGCATTTATGCCTCGCTCCTAGGATGCCATGTTTTCAGCAACCCCCAGTGCCCAGCATACCCTAAGTGAGGTCACAGGATTTCATTTTCCTTTTTATAGAATTTTCACCTGGAAAAATGTTTATTCCTAATCTGCAGACCCTCAAAAATGTTACCTTAAATTGCATTTTAGTGTTTTTTGTTTTGTTTTTGTTTTTTTTCCACGTGGATTCCTTGTAACCAGTGGTGGGTGCTCTTTTATTTACCGTGTAGCTTTTAGGTAATAAAAACACTTTTACAGGCATTGCTTCCTGCATTAACTAATATCTATATTCACTCTCTTACTGCTTTTTTCTCTACTATGGTGCACTTAATTTGTGGTGGTGAGATTGCCTAGATTCATATTAGATGTTACATGAGTATTAGCTAGTTTAAGACGTTAAACTTCCTTTCAGTTTGTCTCCAATGATAAACTTCCTTTATGTCATCACCTAAGAATATTATAAAGCTAAAATGGTTATTAATCCAACTCAGATATTGTATATAGATACAGGCAAGGTCAACAGTCTTTTCCATAAAATGGAAAAAAATAATGGTGCATACGCCTCTTGTGATTACATTCAAATATTTATTCAACTTTCCAAAAATAACTGGTGAGCAGCTTCTATGCACCAGTCACCTGTCTGGGAGATCAGGATTCAGTCGTAGATGCAAGAGATTAAAATCAGTCCCTTGACAGAGATTAGTGACATAGGAGTTCACTGTCCTAGAAGTCAAAGAAGTGTGTTAGATGTTTGCTATATACCTTCTCTAACCATAGGCAAATATCAAGTAACAATATTACTAAAATTTTGGAGGAAAACTTAAAAATAAACTTGAATATTATAAAAGGTATCAAAGAATGATATTATTGATCCAATATGATCGTAATGTGACAGATGTATGCCCATGTATATTTGAAAATAGTTTATATTTGGTTAAAAATTAATTTAAATTATAAATGGATGTATGCCATTTTTAAAAGCTGCAATAAAATAGAGAAATATAAGGGTTGCTGGATAATATTTTGAAATAATATTCCATAGTTTTGCATTCTCAGTAATTAATTTCAGCTTAGAAAATCTCCATTATGATGATTGGATTATGGAGTTGTAGGTTTCTTTAGGAAAATGTTGACTCCCTAAATCTTGTACCAAATTTGTGGCAGAGCACGTAAATGACTTTCAGTTTATCTATTTGCAATACTGCCACCTGAATGTATTCAGTTAAGATAATTAAGTTATGTTAACTGATATCTAGATATCAGAATTATTAACTATGACACAATTCATAGGTTGGTGGCTATAATATAAGGCTAAGGAATGGAGGGTGTAGCTTGAAATCATCTCTTGCCACCAGTGGCATCCCATGTGGTCGTTGGTGGAGGACAGAGTTTAGAGCTTATGCCTGATATTTTTCATGAGCTTCTGAGGCGCTTGCTTTTGGTTGTGTGCTCTTTTATCTGCTTCATATCTTTTACAGTTAAATAAATGAATGTCTGGAATACATTATGTCATATAAATCTTTTCGTATCATATAAAAAATTTTGATAACTTCAAACCAAGACTGAAGGATAGCATGTAAGTGGTCATGTAACTTGTAAGTAAATCTTGCAAAGCATTCACTTCATACATATATAATAATTATATCTAATCAAGGAAAATAAGATATTACAAAGAAAATAGGAAATGTCTACAATAAGAAGAAAATAGGATATGAAAATTAAAATATAGATGATAAAGTTCTCCCATAAATGTAAGTCACAAAGAAGGAAAAAAGCTTTACCATCTCTGAAACCAAATTACAGTGTTTTAAAGAAGCTGTTACAGACACGATAAAATGATTTATTCATTACTACAAAAACAAAACACTGCAAACATATGTGAACAAAATCAAAATAAATAAGCAAATTAGAAAGAAATGAAATGAAAAATTAAACAACCCAAGACATAAATTAGAAAAGAAGGCCAAATCATTATATTGTGCTAAATTGCAAAATAACCAAAGGAGAAATAAATTTGACCAAAAATGTGATAAAGTCACTGCAAAAAAAAAAAAAAAACTGAAATAAATTATCTTAAATGATATAAAATATATCAGAAAGATAATTTTCTGTGTAGAAGATAAGTTTTAAAATCCATTATATTTTAAAAGAAACTGAAGGAGAAAATCGCTACATCAACATTTAATACTTTAATGCAATAATTACTTTGGGAAGTAAAAGATGTGAATCTACGTTTTATTTTATTTTTAATTAAAATTTTTGAGACAAGGCCTTGGTCTTGTTCTGTCGCCCAGAATGGAGTGCAGTGACTTGATCATAGCTTACTGTAGCCTCGAACTCCTAGGCTCAAGGGATTCTCCTAACTTACTTGTGAAGTAGCTAGGACTACAGGCTTATGCCACCACCCCCAACTAATTTTTAAAATTTTTTGTAGAGACAGGGTCTTGCTATATTCCCAAGTTGGTCTTCAACTCCTGTTTTCAAGGGACCCTCCCATCTCAGTCTTGACAGGCTATTGACTGGCATGAATCACTGCACTCAGCCATAATCTACATGTTTAGAAGACTATCCTATACCTTCAAAAATGTGTCCAGAGTTTTACAATCAAGACATAGATTTATAAAATTATTAGATGTTAATAATAGATAGAAATAATTATCAGGGCCCTACACAAAAAGATCACATTTCCCTCAGTGGAAAGAAAATCAAGCTAGCATTACACTCTAATGAAATCAGCTCTTTCAATAAAATCAAGGGAAAACCTTGAAGAAAACTTATGTCCTGCTAAGATGACCTTCAAAGTTTAAGTCTGTAAAATAGTTTTCAGTATGCACAAATTACAGGAATATGTACTCACTAATGATGCCAAGAATTCCACTAAGAGACCTGGCTCATTCAATCAGGAGTTGATGGGAGAAATTTTCAAAGGAACTGGTGGAGGGAAGTGAATATATGTAATTGCAAATATAATACTAAAACAAATGTGGGAAAATAATATGTAAAGTGATATAACAACACAGAAATATTGCAATGTAAAAACTGAAAGTGTGTAGGGTAAACAAAAAGAGAAAGTAGTATCATCTTACTCATTGTCACATAGTTAAGAGGTAGGAGTCAAGTAAGTCACATAAAACTGAAACCAAATTTTAGACACATAATAAGAAAAAGAGATTGAAAGCACTATAAAACATATTGGTCCATATAGAGAAAACAACACAAAAATGCAAGCATCTGTAATGACTCAAAATAAAGCTAAATAATTAAATAAGTTAATTAAAGACTGCATGGAGAAAAAAAATCACACAAACAAAATAATTCGATGGAGTGAGAACAATAAAATCATTTATGTAAATAAATGCCAACTGATTTCACTCAGTTATTAACAAACAAAGACTTCAAATCGGCTTACAAAACACAACCCCAAAAATGCTATACACAAGAAACACCCCTAAAATGAAGAAAATCAGAAAGCTAAAAATTAGAGAATAGGTTAAAAAAAAATAAAGTGGGGTTGGGGGAAATAATAGAAAGGCAGAAATTATAACACTCATGTCAAGAAAAAAATCAGTATTCATTCCATAAAGCATTAAATATGACAAAGAAGGATAGTGTTATGCTAAATATTATGATCAAAATGAAGCTATAAAATGATTGATATCTGTGCAAAAGTAGCACAGAAGCCAACTTTATAAAGTTGTGGTTCCAGAAATTATAAGAAATATTAACATGGCTTCTACATTCAAAATAAAGAAGGGTATGATATAATCAACATAATTAATGATTGCTTTCTGTGATATATGTAATATATAAATTTACCGTAAAATTGATATGGTTTGGATCTGTGTCCCCAGGGAAATCTCATCTCAAATTCTTATCCCCATAATCCCCATGTGTGGAGGGGGCTCTGGGAGGGAGGTGATTGGACTACAGGTAAGGCAAGCACACCCTCTTAATTTTTATATTTTTTGTAGAGAATGGATTTTGACGTGTTGGCCAGGCTGGTCTCTAACTCCTGAGCTCAGGTAATTCACCTGCCTCAGCCTCTTGAAGTGCTGGGATTACAGGCATGAGCCACCATGTCTGGCACATGCCATTCTTTTAACTCCTCAGTATGAATCAAATTTTCCAAAATTATAAGTAGAGGAAAATTAACCGCATCCCAAAATAAATTACAAAGTACATTATAGACAAAACTGCTGAAATAATTATTTTCTAAGGTAAAATGATAAAAACAGTCTATGCAGAGAGTTATTCTAGATTTGGTAAAACACAGAAAAAAACAACAACAGAGAAGAAATTATAGTTTTTGAGTTGCGAAACAGACTATTTAAATTCACAGGGAAGACAATGGCCTTCAAGAAAAAAGCTTTCCCTTGCAAGAGAGAATTTTTTATTTTTAGACAACTAGTCTTTGTGTTTCCCTGCAGGTCTTGATACATAAGTGTGTTCCAAACTGCAGGAGTGTCATATTTTGGATTGTTCAATTTTATTAATGCTTGGGGCACCAATACTAATGTAGATATATATATTTATAAATCGTGTGTATATTTCCATAGTAAAGTGTTATATACATTAGAAATTTTATATAATTATACATATATATATAAAATAAACAATTAAAAACAAGGTAAATAGAAATAGAAGTTCAAATGTGGATCACTTCAAGTGCCCCCTTAGACTGTGGACCTTAGGCTTTGAAGATGAGTATCTCAAATGTTGGCTTTAGAAGTACTATGTAACAATGAAGGACTTTGGTTTACAGCACCAAATGAGAAAAAGTTAAATGGCTGATGGAATTGGAATAAACAGTAATAGATTTAACTACAGATGAATGCTTCTGAAAAGTGACTCACATTCTTCAAGACAGAGCTTTGATGGGGTGTACTGAGGGAAGAAATCCCAGATAATTTTGCAGTATTTGAGAGTGGTGGGTCTTGGGCTTATCTTCCCAAGGTATAGTCCAGAGGCATTTGTGGACTCTTTCCAGAAGCTATGTGTCCCACCTTGCATCAGAGAATAGAGTCACTATGATCACATGAGCAACATGGCAGCAATGACTTGATGCGTCCAGCGGATGAGTGAAAAGAAAAGTCAGAATCACAGTGTCCAGGGTTCAGTGATTGCAGCCAACAGGCAGATAAATGCGAACAGGGTCTCGGGAGAGGAAGATGAAGATATGGGGTGTAATGGAATTGATGGAGCTTTAATTTTCAATTGAAAAATTTTAATTATGAAATAAATTTGGGAAAATAAAAGAATGTACTGCGTTTTCCTGAAATTGAAAGGATCGTCTTTTTCTCTTATCAAATAGAGTGGAATTCAAAGTCAAACTTAAATGGTTATAAAAAATTACATTTCACAAGATTAAAAAAGGTGACGTGAAAATCCTCATCTGTTACCTAAAGAAAATTACATTTTTATTTCACCCTCTCACCAGAAATAGTCACCATTAGTTTTATGAGAACTTTCTTCTACTTGTTGGAATAAGAAAAATAAAAGTCTTACCTACATGCGTCAAATCGATAGTGCTTGAGTAATATGGATTGCCTGTTTGTTTAAATGTTGGGGATACTGTGGTAACAAAATAAGATAAAACCCCATGTGCTGTGTTCTAGTAGAATTGTTAATAAACCTTCAGGATTACTAGTTTAATTGAGGTCAGTTGTTAAACAGGTTTTGGCAAATGAACGGCAGCATATATCTAAAAATTATGGGACCCTTTAGTCCTAGACCTTTTCTTGCAAATATTGAGACTACTGTATACTGCTTTTCCTGAAGTAGAATAATAATGCACGTCTTCATTACTTTCTCCTCCCTCCTTAAAAAAAAAAAAAGAAAGCTTAGAATGTTCATGTTCTGCTCCCATCAGTGGGTCCTAAGGAAAGATGGGGGTGAGGTAGTGGCATGGAATTGGTAGGCCAAGACTTGGCTCACTGGCCAATGAGTTTTCAGTTCAATACCATGTTTAACGACATTATTGCTCTGGTTACCCATGAGCTTGTAATGTCGTGATTTGTTGGAGTTTTATTTATTTATGTATTTATTTATTTTACATTTAAAAATTATATTTGATTATATTTTTATTTTAAGTTTACTGCTTTTAATTTGCATTTAATGTTCTCAATGTTTGGGCCTATGTCAAAAATAATGGAATAATAATATTAGGTTTAAATAATTCTGCAATTGTCTAGTATTAGCAAAATAAATTTAAACATAGGAGACTTTTTGAAAATTCTATAATAAAGCTTCTGATTTCTGTAAGCTGAAATTGAAGAATTCAATTCAAATAAATTCATATTTAAATAGAGATTATGTTGACTATTCAAGGAAAACCTTTTCCTTATATTTCTATAAATGGGCCATCTTGATTATTTCAAATAAGGTTTATTGAAGACAACAATATAATACGAAAAGGAGAAAATGACCAAATTCATGCAGACCACCTATTTTTTTTCTCATGGAGGAATTATGTTCTCTATTGGAATCTATCAAGTTCTAAATGCCTGTCTGTTCCAGGCAGAAATTGTCCCCTGGCTCTTCACAGCCCTTTGGAGACCTGTCAAATATATTCGAAGGAATGTTTATATTATGTCAGTTCAAGTTCCTTTCAAATTTATCTATTCTGTTTTTTTGTTGTTTCTAATTTATTTTACAGATTTTTAATGTGAATTAACTATTTTTCCTTGGGAATTAACTTTATTTTGCCCACATTCTACTGTTGTTTCACAATTTAAGATCTTGATTTATTAATTTATCGCTTTATATTTTTATTAATTTCATGAGGTTTGTGTTTGCTTTTGTTTTCGTTTCTGAGACGGGGTCTCACTCTGCCACCTAGGCAAAAGTACAGTGGTGAGATCACAGTTTCTGCAGCCTCAACCTCATAAGCTCTGGTGATCCTCCCATCTCAGCATCCCAAGTAGCTGGGACTACAGGTGTGAGCCACCACACCTGGCTAATTTTTGTATTGTTTGTAGAGACAGAGTTTTGTCATGTTGCCCAGGCTGGTCTTGAACTCCTGGTCTCAAGCCATCCACCTGCCTCAGGCTCCGAAAGGGCTGGGATTACAGGGGTGAGTCACGGCATCCAGCATTAATTTTGATTTAGAAAATACTCAAGGGAATTTTCCTCTGCTTCTTGAAGTATCTTCTTGCAATTTCACTTTCTCATCAGATGTTTGCATTCTATGTTTCTTTTAAAACTACATGCCCACGCACTGTTCAATGAAGAGCATGTATCTGAGCACACCCTGCTCTGTGTGCCGCGTATTGTGCTTGACTCTAGAGAACCAGTGAGGACCAGCGCTGACCAGGTCCATTCATCACGGTGCTTACATTTTACTGGGAAGACAGACAATTTAAAAAAAGATGAATGAAATACTTAATATATCAGATAATGAAAAGAGCAAAGGAGAAACATTAAGACAGAGAGATTTAAAGTGTCATGAATGTGGTTAAAGTTTTAGAGAGTGGCCGGGGAAGGCATGACTGAGGATGTGACTTGTGAGTGCGAACCTCATACCTCTCAGCTACAGTGGGTGGGCTTGAAGTGGCTTCCCACTTGTGGTAAAAGAGTACAGCTGAGTTAGGACTGTCTTGTCTGGGGATATGGGCTTGGTTCACTCTTTGCAGAGCCTCTGTGAAGGCCTTTCCACCAGCCAGCAGTTTATCACAGGCATGCCACTTCAGCACAGCTCCCTGCATTATTGAGCACAGCCCTCTCGAAAATGGTCCTGGGTAGGCACTCACCCAGTAGAGTAAAAATTAGAAATTTCCCCTTGAGGTGCTATTTTTTCCCCTTAGTTTTAAGAAAGAATTTTAAAATGCAAATCTTTATCCATCTGGAATTTAGTTTTGAATGAAGGAATAGAACTCAAACTAGGTAATATTCTCGACTATATTAAAATGAAAAGAAAAAAAAATCTGCAAACAGAAGAAATTCTTAAAAATTCCCAAACCTATTGACCAAATAATGATTATTTGCAACATTATTGGAGACAAATAGCTTTTTGAAACCGTGTAGATAATTCCTACATGTTAATACGAAAAAAAAAAATGCAAGGGAAACCAATTAACATTTGGTAAAGTAGGCATCCATGAACAGTCTATAAATATTAAATAAAAATATTTACTTCATTTAAGTATGTGAAAAGATGCTAAAACTCACATACTGTAAGAAAATGAAAAAAACTACAGTGAAGAGCATTTACTTTTAGCTCAGATTTGCAACAATAAACAAAATTCTGGTAATACACTTGGAGAACATGCGGAGTATGAGGCTGTCTCCCATGTTGGGTAGTAATCTAAACTGGAACCTCATCTGTGGCAGACACACTCATGATCTCTGTCTCTGGGAAACTAGGCCCTTGAGTAATCTGCTTGAATGTGGAGATAACCTGTCACGTCTTTCTAACCAAGAGAATACAACAATATACAGGACATACTTGATTATGTGTATATGATTACACTACCTAAGATGTAACTCCCTTTGGGCTGAGAGATTCTCATGCTTGCTTGTTTTGTGACACATGTGTATATGGGGGTGTGGGGGTGATTCACAATATAAAGAGCTGAGGATAACCCCTAGGAGCTGAGGATGACTTTCAGCCAACTCTGCAAGAAAGTTAGGCTTATAGTCCTTAGGTGCAAGATAACGAATTCAGCCCACAAACTCAGTGATCTTGGAAGGGGATCCTTTCCCAGTTGGGCGTTCAGATGAGATTCTAGCCTCAGCTGATACCCCTACTGCAGCCTTGCAGATAACTCGACTAAGTCAAGCCTGCATTGCTGTTTCATAGAAGCAGTGAGAAAATAAATGTATATAGTTTTAATCTCACAAGTTTGTGATTTTTTGGTATGCAGAAATAAAAATCTAGTAAAGCATCTATGCAGATAAATGCAATGATATTTATAGAAAGAAATATTAATAAACAATTTGAACCAATGATGCCTGTTTATGGAATGTGTCTTCCAGCTGTAGTATAGATATGTGCAAAGATATACATACAAAATCATTTATTGTGGCAAGTTTTGTAATAGCAGTAGTATGGAAAAAATTCTCCATACCCATTAATAAGCATCTAGTCATATATGGATAGATTATGGTATAAACACTAAGGAACATTATAAACAATAAGGATAGTATGAATATTTAAAACAACCTCCAATATTATTTTTGAGTGAAAAATAGCTTGCAGAATAGCGTGTATGAGTATGCTGACATCTGTAAAATGGCAAAATAATGCACAACATTAAATTTGTATATATGTAGATTATCCCTGGAAAAAATAATTTTAATTGCAAAAAGCAGAATAACTTTTGCACCAACCTAATAACATAGAATTGTTAAATGGGTTGCCTCTTTGAAAGGGTACGCAGACTGAACGATAAGGTTTAGAAAATAGTTTTTACTTCATTTTGTATCTTTTATATTTCTATTATGTATATGCATTTTATATTCAAATAAATTATTGTTTTTAAATGATATGAACTAGAAATAGATTTTATAAAATAATGGTCTTAAATTTCTTCAAGAAACTATAACTAACTAATGTTTTCTAATGACTATAGGGATAGTAAATTATTTGATGGTTAACGTATTTCTGAAATTCTTGATGTTGTCAATGTTGTTTCATATGCTTTTTATGTATCTGCTGCATTATTTATTTACTCAACAAATAAATATTTGAGTGTTTGCAAGATGTTCTGCTACTTTAGGTTCTGTGAGAAATTTATACATGAATAAAATAAGATCCCTAGTCCCAAGACTTTATAGTCTGGCAGGGGACATTAGAGCAGCAGCAACTAACTATAATCAAGAAAACATGTGGTCAGAAACATAAATGAAGCGTGAGAGGTTTGTAGGCTTTTACAGAAATTTCTGCATCCTTTCGCGTGTGTTTTAGACCCAGGAAGGAGAATACATTGAATCTGATGCTAAAGTATAGATGAATAAGTATCAAAAATGTAGGTGCATTAAAAAGGCATTTCAAACAGACGGAATGAGTCAAGCCACAGGTCTGTGGAACACTGTCAGACATTCCTGGGAAAATGGCACATAGACTTTCTGGCTAGAAGGCAGAGTTCTTGTAGATGTTCTTGTAGTGAAAAGCAAGAACAATGGCAAGTAAAAAATTTTAGTAATGACTTATGAGTTTCCTTGAAAGTAAGAAATGTTGTTTAATGTAAAGAAATAATGAGCAATACGAGATTTCCGAGCAGAGTAATAGAATAGTCAGAACTGTGGATCAGCAATATTATTCTGACAGCGGTATTGAAGAGGCTAAGAGTGAGATCTGTTTTGGTTGCCCTGAATTTTTATTGTTGTTGTTGTTGTTATATATGACTTGTAATCGCAGCAATCATATGAAAATATGAAAGTGTACCTAAGTAGTTACTCTAGTTGAAGATTTTGGGATAAATATGTGTCAGGCCTCTGAGCCCAAGCTAAGCCATCGCATCCCCTGTGACTTGCACGTATATGCCCAGATGGCCTGAAGCAACTGAAGAATCACAAAAGAAGTGCAAATGCCCTGCCCCGCCTTAACTGATGACATTCCACCACAAAAGAAGTGAAAACGGCTGGTCCTTGCCTTAAGCAATGACATTATCTTGTGAAGTTCCTTTTCCTGGCTCATCCTGGCTCAAAAAGCT
This sequence comes from Macaca mulatta, assembly GCF_049350105.2. NCBI lineage: Eukaryota > Metazoa > Chordata > Mammalia > Primates > Cercopithecidae > Macaca > Macaca mulatta. The sequence continues at coordinate 13,415,279 of NC_133411.1, forward strand.
CCCCCACTGAGCACCTTGTGACCCCCACTGCTGCCCGCCAGAGAACAATCCCCCTTTGACTGTAATTTTCCTTTACCTACCCAAATCCTATAAAACGTCCCCACCCTTTATCTCCCTTTGCTGACTCTCTTTTCGGACTCAGCCCGCCTGCACCCAGGTGATTAAGAAGCTTTATTGCTCACACAAAGCCTGTTTGGTGGTCTCTTCACATGGACGTGCATGACAATATGATTTTCAGAAAAGAGGGGGAAAGGGGAAAATAGCATTTTGCAATCAATCAATCAATCAATCAATCATTTATTTGTTGAGTAAGTGAATAATGCAGCAAGTACATAGAAAGAGAAAAGGTAGGGACCAATGAATCAGGTTTGTGAAACATAATTTGAGGGACAAAGTGAATCATAAAAGCCTCTGGGGGAAACATGAGGAAGAACCTGAAATCTTACAGTATTAAAGTGAGGTGAGGAATTCACAAAGAAACACTACGTGTCATAATGAATTAACATCTTGTTGTCTGTGGTATAATTTTAATTCAAAATTAAATGTGTGTGTGAACAAAAACACATGTTTCTGAAATAATACCACAATTTTAGCAACAGGAAAACTTCTATTAGGTTAATTACTACTATTTTTTTAACAATCAGTTTCCTATATTACACTAGAAAATATCTAACATCAATTCAATTTTATGTTGAAAATTATTTCAGCGCAAAGTTTTCAATGTATAAACACATCTCTCTTTAGGGATTTATGTAGCCAAATGCATTTTTAAAAAAATTTAAAATGTAAAACTACATGGTAGTCCCAATGAAACTTCCTTGCAGAGCTGATTTTTCTATTTCATAATTCAAAATACAAATATAAATTACTTGAATAGTTTATCATTCATATTATGAGAGAAATAAAGTAAAGAATTATCAATTGTTAGGTAATTTTAGAGCTTCTTTTAACAGTAAAGGTAAAAAAAGAAAAGATTATAAAGAATCCCTCAGCAGCCTTCATTAACATTCAAATAGATTACAGTTGAACTTCCAACGAATCTAGTACATTCATTTGCATGTCAAGTTTTCACAGCATGAGATAACTTCTTTTTTAACAAAAGATAAGCTGTACTTCAACCTCCATTATTGTTATCAGCGTGTCTTATCACAGTGTCAACGCTTTTCTCTCAAGGCAAAATGCCACTGTACTCTAGTTTTCTTTTAGAAATTATTTCCTGTCCAATCGGCTTTGCAATCAGTCTAAATTCCTACTATGTGAAAGAAAATCTGGTAGGCATTTATTTAGGAAAGGAGAACGTAGAGAACATCTTTTAACATGAAACATTCTGATGGGCGCTGGAAATACTGTGTTGTAGGAAGCAGACATAGTTCCTGCCTCAGAGAAATTAAGAGTGTTTTTTGGTAGACAGACATTTTGCAAACAACTCCTGACAAACTAAGGACAATGAGAACTAAAAAGTAACCCGACTAGTCAAGAATGCTAGCAAGGAGTTGAGGAATACTAAGGTAAGACCCATTCCTGATCTCAACCATAACATCAACTGTTGGAAATAAGTTTAGAAGAAGAATTGTTTATACAAATGTTAGCGTCATTTAGAGAGGTAGAAAATACAAAAGAAGATGTTTGTGGTGGGGGATGTTTTATGAAAAATTATCTCAGCAGCCCCCCAAGTATAGCATTAAGCAAGCTATTTTAGACATTATGAAAAACAAATGTTCATGGACCATTTAGATTAAGATACTAATGTTACATGTCTTGTTTAATTCATTCATGACACACAAAGCTAAACAAGAAGAAAAAGGTGTGGTGAGTTAACAACTTTATGATAGCATACAAGAGGAGGGAAGGACTATGCTACCAGAATCCTGTATTTTGCAATGTCCATAGGTCCTAACTTTATGATAGGGTACAAGAGGAGAGAAGGATTATGGAATCCTGTGTTTTGCAATGTTCATAGGTCCTGTATCTCTGAGATGCACCAATTTCCACTGTTGGGGTAATTATAAGGAGAAAAGTGAAGTTAAACTAAGGAATTCAGCAGTCAAATTGTGCCTGCTGTATTGATCAAGTATGTCAACCAATGCTGTATTGATCAAGTATGTCGACCATCGCTGTTGCTTACCAATGAGCTTGATGAGTAGCTTTAAGTTTCATATGAGTTTCTTAGTAGAGCATGGGGCCAAATTAGGACTATCATGTCATCAAACAGTGGCCAATTTGGGGATGACATAGCTGTTTCTCTGGAGTTGGTATGATCCAGAATTCACAACTGGGCCAATTCATCCTTTCTGTCTATAAGTAACACTTGCATTTGGCCTACCTATGTTTTTTTCAATCACATATTACATTTATCCTATGTACTTTTAACATGTCTTAGAGATGACTAAGTTGCTATTCATACCTACTGTATTTTATAAATTCAGCCTATGTCTCATAAGATGCTTACTCTCTCTCTAATTAACATGTCTTATAAATTTGCCTACATTTCATGTGTTTATTCTCTATAGTTAGTCATTCTTATGAGTTTTATTTATACTATTTGTTTTTCTTTTCTTTAAAAACATAGCAATATTTTTACAGAAATAGAACAAAAATCTATACAGTGGGAAAAGAATATTGGGTTGATTTCGGATATTTCATTTTGAGGTACCCATGTGAAAATTCAGAGAAGGCAGGTGGGTTTATGAGTAGTTTAAGAGGAAGACATAAATAAGGAGGTTATACTTGGGGGAGAAAATTGGAGACACGAGGATTAATATGATGTCCCAGGAAGAGAATGTAGAGAGAGAGATAAAGTAGCCTATGGCCAATTCCTGATGAACCTCAAGTTTTATTGTCAAATAAATGATAAGCAATGGCTGAAGAATCAGAAGGAAAGTCAGGAATTTAGTTCTATAAATACTAGAAGAAGAAACAGAAAATGTGGTCAACCTCCACACGAGGAAAGTGGTCACTTCTGGCAAATGAGTAAACAATGGGTAATGATGAGGCTCCAACAGTGTCCGTAAGTTTCGTTGTCATGGCATTCATGTTTATGCCTGGGTAAAGTTCTCCAGTATAATGGCAAGGGAGAGGAGACACAATGAAGATTCCTGATCAATAAATGTGTGGTGACAAAGTGGAAACAGCAGCTACTCAAGACGACTCTTGCGAAAAGTTGAAAATAGAAGAAATACCTGACGGAGTATGTGGGATTCATAGAAAAAAAAAAATTTTAACACGCGAGAATAAGGAAGGATTAGATAATGTGAAGGCAAGATATGGGAAAACAGAAGACAGATGGCAGAGCTGGCTTTTTGTAGTAGATGGACAAAATGTTACTCCATTGACATATGGTGTCAGAAAGAAAGGACGGGGCTGATGTACTTCAGTTTTTATATTTGCTCATGGAAAATGGAGAAAATTACAATCTGATGACTTATGTTTTCTCTGAAGTAGAATGCCAGTTTTAAAAATATATGCCTATGAGTGTGTTTGATGGTGTTGAGGATCCTGTCAGATTAGGAACTATAATTTAGGTCTTACCAATTATCCCAATTGTGTGAATTTTTTTTTTTTTTTTTTTTTTTTTTTAGTTGTGCAATCCTGTTAGGTGCAAGCATGGAGTAAACTAGTGGCTTGTCTAGAATGGGAATATAGCCAGATGACATGAAGACAGATGAATGATAATTTAAGTTATCCTCAATAGAGTGGTTGAAATGACAGACTTTGGAACCTAAGTTAGAAAGAAAATGAAGAAAAATGGGCTGATATTCAGACTTTATAGGTTAATTGGCTGGTGGTCTTAAACATTTCAAACCTAAAATAGTTTCAGATGACGACAAATTTCAGAAAGGGGCTATAAATAGACACTGAGCTGAGTGAAGGAGACATTAGAAATTAGGATGATTTGAAATTGAGAAGTCAGCATGCTGGGAGTCATTCAGGTGAACAGAGAATTCATGCAGAATACAGTGTGCATTGTAGTGGAGGTGAATTTCTAAATGTGAGAACCTTGAATACTTTAGAATTACCTACGAGGTCATGATGTAACATGCTTTTAAAATGTTGCTCCTTTTTATGTGCTAATACTGTGTTGTGTTTTTTAACATTTATTTCATAGGGGATATTTGTTGGATATTGTATATAATTGGTGTATAATTTATTTTTCTTTTGGGATTTCTGGTAATAGATTTATATTGGCTTTATAAAATGATTCAGAAAGGTTTTTTCCTCTCTTCTAGACATTTCGCATGAAAATTGTCTTATTTCTTCCTTAAATGATTGACAATTTAAACTATATGGGCCTAGTGTTTTATTTGTAAGATTTTTTAAAAAATCAAATAAAATTATTTATAGGCTATTCTGATCGTTCCATGTTCTGTCTGCTGTGGTAAGTTATGTTTTTAAACAATGTTTGCTCATTTCTCTAGGTCGTCCAATTGGTTATTATGAAGTTGTTCATTATTACCTTTTTTAGGTCTGTTGGATCTGTGGTAATAACTCCCTTTTCATATCTAACATTTATCATTCTGTGCCTCTCTCAATGAGTCTCGGTAGTGTTTTAATTTTTTCATCTTTTCAAATAATCTGTTTATTTTTAAATTTCTATTGCTTGTTTGATATTTTTTCATCCCTCTTCATTATTAGTATGTCCTTTGTTCTACTTAGTTTGGGTTTATTTTTCTCTCCTTTTTGAGCTTCTTAAGAAGAAACTTAAGGTTATTTATTTTAAAATTTCTATTCTAATCTAAGCTTGTAAAATAATTAATTTCCCAGTAAACACAGTTTTATTTGAATATTTGAATTCAACAATATTCAATATGTTGTAGTTACATTTTCATTCTGTTTGTAACATTTTCTAGTTTCTCTTGTTGTATCTCCTCAGGAAAAATTGATTATCCAAATATTTAAATTTCCAAATATGTCTGTTTTTTTAATTTCAAGAAATATTAGATTATAAGTATTCCAATATTTCCAAATAATTTCAAATATTTTTCCAAATAGTTAAATTTTCTAAATATTTTTAGTTTTTTTTCTTGTGAGAACAGAGTCTTTAATATTTCAACTCTGTTAAATATTTTAATTCTTATATACAATGAAAATATGAAAAGAGCATGTATTCTACTTTTAGGGGATGCAGTGTTCCATAAATGTCAATCAGGTGAAGGTGGTAGATAACGTTTGTTTAGATTAACAGTCTTTTTAGGTCAAGTGATTTTTTTGTGTAGCTTTTCTATCAGTTACTGAGACAGTGGTGCTAAACTTTCCAAATATGACTTTGGAAATGTCAGCTTCCTTCTTCAATGCTGTTAATTTTTACTTTGTATATTTTGAAGTAGTTTGTTAATGGAAACCCATTTCTGATTGTTATGTCTTTTAGATGAATTCATCCTTTTATCATTTCATTATGAAATGTTCTTCATCATCTTGGCTGATATGCTTTTCAATGTTGTAGTCTGTTTTGTGTTATGTATGTAGTCACTTCAGCCTTCTTATGCTTAAGGATTGCACAATGCATTTTTCCTATCCATTTTCTTTTAACCTGTTAGTCTCTTCATATTTAAAATGTATCTCCTGTAGTCATTAAGTAGTTGGATATTACATTTCCATCATTTTGACAATCTCTGTTTTCTGGTTCATTAATATTAAAAGTTAACTGTTGACATAATTTGACTTAATTCTATGATTTTTTTCTTTGCTTTCTTTGTCCTCCCACTTTTTCTTAATTTGTTTCCCCCTTTTTTGTCTTTAAAAATCTGAATATATATTAGCATTCTAATTTACCTATCAGATGTGTAGCTACACCTCTTTGCATTATTATTTTAGTTCTCGCTCTAGCGATGAAAGTATGTACTTCTAACTTTGCCTAGTATTTTCTTAGAGTTAATAATTTTCTCATTTTACAAACACTGTAGGAGTTTTACAATGTGATTTTTAAAGTAATTTTACTCTTCTCTGGCTTTTATGACATAGTTAACATATATATGCTTTTAGTTTATTTACTTTTATATAGTTTATATATAATAGTTTATATAATTTATAGTTGATATATATACATTAGACCCCACAAGAAAATGTCATAATTTTTTCTTAAACAACCCTTTATATATGAAGGACATTAAAAATAAACAGTCCATTGTATTTACACAGATACATACCTTGCCCAGTGGCCTTCATTCCTCCTGAAATTCTGGGCTTCTTTCTGGTATCATCTTTATTCAGGCTGCATATTTTGGCTTACTATTATAGTACAAACTTGCTGGCATCAAATTGTCTTAGTTTTGTTTTGTTTACAAAGATCTTTATTTTCCTTCAATCTAAGAATATTCATGCTAGCTAGAGACTATGAGTCAACAACAATATATTGTCTTTTGGTTCTTGCAGATATTATCACATTGTCTTCTGATTTCCACAATATCATTTTAAGAAATCAGCAGTCACTTAAGTCTTTGCCGTTATAAAAACTGGAAACATAACAGGGTGTTAGTGAAGAATAAATTAAGATAAATAATTCATATTAAGTTTATGCTTGTTGGTCTCATATTATTAAGACACTGTCTTTAGTTACACTATAGCGTTATTTTAAAAACCTAGTTTTAAATAAGTTATAAAGTGAATATCCTCTAGTTAAAATGCCTGGTGAGTGCATGCAAGTTTTGAGTGAATTCAGTCCACAGAACTTCCTTCTTTTCTGACACCAGCTGCAGACTCTGAGGATTCCCAAGACCACCATTAGATTTGATAATCTTCTAGAAGAGTCCACAGAACTCAGTGACCACTGTTATAGTTATGCATCATTACAAGGAAAGGACACAGATCAAAATCAGTGAAGGGAAAAAATACATGTGGCAGACTCCAGGAAGTTTCTAAACATGAAGCTCCAGGCTATTCTCTCCCCATGTAGTTATGGACAGTGTTAAGTTTTCCTGGCAAAGATGGGTGACAATACATACTGAACATTGCAAACCAAGGAAGCTTACCCAAGATTTGGTGTCCAGAGGCTTCACTGAAGCTGCATGGTCCACTGACCACATGGCTCGCCTTAACCTTAATCTCCACTCTAGCACCTCTGGAGGCTGAGTGGATATTGAATGACCAAATCCCCCACTGACACACCTACCACTCCATGAGCCACAGTGTTAGATTTTCTGTCATGGTCCAAAGACGCTAAACAAAGATATGTCTATCAGGCAAGAAATTCTAAGGGCTTAGAGATCACCTCCTGAAAGCTAGGGCAAAGCTCAGACTTCCATTTGGGTAAAGCTAAATTCTTCACCACACAGCACATCTTTCTCTTCCCTTTTATTTCCAATCAGTATTTACAGGCTTTATGTCTGGATCAAAGATTTTAGCATCACTATGGTCAACCTATATTATTAAATATTTATTAGTCAAATGTGCACTCTGTTGAAATTTGCCCTTGCTATATTTTCAGATATTTTTATACACTATTACTAGTTGTAAAAATAAATTTATTTTTAAAAATTTTAGATATGAGAAGGGAATTTATTTGAGCAATTTGGGATACACTTAGCCAAAGATAAACTGATGAAAAGGAAGTGGTTATTTGGGTTGTCAGTAGCAGGTCAAATATTTTAAAAGTGATTTAAGCAGTGGAGTGAAATAGTGAATTCTAAAATCTGTGAAAGATTAGAGTGAAACAGATGGAAAACAGTTTTTTTATGGTTATGGGAGACCAAAGGTAAAATTACAAATAATGATATTCCTGTTAGTTACAATTTTTTGTTTCATAATTGTTGCTGGAGTGAGATTGAGAAGTGCAGTGAAAATATCAACAAATGTCATGAACTTTTCAGACATGGCGAGATATTAAAATTATAGAAGGTTAGACTAAATAACTGATAAAGAACTCCTCTTTGTAAAATTTTATTAGCTTGTTATATAGGGACAATTTTTGAAATGATAATACAGATACCTGCTTTCAAATCCCAATTATTTTCAGGAAGATTTTAGCCCAAGGCAATACACTTAAATTGATCAAATATTTATTAAGTATGTACTATATTCCTGGAAATATAGATGTGAGATTCAAATGAGGTTTACAGATATAAAATTATGTGAGTTTTTAGTTTGTTGTCATTCATTAATTTATTTGTACTAAATATTTTTGAACATTTAATGTGTGTTAAGAAATGTCAGATTTGTGAGTTTAATGATAAGCAGAATGCATCTCTTGCTGTCTAAAATTTCATCTCCAAAAGTAAAAAAACAGACATAAACAACTGTACCATAATGTGATGAGTATTATAATAAAATCAGTGTAACAGAAGATTCTAGATGAACTCAATACATTCCAAACACAGAACTTACTTCACAAGCAACTGTGTCAATGCATGTAGTCTAAAAAGTCTCACAGTTCTTAGCAAATTCTACATAGTTTTATCTATACTATTTGATCCCAACTTAGCTCTACAATCAAAACATCATTGTTGTCAATAATCAAAATATGGCAAAAGTATACTACTAGAAACATTTTTTGTGGTAGGAACAAAGTGGACAAACCACAGTGAAAAATCCACTTTATTTAATACTTGGTAATCAATCAACCTTCTTTGAATTGAACTAAACAATGCCCCTAACATTGCTAAATGATGCACTTGCTTAAATATATTCAATATAAATCATGTTTTGAATTCAAAGACACACACACAATATGCACAGGCTGTGTGTGTATGTAAAATGTTGGTCACATTCCAGTGGATTTCATTCTGCTCCTTGAAGTCTTTCAATAGCCTAAAGTCAGGTATTCCCTCACTTATTTATATATATCTCTATTTGCATTTAAATCTATATATTTATATTCCCTTTTCAACACTTGGTAAGAATATCATATCAACAATAATTAGTCTAGACAATAATTTTCTTTGTTAAAGGGGATAACAACATTTTAAAAATGCTTGTTCAAAAGGTAGGGTGTTGGAGAACATTTTTGCTTGGCATCTATTTGAATTTTGCCACTGAAACTAAACAATTAGTCACATTAAAAGTCTCCTCTATAGTGTCATTCATACTTTTCTGATTAGAAATAATATATATATGATTAAGACTGCTGTTAAAGTCCTATAAAATATTAATCAAACATATGATGGTCTAGTTGAAAATGTCCAATGCTGGTTAATTCCTGTCACTGCCCTTGGCCTTCATTGATCTCTTCCTTTAACCATAACACTTTCACTAGGGAGAACGTATGGAGATTGTAAAAGGAGCCAGTAGTGAACTGAGTGTGTTACCCTCAATGAGAATCAGATATTCATAAAAAGTTGAAGAGCTGTTTTCTTTGTTTTAATGTAAAATTTCAGTTGTACAAGTGTATATTTATCTCCTGTCATCATGAAGTTGCATGTATTATAAAGCTTTTTGGATACATATATTTTTCTTGTTCAGTAAAGGTAAAAAGCAATCTTCTGCCTATTTTATTTACACTGCACAAAATAATATAATTTGAGCATACAGTGAAAATAATGTATTCATTATAATCACAATATAATAGAAGCTTTCTGTCTGAGTACAGCTGTGTATGTATTACCAAGAAGAAAAAGGTGGTCAGGTACCTTAAATTAAAATCATATTTCCACAGAACATTCTGTTCTTTGAGTAGTATTACCTTTGTTTCTGAAGTGCTTTTTAGTGATGTTATTGAATTTTATGTCTATACTAGTGAAATAGCCTCCTTATGATGTAGAGGAGCAAAAGCTTGCTAGACATAATTGTGTAGTTTATTTAATTTTTCATTTGAATCTCAGTTTATGAAACCTCTCTATAGTGTATTTTTCTAATTGTTGAAAATGATAAAAATGTAAAGAACGTGTGTCTCTCACATACAGATAATGTACAATTTCAGTGTCACTGAAAAAATCTGTGCTTAGTGATAAGTAGAAAATTATAGAAACTTTTGAGAAATTTCAGTTTTAATTGAATTTGATTATATTATAATATATATTCTGAAAAGTCCAGATATAATACAATGCAATATAATCAGAAAAATATAATATGATCAGAAAAATCCAGATAAAAATAGACTTTGAACAAATTACTTGTTTATATTCTAGTACATAACTAATAAAAAGCACATTTGCAGGGCCAGCAACTATTTTAACATAATCTCAATTTTTAAAAATGGCATAAATTCAAACTCACCAGTAAAATACAGAGTTAAAATTTGAATTAAAATATTGTATCCAGGTGGGAAATTAGAAGTACTAAGTACAATTTATTTGATTCCTATTTAAAGCCATAAGTTAAATAGGAATCAAATAAATAGTTCCAAATAAATAGTAAAACAAAATTAGACCACATCTCACTATTTTTTAGAATTTTGTTTCACCATTCATGTAGCTAATGTCTTGGGTACTACTGTTCATACAAAATATGGTTACTATGTAAGTTAGGATTTTTTAGAGAAACAGAAGCAATAGGAGATGTATTTATTCATCTATGTATTTATGTATTTGTTTATTTCTATTATTATTAGGTTTTGGATCACCCAATTTTGCAGGCTGAGAAATCTGGAGTCTGCAAGCTGAAAATCTCAGAAAGGCCTGAGAAGGAGGGGACCAAGTGGTGCAAATCCCACACCAAGGCTGGGAGGAGGCTGGTGTCCCAGCTTAACAAGCAGGCTGGAATGTCCCCTTCCTCCACTGCTTTTTTTTCATTAAGGTCCTCAAAGGATTGAATGGTGCCCACCCACATTGAGGAAGACAATCCATTTCATTGAGTTCACCAATCTACATGCTAACCTCATGCCAACAGCATCACCGACATATTCAGTGATATGATTTGGCTGTGTCTCCACCCAAATCTCGTCTTGAATTGTAGCTCCCATGATTCCCGTGTATTGTGGGAGGGACATGATGGGAGATAATTGAATCATGGGGGCGGTTTCTCCCACACTGTTCTCATGGTAGTGAATAAGTCTCACGAGATCTGATGGTTTTTACAAGGGGAAATCCCTTTCACTTGGTTCTCATATTTCTCTTGCCTGCTGCCATGTAAGACATGCCTTTTGCCTTCTGCCATGATTGTGAGGCCTCCCCACGCATTGGGAACTGTAAGTGCATTAAACCTTTTTTTCTTTGTAAATTACCAGTCTCAGGTGTGTGTTTATCAGCAACACGAAAACGTACTAATACACTCATAAACAACGTTTACGTGGGCACCCCTGGCCCACTAGGGACACATGAATTAACCACCACAGTTTGCCTTGTATCCTCAGTTCAGAAATCATCAACAGAATTCCTTGGGTCCACTATTTCCTTAGAAGTTAATTTATTTCATTTAAGTTTCTACCCAAATTCACTGTAGCAGAATGGACTTCCCTGATAATTCTTTCTAAAACATTAACCTATCACTTACTCTGTTTTGTTTTTCAAAAGTAAAGCACTTATAACTATCTTGCACAGTATGTCTGAGTTTGCTTATTTCGCCGTTGTCTGTCTCGCTGCATTGGAATGTAAGCTCCCTCTGATTAAGGCTTTAGTTTGTTTCTTTCCCATAGCAGCACCCTCAGGACATCGTTCATGTGCTCAATAAATATTTCTTAATGAGTGAACAGATTTATGGTTGAATGAAGGATACAATGATTCTTTTTTCACCCAGGGAGTACGCTGTCTTCTATTTGAGGACCACGTTTAATTCAACTTCTCCAAACTAGCAACCAATATTCCTATTACTACTTTTTTCAAAGCCAAATGTTACCTCCACTGTGTATCCGTTAAGGTTTCACTGTGTCGCTCAATAAAATCTCTCTAATGAGCTCAGATGCACCCTCCATCCCTATTCTACATTTCTGCAAGTTGCTGAAAGGGCGTCTTCTTTTGAGAAGTGTCCGTTCATGTCCTTTGCCTACTTTTTGACTGAGTTGTTTGCTTTTTTCTTGTAAATTTGTTTAAGTTCCATGTAAATTCTGGATAATAGACCTTGTCAGATGGGTAGATCGCACAACATTTTCCCATTCTTTAGGTTACTGTTTGCTCTGATGACAGTTGCTTTTTGCTGTGCAGAAGTTCTTTAGTTTAATTAGATCCCATATATCAATTTTAGCTTTTGTTGCAATTGCTTTTATGTGACCAAAAATATGAGAAAAAGCTCAATGTTACTGATCATTAGAGAAGTGCAAATCAAAACCACAATGAGATACTCTGTTGGTGGAAGTGTAAATTATTTCAACCATTGTGGAAGACAGTGTGATGATTCCTTGAGGATCTAGAACCAGAAATACAATTTGACCCAGCAATCTCATTACTAGGTACATACCAAAAGGAATGTAAATCATTCTATTATAAAGACACATGCACACATATTATTACAGCACTACTCACAATAGCAAAGACATGGAACCAATCCAAATGTCCATCAATGGTAGACTGGATAAAGAAAATGTGGCACATATACACCATGGAATACTATGCAGCCATAAAATGAATCAGATCATGTCCTTTGCAGGGACATGGATGGAGCTGGAAGCCATTATCCTCAGCAAATTAATGCAGGAACAGAAAACCAAACACCACATGTTCTCATTCATAAGTGGGAGCTGAAAAATGAGAACACATGGACATGGGGAGGGGAACAACAGACACCAGAGCCTGTTGGGGGGTGGGGGGGTAATGGGAAGGAGAGCATCAGAACAAATAGCCAATGCATGCTGGGCTTAATATCTAGGTGATGGGTTGATAGGTGCAGAAAACCAACAAGGCACATGCATACCTATGTAACAAACCTGCATATTCTACACATGTATCCCAGAACTTAAAGTAAAATCAAATAAAAAAAGAAAGAAAGAAAGAAATGGTGTTACTCCTTTTGTTCTTAGAATTCCCTGCCAGTGTCTCTGAAGTTTACAGGTTATTTTGCTCCTGTGTTCAATGTGCAGTGATCTTTGAGCTTCTGCGTTTATGTCTGCTTCACTGATGTAAATAAATATCATTTGTGCCTTACTTTCATGTAATGCCTCAGAGTTTAAAAGTTTTTGTTTGTTTGTTTGTTCATTTAAAAAGGAATACACTTCATTAACTGGGACATGATTCTTGTGACAGCCAGTGACAATTCTTGGAATTATCTTTCGGGAAAGGCATCTATATTCTGACCCTAAGAGAAAACAATTTCCCTCCTTAACTGTTTCTCAGGGAAAGTCTCTTTGATAACCTGGTGGATCAACCTCATAGTCTCTAAAATGTCCCATGGATCGTTTTCCCAAATATGGCATGCAAGTATCCCTATAGTTATGGTTCCTGTGCTTCTTGAGATAGTCAGGCATAATTCTATCCCTAATTTAATGTAACACACAATCCTTTGACCCTGTCATGTATGAGCAAAATCTTTAATAGTTAGAGATAGTAATGAAATAATAAAGATGAAATGTGTGCAGTGTACTTAATAAGTTGTTGTCTTTATGTGTTTGGCACTTTAAAAATTATATCTTATTTACTCTCACTAAAATATCTGGGCAATAACAACTCTACTGATGAGATAATGAGGAATAAAAGAAGTAGTTTCAAAGTGCAAGCAGTCTTTAAGTGGTTAATTGAATCGAACTGCTCTTCTCCACTATGCTAGTGAAACGTTGCTTCCCCTGCTCCTCACATTTGTTCAATCAACACAAACCTAAATCCCTCACCCTTATGGGCCTCAGAAGAGATGATGTTTGCAAAATGGACACCGTGTGTGGATGGGAAGCGCGCTGGCTTTGGCATTGGATTGCTTTCTCCATTGGGGGATAAAAAAGAAGAGCGTTAGAACGCCTGCCCATGGTTGCTTGGCTCCTTTTGAAAGATTTAGGAAGAGCAAAGCTACAATGGTTTCAAATGGATGCTTTCTACCATTCAAAGTCAATTGAAAAGTTGTGAAAAACTCCGAGCAAATCAAAACAACCTGAAAACTTCAGATTGAGCTAGAAGGAAAAGTGAAAGAGTTCACTCTGAATATTTGCCATCTGGGAGCACACTTTCAGGAAAATCTTACCTTTCTTGTTTGTCTTAGCAAAACAGTGGTTACATCACAACAAGACAGTTTGGCTAAACCAGTGCATTGAATGATGTTGCTGGGGAAATGTTATCAATAAATAGATGTACATGTTTTCTGCCTCAGACACCGTAACTTTGGGCATTAGATACTAAAATTGTATCATTTACAAACAGAATCAACAATGAGTCATTCATGATAGCAAAAAAATACCTTAAATAACCTAAGGTCCAAAAATAAGGGGTACCTTTGAGTAACTAGATTAGCAGTTACTAGATTAGCAATTGGATCAAAATGAAAGAAATAAATCTCTATGAATACCCTTTACCTAGCCTACAGACTGAGAGGTATTCCTAATAACCTTAAAAATAATTTTTCTGGGCGGGTTTTGTGGCTCAACCTGTAATCCCAGCACTTTGGGAGGCTAAGGTGGCTGGGTCACCTGAGGTCAGGAATTTGAGATCAGCCTGGCCAACATGGTGAAACCCCATTTCTACTAAAATCACAAAATTAGCTGGGTGTGGTGGCACATGCCTGTAGTCCCAGCTACTCAGCAAGCTGAGACAGGAGAACTGCTTGACCCAGGAAGCGCAGGCTGTAGTGAGCAGAGATTGCGCCACTGCACTCCAGCCTGGGCGAGACAGAGCGAGACTGTCTCAAAAATAAATAAAAAATAAAAAAAATAATAATAATATTTTTTCAAGAGATTAAATAATTTACTTCTTTACAACTGTAACTAACATTAACAATCGTATGTAAAGAAATTGACATTAAATCCGTCCTTTTATTATTTACTCTATTTTAAGAAGAATTTACATGAATAAGCTTATGTAGGAGAATCCTTTTGCCTCATGCAATGTGTCTGTCGGCAGACATTTATTGTTTGTACATCTTATGAATAATGATGCAATTGTGAATAATGCTGCAGTGAGCTTGCGAGTGCAGACATCCCTTTGAGATACTGGTTTCACGTCCTTTAGATATACACCCAGAAGAGGGATTGCTGATTCTTAGGGTGATCCTATTTTTCCTTTTTTAAGGAGCCTCTGTACTGTTTTCCATAACAGCTGTATCAATCTACATTCCCACCAACAGTGTACATTAGTTCCCTTTGGTCTCCACCAACACCTTATCTTTTGTCTTTCTTATAATGAGTATTCTAACAGGTGTGAGGTGATATCTTATTGAGGTTTTAATATGCATTTCCCTGGTAATTAGTGATGTTGAGCATCTTTTCACATGCCTTTTGCTCATTTGTCTGTCTTCTTTGGAAAAATATCTATTGCAGTTCTTTGTTCATTTTATAAAACTATTGAGTTGTATGAGTACCTTAAGTATTTCGGATATTAACTCTTTATCAGATACATTGTTTGCAAATATTTGCTCCCAATGTTTAGGTGGCCCTTTGTTTTCTTGTTTCCTTTGTTATTTCAAAACTCTTCAGTCTAATGTAGTCCCACTTGTTCATTTTTATTTTTGTTGCCCATGCTTTTGGGGTCATATCCAAAAAATCATTGCCAAGACCAGCGTCAAGGAGATTTTTCCCTGATGTTTTCTTCTGGAGCCTTATGGTTTCGGGTCCTTGGTCTTTAATCCATTTTGAGTTGATGTATTATATATGGTGTAAGATAAGAGTCCAGTTTTATTCTTTTCCATGTGAATATCTAGTTTTTCCACCATCATTTATTGAAGAGACTGTCTTCTCCCCATGGTGTATTTGTGGCAATCTTGTCGAAAATGAATTGACTATATTTGTGTAACTTAGTTGACTATATTTGTATAACTTAGTGACTATATTTGTATAACTTTATTTCTGGCCTCTCTATTGTATTTGATTAATATAACATAATATAATATATTGTGTTCCATGAATATAATATAATATATATACACAGTACAATATCCAGCCTTATAAAAGAAGACAATTATGCCATTTTTGACAACACGAATGAAACTGGAGGACATTATGTTAAGGGAAATAAACCTAGTACAGAAGTACAAAACTGCATGTGCCCACGCATAGGTGGAATCTGAAAAGTTGATCTCATAGAAGCAGAGAGTAGAATGGTGGTTACCAGGAGGTGGGTAGAGCGGGAAATGGGAAAAGTTGGTCAAAGGGTAAAAGTTTCCATTAGGTAGGATGAATAAATTCTAGAGATTGAATGTTCACATTGGTGACTATAGTTACTAATACTGTGCTGTATACTTGAAATTTACTAAAAAAATAGGTCTTAAGTCTTCTCATCAGACACACAAAAATGGCAGTAAAGAGATGGATGTGTCAATTAGCTTTCCTGTAGTAACCATTTTATAATGTGTATATATATATATGAAAACATCACACTATACACCTTAATATGCATTTTTATTAAAAATTTAAAAAATGAATTGAGTGCATTTGACCTAACAGTTTTTGTTTTGTTTTGTTTTTGAGACGGAGTCTCGCTCTGTCGCCCAGGCTGGAGTGCAGCGGCGCGATCTCAGCTCACTGCAAGCTCCACCTCCCGGGTTCATGCCATTCTCCTGCCTCAGCCTTTTTAACCTCACAAAGATAATCCACTGGAAGATGAGTATTCCTGGGTAATGCTTAATTGGAACCAGATCGGCTGACCATGCTTAAGGGCTAGGTCTTGACTGAGAACCTATTCTCCAATATCTAACTGTAGTAAGCATAGGCGATTCCAGTTCATATCCAGAGATTTAATCTTGAAGAGAACACAACTGTGAAGAATACAGAGCATGAGTGTTGTTTACATAAACGGCCTATGATTAACACGACTCGAACAGGTACTGTTCCTCTCTAGAGAGAGAAGACTGAGAACCCTGGTTTCACATACATTTAACCTGAGAAACATGAAATCACATCACTCAATCTGCACTATTTGGCGTATGTTGTGTAGAAAATCTCATGGTAGCAATGTCTCCTCAGATAAGCATCAGAACCACCTCCTCATCACAGTGAAGTAAGGAGATGACAGGGAGGGCAGCTGCTCTATCATAGAAAAAAAGAGCCTGTGGTCACTGAGCAATATGAATGAGAGAAAAGTCAATTCTAGGAGAAAGGAAGAGGGCAAGTGTCTGTAGGGATCATGAGACAGGGAGTAAAAGTCTTCACAATTTCAGTTTGGAGGACTGTGACTATCAGAAATGTTCTGTGTCTTCTGTGGTACTTGCATAACAGTTGAACATGGCCACAGAGGATACACTACCTTCTGATTGAATTGATTTGGACTCTTGACCTAGACATTCAGAGCAGAGGATTCAAATTCTTTCATGCATTTCTACAGTGCCTTAAATCATCTTCCGCACCACAAGGGGTCAGTAAAATGATGAAAGGGCCGATAAAATTTAAAAGAAAATGTGGTGTGTACTTTCATTCAAAGAAATACTATGCACCTATTAATAATGATGAAGTAGAACATATGTATTTAAGAATGTCAGCAACTAGAAGGCATAAATTGTTACTATATCTAAAAAGTAGAATATGAGAGAGTGTGAAGTGTGATGAGTTTTGTTTTATTTGTGTATTATATGTTCACATATAACATCAGAGACATGCTCCAAAAGGGTGGTCATAGAGATTTCTGTGTTGCAAGACCACATGTTCTTTTTACTTTATTTTTTGTTCATATGCATTTTCTAATGTTTTTCCAATGAGCATATATTACATAAATCAGAAGAAAATAGTAACACCACCACCAACAAAAATAATCAGTTCTTTTGCTTCTGTTTTTAGTCTTCTGGTCTAGCATCTCCAAGAGAGGAAATCTATGGACACTCTCCTTAGCAGCAAGACGTCATTAGTGTCAGCAGCTAAGCGAGTCTTAATGTAGCTATTTCAAACTAATGCATGGAAATCCTGTTTCTCCTACCTTTTTCTTCTTCAGTCATACTCTTCAAGCTTGGTGCTACTCACGTTCCCCTTTCATCCTCCTCACCCTCCTATGAAGTCACATAAACCAATCCATGATGTTAATAATATTCAGTATTCCCTAAACAAAAGAGAGTCCGAGGAGTTCCAATAATCAGCAAACACTTTGTTTTTTCCTGGGAGTGTCACAATCACGTGAGAAGGATTATGCAGAGTAGTAGCGTTTATGTCACTTTGGGGTGCTATGCAGGGCCTGGCATAAGAAGGAAGAATCCAGCCCTTTAAATAATAATAAAGATGATGGACTACTTTAAGAAATATTTAATTTCTCTTACGAGAAAGCAAGGGTAATTAAGAAGCCAAGCTACAGTGGAGTAAAAGCGAGATTGCCTGTAGGCTAAAAACCAATGTAGATGCAGGGATAATGCATTGGGTTTTCTGACTTGTTTTAATTAAATTCATGTGGTTTTTATCCTCCATGAACCCAGCATTTTTTAAAAGTGAGGGTGAAACTCCCAAGTTTAGAAGGAAACACTTGTTTCATAATACATTAAGCTAATCGTTTGTATTTTCTTAGTGACACTGTAATATTCTGAAAAACAAGTCATTGTTTTATTAAGATATGAATGCTTTTAAACTGATACATTAGGAATCTGTTTCAGAAGAGACAATGTCATTTTTTTCTCTAAAATTCTGTGTTTATATAAATCTTTGCTTTCTTTGATTTGTATTAATGGAGATATTTCTGGATATAAAATTTCCTTAATTAGCTAGTGACGGTATTTGTAGTATCCTGAGTATCCTACCTGAGATTTTAGCAAAGCTGTGGAGAAGGTGCCCACATTGGGACAGAAGTGGAGAGACCATCATTCACAGCACTGTAGGGTTCTGGCTTTTCCTATCTATCCAAGTATTAAATTAAATTTGAGTTGGTGGGAGGCACACTTTTATTAAAATGGCATATGATACCTCATTTTGCCCCCTCTGAAATTCATGTATTGTTATGTAGTTTTAATTTTAAAAGTTATTTCATTGATATGTTAGCTAATTAAATTATGCAGATGATATAGAATAGTAGATAATCTTCCAAATACAATCATGGCTTCCATTTAATAAGTTTGATGTAGGTCTCTGGAGTACATCTAATCTTCGTGTCCATTTCATTTTGTAGATGAATGAAATAAAATTTGGCGAAATTAATTCAGTTGCAATTTTGCACAGGAACTTTCAGGGAAAAACTAAAACATCATTTCAGATCAGTTTGACTTTGAGCCAGTTCATCTCATCCCTACTCTATAGGAGCTGTTTGAATTTTATGTCATGTTTAAACTTTTTATCTGCATAATATTCTTGAAATATACAACATTTCAAAAATAGCAATGAACTCTCAGTAAAAAGGGGAAAGAAAATGGGATTTGAAGACATCAATGGAAATCCAGAAAAGCTTTCCCATTTTCCAATTATTTATTTATTTTCACTTCCTTTTCATGCTTGTATGAACCGTTGTCTCTTATCCACATGATAATGAATAATGAACCCTTAACCCCCAACAAAAGAAAAATCACATACACACACACACACACCAGAGAGAGAGAGAGAGAGAGAGAGAGAGAGAGAGAGAGAGAGAGAGAGATGGTCTACATATATATTGCTGCCTAACAAACTCTCATGAATGAGGATAGATGGTTGAAAATATAGTTTTTTCTTAAACAAAATAATTACTACTATTGCTTATGAATCTTCAGTTTGGCCAAGTCTCAGTAGGGACAGCTTGTCTATGTTCTATGTCAACTGGAATAGCTGTACTAAGGATGGAATAGCCAAGATGTCTGGCAATTCAGTCATGTCTGAGGGCTGGAGGACTTAGCTCCTTTCCACATAGGCCTTTCCATAGGAGAAGCTCTGTGGACTGCGCGGGCTTCCTTCAGACTGAAGATTTGGTTTTAAGTGTAAACATCCCAAGAAAGCCGGAAAAAGCTGTGTGAAGCTTCATGACCATCTTCAGAAGTCACATAGTATCACTTCTGTTATATATTGTAGTTATGAGAGCACTCAGATTCAACGGGAGGAAAGTAGGGAGACCCCACTTCTCAAAAGGATAAGTCTCAAAATCACCTTGTAGGAAGAATATCGTGACCACCTTTAGAAAATATCTTCAACAACTGGTGCTGGCAATTTTCTTTATTGAGAAAGGTAATTAGTGCTTTGTGTTGCTGGTTATGGTGATGCCAGTTGGGCAGCAGAAAGTACAAGTAAGTAAAATTAAATAACAGCTTTTGCCACCCATTTGGGCTGAGTTTTAAATAAGGAAATGAAAACAGCAGTTGCCAAAGATAATCTAAGATTGACTTTTTGTTCATGGTGAACATTCTGTTTTAAAATCAAGTTTTCCCTGGGTGCATATCTTGCTGTACATACAGTTTAAAAGCATCTAGTTGAAGGCTGCAAGTTCTCATATTCCCAACAGTACGTGTGTTACTTCTTTCAGGAATATGCCCAGTGGACTATGTGAATGCTATTTCTGCAAATGTTTCTTAGAATCATAAATTTTCTTTTTAGGATAGCACTGAACTGATTTTAAACTGATTTCATTTATGCTCCACTCAGGACCCTGGACACTGCCTTGCACTCCTGGGTGCTTAATAATGTGATTTGGTGATGAATTTCTATTAAAAAACCTTTCTAGAAGTCAAAATATTTCACTGTATTGTTTGGGTTACAGCATTTGACTAAAGTATTTTTTTCTCTTTTATTCATTTAATAAATATTTATTGAGTATCCCCAAGGTCACAGTTTTTAATTATAGGCTTTAGGGGTGGAATAGAGGGAATTTCATAAATATATGATCTTTTTCTTTGAAATTATGTAAGGTCCAGGGCAGATGATATCATTTAAATCTAGTTATTCAACTTAAAAATATACAAGGCTGGGCATAAAGGCCATACCCTTGGCCTTTGAAAAAAAGGGGCAGTATGTTGATGTCACTTTGGAACATAAGACAATTACACAAATGGTCAGTTCAGCAAGCACTGCTCCACAAATATCAATGTCTCCTATAAATATCCTCCTGTCTTCATCTCAGGGAGTCTGTTCTATTACTCTGGTCACAGTCATGTTTTCTGCGTGTATTTTAAAAAATCAAAACACATTTTTACAATTTAAAATTATTGTGATCACTTTAATTTTCCTTTGATTTATCTATTAAAATTGAACTTGGGCAGCAAACTAAGATTACTTATGAGAGAAGCTTTTGTGTATTTAAAACACCACTTTCCTCACTGTTTGAAATACTCTTTTCCCACGTATCCCACAGAGACCAATCCTGCTTAGGCCACTGCAAGTGACATGACCATTAGAAATTATTCTTTCTTTAACGGGTAATTTTCTAGAATGCATATCTGAATCCACGTAGAGTATCAACCTGAAAGCAATAAGGTTGCATTTCTCTAGCTATAAATTAAATAATTCAGTTTTCATCATATCAGTCAGACACTGAGTCTTTTCTCCATTCCCCAAGTCAGATATATATTTTGAATGTCTAATGACATTATAGTGTCTATGTTATCCCTTCCCCCAAGGGTCTCCTTCTTTAATTTTGAAGAGGAAGAGGGTGTGGCTTGTCTATCCCTAGTCCTTGTCCTGCCAGTGGCTGGTCTGTGTCTATGGCCAGTGCTCACACGCAGCAACTGGGCACATCCACATTCTGCTCCCTGTGAAGGTGGCATGCTACTTTAGTGGCGTAAGGTGGACTGGCCATTTATTTTACCTCAGTTGATATACTAAGAAAGATCTTTATTTCTCCTACAAGTAAATTCTCTTTTCTTCAACTAAAAAAATGGTAATACGTTATATTGAAAGACTTGTTTTGTTTTTAATTTATTGTACTAAATAAATATTGTTGTACATATCTGGGCAGTGCAGGCACTGCCTCGGCACCCTCCCTTAAATGTGGATTATGTTTTTAATGGCCTCCAAATCTTTCAGTGGGAGAACATTTACTCAACTGGAGGTTAGGTGAGATTAATGTTCTTTTGCCTGGGTTGTAATGTTTTCTCTTATTAATCCAAATATGCTATTTTTTCCTTGCAACTTACTTGAATTGCTATTCTGATACAAGTGAAGTTAGAAACTTGATTTTGTAGTGATCCACTTCAACCTGAAATGATAGGATTAGAGCCAAATGTTATCGTTTCATTAATTTCCTCATAAAATATGCTCCTGAAACTTGCATTGTTGTTGCCATGTGTTGAATTGTTTACTGCTGTAGTGAACCATCTCCATGAACTAACGAAGTCTCCCGCCTATGATGGAAAAACAAGGTCTCTGGAGAAATTAATGTGGTTAAAGGAATTGTTATTGGGGTGATGATTAGATCAGAGGGCAAAAGTGGGTGTACTGGCATTTAAGATGTAAAAAAAATACAGATCCTTTGTGAAGTTTATTCCTTGTACTAAGTAAATGATCATTATACTAAAATTCACTTGTAGAACAGGGATTTGTTCATCCCGTTCTCCATTTTCTGAGTTCACCTGCCCCGTATCTTCTCTAATCCTATTGGACACAGCCTTTCTCACTCTCCGGCAGTAAGTATATAGCACCAACACACACACTGGCTCTTTACAATCATCACGGATTATTTTGAAATAATTGGCAATAAATATACCAGACGTCTAAATTTACTAACGAATAATTTAGAATGGAAAAGGAAACTGTATTGACTCACTGACCTTGTAAAACTCCTGGAGATCGTTAAAGTGAAATATGTGAAAACTATTATGTCACTGTTACCAGGTAACATCAGACAGAGTAAGTCGTCTATCCCTAGAGGAACTGAGTTAAAATAAAAAATTATATTTAAAATCCTACTCCAAATAGTAATTAATGTGGTAGGGTGTAAATTGATATTTATTTTCACACAAGCTGTTTTCCTTAAACTGCATAATATTTTCTTATAAATAGTTACAAATCTTAGGAAATATGACTCTTTTCTTTGTTTATAAATTCTGTGTAAATAACTTATTTAGCCAGTTTTAAAATTTCTAAGCTTTAGACAACAATTTGGTTTCTTATTTTTCTAAAAAGTATCAAACAATCCAATAACCTGAAAATTGTCCTGCTCCTTTCAACTTAGCTTTTGCTTCCATGTGTGAGAAAGTAACTTGTTTGTGCTTAGGGAATACTGTTGAACAACAGATGTCTCTTTTGTCTCTGTCAAATCAATCAGCAAATTCTGTAAAAGACGCAGCCTAGTCAATTGCATCAATTAGGGTTGTCATGAGGTGTGAAGTTGGAGGCAATGTTCACATTTGAACAGAGACAGTGACAAATAAACATTATTTCAGACTGTTACGATTTCATCATTGGATTTCTAACTTGAATTTCAAGTAGAAACTACAAAACACTGTAGTCCCAGCTACTTGGGAGGCTGAGTCTGTAATGCCCTATGCTTGTGCCCATGAATAGCCATGGCACTCCAGCCTGGGCAACATAGCAAGACCCTGTCTCTAAAAAATTTTTTAAAGAAACTACAAGACAAAAGCAGAAAAAGTATGGTCAATAGCTATGCTTTCTACCATTGCAAAGTATATTTTTAACTTTTCCTAAGAAATATTAATTGGATAAAATAAGGCTACCACAGGATGAATGAATGATTTTATTCTTTGTCAGGGTTTTGCACTAATATCTCAAATGAGATATAAAACCATATAGCAAAACGAATTTTAGCAAGAAGCGGCATGTGTTTTAGAGGAGTATTATAACATCTTTGAAGTAATGTTCATCTTGACTTGGGAGTTGTCTTTTCAGTTTGGTTTATATTTATACTTAAAATATTAATGTTATACATAAAATTTACATTTTAGTCACAATTGCATTCATTAATTTTGTTTTAATCAAAGTTGTGAACCCTGAACTTAACAATAAAAATATATTTCAACTTGACCTACAATTGTGAAGAGATTTTCTACCTGCTTCCTTTTAGTTACTTTATGCCAGGTGTGGTTTGGAGCACCTCATGTGTTAACTGTTTTAATCCCAATCAGCATTATGAGAAACTGGCTATAGAAATCACTGCATTAGAAAAGGAGAAACAGACAGAGAAGGCTCCTCGGTCACCAAGTGAGTGGCAAAAATGAGATTTGAAACCAGGCAGTCCCATTCTGGAATCTCTGTTTAATGCTAAATAGGGCCACCTCTCAGGGTGCAGAATAATTATAGCTACAATTTTGTACTTCCCATTACTTGGCCAGAAAATGTAATTTCTCTGCAATAGTTCACTTAATCCTCACAGCAGACCTGCAAGATAAGGAAATTAACTTTCCTTAAAGACAAGAAAATGTTGGTTCAGAATGCTGCGTGACTTTCCCCCTTGCCCTCAATTATGTCATTGAGTGCCAAACATAGAACAGAAATTTGAGCTACACTACCCTTAGCTCTTAGATGCTTCAATCAATTATTCCAAAAGTTTAAAATGTTACTATTATTATTTTCCCTTTTAAAAAGTTACAGTGCAAGTGAAAAACAGATTGTGAGCAGACATCAGCAAGAAGAGGGTGAAGGAGCCATGGAAGCTATTGTTGCAAACCACACGAAGGGCGCCATTTTGAGTAACTGCAGATCGTTGCCATGAGCAACACCCGCAAAATGAAAGTGATGCAGTAAATTCTTATAATTTTATGTTGTCTTGACATTCATTTTGAATGTGGTTTGGCTTTCTCATATCAGAAGCAAGGCTCAGTTGCTCTTGTTTTATACTACACCCAAATGGCTCAAGCTGGTGGCCAGAGATGAGAACTTACAGGTTC
Source organism: Macaca mulatta (assembly GCF_049350105.2). NCBI lineage: Eukaryota > Metazoa > Chordata > Mammalia > Primates > Cercopithecidae > Macaca > Macaca mulatta. The sequence goes on from NC_133411.1 coordinate 13,439,918, forward strand.
GCCATTTCCTCTAGTCTCGATGGATTACCTGGTAGTCTGACCAGGCCCTCATTGCTAAGGAGTCTGAGCCCCTGGTCACCATGCCATGGTTGCCACATTAGCCAATTCATCATCAGTAGCAGTTAAAGAGAAGTAAGAAAGGCTCTAGTGGGTCATCGGTCCCTAAACCGATGCCTATTTGCCTGATTATGTTACAGCAGCAATGTTTCCTTCCAATGATGAGGATCAACCACTCTTGCCATGATAGTGTCTCATTTTCTTGTCTGTTATTCATAAGACACGAAGACTCCGAGTTTTTGCAACCTGCTAATATAGTTTTCTTGTAACTTTAGGTTCAGTCCTGGATATAACATTCAGACTTACAATAGATTACGGCAGGGTTCACCTAACCTGTAAGCTTACTACAAGTCAGTTCATTATAGGCAGCTCTGGCTGTTTGGTCACTTGGTGTCCCATATTCAAGGGCTCCATTTCAACTAGGGCCTACTAGCATACCAGGTGTAGGCTGTTAAAGGTGTTTAACTATTTGCTGCAGCTGTATGGCTAGTGCATCAGATACCTACGAGGCTGTGTTGTTACTTCCCATTAGAGCTTTGAATAAATACCACATGGCGTATTCTCCCACCATCGAGACCTCTAGAGCATTGGTTCTTGAACAGGATAACTTGTCATTTATGGGAAATTGGAGAATGTCTAAAGATACTTTAGATTACTACAACTTGGGAGGAGAGTGATATCACCACATAATGGGTGGAGGCCAAGAATGCCACTAACCATGTGGCAATGCTCAGGGTAGTCCGCCCAGGACTAGAAATGAGCCAGCCTGAAATGTTGGTAGTGCCAAGGTTGAAAAACCCTGCTCTTATGCCATAGGAACTACCAGCTTTTGTGACTAAAGTGTCTCTCTCACCCTCCAGCCTCCAGTAGGCCCCAGTGTGTGTAGTTCCTCTCTGTGTGTCCATGTATTCTCATAGTTTCCACTTCTAAGTGGGAACAGGCAGTATTTGGTTTTCTGTTCCTGCATCAATTTGCTAAGGATAATGGTCTACAAATTTCTGAGAAAAATGCATCCAAGGAATTTTATATTCATCTGAATTATCCTTAAATATGAATTCAAAAGACATTCCCTCTCAATGCTTTATGATTTTAGGGACTTGATAGTTAATACTGGATATAATAATGTGATGACTGATAGAAAATGTTACATGTTTTCAAGGAGAGCGCTAAGGCTAAATAATTGTATTATTACATAATACAATGTACATGTTATAAATAATGAGAGCAAGATAATGATATAAATAAAATTAGTTTCGACATAACAAAAGGTTGAAAGAAGTATAAATGCAATTGTTTTTCCATTTATCCTAGCAGGGAGCTGGTCACTAAATAGTGCCTAAAATTAAAGATTTTGATCTCTGGATATTTTTTGTCAAACATGTTTTCAACTCTAAGGAAATCCCCTAGTAACTAATATTTTAAGGAGATCCCCTAGTAACTAATATTTTACTTGATAAAAAAGAATAGACGTTTAATTATGAGGTGCACCATTACGTGTGACTAATGAAAAAAAAAATACAAGTAAACCAGGGCACATTATCAAAACACTCTTGACTGTAAGAGGTATTCTGATTTCAAAGAGCATAAAATGAGAATAATCAGAAGTCTTTAATTGAGGGAAAAATCCTTTTGGTGAAGAAATATTTGTCTGAAGTTCAGAAATCCCTTTCATTCTATGTTAATATCTACATATTATATTTAAGTACCTTAAGTGTACACTTAAGTGTAAGCTCTTTATTTACATTAATATTGTATAATGCTATGTATATTTATTCATTTACTCCTGTATGTTAAATGTGTCTAGCTATCTGTCTTTCTGTCTCTCTATCCATTCATCTAGCTGTCTAACTCCACATATATTTCTAGCCATAGGAAAATGTGTGCTAATTGTCTTTATCACATAGTAACAAAGATTGTCTTGTGTGGTTGTCTCTAATGCAGTGTAATGTGATTTTTGTGTCCTTTGATTTTTTTTTTCTTGCCTTGAAATTTTTGTGATAGCTACAAAATTTGCAAAATCATCATTATTCCTAGAAAAATGTCTTTCTATGCAGGAATAACAATATGAAAAGATGTGTCGCCAATTTCTGTCACAAGGGATTAGTGTATTAAGTAGCAGTTGGAAAGATTTGTTCTGATTTGAATAGGTGTGACCCTTGCATATCTAGTTGGGTGTCCAGAAAATTTCTTTACTGTTTTATCCTCATAAGATTTTGAGATATGTGCATGTGTGTGTGGACAGACAGATACTCTTTTTTTCACTGTTCTATATCTGGAAAATCACTGTGAAATAATTCTCAGAAAGCTGCAAAGAAGTAGCTGAATACAGAGTGTGGTGTTTTCAGGCTGCTGAAATGCCGACGGACATTTTTATTTGTTTATCTTCTTGCTGATAGATTGATTGTTCAGTCTAAGGCAAATCACAGGAGTCTCTGATCCAGGTTAGTCAGTCAATGTACTGCCTCAGAGAAATACCTGTCAAGTGAAGGTTATCATTGATAGATGACTTCTGTGAGTAATAACCAAACTTTAATCACAAGTAAATAAACCAATGAACAAATAATTATTGGTCTATGTAATTAACTTTAAATTTCAGCCAAATCAGGAGGGACATGAGAAACAGAATTCTCATGTTGCCACTTATTAAAAATGCATTCCTGGGGAAATAATTTAACTTCTCAAAACATCAATCTTTTCATCTATAAAAAAATTATTGTTATGAAGAATAGATGAGAAAATGTATGAAAGCATTAGCAAGATAATTTTTACATGTATATATGTGTATACACATTTATTTTCTTAGTAAGCACTATGAATATGAACTTCTGTCTACACAAATCAAAAACAAGATTACATTCTCCATTAACCAAAGAATGACAATGGGCAAAGAAAGGCAATAAATCTACCTCAGGATTGGCAGGACCGTCACATAAAGCAAGGAACTGCGGTGGTATTCCCACCTTGAGAAAGATGGAGTTACAGAAGGCGCAGAGACAGCCCTCAGCGGAAAACTGGACCACGGCACCCACTCTCGTGGGGACATCTCCATCAGCCCTGTGCAATTTATAACCCCAAACTGCCGTGTTAGGACCTGCTCAGAACTGTGGGATTCTGGAGATCTGGAGAATATACTTACATAACGACCAGATGAGAAATACCATCCTCAAGGTTTTCTTCAAATACAAAACTTCCCTTAACATTTGCTTGTACACAAAACATTAACAACATGTAACACAGGCAGCAAGCACAAGAAATTGAATTCAGGTAGGAAGGTAAAAGCTGAGAGTATTGAGGAAAAAGGGAATAAGTGTATTTATAATTCACAATAAGTGTATTTATAATTCACATTATTTATAAGTACACAATATAAGTGTATTTATAATTCACAAATAGGTAATGGAAGGAATATTATCTAAAATAAAACAGTATCTATGAAACAAAGCCAGAGGAATTGGATAGGAAACCTAGGCAGAAATAACGGAAAGAAAAATGAAAGAAAGCGAAGAACTACAATTCTGGAGCTTCGTTCTTTCCACAAATCTTCCCACGTGTGACAAAAACATTCACAGATCTTTGCACTTGTTGACGATGGCATTGTTTTACTAATATGTTAAGTTTATGGCAGGAAGATGTGGATACAAATTCTGGGCTTCACTTACATGTCATGTGAGTTTGGAGAAGTACTTAACTTCTACCACTTCAATTTCCTCGTTTGGATATCGGTAAAAATAGTAACTCAGTGGGTAACATTGAAGATTAATCAGCTAATGCGGTTTATTTCATGGTAAGCCCATAATCTTAACTTTAGTGTTAACTTTAATGTGTTGTTAAACTTTAATGTTTACTAATTTGACAGTGTCTGGCCTTGAAATCAGACTTCTCAATTAGCCGTCTCATGAGTATTTATTATTTTCATGAACAATGAACTCATTATTTTGTGTGTGTGTGTGTGTATGTTTTTACCTATTGTGAAGACATTTTTCCTTCAAGAAAGAAAATTAAATAATTACTACCAAGTTTAAAAATCCCTGACTTACACCTCTTCCAGCCAAACTAGTATATCCAAAACCTGCAGTCTGCCTTCCCGTTGTGATCTGACCTAGAGGGGGAGAACAAAAGCCCCTTTCTCAAGCTCTAGCTTACCTAACTTTCAGCAGAACAACTACAGAAGACCCTAGAAACTGTTAACCACAGTTTCTGCTTCAGGGAGCCAGGGACTTCCCTGAAGCCCAGCATGTGCAGTTAGGACTGACACTCAACTTATAGTTACTCCTTGTTCATTTTAATGCTAAAAAATCATATCCAAAGGAGGAAATTTAAAATGCCAATGCTACGGGAAATGAGTAAAGAAGCATGTAAAACCGCTCCCTATGCATGCCCTTATAATACCTCTCCCCCTAGGAAGGCCCTATAAAATTAACTCCCACACTTCTTCCAGGGAACAGCCCGTTCCTTTTCCTTTCTCAAGACCGACTCCCTTGTGCACAAGCGAAATAAATATTCTCTTAACTGCTATACATGATAGTCTTTTCTCATGATTTCTCTCCTGTGAGATAGCAAGAACCCAAAGTACCAGTAACATATCTTTCACAGGTTCCGCAAATCATTATTGATAACATGACAAAATTGTCAAGATAAGAAGCTTGCACAAACCATTGTACTTCCTTATATATGTTGCTTTCTTTTCTCAATGCGCTCCTAACTGCTAATACACAGACTGTTAAATATGGGTGCTAAATCCCGTGGATTTAATTAATAAATAAAAAAATCATGAAGAACATTGTATACAATCCTTCCATAATCAAGAATATTCTGACGTATTTATTGTTTCAGGCTTCATTTGGACTTTTTATGTCTTTCTTGGGTAATAGATTAGAGCATGGTTCTTAGAACTGTTACGGCATTATTATTGTGAAGTTCTGAAATTTACAAAATATACAGCGTTTTTAAAAATTTTCAGTGAATTTAATAGTTCCTAGTAAACAGCTCTATGAATTAAACACCTTTGTGGAATATCTAGCTCTATCTTTCTGAACAATGTGTCAATGCTTTTTGTTTCAGATATTACTTTTATTATTTCCATATAAAATGAGTTTCAGAACTTAACATATTTCAAAAGTATATATATTTTAATAAATATTTATATTTATATAAATATATATTTTGATACATATATACTGATGTTTTGTTTTTTCACACATATTATGAATATTCAAGGCACTTGATCATAGCAATGCAAAAATACTTACAACTTAATGGAAAAGTTTTCACTTTATTCTCTCTCCAACAGATTTGTTGACTACTAATCCAACAGATTAGTCTGACTACTAAAAGGCTGCTTTAGATTTGTTTTGTGTTATGAATTAGTATTAGCATCTTGACGTTCTTTACAATAATTGGCAGGGAAAATGTATTTAGATATACATTTATAGAGAAAAATTATAATGTTAAAGACTACATATGTATATGTGCAATATATATATATGTATATACCATTAAAAAGTATATACTTCTTTATTCTGTGGCTTAAAACAACAAGAATGTATTCTTCAAAGTGCTGGAGGCTAGCAGTCTGAAATCAGGATGTTGGCAGGGCCAAGCACTCTTGGATGGCGCTCAGGGAGAACCCTCCTGGCTTCCTTCAGTTCCTCCTGGTGAAAAGCGTTCCTTGTGATGAGAAGGCATTGTGGCCAATAGGAGGAGCTGAAATAGAAGATAGGCTGAAATAGAAGATAGGCTCCTTGCCTTGTTGACACACCACTCCAGTCATATGACCATCTTCTCTCCAAGTGTCTTCATGTCATGTCATTTTTACCTTTGTACATGTCTGTTTCTTCATCTGAATTTCCCCTTTTTAAAAGGACACTAATCATATTAAATTAGGGCTCACACTAATGGCCTCATTTTAACTTGATTTTCTCTGTGAAGACCCTATTTCCAAACAAGATTCTATTTTGAGATAGTGGGGTTTAGGACTTTAATATATCATTTGTTATGACGCAATTCAAGCCCTACCAATATATTTATTTTTAAAATGAACCTTTGAGCAACTATGTCTTTCCCTCTTGTATAAGTGAAATTACTAATCAAGATCAAGATAATTTTCATCTTCTAACTACATGTGATGATTAAAGGAATTTTCAGATGGGCCTAAATTTTTGAAAACATAGCTTCATTCATATTTATTTTAAATATTAGTCACAATTTTACTCTCTCATCAGATTTTCCTTTAAAATATGAACTGAACGTAAGATTCACTTTCACATTGGATGTTTGATAGTTGTCTTATCAGATCAAATTATGTATACTTTGTAAGGAAGGGACATTTTTATGCTTAAATTTTCATTGCATATAGAAGATAGTCCATGCCTAGGTGACATTGGCCTTATGTTAACATATGCAACTATCAACTTCTCAGATTAAGGTGTTCAAAGGACAACACCTGCTTGTCTAGTGGACTTACTCCCAGGGGAAGGAATGGTTCTAACAGGGGACACAGTATGGTATTGTCTCCATTAAAATGAATGGTCTTCCTCGCAAAAGCACATAAGCTCATTCTAATCACAAGAAAAACATTAAATACATATTGAGGGACATTCTACAAAATTCCTAACCACTATTCTTCAAAACTGTCAAGGCCATCCAAGCAAAGAAAGTCTGAGAAAGTGTCACAGCCAAGAGGAGGTTAAGGAGATATGACAGCTAGTGAAATGTGGCTTCCTGGATGGAGTCCTAAAACAGAAAAAGGACATTAGAGGAAAATTAAAGGCATTGGAATGAAATACGGACTTTGCTAATCCCATTAATATTGGTTTATTAGTTGTGACAAATGTACCATATTAATGTAAGCTGTTAACAACAGAAGAAACAATAATACACTGCAATTCTCCACATTAGCTGTACGACTCTTCTATAAATCTAAAAGTAGTCTAAGATTGGAAGTTTATGCTTTATTTATTTATTTATTTATTTATTTATTTGAGACGGAGTCTCGCTCTGTCGCCCAGGCTGGAGTGCAGTGGCGTGATCTCAGCTCACTGCAAGCTCCACCTCCCGGGATCCCGCCATTCTCCTGCCTCAGCCTCCCGAGCAGGAGCAGCTGGGACTACAGGTGCCTGCCACCGTGCCTGGCTATTTTTTTGTATTTTTTAAATTAGAGACGGGGTTTCACCGTGTCCGCCAGGATGGTCTCGATCTCCTGACCTCATGATCCGCCCGCCTCGGCCTCCCAAAGTGCTGGGATTACAGGCGTGAGCCACTACGCCCAGCCGGAAGTTTATTTTTTCAAAAAAAGAAAGGTGAAACTGACCTTTGGCCATATTGGGCTCCTCATTTAATGAAAGCGTTACTATATTGACTGCAGTAATTGACACTAATTATCAAAGAAAAATTATGTTGCTACTACACAAATGGGGATAAGAAAACATGTGTCTGAATATAAGATAGGCTCTGAGATACCTCTTTGTACTCCCATGTCCTGAATAACAATCAATGGAAAACTACAGAAACACGAAATAATCAGCACTGAACTGCTGCTGGCGTAGAGCCATCAGAAGTGGAAGATAATTTGGGTCATTCCAGCAGACAAAAAGCCACAATCAGTCAAGGCACCTGGAGACACCAAAGAAAACAAAGCATGAAGAGTGGAAGAAAAGTTTGGACCAATTACAGCAATGAATATTGTAATAGTTAAGAGTATTTTTTTCCTTGTTTGGGTATGAATGTATTCATATATAATTCAATAATTTTGTCTCTTCTATGCACCTATCATACCAGATTAGTGTGACTAGTAGCTAATCTTATCTTGGTATTTAGTCTAATGCATATTAAAGGGATATATAACTCAGCTAGAAGCAGACTGAACTTCAACCAAAGGTAGATAATGTGACCATGTATCCTCTTTGGGGAGCAGTTAGAGTGTTCTCATTTACATGAGGAATGGTTGAAACATTGCAGATAGAAGCATGATTTTATTTACTTGAAGATTATATATAATAAAAAAGAGATGTGCATGAATGCCAAGTTGACAAGAGGTGGACTGTTGTGCCATTGTACTGTGTCAACTTAGCTAGGTTTCCCAGCATTCCCTCACAGTATGTACTAGTTTAGAGAGAGCTGCGAAAAATTTAAAGGCAACACTGGAGCAACAGTTGTTATCCTCTGAAGACCACTGCGGACTGCTAAAGGAGCTGTAGCTCACATACAGCCTCACTGACTGACTAGCTCATTTGTTCACCAGGCATTCCTGGTGCAGATTCCATAGCTTAGGCCAGATGGTATACAGCTATGCAAGGTTGACATTCTCTTCTGCAGATCATTTTCACTGTCAAGGTTGGAGGCAGTCAGAGACAGACACAAGTTTCCCTTTGTTCTTGTAGGTTCTGATTTCTTCTTATGGATTTGAATTTTTCTATGATCTTTCCTGATGCACATCCAGCTTTTGTTACTGGACTCATGACACTGCCTACCCCAGGCTCACCACCACAAGACTTCTTCATGAGTTTCCGTAATGTATAAGGATTAACCTCTATAATAAATGCGTTATTTCACATTATTCACAGTAGTCTGCTTCTCCAATCAAACATTTATATATGTGATTACAAAACACACAAAGAAATGTTGTGGCGGTGGGAGAAGTTCTGGGTTGCTACACTTTTTACAAGTGATGTGTGCACCAGAATAGGAAGGCAGCTGCTATGTTCTGAAGGTTTGTGTCCCCTCTTCCAAATCGTACACTGAAATCCTAACCTTCAAGGTGATAGTATTAGAAAGTGGGGGATTTGGAAGGGGATTAGACCATGGGGCTGGAGCCCTCATGAATGGCATTATTACCCTTAGAAGAGAGGCTGAAGAAAGACCCCTTGCAGAATTTAAAGACAAACAAATGGTGCTGTCTATGATCTGGGAAGTGGGTCCTCACCAGACACTACATCTGCTGGTGCTTTGATCTCAGACTGCAGAACAGTAGTAAATTTCTATTGCTTATAATTTATCCAATGTATGAGATTTTATTATAGAAGTCCAAAAAGACTAGGACTTCAGAGAACAAATATTAAGGCCACTAATTGGAAAGAGAATTTGGGGACTAGCTTGGTTTCTTCTTGTCTACACCCCAACACTGCTTGAAGAAGCAGAGATGAACAGGTGTAACAAATAAAGCTGCTAGCAGTGGCTGGAGATTTGAAGGAGTGTTTCAGGAAGATAGTAGCACCTTGAAGAGACAATGTGCACTAAGAAGTGGAGGTCAAGGTGCCAACATAGACTCCAACAGGAAGCATGGTCTTCTCCAATCTGCACAGTGGTAAGAAATAAGATCCTGTAATCAATCACATCTCTACCCACAGACAAATGAACATGGATTATAAAATTAAAACTAGAACAATCAAATCTCACTAATTATTTGAACCAAAGCAGTATCCTGGTAGAAACATCAACTTTAACTAATAGTTACCTAACACAGGACTAGTCAAGAACAATTACAAAGTATTTAAAAATTTTAAGAAAATGTTTTTAGAGATATTGGGCAGATTTTACTTCCCAAAAAGAAAAGGGTTATAAAATGGAAACACACATGTTGAAACTGTAAACATTAATGGCAACAAGTTAAGAATGAGAGCAACATACTTTAGAGGATGCAGAATGAAAAGACCTAGGCTATCTACAAGGGAAGTTGACGGAACTATCCATGAAAAGTTCATTCAGTACATCAAATGTGGGAGGATAAAGTGATATCTGAGGAAAATTTAATTTGGAACCAGACCTACTGTTCAGACAAGGTAGAATTTGTAGAAAAACACAAATAAAAACATTTTTGAACATTTAAGTCAGAAATATTTGCCAACTAGAGGATCTCTCAAAGAATTTTTTACGGGTAAATAGTTTTAAGAAAATTTTAGGCTAAATAAATAGTACTACTTACAATGGCAGTAAAACTTAAGTATATGTTGAAGTAAATGTTTCCATAATTTAAAAAATATAAATAAAAAATCCCAGGAAATCTCCCAATGGGATACGGTGGGAATAGAAAATGGCAAGAAGGTGAAAATATGTTAAGATCATTTTCTTCTTCAGAAAAAATATATAAATATCGTTTAACTCCAGAATTTACTTGAAAAAATACTTTTAAATAAAAGATGAAATGAAACAAGGAAAATTTGTTCAAGTCAACAAAAGAAAACAAATGAGAATAAAATAGAAAGCGTATCTGGAAAACCTGAACTAAGAAGACAGAGGAATAAGATCAGGTGAACATAGGTGATGATAATTATGAATTGTAGATAATCTCAATAGTTGACACAAGCAAGCAAACAACCTGAACAATAGACTTTACAAGGGATGATTTTTAGAGTCAAAGAATTAGGAAGTTTGAGAACATCGGAATAAAAATACCAGGTTGTATGAAGAAAAATGAAACATGTATTGCAATATTGTTCTCAGATGAAATTCAAAACAAAAAACTTTCCCAAGGTGGAGAGACTACGTCTGATCAAAATGGCAAAGTCTGTGATAACTGAAGGAGGGTGTTCCTGAGGTCAGTAAACAAGGGTGATGCCGTGGGGAGAAACGTGAATAGACTTATGGACAGAGGTGTCGAAGATACTGTTCTTATTACGGGAGTGACTGAAAACAAGAAGAACCCTGTCCTTCCTTTCTGCATAGTGAAAAACAAGCAGCTTCTAACTCACAATTCTTGGAGAGCAGTGCCTTTTGAAGACAGTCCAGTCTCAGTTAAGGCGTAGAATGGCGCAAATATACCAATGTCTTTTGATGGAGGTGAGTTTGCAGGTTATCTTAGAAGAGATGATTTTTGATGAAACCACTCAATAATGTAGGAAAAACAGTTGAGTATAGAAGTACAGAGTGGAATGGGGCACCATTCCTTGAAAGGTTTGCTCTTGGATGCGGGCCATGCTGGCCTGAGAGAAATCATATTGAAGGGTGAGGATTTCCCAGAGTTATAAGAAGGCCTTTCCTGTCTCTCCAAGTGACCAAGCAGCAGCCACTGAGACGGAGGTGAACAGAATGCCCTTATGGAAAGGCTGGTTGATGACAAAGTGGTGCCTCCTTGGGGAACTGGGTTGGCAATCTGCGTCCTTTGGTGGCTGGCACTCTTAAAATGGCAGCAAGGGTGGGTTATTGCTCAGAAAAGGATCTTCACTCTGTAAATCTGCTTTAACAAATATTCTTGGTATTTGCCAGTTTGTAGCAGTATCCTTTCTCTGTGGAGATGCAAGGACATGTAAGTGAGAAAAACTATGGGATTCCTCTTGTAAACATCAGCCTTTGGTGAAATAAACATAAAAAGAGAGAAATCAATGCAAAAAGTTAAGGGTAGTTTGTTCCTTGTGCACATAGGAGGGGATGTGGTTAAATGTATACACCCACATACACTGAAACATGTTAAACATTAAAAAATAGGCTCACCACCTCCTCTGAAAGTGCAGAGATGGTTAAAAGCAAACATGGTTACATATATGGAGGTGGAAACAGGTGTCTGAGAGATGAGAAATTTCCCCTTAGGCAGCATCGTTATGGTTTCTTGTCTAGTATAATTGTTATTAGCACAAGACCTGGATATGGACTGCAGGGTGAGAATCCTGGCTCTAACATGTATTAGATTTGGGATACTTGTCTGCAAAATTAGCATACTGATGGTATCTAATTCATAGGATGTTTATGAGAATTAGCTCAGGCCATCTAAGGAATGTGCTTAGTCTTACATTGAGCTCAGTGAATGAACAATCACTATTATTATGATGATTAGTCTTTTTTCCACACTATTTGCTTATTCGCCAGAAGAGGAGAGAATACACAAATATATATCCAAACTATAAAACCTTGAAAAACAGTGAAATTTTAATAGGAACTCCAATAAAACAAACAACAGGTACGTAGGAGGACTAGTAGGAAGACAGGTAGCTATAGATGACATACATACACACATATCTGTTAGGTAGAGGGGCATTTGTAGTCTCATAGAAAGTTTGTCACCAGAGCACATCTATTTATAAATCCACTTCTTGTCATAGATTAAGTATATATAGATTAGTTTAATATACCCTCTTGTGTGACTGCCTAACAAACAATAATAATAGAGCTTTAAAAACAAATCCTTCTTGAGAATTTTACATGTATTCTGAAAAATTCAACCCTTAAAAAGTCTAGTTTTTTAAAAAGTGTTTTAAATATTTTGCCTAAAGGTGGACTGAATATTTGGATTCTTTTCTTACTAGACGTAAATATAATATGGTCATGTTTCTACCAGGCATTAGCATATTTACTTATTTTCTGGGATGACAAATAGCAGGTATTTTTCCTTTCTCTCTGTCTCTGTCTGTCTCTTGCCTCATTACTCTTGCTCTCTGTTTACCCTTCCTCTCTGTTTATATATACAGAAATGTCTTAAAGATTATTGCATGTTTTTTCAACTAGAGGAGGGGATAAGTATCTTAAGACACTTAAAAATGTAAACTACAGATAAAGTATTTTGACATCAACAGCAGAGCCCACTTTCTTTATTTTTTAAATTTTATTTCAAGTATGACAAGTATAGAGAAAAGAGAAAAATCCTAACCAAACAGCTCAATGGATCACCACAAACAACCTATTTATAGCCAAGACCGGATCATTAAGTAGAATATTTGAGCATTCAGAAGTCACTGTGTCTCCTCCCCATCAGTAACATTTCACTCCTCTAAAATAAAATGACCATTAATTCTTTTTTATTTATTTATTTATTATTATTATTTTTGGAGACGGAGTCTTGCTCTGTCACCCAGGCTGGAGTGCAGTGGCCGGATCTCAGCTCACTGCAAGCTCCACCTCCCGGGTTTAGGCCATTCTCCTGCCTCAGCCTCCCAAGTAGCTGGGACTACAGGCGCCCACCACCTCACCCAGCTAGTTTTTTGTATTTTTTAGTAGAGACGGGGTTTCACCGTGTTAGCCAGGATGGTCTCGATCTCCTGACCTCGTGATCCGCCTGTCTCGGCCTCCCAAAGTGCTGGGATTACAGGCTTGAGCCACTGCGCCCGGCCAATAACCATTAATTCTTAAAAGAGAGTTTTACCTGTTCGTGAGTTGATATAAATTGAATCATAAAATTGAACTTATTTTATTATTGGCAACTTTTATAAAATATTTTGAGATTATTTAATTTGTTTTATGTAGGGATCATTTGTTCTTGCAAATACCCATTAGTAAGCATTCCATTGCATTGTTGATTAATATTTGGATGGTTTCTCACGTTTGACTATTAAGAATAATTCAGCTATGAACATTTTTGTACCTATGTCTTGGTACACACATGCATATATACCTTTTTGTTGAAAGTATACCTAGGAGTGGAATTGCTAGGCCACACCATATGTTTATGTTGAACTTGAACTTTATGATTGACTGACACACTCACAAATGTGCACAGACAGGAGAAGTGTAGAAGTTCCTTGTTCCAAAGCTTACCTTGCTCTAGGCATGGTGAATAACCTTTGCCTTTAATCATTCTGGAGCATGGGTAATCATAATCCTGTAGAATGCATTGATCAACTTTGTACTTAATAACTATAGGGCATTTAGGTAATAATCTTTGGTGCACTGTCTGATTACATGTCTTGCCTTTATTTCTGTTGGGTTGTCTGTCTTTTGTTTATTCTCTGGCAGTATTTGATTATTCTGGATATGAGTTCTTTTTCAGTTATGTGTGTTGCAAATTTATTCTCCTGCTTTGTTGCTTACCTTTCAATCTGTTAAAGGTGTTTTGGATGCAGGGGGTTCTTATTTTACATAGTTAAATTTATCAGTATTTTTATTTGTCATGTTAGTGTTCTTTGTTTCTTAAGAAATCATTCTCAGAAGTCCTAGCTAGAGCATCCAAATTGGAAAAGAAGATATCAAATTATCCTTGTTTCAGATGATATAACCTTATATTTGGAAGAACCTAAATACTCTACCAAAAAACTATTAGAACTGATAAACAAATTCAGCAATGTTACAGGATACAAAGTCAGCATATGAAATTGGTAACATTTCTATATGCCAACAGTAAAAAGTCTAAAAAACAAATCAAGAAAGTAATCCCATTTATAGTAGCTATAAATAAAATAAGAACTTAGGAATTAACTGAAGAAGTAAAAGATCTCTACAATGAAAACTGTAAAACATTGATGAAGAAATAAAGAGGACACACAAAAATGAACAGATATTTCATGCTCATGAATTGAAAGAATCAATATCGTTAAAATGTTCATACTACCCAAAACAATCTACAGATTCAATGCAATCCCAATCAAAATACAAATGACATTCTTCACAGAAATAGAAAAAAAAATCCTAAAATGTATGTTGAAGTGCAAAAGACCCAGAGTAGTCAAAGCTATCCTGAGCAAAAAGAACACAACTGGAGGAATCACATTACGTGACTTCATATTATACTACAGAGCTATCGAAACCAAAACAGCATGGAGCTGACATTAAAACAGACACAAAGACCAATGGGACATAATAGAGAACCCAGAAACAAATCCACACCCCTACAGTGAACTCATATTCAACAAAGGTGTCAAGAACATACATTGTGGAAAGAAGAGTCTCTTCAAAAATGGTGCTGGGAAAACTGAATATCCATATGCAGAAGAATGAAACTAGATCCCTATCTCTTACCATATACAAAACTCAAATCAAAATGGATATAAACTTAAATCTACTACCTCAAACTATGAAATTACTACAAGTAAATATTGGGGAAACTCCCCAGGAAGTTGGACTGGGCAATGACTTCTTGATTAATACTTTGCAAACACAGGCAACCAAAGCAAAATGGACAAATGGGATTGCATCATGTTAAAAAGTGTCTGTATAGCAAAGAAAACAATCAACTAAGTTCCCAGAATGAGAGAAGATATTTTCAAACCATCCTTCTGAAAGGGATTAATAATCATAATATACAAGAAGCTCAAACAACTCAATAGAAACAAATGAAATCTGACTTAAAAATGGGCAAAAGATCTGAATAGATATTTCTCAAAAGAAGACATATGAATGGCAAATATGTATATGAAAAGGTGCTCAATGTCATTGATCATCAGGGAAATGCAAATCAAAACTACAATCAGATATCATCTTACTCCAGTTAAAATGGCTTTTATCCAAAAGACAGGCAATAACAAATGCTGATAAGAATGTGGAGAAAATGGAACCTTATACAATGTTGGTAGCAAAGTAAATTATTACAAACACTATGGAGAACAGTTTGGAGGGTCCTCAAAAAGCTGAAATTAGTACTAACATATGATCCAGCAATCCCTCTCCTAGATATATACCCAAAAGAAAGGAAATCAGTATATCAAAGAGGGATCTTCACTCCTATGTTTGTTGCAGCACTATTCACAATAGCCACAGTTCAAAAACAACTTAAGTGTCCATCAACAGATGAATTGGATAAAAAAGTATATAATACATACACAACAGAGTACTAATCAGCCATAAAAATAATAAGATCCTGTCATTTGTAACAAAATGGATGAAACTAGAGGTCATTGCGTTAAGTGAAGTAAGCCAGGCACAGAAAGAAAAACTTTGCATGTTCTGTTCTCACTTATTTGTGGGAGCTAAAAATTAAAATAATTGAACTCATGGAGATAGAGAGGAGAGGTATGGTTTCCAGAGCTGAGAAGAGTAGTTGGGGGTAGTGAGTGAGGGAAGAGATTCTGAGTATTTTTTTTTAATGGGTACAAAAACAGTTAGATAGAATGAATAAGATCTAGTATTTTATATCACAACATGGTGACTACAGTTAACAGTAATTTATTGTACATTTAAAAATAACTATAATAGCATAATTGAGCTGTTCTTAACATAAAGTAATGATACATATTTGAGGTGACGGATATCCCATTTATCCTGTGATTGTATCAAAATATCTCATGTAGTCCATAAATATATAATCCTGCTATAATCAAATTTTTGTGTCTCCACAAAAATTAAAATAAATCATTATTTTTGTCAAGAACTCAAGTCCTACTCAAGCTCAACTTAATCTCCTACGTTATTTAAAAACGTGTGTGTGTGTGCGTTTGTACAAAGATTCTTTTCATTATAATGCCTTTGTCAGGGTTTTGTATCAAGTGCATGTTGAGAATAAACAATATTTGCAGAGTGTCTACATTTTTTCTTATTTCTTGAAGAGATGTCTAAGGTTCAAATGATTCATTTCTTAAATGTTTGGTCAGATCACTTACAAAGCCATACGGATCTTGAATTTCTTTGTGAGAAGATATTTAATAATATGTTTTCTCTATTATACAATATTTGAATTTTATTTTATTTTTCTGTAAAGTTTTGTTAGTTTTCTTTAATGTCAATTTTACTTCAATTTTCAAATATATTAATATATTTGTTAATAAAATATTGCTCTATTAATTTAGCATCCATAGGATTTGTAGTCAAGTCACTTATTCATTCCTGATATTGATTCTCTATACTCCACTTTTCTCTCAATTGGTCTTGGCCCATTTATGCCTGAGGTTTCAATTTTTTGAATTTTTGCAATCAGACCTTGATGATGACCTTGAGCAGTAAGATATAAATAACTCCACCATGCTTAGCGTTCCAGTAATGGAACACTAGGCATAAATTAACAAGTATTTATCTAGTTTATTACTCTTTCAAAGAACCAATATTTGTTTTTATTGATGTCTTTTATCTATTTGTTCTATTATTCTTTTCTTCTTTTTATATTATGTATATGTCATTTGTTATTCATTTTCTTTATAGAAGTATATTTAGCTCACTTCTCAGCCTTTTTGCTTCTTCAGTGTTTACATGACAATATTATGACTACAATTTTTTCAAATATAGCTTTGCTGCCTTCTACAAATTTCTATAGCTTTATCTCAATTATAATTTAGTTCAAAGCATATTTCCAGTCCTCTTTGTTATTCATCCTTGGAACAATAGATTATTTTGAACTCTCTTTTTTAACTTTTAAATTTAAACTTTTTAATTTATTTTAAATTTATGAATTTTTTCTAGTCACTTATGCTCAGCTGAATTGTGTGGCAATTAGATGCCTTGTTTAATATTAATTTAATATTTTTAATTAGGTGATATTTAGTTGAGCATATTATTCTATTTAACTTTTTTTATTGCTCCAACTAGAAATTTGAACACAAGTTGAATTGAGTGTATTCCTTTGTCAAAGATTAGCTACCAATGTTTGTGTGAGTCTCCCTCTGGGCATTATATTCTGTTCCATCAAACTATTTTTTTTTTATTCTTTTTTTAATACAGTGCTGTCTTGACTACCAAAGCTTTATAGGAAGACTGGAATTTGAATAGTGTGAATCATCTAGCCTTGTTTGCTTTTTAGTATTGTGTCAGTTATTCTGGGCCTTCTGCCTTTTCATATAACATGAGAATCAATGTATTAATAGCCACAACATTACATGCATAGGTTTTGATTAGAATACATTGAATGTATACATTAAGTTGGATAGATTAGAATCTTAACAATATTGAGCCTTCCTATCCATGAACATGAAATATCTTTCCCTTTATTTGATCTTTGATTTCTTTCATCAGGGTTTTATAATTTCTGTCATATAGATCTGGTATCTATATTGTCATACATACAATTAAATGTATATGTCTTAATATATATACTTAAATGTCAGACATATATATAAACTTAACTATTTCATTTTTGAGTGCTAATGGAAATGATATTTTGCTTTATTTTCAGATTCCAATCGTTCATTGCTTTTTCATGTGAAAAAGCAATGAACTTTTGTATATTAATCTTGTGTGCTATGACCTCATGATAATTGCTTATTAATTTTGGTATTTTTGTCAATTCTTTGGAATATTCTACATAGATAAACACCTTATAGTTTAAATAAGACAGCTTAATTTCTTTTTTCTCATTCTGTGTAGCTTTCATTTGTTTTCTGTCTTGTTGCATCAGCTAGGACTTGCAGGAAGAGGTTGAATAAGAGTAGTAAGAGGGACATTCTAGTCTTGTACTCGGGCGTGGGGTAAGCATCCTGTTCTGCACAATTAATTATGTTAACTTGAAGTTTTTTGTAGAAGTTATTTGTCAGTTGGAAAAGTTACCCTCTATTCCTAGTTTGCAGAAAGTTTATTTTTTTCATTATTAATGGATTCGACACTTTGTCAAATTCTTTTCTGCATGCTCATATAAATTTATCTTTTAGCCTGGTGATGAGATGGATTGTATTTACTGATTTTTAAACGTTGAACTAGACTTGAATACCAGGAACAACTCCTACTGGGTGGTGGGTATAATTATTTTTGCAAACTCTTAGATTTAAATTGCTAATATTTTGTTGAGAAATTTGACATCTATGTTCATGAGAGATGTGGGGCTGTAGTTTTTCTATATTTTAATGTATCTATCTGGTATTACAGTAATGCAAGTTTCATAAATAAGTTGGTAAGTGTTCCTTCTACTTCTATTTTCTTGAACAAATTGTAAAAAATTGGCATTTATTTTTTAAATGTTTAGTAGAATTATCTAATAAAACCATCTGAGCCTTGTGCTTTTTCTATTGGAAGGTTAATCATTGATTTTTAAAGTATATACCTGTTTATTCATATCATATATTTTCTCCTATGTGAGATTAGGCACTTTGTGTCTTTCAAGGAATTGGTCCTGTTAACAAAAGTTATCAAATTTATGAGCCTAGAGTTAGTTGTTTGCAATATTCCTTTATTATCTTTTTAATGTGCATGTGATCAGAAATGATGACCTCTCTTTCACTTCTGATAAATGTATTTTGTACCTTCTTTTTTTTTTCTTGACTGGATTGGCTACCAGCTTATCAATTTTATTGATATTTTCCAGGAACCAGCTTTTGGTTTTATTAATTTTCTTTTTGGATTTCTCACTTTAAATTTGATTGCTTTTTTTCTAATTTTAATTATTCTGTCTTTTCTGCATGGTTTGGTCTTACACTGCTCTCTTCTTTCTGTAATTTCCAGGCAAGAACCTTGACCATTGATTATTTTTTTGTCTTCTAAGATATGCATTCATATGCATCTTCTAAGATATAAAATATTTTGTCCAAGCACTGCATTTGCTGTATCACTTACATACTGAAGAGTTGTAATTTCATTTGGAGTTTGTTCAAAATGTATTGGTTTATCTAAAACTTCTTTCATGATCTGCAGCTATTTAGACATTTTGTGTCTTATTTCCAAATATTTTGGGATTTTTTGGGCTATCTTTCTTTTGTTGATTTTTAGTTTAATTTCATTATAGAGAGCATACTTTATATGATTTCTGTTTTTAAAATGTGTTCAGTGTCTCAAAATATTGTCTATCTTGGTGAATGTTCCATGTGAGCTTGGGAATAATAATTAACCTCTGTTGTTGGATGAATTATTGTATAAATGCAAATTAGAATCAACTGATTAACGGTGCTATTCAGTTCAACGATATCCTTACTGGTTTTCTATCTGCTGGATCTTTCAATCACTGTTGGAGGGATGTTTAAGTTTCCAAGGGTAATAATGCATTTGTCTATTTATCTTTGAAGTTCTATTTTGTCTCACTTATTTTGACATTCTGTTATTAAGTGCATATGCATTAAAAATAGTTATGTCTTCCTAAAGAACTGATCTGTTTACATTTTATAATTTCCCTTTTTATCTCTGTTAATTCTTCTTGTTTTAAAATCCACTTTGCATAAAATTAATATAGCTACCACAGCTTGCTTTTGATTAGTGTTAGCATGGTAGGTCTTTCTTTATCAATTTACTTTTAATGTGTTTGCTTCTTTACATTTAAAAAAAGTAGACAAGATAAGGTTGGGTCTTGTTTTTTATACACTCTGATAATCTCCACCTTTTAATTGGTGTACTTAGACCAGTAATTTAACATTATTGTTAATATTTTTGAATTAATAGCTCTATCTTTATAACTGTTTCGTATTTATCAAGCTTATTATTTTTCTTTTTATGTCTTTGCTTTTTAAAAAATACTTTTTCTAGTTTTAATTGGTCAATTGATGATTTTATTTTCTCTCCCCTCTTAGCAATATTATTTATAATTCCTGTAAGAAGCTTTTATAGTGTTATTCTCGTGTTTGTAATATACATTTACAACTAATTTAAGTCCACTTTAAATAACACATACCGCTTCATGGGGAGTGCAAATAACTTTTAACAAAACATCCCCATTTCCTCCACTGGGTCTCTTATAACATTCACTTATTTATCTCTAGGTCAGGTAAGAATAAGAAAAAAATAAAGTATTTTTTTAACATAATTCATTTCTCCTTTGATGTTCTCCCTTTAGTTTTTAAAGCTTTATTCAAGCATAACTGATATACAAAAACTTCACATATTTAATGCCTACATGTGATGAGTGTGACTTTAGGTATATACCTAATCCACCATCACTACAATCAAGGTACTAAACATATCCTTCACCTTTAAAACATTTTCTTGTGTTCTTTTGTGTGTGTGTTGTTGTTGTTGTTGATGTTGATGGTGGGAACACTTAACATAAGATCTATTCTTTTAATATCTTCTAAAATGCACAACACCATGTTGCTAACTATAGGTACTATGGTGTAAAGCAGATCTATAAAACTAATTTACCTTGCATAAATTGAAACTTTGTAACCACTGCACAAAAATTCCCCTTCCTGCCTCCTCTCTGCTCCTGGCAACTACTGTTCAATTCTCTGCTTCTATGAATTTGACAGCTTGACATACCTCATGTAAGTAGATTCATGCAGTAGTTTTCCTTCTGGAATTGCTTATTTGACTTAGCATAATTACCTCTAGTTTCATCCATGTTATTGCTAATGTCAGGATCTCCTTCTTTTTAAAGACTGACTAATATTCCATTGTATGTAAATACCTTACTTTCTTTATCCAGTTATCTATTGATAGACATTTATCCAGAGAAGACATAAATGGTCACCAGGTGTATGAAAAGATGCTCCATATCACTAGTGATTACAGAAATGCAGACCAAAACCACAGTAAGATATCACCTCACATCTATTAAGATGGGTATTATTTAAAAAAAAAAAAAAAACCCACGAACACAGCAAGTACTGGTGAAGATGTGGAGAAACTGGAACGCTCATACAGTGTTGAAGGAAGCGTGAACTGGTGCAGCCACTACGAAAAACAAGATGGAGATTCCTCAAAATATTAAAATTAGAACTTCCAGGTGATCCATCCATCTTATTTCTGAGTATTTATCCCACATAACTGAAATCAGGATTTTAAAGAGACATCTGCTCCCCCATATTCATTATAGTACCTTTTACAATAGCCAAGGTAGGTTCTTCTTTGCTTTATGTAGATTTCAGTTTTCGACATGTACCATTTTATTCTTCTCTGAAGAACTTCCTTTAACATTTCTTGCTGGGCAGGGATACTGGTGACAAATTTCCATAATTTTCATTAGGTTGATAATGGACCAGGCAGAATATAATCAGAAAAATAGCAACCACTTTATTTATTTGAAACAAGATCATTTAAAGCAATAATTTGTAAAATATGTGAAGGAGAATTGAGAAGCCAAATGAGGGCAAGTGTTGCCACCAGAGAGAGAGCAGTGAGCCTCTGGGACCACTGGGCTGGAGGGGCAAAAGCTGAGGCTGCTCTTTGGAACTCAGCAGACTGTTAAACAGGGGGTGAATCCAGGGAGCAGATGCTACTCCTGACAGAGACAAGGTTTGGGTAAAGAAGGAGGGGAAGAGACACGTTAGTTTCTCCCTCCTCCTCTTCAGTTTTGCTATCAGACAACTACAAAAGTCCCTGGCAAAAGACCAGAGAAACATGCCCTTTCAGCAGCCAGGCATCTGTTTTACAGAGCAGTGTGGGCAAAGACTGAGGAATCAATCTAAGGGCAAATGGCCTAGAGGCACTTAAATGTTATATTTGTTTATATTTCAGATACATTTACTCCTTCAGAAAAAAATATTTGAGCACAGTACTATGCCAGATGCAATTAAGGTAGGTGCTGGGGAATAAAAGGACTAGGGAAATTAAGCAAATGCTTGTAAGAGTGTTGGATTGTTACAAAAATAGAGAGCCTGTATTGTGTGACTCTATATCAGGGGAATTAATTCTAGAATCCAGTCAGGGAGTTAACGTGTTTTGCTTCTTCCCACCGTCCCAAGGAAGTGAACTTTATACTTCCATGTGTAAGTTAGCTAGGAGAAAATGAGGAAAATTGAGTGAGGAAGAAAGTCCTAAGCAGAGAGAAAGTCATATGTGAACGCAAGAAGGTAAGAAAGTATAATCCATCAGGAGGTAAGTAATAAAACTATGGCTAAAGTCTCTTGAGAGGATGGGAGAGAATTTCCTAGAATATCAGTGGTATGCAGAGGCCAGGTTGTGCAACTCTTTGAAAGCTTTGTCAAAATTTCCAATATTCTCAGATGAGTAAAGCAAAGGAAAAAATAAAGTTATGACTGGATATAGATTTGTAAGGGATTTCTCTTACTGCAGGTAGTAAACTGACCCACAAGGCTTCTGAAAGCAATAGAGAAAACATGCAGTGGTTTGTGAAAGAGGGAGTGGTTCATGAAAGAGGCAGTGGCTCAGAAGAGATGGTTGGAGCTGGACTTGGGAGACTGAAGTAAGAAAGACGGTCTGAATGGGCCGGATGTGGTGGCTCACGCCTGTAATCCCAGCACTTTGGGAGGTCGAGGCGGGCGGATCACCGGAGGTCAGGAGCTCAAGACTAGCCTGACCAACGTGGGAAAACCCTGTCTGTATTAAAAATACAAAATTAACCAGGCGTGGTGGCACATGCCTGTAATCCCAGCTATTCAGGAGGCAGAGGTTGCAATGAGCCGAGATCGAGCCATTCCATGGTTGCATTCCAAACTGGGCAACAAGAGTGAAACTCTGTCTCAAAAAAAAAAAAAAAAAAAAAAAAAAAGACAGTCTGGATGAATTCTAGAAATATTTATTCAGAAGAATAAATAATAAACAAGAGTTAGTGATATCTGCTTATTCAATTATTTAGCTATTCAACAATATTTGTTGAACAATGACTAAGTGAAGTGAACAATATAAGGTGAAGTGAATGAGATAAGCAGGAATTTATAGAGTAGTTTAGATACGTTAAAATGTTACTATTATATATCATTATAAATACATATAATTATTTTTGTCTTGCTATAAAGGCCGAATATATATTTTTTGGAAAGCGTTTTAATAGAGAATAGTAAAAGAGAGGAGATTAAGATTGTCATGTAGCATTAATTCGAATTCAAATAGATGCACAGATTTCTGGAAGAATTGCATTACATTGATCATCGAAACCATGAAATGGATGAAATGCCTCTGGAGAAAAAGGATTCCCAAGTGAGAGAAAAGGAGGCCCGGAAAAGGTGAAAGTGCAAGAGGATAAATGGTTCCTCTCCTCCCCCAAAGTTCCCACGTCTCACTAGCAAATCAAGACAAGATTTCAGAGAAATCTTTTCATTTTCATGTCAATGAAAGAAATTTAGATTCCCATTTGCTATAATAATGTCTTCAATAACAAAAGAATGCTAGGATGATGGTCCAAAGGGTGGAGAGAACCGGTACAAATGCTCAAGGGTGCGGCTGAAAGTAGACCTGGTTCAGAGTGCAGATGCGTTATTAGGGGTTTCAGCCAGGTGTCTCTGGCTCTGATGACTTCTATACCACCTTTTCTCTCCCCTAATCTTCCTGAATTGGCCCAAATTTGCTTTTTATGGTTCTGTGTTCACTCATGGAAATCTTACAATATATGTATCCTAAAAACTGTTTTAAAATGCTCTAATGTAACAAATATGATTTTACTCCTGGACCAGGAATCATAAGTTATTTTCCTTTACTTTGATGGTGCTGAAAATGTTGCATTAGCATTACTATAGTAAAAAAAAAACCACACACACACAAAAGTTACTCAAAACATCAATATCGCTATGGAGCCTGGAGAAACACTGTTTGCCAAATATTAAATATCATCATGCATACACTGCTGTGAAGGTAGAAAATATTTATTTAAAGGAAAATATTTCAGATCTCATATAAGAGAAATACAAAATATTGCAGAAAATTCAATATTTTTTTTCTCAGCTGAAGCCATTGGGAGATTGTGGAAAGAAGACGGGTTCAACTCCCTGCCTGGCAGCCCCCACTGGTTGTGTGAACTATTGCAAGTTGCCAAACTTCTTTAACCTAATGTAGTGTCGATAAGAATCCACTTTCCTCATTTAATGTAGATGAAAATCAGCTTTTTCACCTATGTAACCCATAGTAGTGCTATGAGGATGAGGAATATGAGACATAACATACTTAAATAATGATGGTGATTATTATTGCATGAATAGGAACTGTTATTTCAGGCATGGTTATTTTTAACATAAAATGATATTGTAACTATAAAACCCAGTAAGTCAATATTTTATGAAATTTTCTATGCCATTAATAGTATCTTGTCATATCAAGATTCATTCATTTAAAAAGTCACATATTTGTGAGAGTATTAATTGAGGATATTGATTTAGCATAAAGTTGTGGAAAGAAAGCAAAATATAGTTGGTTTATAAAAAGATACACTTGAACATCCTGCCATTGCCTTTATCTAGTGAGCTTATCTCATTTAGATGATATAAGAATATGATCCAACTTTAAGCAATTAATATCAATGACTATCTTATACATTAAATACACAACTAGTAAAGAAATTTTACAATCAGAAACAACGGTATTTCTTTAATACCTAAAATAGACCTTATGAAGACTTTCTAGTTTCAAATGGCATAAATAAGAGCTATTTAAAGCTGGACTTTTATATGTAATAGGAAAGATGATGCTAGCTAACTACAGACTTATTTTCTGTTAAAACATGATCACAGTAACAATGCCCCTAGACTTCCAAAATACGCTTAGTGATATATCTAAACGCTGCAATAAAAAATAAAATTTATAGTTTTGAAAACATAAAATCAGACTGTTCATCTATAAATATTAAGCAAAAAAGTGACGAGTTATACAATTACAAACATCGCCTTCAATATTTTAAAAAGTAAAACATGAATGAATAATCTAGGATTCCTTATTCCAAGTTCTATTGATTAAAATGTAATTCCATATCCAGTAGTAAATCCACTGTAGAAATAAATGCTTCTTCAATAAATTCCTGCTGGACAATTCCAAATTTGATTGCTAAATTACTATCGGGAGAAATGACACATTTACAATGTGATTGCCACATATTATGGCAGATGAGTGAAAAAATTCTCATAAATATGAAATACTTAGAGGTCCAAATATATTTTTATGTCTTAGAAATAAGGTAATAATAATTATATTCATGCAAATGATGTTTTCTTTCTTTTTCTCTACTATGATTAGTAAATTCCTCTAATAATTCTGAATTTGCTCAATGTCTTGTTAGCTGCCAGTGTCCCTTTGTATTCTGGGTGGATTTGAATGATGCATTCTGGTAGGTCTTCTAGGTATTCCCAATAGGCTCAGATCAATCTGTTTCTGCACAAGAAATGCTTTCCTAACTTTCATGTTATAGATATTTATGGACTTCAGAATAAAGACAACAATTTTTAAAACTTAGCTGTGTTACTTACTAGCTTTTCCAAGTTCATACAGTATGTCATTTATAAGCCACCATTTTTAAATGTAAAATGGTTGATAGCAATTATATTTCTGAAAATTAACTAAGATAGTATATGTGAATAGTTTTACAAAATATAAACTGTATTTTCTTCTTTCTTCTTTGTTAAAAATTTGCATCAGACATTGTGTGAAGCTCTGAAAATTCAAAAGCACAATTCTAATTCTCATGAAGTTCCCATCCTATGTACATAAAGAACAGGTACATATACCTGGTATGTCATATGGATACCACATTTCTAATCCGTTCATCTGTTGATGGACAGGTTGTCTTCATATCTTGGTTACTGTGAGTAACACTCAGTGGATTATTCAACCTTAAAAAAGAAGGAGAATCCAAGTCCCTGCTAGTTCATCATCCTTGCCCCTCTCTCCTGTGAGTTTTGTGTTCCTCAGAGCTCACCTTAGTCTGTGGCTCAACCCTCTCTGCACTTTCATAGGACTTTACATTCCCAAGGCTTTAATTATCCAGAAAATATTCAATAGATCTTAATTTCTGTTTATACTGCAGATTTTCATTCCAAAATCTGGAGTTATATAGCTAATGCCCTATTTGACATTTGAATTTAAGGAGATCACAGGTATCACAGATTAACATTTCTGATAACAGCCTTGATATTTCCTCCCAAATCAGGGTTTCCCTCATTTGTCACCATTTCAGTAAACGGCACCGCCATCTACCATGTGGCTTGATCTAGAAACTTCACCCTTCCTCATTTCTTCTCTTTCTATTAGCATCCACATTACAGCCACCAAGCAGATCAAATAACTTTTCTCGAAATTATACCTGGAATATTTTCATTTATTACCTTCTCTGCTGCTACAACTTAATCTAAACCAGTGTCATATCTTGCCTTCAGTATTTATGCAACTTTCTGTGTTTGTTCCTTTGTTGTTCCTCACACCTCCCAAATCCTCAAAATAACAAGAGTCATCTCTTGAAAATGTAAGCTATTCAAATGGCTTTCCATTGAATTTAGAATAAAATGCAAAATATATCACTTGGCATGCACACATGTATATACTCCATTCCTATTTTCTTCTGCAACTTTATTTTTCACCACCTATTCATGTAATGAGTATTCTTTAATTACCTAGGTCTTAACACAGGAAGCTTGTTCTAACTTTAGGACATTGGCCCCCTGGCTTCTACCTTTTCTAGTGTATGGCTCTTTCTCATTCATTCAGTTTTATCACAAACACTTCCTTAGGGAGACCTTTTAGAAATATCTGAGGTATATCTCAGTGCATGATTGGTAGATGAGGGTTCAGCATTCCTTTCAACTTTCTTCTAATGTCCATTTAAATAAGGCAGAGGGTCGGGTGTGGTGACTCATGCCTGTAATCCCAGCACTCTGGGAGGCCGAGGCAGGTGGATCACCTGAGGTCACAAGTTCGAGATCAGCCTAGCCAACATGGTGAAACCCATCTCTACTAACAATACAAAATTAACCAGGTGTGGTGGCACACGCCTGTAGTCCCAGCTACTTGGGAGGCTGAGACAGGAGAATTGCTTGAACCTGGGAGGCGGAGGTTGCAGTGAGCAAAGATAGCAACACTGCACTCCAGCCTGGGCAAGACAGAGTGAGACTTCACCCAAAAAAAAAAAAAAAAAAAAAAAAAAAAAAAAAAAAAAGGCAGAGAAAAGACAGCCAAAAATAGCATTTTAGAAACTCTCTGTATCTGTATCTAGGTGTGGCCATGAGATAAATCTTAGCTAATGGGATCAAAGTGGGAGGAGGGTTTGCAACTTTTGGGTGGTATATATAAAAGATAAAAGGTACAGGCTAGTATTAGGAGGTTCTGGCATACCGTTTCAGAAAATGTGGATGAGTAAATCCCTTAGGGATGATGGAGCTCTTTACTGCTGTTTTGTGAAACGCACACACATTCTTAATATATATACACATATATTCACACACACAGACGTTCTTAATAAAACAGTGTTATCTAGGGATCTCTAGAGTAGCATTTGATCCTACACCTTACCGATATAGCCCTGCCATTCTTTTCTGTCTCTGAGCTCTGTTCACTTCCCTCCCATTTTACAATTATTAGCTTGTTTGCTTGTTAAATATATATTATCACTGCTAGACAAGATAAAGACAGGAACTTTTGTTGCTACGCTGATTACTGGATATCCAATGTCTATTTCAATAATTAGTTAACAATAGACCTACAATACATACTTGTGAATGTGTGGATGAATGGGAATGGAAGAATAATTCAATTGAGTAAATACTTTGAAGCTATTATTTATACAATTCCTTCAGGTTAAAACTCTAGAAATCACCAAAGGAGATTTAATTCTGATGAAATTGACTGGACCAGGGTGTCTGCAGCTGAACATCAGGAGGTCCCCAAATGATTCCAAAGTGCAGCCAAAGTAGAAAATGTTTATCATGAAAGATTCCCAGAAAAAACACAATTCTTGATCAAAACTGATGACACATTGACTACTGAGGTATTTGGGGATTTAGCATGCAACCATCTATCATATTTTGACAAGATAATTGATCCAGTGCATGGGCAGTGGAACCATGTAGAAAGAAGTTTTGAATATCAAATAGTTATCAAAGCAATAAGAATGTTGGGCAAAATATAAAACACCAGAAGTAAAAATTTATATTTATTATATATATATTTTAGTTATATGTTAACATATACTAAGTCATTCATTCAAATACAATCATGGGATAGTTGAAATCATTCGATAGAAATTTATAATCCTAAATTCACTGAGTTTACTCCATTTCTTTAATTTACATAAAATAATGTGAAGTACATGGACTTTGGAAGTCTAATGATAAACCAAATCCAGACATTGCTTTTGGGGATTTCAAGGATAAAGTACATAAACATAATGTATGAGAGTGCATTGTCCCCTCAACAAAATATCCTGCTATTTTTACCTAGCAAGAAAAAATTGTCAATTCTCCAGTTGAATGGACAAGTGAATATACATAACTCCACATATATGTAGCACAATTATATACAATTGTATACATATAATGATTGTATTAACAAAGACACACAAAGTTATTGGCCATATAATAATAATTATATATAATTACATATATATATAAAATAACCATGCCTACTTAACATTTTATCCAACTACGTGAAAACATTTACTATGTTGAATTGTAGGGTGACAAGTCAAGGGTAATGGTGGATCTGTAGTATTAAGATTAAATTTAATAAATACTCTGCATGCAACCAAATAAACAAATGAAAACAAGCAGATAGCAGCTGATTGTGTGCCTTGATATCACTGATCCAGACTACAGGATATAGAGATAACATCAACTTTTGGTAAACCTTTCATTTTCAACACCTTGCAGATGAATTATCATATACATTTTGAAAGAAATCCCAATGGCACTCCTTAAAATATTTCTGGGTTTTCAAAAGTGAGGCTTTTGCAAAGATTCTCACCTCTCAATATGTCTAATTACTCTCTTTGTGCATTGAGACCTACAAGGCTCTTTCAAGATTCAAAGCTAAAGTTAGAAATTCAATTTCAAATGATATCAAAGCCTGTTCTGATCAGCACTTTGGTTTTTAATATATAATGAAATACTTGAGAATCTAGGCAAATTATCATATTAAATCATGAGCACCTGTCAATGTTTCAACCTTTTAAACACATTTCATTGCAAGTTATTGAGATTATAGCAGTTAACTGTAAATTTTCAGTTTTACATTTGTATGAAAATTAGAAACAAATTAAATACTAGGGACAAAATATGTTGGTTTGTTTTTATGAGATATAAGTATTGTTTGGTATCTTATACCTAGTAGTATATCTGCATTTCATCACTTTAAGCATTTTTACTTTGATTCGTCTAAAACACACACACACACACACACACACACACACGCACACACAGTGAAACTATGTATGGCGATATGACTGATGAAAAAAATCTCCGATTATACCTTGGAATCAAATCTGTCATTGACTCAAAGGTATCTCGTTCTCGAACATAATTGCATTCATTTATGACTAGCAAAACACCATTAACATATTAGTAGGTTCTTTTAATTTCAGAAAAAAAATATTGCATGGGACATACTTTTACTAAAATTTCTTCTTTGTTATTCTGAAGTTCTTTTGTTTTCAATTTAGAAGTATGTTTTTATTTATTTATTTATTTTTATTATCTTTATGTTCTAGGGTACATGTGCAAAACATGCAAGTTTGTTACATATGTATATATGTGCCAAGTTGGTGTGCTGCACCCATTAACTCGTCATTTACATTGGGTATATCTCCTAATGCTATCCCTCCCCCCTCACCCCACCCCACAACAGGCCCCGGTGTGTGATGTTCCCCTTCCTGGGTCTAAGTAATCTCATTGTTCAGTTCCCAACTATGAGTGAGAACATGCAGTGTTTGGTTTTCCGTTCTTGTGATAGTTTGCTGAGAATGATGGTTTCCAGCTGCATCCATGTCCCTACAAAGGACACGAACTCATCCTTTTTTAATGGCTGCATAGTATTCCATGGTGTATCTGTGCCACATTTTCTTAATCTAGTCCGTCATTGATGGACATTTGGGTTGATTCCAGGTCTTTGCTATTGTGAATAGTGCCGCAATGAACATACGTGTGCACGTGTCTTTATAGCAGCATGATTTATAATCCTTTGAGTATATACCCAGTAATGGGATGGCTGGGTCAAATGGTATTTCTAGTTCTAGATCCTTGAGGAATCGCCACACTGTCTTCCACAATGATTGAACTAGTTTACAGTCCCACCAACAGTGTAAAAGCGTTCCTATTTCTCCACATCCTCTCCAGCACCTGTTGTTTCCTGACTTTTTAATGATTGCCATTCTAACTGGTGTGAGATGGTACCTCATTGTGGTTTTGATTTGCATTTCTCTGATGGCAAGGGATGATGAGCATTTTTTCATGTGTCTGTTGGCTGCATAAATGTCTTCTTTTGAGAAGTGTCTGTTCATATCCTTTGCCCACTTTTTGATGGGGTTGTTTGTTTTTTCTTGTAAATTTGTTTAAGTTCTTGTTAATCTGAAGTTCTAATTTAACAAGAATCCTGAATGTTATTTGCTAAGTCTCACAAACCTACTAATGGTAGAGAAACTTCGGAAGCCACTTAGATATTCATTGATGGAATATTTTAATACAACAAACACATATATAGAACTTAAAACATGTCAGACACCATTCCAATCACTTTGCACATTTCTCTGGTAAATTTCTTGCACCTTGAATCCTATTTTGGTGTGTGCTTCACAGAAGAGCTGAACTAACACAGAAAATCTCTTCGTCCAGCTGGTTTAGAATGCTGCTTGTAATGTTAGTTATCCTTCTTATACTATGAATTGATTACAGCTCTATAACCATGCCTTGAAAACTTTGGACAATACTGGAAGTTAGTGGTGTGTGTTATCCTTTTCCCCTCTTCTAATGATTTCTCCACCTGGGAAATAAACTGGAATTAGCAAAGTATATTTCCACCTGACTTGGATATTATACTAGTGATTTTTGTCTTATGTAACATATCCCTCGATATTTATTGTCATGAGATTTTATGCATTTTATCACTACTGATCATCCCAGATGTAAAATAAAAGAGTGTGGCAGAACACCTGGCAAAGTATAACAGCAATCATGTTTCCTTAACTCTCTGCTGGGGTATCCATAAACTTCAAACACTAGGGGGCAGTAAGGCAGTGTTATTCATTTCTACAGACTTGAAACAACTTGGGAAGAGATTTCATAAGCAGGTGGTCAAGAGAGCTATTTTGATGAGGCTTAATTTAGCTATTATTTGAAGCTATTTCATGTTGAAAATTACAAAAAATGTTTTTACAAGCACCCTTCTAAATGGTTCTATCATTTGGAATTCTGTAATTTCATTTGTTAATAAAAAATAATGTATTGATTAATTTGACGGCATTGAGGAAGAATTTTTCTTTAATTTTCAAAAAAAAGTACTTATTTTCAAAAAATCATCTTTTAAAAGTCATCCAGAGTTATTGCAATAACATAGCATTCTGGAAAAGCAAACTAATTGGTACAGAGAACAGATTTGGTATCTAGAGGATGAAAGTGGAAGAAAAGGAACTTTGGAGATAATGAAACGTCTGTATTCTAATTGTGGTGAGTATACAACTATAGTTTTGTCTAAACCTACAGAATATACACTAGAAAGGATAATTTTACTGTATACATGTTAAAAATAAATTAATAGATGCATATATGTTGTTTGTTGCCCAACAATTATATATTTTGATATTTATTGAAATGTCACTACTAGATCATTGAAGAATTTACCAGCACTTAAAGCACAGTTAGCCTTGTGTACATCAAAAAAAGGAATTTCATATCCAAGAAAGAAGATATAATAGTGCAATATAAAAAGTCTTTGAAATAATTAAATCATCATTTGTATAAGATGAGTTTATTTATAAAATAAAAGAAAGAAAACTTGAAAATAATTATATGAAAATCCTGGAAATGACAGCATAATATTTAAAGTAAGAAATAACTTTTCCTAACTGATTGTTGTGTGTTGAAATATTACTGCTAAGTTACTAAAGATTTTTTTAAAATTGAATCCCATTTTCTAGCCAAAACAAAATATAACAATTACTGAACAAAAACAAAAATCAGCTTGGTAAGCCTGTAGACTTGGTCAGAGTTCATTGCAAATCTAATTCATAGGGATTACACCACGAGAGAGACAAGTGCAATTACCATGGATACTTTTGCTGAAAGTATAAAGCATCTGAAAGAATCCACAGCTATGACATATAGAAAACAACAGCCTTGAATATTTCATGCCTCAAAAATAAGATGAAATAATATGAAAAACATTGAAATAGTTTTAAATATTATTTGTATAAGAAAATATTACTAAAAGGAAAGAAACTGAAAAATAGTCATACAGTAATCCCTGAATGTGAGAATTTAATATTTGAAATAAATATATTATATGAATCAACTAATAAACACTGTTAAATAGACACTCAGTGAACTGGAAAACCAATGTGAAGAAATCACACAATAAAAAAAAACTGAAGTATAAAAAGAAAAAAATTAGAGATATTAAGTAAGTTGTAAGAGATATGAAAAGATAAAAATTTCCAAAATTAATAATTCAGAATGTTGGTGTGTGCTGCTCACTGGGGCTGTTAGCAACTATTCCAGTTCTCTTGCTTCCAGGATGCTGGTAACACTTGCTTATATTGACTTGCTTTGGCTCATTACTTGAGAAACATTTTGTACTTCTATTTGTAGCTATGACAGAATACTTTGAATCAGAACAATTTCCAAAGGAGAACAAGAAGCAAAGCTGGGTGGGTGTGGAAGCTGTGTAAAATTTTAAGTTATCTAGGGCTTAAGGAGCTATAACCTTGGAGTGCACAGAGTTTGAGCCTCAAATTTAGCTCTGATTTGCTTCTTGAAACATTTATGGATCCCTAGCAGTAACTGAAAGACCGAGAACCTGAGCATAGTTCTTGAGAGTATCATGTATTTGGGAAGAAAAATCTGTAAGGTCAGGGCAAGCAAATAAAGGATGTACCTGGTAAACATGCCAGATTTTTAGTTGGAAATTGTGTAGGTTTATGTCATAAAGGAAGAAATACCAAAGGTAGAACACCTTTACATAAATTAAATTCCAGATACCAATCAGCTCAATCTCTGATCAAAACCACAGGAAAAAAAACAAATGTTCCAATTAGAAAATGGGTAAAAGATATAAACATATTTTACAAAACAGGATATGCAGATGGAAAATAAGTATATGATGTCAGAAGGAAAAATAATAATCTCTCTTTATAGAAAGGTAATTTCTATAAGTTAATATGTCTTTAATATTTTTCAATTAAGTGTTTTATTTTGAGATATAGATTTACATTTTACTGTAAGAAATAAAACAGAGACATTCTATACACATTTTACTCAGTTTCCCCAGAAGTAACCTCTTGTGAACCTATAGGACAATATCACAAACAAAATATTTACATCACAAGTATTTCTTGTTTGCCCTGAAATAACCATAAATATGTCCCTCTTGTTCCTACCTACAACTTAGCCTGACAACAACTTATCTGCTTTTTATTTCCATAATTTGTTATTCAAGAATATGACATAGGCCGGGCGCGGTGGCTCAAGCCTGTAATCCCAGCACTTTGGGAGGCCGAGACGGGCGGATCACGAGGTCAGGAGATCGAGACCATCCTGGCTAACAAGGTGAAACCCCATCTCAACTAAAAAATACAAAAAAATAACTAGCCGGGCGAGGTGGCGGGCGCCTGTAGCCCCAGCTACTCGGGAGGCTGAGGCAGGAGAATGGCGTAAACCCGGGAGGTGGAGCTTGCAGTGAGCTGAGATCCGGCCACTGCATCCCAGCCTGGGCGACAGAGCGAGACTCCCTCTCAAAAAAAAAAAAAAAAAAAAGAATATGACATAAATGGAATCATACAGTAGGTACATTTTGGTATTGGCTTCTTTCACCACAATTCATTGGAGATACATGCAGGTTGGTTGCATTTATCAGTAGTTTGTTCATTTGTATTGCTTTGTTTATTACGCCATGTTATGGATGTTCCACTATTTGTAACACATTGAAAGATATCTAGGTTATTTTCAGAATTTGGCTATTATGGATAAAGCCAATATAAATATTCAGATACAGAATTTTGTGTGAATGTAAGTTTTAATTTCTCTGGATAAAGTGCCGAAAATTTACCCATTTAATTGCTTGGTCACATGGTCATTAGATGTTGAGTTAGTTAAGAAACTGCAAAACTATTTTCTACATGGAGCTGTACCATTTCATATTCCCACATGAAATGTAGGAATAATCCAATTGTACACATCTTTGCAGGTATTTGTTGTAATAAATTTTTTATTATAGCCAAACAAATATGTATGTGGTGTATCAAATTGTGATTTTAATTACTATTTCTCTAATCTCTAATGACACTGGGTATTTTTTCATGTGGTTATTTGCCATATGCATATCCTGTTTTGTAGAATATGTTTATAACTTGTGTCCATTTTCTAATTGGACCATTTGGTTTTTTCCTGTCGAGTTTTGAGAGGAAAAGATAGCAGATATATATGTAAAGATGAAACACTATATACGTGCATAGCTATAACTACCATACCAAAAGGAGGGATGAGAAAGATGATTTGAGATGGAAAATGTTTTGAAAGACAATATTGATTATTTTTCCAAAATTGAAAATATAATCAGAATACACTTACAGGAAACAGTATGTAACACATGCAGGATGGATACAAACACAATCATCATATATTTTTATTTATAACTGATAAATAATAATTGCACATATTTTGCTGGCACAGTGTGGTGTTTCAATACATGTATACAATGTGCAATGATCAAATTATGATAATTAGCATATCCATCAGCTCAAATATTTATCATTTATTTGTGGTGATAATATTCAAAATAATCTTTTCTAGTGATTTTGGAATATACAATATATCATCGTTAACTATAGTTATCCTACTGTGCAATGTAATACACAGCTTGTTCTTCCTATCTAACTGTAACTTTGTACCCATTGAGCAATCTCTCCCCATTCTTCATCCTCCCTACCCTCCCAAGCCTCTGATAATCACTATTCTACTCTTTAGTTTTACGAAATAAACTTTTTTAGATTTCACATATGAGTGAGGTAATGCGGTATTTGTCCTTCTGTGCTTGGCTTATTTCACTTAACATAATGTCTTCCAGACTAATCTAAACTGTTGAAAATGACAAGATTTCATTCTTTTTTACAGCTCAACACAATTTTCATTGTGTAAATATACCACATTTTCTTTATTCATTCATCCATTCATGGACACTTAGGTTAATACCATATCTTGGGTGTTTTGAATAGTATTGCAATAACATGAGAGCGTACATACCTCTTTGAAATACTGTTATCAGTTCCTTTGGATATATACCCAGTAGTGGGATTAATGGATGTTATGGTAGTAATATTTTTACTTTTTGGAAAACATCTATACTGTTTTCCATAATGGCTATACAAGTTTGCATTCCCACCAATAGTGGGTAGGTTTCCTTTGATTCGTATCTCCACCAGCATTTGTCACCATGTTTCTTTTTGATAATAGCCTTTCTACCTGGGATGAGATGATATTTCACTGAGGTTTTGATTTATACTTTCCTAATGATTACTGATACTGAGCATTTTTTTCAGATACCTCTTAGCCAGTTGTATGTCTTCTACCCATTTTTAAATTAAATTATATTTTTTATATTGAATTGTTTGAGTTCCTTACATATTCTGAATATTAACCTCTTGTCAGATGTGTAGTTTGCACATTTTTTTTATTCTATAGGTTGTCTCTTTACTCTGTCTCTTGGTTCCTTTGCTGTGCAGAAATATTTTTGTTTAATGTATTTTCATTCATCTATTTTTTATTTTGTTGCCTGTGCTTTTGAGTTCTTATTAAAAAATTCTTTGCCAAGACCAATGCCATGAAGCCTTTCCTCTAGGTTTTCTTCTGGTAGTTTTATAGTTCAGGGTCTTACATTTAGGAATTTAATCAATTCTAAAGTTAGTTTTTGTCACTGGTGAGAGATAAGCGTCTAGTTTCATTCTCTGTTATGTGGATATCCAGTTTTCCCCAGAACCACTTATTGAAAAAACTAACCTTTCCTTATGCGTGTTCTTGGTGCCTTTTTTGAAATTCTGTTGTCTGTGAATGTGGGGATTTATTTCTGGATTCTCTATTCTGTTCCATCGGTTTATATGTCTGTTTTTATGCCAATACCATGATGTTTTAGTTGAAATAGTTTTGTAGTATATTTTGAAGTCAGGTAGTTTGATGCCCCAACTTTGTGCTTTTTGATCAGGATGGCTTTGGTTATTTGTGGGACTTTTGTTGTTCCATACAAATTTTAAGATTTTTTTTTCTGTACATGTAAAATTAGCTTTGGTAATTTGATAGGGTTTGCATTGAATCTGTAGGTAACTTTGGATCATATGCACATTTTAACAATATTAATTCTCCCAATACATAAACATGAAATATGTTAATATTTGTTCGTGCTTTCTTCAATTTGTTTTATTGTTTTATAGTTTTCATCATAGAGATGTTCTCATTGGTTAAATTATTCCAAGATATTTTGTACTTTTTAGCTATTATAAATGGGGTTGCTTTCTTGATTTCTTATTCAGGTTGTTCGTATTGGCATATAAAAATGCTAATGATTTCCATATGTTGATTTTGTATCCTGCGAGTTTATTGACTTTATTAATTCTAACACTTTTTTGATGGTGTCATTAGGCTTTTCTGTATATACAATCATGCTCTCTGCATCTAGAGAAAATTTTACCTCCCCCTTTCCAATATAAATATCCTTTACTTATTTCTCTTACCTAATTTCTATAGCTAGGACTTCCAGTAGTATGTCAAATAGTAGCAGTGGACATCCCTGTCATGTTTCAGAATTTAGAAGAAAAGCTTTCAGCTGTTTCCCATTCAGTATAATGTTAACTGGGTTTGCCATGTGTGGCTGTTGTTGTGTTGAGGTAAATTCCTTCTATATCTAATTTGTTGAAAATTTTTCTAATGAAAGGATGTTAAATTTTATCAAACACTTTTCCTACATCTATCGAGATTACAATATTATTTTTCTTCATTCTGTTGATGAAATGCATCTCATTTATTGATTTGCATCTTTGGAATGCTGGAATAAGTCCTACTTGATTATGGGTAAATAATATTTTTGATGTGCTGTTTTATTTGCTTTGCTGTATGTTTTGGTGTCAGGGTAATACACATCTTGAAGAATGAGTTTGAAAGAATTTTCTCCCATTTCATTTTTTTGGAATAGTTTGAGAAGAATTGACATTGGTTCTTCTTTAAGTGTTTGGTAGAATTCAGCAGTGAAGACATCAAGTCTTGGGCTTTTCTTTGATGGGAGATTTTTAAATTTTTAACTCAATTATATTACGTGATATTGGTCTGTCCAAGTTTTCTATTTCTCTGTTATTCAATATTTGTAGGTTTTATATGTCCAGGAATTTATTCATTTTTTTTATAGGTATTCTGGTTTGTTGGTTTATAGTTGCTCATAATGTTTTCTAATAGCAAAAATATGGAACTGTTTACAAATTTGTATGTTATCCTTGCATAGGGGCCACACTATTTGTCTCTGTATCAGTCCAATTTAATATATGTGTTGCTAAAGGAAGCAAGCATCATACATGTATTTTAGAAGATAGAAACCTAAAAGAAATGGAAAACTCAAAAATTATCCAAGATAAAGCTTATTCATTAACTTCAAAGATTAAAAATAAGATTGATTGCTGACTTCTCAAAAATGATTAAAGCCAGGAGAAAATACATTTAAAGAGATAAAAGAAAATATTGGCTAACCTGGAATTCTAAACCTTTTAAAAAAGTATTATAAAAATGAAGACAAATATCGTGTAAAATAATGGATTACATCCTTTATAAAAGGCAAAGACAGACTGAATATCTAGTTTATATTAAAAGATTTAAAAATGTGAGAACTGAATGCAATATGAAATCCTGTTCTGGATGCTTCACAAAAATAAATGTGAAAATCCAACAAGAAGCTATAGCAGTCATGAATTTAGATGTATGTGCAGTTAAAATGCAAAAGATATAAAGCAAAATTCAACATATTTCAAGTCACAATAATAGTGCACTATCTCATTTCTTTCAGAAAATTTTGTAATAGTAAATGAAAAACAAATTAGATTACATGATATTTTGAATATTATGTTAAATCATTTGAATTATTGTAATTGTATTATTTGAACACAGTTAAAATAAGCAATCTCCATTGCATTTGCTAGAAGGGATTCCTCTGGCTACTATATCGCCCCTTCATATATTTTTATTTTCTGAGGCAGAGAGACATATAAGTTTAAGAGGTTGGGAGGGAAAACTGAGCATGTTTCTTCACTTCTTAAGGATCTATCTCCATTCACCAATTCTACACCCTGCTTCATTTCCTTTCTTTATGCCATATTGGTTGAACAAAGCCCCCACAGTTAAAGCAGCATTGCCAGTGATTCTAACTATGTAAGTCTGCCTAATTCAGAAGTCATATACTAATAAGTCATTGCCAAGGACAACTAAGTCACATTTCTTATGGTCAATTTAACAATTGTAAACTAGGTTTTTGTCTCTACTTGCCTGTCTATAGTGATTAACTCTTAACTGGCTAAAATTATGGTAGAGGGAAAAAGAAGTGCTATTGTGTATGGGATCCTTATGATCCCTTTTCACATTTATAATTATATCATTCTACATAATAATTTAAAATTCATTTGTAAGCACACAAAACTCATGTGCTATAATAGAAGTATTAAAATTTCAATTAATTTAAATATTAAATATGCCATTGGATCAATGAATTTGAAAGTACCAATAAAATGTTTGCAAAACCATAGTAAAACAAAAATTTCATTGATGAGTAAATTAAAATCATTTTGAAAAAACTTCCACAAATTTTATGTGTTAAAGAATAAATTACAGTAGAGATTATGCAATATTTAAAGCACAATAATAATAACTGCAGATTAAAAAGTATGAAGCTCAAGATGCCTGAGTAGAGTTATTCAATGCTTCTCTTTTACTCCAAAAAGGACCAAAAACAGGAAGTACATAACTGCACTTCAAGTAGAGTAGCTAAAAGCAGAGTAAATTCCAGAATACAAGAATTCAGCAAGAAAGTGACAAGATTCTCTGGGGTACACTAACTCAGGATAACAGCATAGAGAGAGAAGTGAAGCACTCAGCCAGGATTGTCCCAGAGCCAGGAAGAGCTACCCATTGTGGGAAAAAGGTAAGCACAAGACCTGTCCTGGTTACCACTCTGAATGCCTCCAATACTAGCTACTTGAGAGACTCATAGTCCTCACAGGACCTAAATTCATGATAAGGAGTTGCCTAGAGTTCAGATGGCTGTATTGCTCCAGAGAGGGAACTCATGCTGGGTCTGTCTCATTCCTTAGGATCTAATCTGCTATCATCTAATCTCATTCCTTAGGAACTAATCTACATCATTTTGAAAGCAGAGTCACTGCTGAAGAACATTCTCTCCTAGGGCTCATTAGCCCCTGCATCTCCACATCCCTAGAGTCCTACTGTTATCTCATTATGCCTACAAAAATGGATGTAATACTATGACTCCAGCTTGACCCAGCAACTGTGACCCTGTCACCTGAGCCCATGCAGCATCATTTGCCCCAAGGAGAAGTACCATGCCTGCCTACTTAACCTGGGGAGCCAACACCCACTAATAGTGTCAACCACAATCTCTCAATTGGTACAGTAGCTAAGCATTGTGTGTGCTCCCTCAGAGACTGAGGAGAGACCCATAGGTGTTCACTGCCACTGGTAACCCTAACCCTGTGACTGGCAAAACCAAAGCTGCTGAAGGTGGTGAACATGCTCCCCTGGGTCTGATGACAGGCCCACCAGGTGGCTACTGGTGGCAGTGACCACTCTCTTGCTATTTATAGAGCTGTGGAATGCTACACGTAACCTGTTCCTCTAGAAACTAATGACTATCCCTCTTGGTGACTAGTGCTGCTGGTGACCCCAACTCAGCAAAGACACACTAATGCCTTCACAAATGCTCACAGTCTAGGTCACTGAGGAACCTAATGACACTGCTGACTGGATTACAACCAATAAAATCACAGAGACTACACTACTGCACCTACTAAGCACCCTACCCAACTGCAGCAATAGTCACATCTACAGAAAAAAGTCTTCACTTATGAAAAGTATTCTGTAAAATTGAAAAGGCAATTGTGTCACAAGGTGTACAGATATCAACATAGGAACACAGAAATATAAAAAGCAAAAAAGTATGACACCTCCAAAAGAAAACAATAATTCTCCAGTAAACAACCCCAAAGGAAAGGAAGTAAATGAAATGTCTGCAAAAGAATTCAAAATAATGATACTAAGGAAATTCAGGCAGATACAAGACAATAAAGAGAGAAAATCCAACAAAATGAGGATAACAATTTATATTATGAATGAGAAATTCAACAAAAAGATAAAAATCCTAAAAAGAATCATACAGAAAACTTGAAGCTGAAAAATTTAATGAATGGAATAAAAAAAAGATCAAAAGCATCAACAATAAAGTAGGTCAAGCAGAAGAAAGACATTCTAAACTTGAATGCATGTCTTATGAAATAACCAAGTCAGTTAAAACAAAAACTGAACTAAAAAGAAAACTAAAAAGAAAAAGCTAAAAAGCAAAACTAAACCAAAACTAAAAAGAAAAAATGGTAAAGAAAGCCTATAGGATGTATGGGACACCATTATGATAAGAAATATTCATATTATGGGTATTCCAGAAAAAGAAGACATGGTAAAAGGCATAGAAAACCTATGTAATAAAATAATAGCTGTAAAATTCCCATATCTTGGGAGAAAGATGGACATTCAGATCAAGGTAGATGAAAGATTTCTAAACAAATTCAACCTAAATGTACCCTCTAACACACATTATTGTCAAAATGTCAAAAGTCAAAGACAAAGAAAGAATCTTTAAGTAGCAGGAGATAAGCAACAAGAGATACAAGGGAATCCTCATTAGTGGAATATTTCACAGCGAAACACTTAGAGGCCAGGAGAAAATGAAATTATATATTCATAATACTAAAAGAAAAGCAAAATTCTGCCATTCAGAAATACTAGACCCTACAAAGTTGTTCTTCAGAAATGAAGAAATAAAGGCTTTCCCAGAAAAGCAAAAACTGAGGAAATTTATTACCACTAGGCTGGCAGAAGAAATGCTTAAAACGTCTTACATCTGGAAGTAAATGGGCAGTAACTACCATCGTAAAACACAGAAAAGTATAAAAGGCACTGATAGAGCAGAAATAGAAATGAGAAAGAGATGAGAATCAAACCTTACCATCATAACACAAAATCACAAAACTGAAAAGATGAACAATAAGAGAGGAAGAAAATAACAAAGAATATACAAAAAGTCAGAAAACAATTAACAAAATGACAGGAATAAGTCCACAGCTATTAATAATAGTCTTGAATGTAAATGGATTAAATTCCCTAAATATAAGATATAAACCAGTAGAATGGATTAAGAAAAGCAAGACCCAACTCTATGCTGCCTACCA
Source organism: Macaca mulatta (assembly GCF_049350105.2). Classification (NCBI taxonomy): domain Eukaryota; kingdom Metazoa; phylum Chordata; class Mammalia; order Primates; family Cercopithecidae; genus Macaca; species Macaca mulatta. Next base: position 13,481,787 of record NC_133411.1, read on the forward strand.
GAAACTCACTCCAACTTTAAAAACATGCATAGGCTGAAAGTAATGGCATAAAAAAGATACTTGATATGGTTTGAATTTGTCCTTGCCCAAATCTCATGTCAAATTTTAAACCCCAGTGTTGGAGGAGGGGCTTTATGAGACGTGATTGGGTCATGGGGGCATATTCCCCTTACTGTTCTCATGATAATGAGTTCTTATGAGACCTGGGTGTTTAAAAGTGTGTAGCACGTCCTCCTTTCTTCTCTTCTTCCTGTTCTGGCCATGTAAGATGTGCCTCCTTCCTCTTTGCCTACTGCCATGATTCTAAGTCTCCTGAGGCCTCCCCAACAATGCTCCCTGTACAGCATATGGAACTGTGAGCAAATTCAACCTCTTTTCTTTATAAAGGATATTTCTTTATAGCAGTGTGACAATGAACAAATGCAATATTTCATGCCAATGGAAAGGCAAAATGAATAGGAGTAGCTATTAGATAAAATAGGCCTTAAGTCAAAAAGCATTAAAAAAGACAAAGAAGGTCATTAAAGAGATGACTTTAGCATGAATACGTAATACTTGTAAATATATATGCACCCAACACTGGAACACACAACAGAAAAAGCAAATATTATTATATCTGATAAGAGTGATAGATTGTAGCACAGAAATATTTGGGGACTTCAACACTTTATTCATAGCATTGGTCAGTTCATTTAGACAGAAACTCAACATGGAAACATCAGTTGAAACTACACTATAGACCAAATGGACCAAACATTTCTTTCAATAGCTGCAGAATGCACATTCTTCCCATCAGCACATGTAACATTCTCCAGGATAGATGATACATTATGCCATTATCCAACTTTCAAATAATTTGGAAAATCTGAAATCGTATCAAGTATCTTTTCTGGCCAGAATGGAATAAAAGTAGAAATTAGTAACAAGAGAAACCTAAGAAAGTGTGTAAACAGAAACTAAACAACATGCTCCTAAATGACAAATGGGTCAATAAAAAAATTAAGAAGAAAATTTTAAGAAATTGAAACACATTAAAATAGAAAGACAACATACAAAATCTTATGGGATATAGAAAAAGCAGTACTAAGAGGGAAATTTATACCAATGAACACCTACAACAGAAAATAGAAAGATTTCAAATAAGATAACAATATACCTCAATTACCTAGAATGAACTAAATTCAACATTACTAGGAGGAAATAAATAATAAAGATAAGGCAGATATCTCCCAAATAGAGACTAGAAAAAATACAAAAGATCAATAAAATGAAAAGTTGGTTCCTTGGAAAGATAAATACAATTGGCAAACCGTTATCTAGCATAATAGTTCATTCTTGCATTGTCAGAGTGACATACCTCAGACTGGGTAATTTATACTGAAAAGAGGTTTAATTGGCTTATAGTTCTGTAGGCTGAGACCTGATGCTGCTATCTGCTTGGGTGCTCAAAAAGCTGCAGGAAACTTGCAATAATGGCAGAGGGCAAAAGGGAAGCTGGCACACACATGGTGGCAACAGGAACAAGAAAGAGAGAGTGAGGGGGAAGGTGGCACGCACTTTTAAATGGCCAGATCTCATGAGAACTCACTATCTTGAGGACAGTGCCAAGAGGGATGTTGCTAAACCATTCATGAGAAATCCACCTCCATGATCCAATCACCTTCCAGCAGGCCCCACCTCCAACACTGGAAATTACAACTGGACAAGAGATTTAGTGGGATCGCAGATCCAAATCATACCAGGTAAGCTAACTACAAAAAAGAGGAGCCAAATAAATAAAAACAGAAAAAAAGGACACATTACATCTGATACCACAGAAATACAAAGGATCATTGGTAACTATTATGAACAACTATGTGCAAACAAATAAGAAAACCAACAGGAAATAGATAAGTTTCTAGATACATACAACCTACCAAAATTGAGCTCAGAAGAAAGAAAATACCTGAACGGAGCAGTAATGAGTAAAAGATTGAATTGGCAATATAAAGTCTCCCATCAAAAACAGCCAAGAAACGGATGGGTTCATTGTTGAACTTTACTAAGCTTTTAACTAAGAACTAAAATCAATTATTTTTTAAACTATTTCAAAAAGTTAAATGGGAGAAAATTCTAAGTTTATTCTATGAAGCCAGCATTATTCTGATGACACAACCAGAGAAGTGCACAAGAGAGGCAGACACCTGCAGGCAAAAATTCCTCATGAACATAAATTCAAAATTCCTCCACAAAATACTAGCAAACTAAATCCAACAGCACAATAAAAAATTTATACACTGTGAGCAATAGGGACATATCCTAGGGAGTCAAGGATGGTTCATAATATGAAAATTAAAAAAAATGAGCTACATTACATCAGCAGAATGAAAGACAAAACCATTATGATCATCTTAACAGACACAGAAAAAGTGTTTGATAACATTTAACATCTTTCCATGATAAACTCTCTCAACAAATTAGGTATAGAAGAACTCTTCCTCAATACAGTAAAGGCCATGTTTGAAAAACTCACAGCTAATGTTACACTGAATGTGAACAAGCTGAAAGACTCTAAGAACTGGAATAAGAAGAGGATGCCTATTTTTTACCACCCGTTCCACGTAGTACTTGAAGTCCTAGCCGGAGCAACTAGGCAAGATAACAAAATAAAGGGCATCCAAATTGGAAAGGAGGAAGTTAAATTGTTCCTGCTTGCAAATGACATGATTTATTTATAGAAAATCCTAAAGATTCCAGCAGAAAACTCTTACAATTGATAAATTCAGTAAACTGGCAGGATAAAAAATCAGCTTACAAAAATAAGTAGTATTTCTGTACACTAATAACAAATTATCTGAAAAAGAAATGAAAAGAAGCAATCCCATTCACAATAACTACAAAAAGCCTCTTAACAGGAAATTTAACCAAAGAGGTGAAAGATCAGTACCATGAAAACTATAAAATAGTGATGAAAAACAAAATTGGGAAGACATCCTATATCCATAGATTGGAGGAATTCATTTGTTAAAATAAGCATACTACCCAAAGTTATCTATTTGAAAACTACCCCTTTCAAATCACCAATGCCATTTTTTTCACAGAAATAGAAAAAGAATCCTAAAATTTTTATGGAACCACGTAAGTCTCCAAATAGCCAAAGCAATCTTAAGCCCCGCCTCCCCCCCCCCCAAAAAAAATACAAAGCTGGAAGGAGGGATCACCCAACGCGACTTCAAAATATATTACAAAGCTATTTGAACTGAAAGAGTATGGGACTGGCATAAACACAGACACATAGACGGATGGAACAGAATGAAGAGCCCAGAAACAAATCCATATATATGGAACCAGTTGATTTTCAATGAATACTCAAAAAACGTACACTGGGAAAAAGGCTGTCTCTTCAATAAATGGTGGTGGGAAAATTGGATATTTATATGCAAAATAATTCAACTAGACACCTTCCCTCCCTGTATATAAAAATGAACCCAAAACATTTAAATGTAAATAATTAAAACTGAATTATTTACATTTGAATATGTAGCTATCAAACTAAGAGAAGAAAGTAGGGGACATGCTTCGGGACATTGGTCTGAGCAAGTATTTTATGGATAAGACCTTGAAAGCCCAGACAACAAAAGAAAAAATAGACAAATGGGGATGTATAAAACTAAAAAGCTTTCACATAGAGAAGGAAACAACAGAATATAAAGACAACCTGAAAAATGAGAGAAAACATTTACAAACTTCTGATCCAACATGGATTCATATTTAGAGCATACAAGGGACTCAAACTACTCAGCAGCAAAAACAAAATAATTTGATTAAACATTGGGCAATTGATCTGAATAGAGATTTCTTAACCCATTATTGCCATAAGTTACAATTTTTGTGTGTGTGTGAAAAATTAGACCTTGGCGATGACCTTGAGCGGTAGGATATAACTAACTCCCACTAGCTTAGCGTTCCAATAATGAAACACTAGGCATTAACAGAAGATTTAGAAATGACCATTGAGCATATAAGGAAATGCTCAGCTTCACTACTCATCAGGGAAATGCAAATAAAAATGACAATAAGATCATCTCACCCCAGGTAGAATGACTATTACCAAAAAGATTAAAAGTTACAAATGCTAGTGATGGTGTGGAGAAAAGGGAACTCTTACACACTGTTGGTAAGAATATAAATTAGTACAGTTATTATGAAAATCATGTGGAGGGTCCTCAAAATGTTAAAAAGAAAACTACCATGTGGTTCAGCAATCTCACTACTGAGTATATATCCAACGCAAATGAAATAAGTACATCGAAAAGATATGTGCGGTCTCATGTTTATTGCAGCACTATTCCCAACAGCCAGGATTTGACGGCAACCTAAGGGTCCATCAAGAAATGAATGGCTAAAGAAAATGTAGTATAAAAGCATGACAGAAATTCTTAAGCCATAAGAAAATAATGAAATTCTGTCATTTTTGGTAACAGGTGAGCCTGGAGGACATGTTAAGTGGAATAAGCCAGGCACAGAAAAGACAAATACTGCATTTTCTTACTTACGTGTGGAATCTAAATAAGTTAATCTCACAGGAGTAGAACGTAGGACAGTGGTTACCAGAGGGTGGAAAGGGGACTGGGGGATAGAGGGAGTTGGCTTAACAGGTATAAAATTATAGCTAAATAAGAGAAATAATTTCTAGTGTTCTATACCATTGTAGGGTAAGTATAATTAATAATTTGTTGTATGTTTTCAAATAGCTAGAAGAGAGGATTTTTATTATTCCCAAAACAAAGAAATAATAAATGTTTGAGATGATGGGTACCATAATTACCCTGATTTGATCATTATACATTGTATACATGTATTGAAATGTCACTCTGTACCCCACAAATATGACGGTTATATGTCAATTAAGAATAAAATGTATGGTTACAGAAACTGGATTCATCTATTGCTCTACGATGGAAAGCTTTTTACTTAGATCAAACCACACTTGTACTTTTGATCATTTCCTTCATTCTTTTTTTCTTGCAGATAAAGTGATAGCAATTTATGTGAAGAGGAAAAACTTTACAGTTGATGGATGCCAGGTGTAGATCACTAATCAACTGCTTTAAACAGGAAACCAGTTCAGTCTAATGTTTAACTTTTTCCATCCAGTTTATGAAATCAAAGTAAAACTGTTGAAATTTATCCTCCTGAAGGTTAAATATAAAAAATTCTGAGTATTATTCTATAATAAATTAAAAATGTCAACACTGAAGAGAAATGATTAATTTTCTGGTAACATTATGAATACGAATGTTGAAACAAACGGTGTTCTAAAGTCAGAGATCTACTTGCATTTGGATGTGGTGCACACATCATTCATAATTACATTCATACTGTCAGAAAGCAAAATTTGTTTAACTCTCACAAAAAACTATAATTGCCAAAATTTGTAAATGCTTGTTCATATGTACAGAATACTAAATTACAAAATCTTATGATAATGCTGACGTTGAATATAAAAATCATACTTCAGCATGGCATTATGTGTTTTCCCTCCTTGTTGTTTGTCATCAATCTGATGCTTAAAAAGTCTGAGCCTTCGATATCTATTTTGTAAACCAGTGTAAGTATTTTATCACATTGAACTCTCTATAAACAAGTACTCTAAATTTTGGCTGTACATTGTTCACAACTAGTTGGAACTTGTTTGCTCTCTTTTGTTTATCAAGGTAATATTTGTATTAATTTTAAGTGTCCAGATTTGTGAATTTTGGTAATTGTGTGAAATCATTTAGCCACCATGATCGAAGTAGAACAATTCCTCACCCCAAAATGCTTCCTCATACCTGTATATATTCCATAATCTTTCTTCACTCTCACTCTAGGCAATCTTTGGTTTGCTGTTGGTCATAGTTTTACATATTGTAGAATTTCATATAAATGGACTTACATAGTATGGAGTCTTTTGTGATTGACTTATTTCTCTCAATGTAATGTTTTTGAGATGAATCCGTGGTATTGTCTATATTAATATTTTTTGTCTTTTATTGCTGAGTTTTACATAGTATGAATTTACCACACTTTGTTTATTCATTTAATAGTGATGGCCACTGTGTTGTTTCCAGTGGGGCTAATAAGAATAATGCTACTATGAACACTTATGTACTTGTTTTTGTTTGAATGTATATTTTCAATTCTCTTGGGTAAATACCTGGAAGTAGAATTTCTGGATTGTATGGTAATGAATCTAACTTTACAATGTAATGCCGTACTCATCACCAGTTACTGTACCATTTTGCATTCCTACAAGCAATGTGTATGAGTTCCAAATGCATCACATCCTTGTCAACACTTGGTAGTGTCAGTCTGGATGACTTTATCTATTCTAGTATGTAGTGATACCTCATTATGATTCCAATTGACATTTTTCTGCTGTTAAAGTTGAACACCTTTTGCTAAAACTTGTAAAAACTGATAAGATTTTTCATCAACATTAAAATAACATTTAAACCTAAGTGCTAAGTGAACTCTTTAAAATACAAGCAAAACAAACAAACAAACAAAAAGAAACAAAGAAAAGGAAAAAGTTTGAAAATAAGTATCTGGAATTAGGGAAAAGAAATCATAATACAACCAAAAAAAAAAAAAAGTAAAAGAATGGGTATAATGAAGAGGAGAAATTAATACAATAGACCAGGCTGGGAAACGTAGTGAGACCCCTTCTCTCCAGAAAAAAATAAAATTAGCCAGGTGTGGTGGTGTGCCCTTGTCACAGCTACTCCAGGGGGTTGAGTTGGGAGGATCATTTAAGCCTGGGAGATTGAGGCTGTGGTGAGCCATGATCATGTCACTGCACTCCAGCCTGGATGGCAGAGCAATACCCTGTCTCAAAAAAAAAAAAAAAAAAAAAGAAAAAGAAGAAGAAGAAGAAAGAAAGGAACAGAGGAAATAATATAGAAAATTGTAAACCTCTAAAAACATGAAAGAATAATGCAAGAGACCAACTTTAAGAAGATGTAACAAGTTAAAATGAGAGAGAAAAATAACACAATGAAGTGACAGGAAGACGGACACACACAGGAAGGGAAAATAATGATATGAGCAGCTACATGCATTACAATTTAAATTTTAAAAATGAGAAAATTTCTAAAATATTATAATTAAAAATTACTCAAATTACCCAGAATTAAAACAAAATGATTAGACCACTAAACATAAGAAATTTGATTGCTACTCAAGTCTCATCACTCTTAAGACAGGAGACCTAGATAATTTACAGGAAAGTTTAACCAAAACATGAAGAAAGCATAATATATCATTAAAAGTCTCTTATAGAAATTAGAAAAAGCAATAATCCTGCCTAACTCAATTTCTATAGCTAGTGTATTATCAATATCAAAACCATACAATTAAAATTCAATTAAGATGAGCCCTATAAGGTAGCATCATCTTTGCTTATTTATATGAAAATTCTGACTAAGTGAGATGATGGAAATGCTAATTAGTTTGACTGTGATGATCATTTCACAATATATAAGTATATAAATCTATCAAGTTGTATACCTTAATTTACACATTTTTTTGTCAAATATACCTCAATAAAGCTACAAAAATGTCAGTAAATTATGATTGAACTTAATATAACATTTAACCCAATACAATGATTATTGTGGTTTATTATAGCCGTGCAAGTTTGTTTCAGTGTTAGATAGTCACAATAGCATCAGGCTAAAGCAGAAAAATAAAATGATTATTTCTGCAGAGCCATAAAAAAGTATTTCATGAATTCATATTTAAGAAAATTTGGCTAAGTGGAACAGAATGAAATGTCATTAAATTGATTTTAAAATCTTAGCTAACTGTAACAGAATGAAACTCCATTAGTAAGTTTCTCTCAAAATCCTACAGCAGGCAATGTGCCCATGTATGAAAATTATTCAAATGTTTAGACATAAAGCCAAAGGTGGCTGTAAGTGTGTATTAGTTCATTCTCACACTGCTGTAAAGACATACGTGAGACTGGGTAATTTATGAAGAAAAAAGGTTTGACTCACAGTTCCACAGGCTGTACAGGAAGTATGGCTTCCGAGCCCTTAGGAAACTTACAATTATGGCAGAAGGTGAAGGAGAAACAGTCACTGTCTTCACATGGCCAGTGGGACAGTGATGGGAGAAGTACTCCACACTTTTAAACAATCAGATCTCGTGAGAACCCACTATCATGAGAACAGCAAGGAGGAAATCTGCCCCCATGATCAAATCACCTCCTAGTAGTTCCCTCCCCCAACATTGAGAATTACAATTTGACATGAGATATGGGTGGGGACACAAAGCCTAACTATATCAAAGTCCTTTCAATTTCATTGGCTTATCCAGAGACTATTTTATTATTAAGAAGAATTCACCTAAATTTGTCTTGTTTTCCACTAACTGATTAGAGTTCAGAGATTGAAATTACATGTGCACTCCTAGATTACTGTCTGTAGAAAAGGCCATTCCCAAAGTAACAATTTTCTGCTTGGAGGGCATTGACTAGCTTTGTTTCTATGTGTAAATTCATTTTAGGCTTACTTCATTTTATATATATATATATATATGAATTTACTTATGATCCTAACTTACCATTTGGCAGGTTTTGTCACTAATTAATGAATTAAATACAATTTTGACACATGTTCTTTTACACTTGCGTAGAAGCCATGGTTTTAATTTTAAAAATTGTACCTTATCAGTACTTAAAATAGAAACTTTACAGACATTTACACTTAAGATGGGAACAGTAACTACATGCTAGCTTTACCTTTATTATATGAGATTAAAATGTAAATTTATAGTTCTGTTCATTTATAAATATTTATATAGAATAAATAAGTGAAAAATTAGAAAAAGGATTTGATATGTAAGTGTTCATTTTGCAATACACTGTGCCCACCATCCTCTGGGCACAAAAAAATCATCTCATTAGTCCAGTGGATATTTATTATGTCTTCCTACTATGCAAACCACAACCATGGAGTTTCATCCAAAGAGTATTCCTCTATTAGCAGGAACTTGAAAAAATGGAATAGCTTACATATTTTATAATATCTTGAAACCATGGATAATTTAAGTTGAAGACATTCACATCTTTAATAGAAATTTTGTCATCACTTAATTCATTTTACAGATATTTATGAAACAGTCTTTCTGCATCAGGCACTTACTATTAGTATGATGGCCAACTGTAAGTACCTCCTTTAAAAGAAACATAGTCCGATCCAGCTGGTTGTCTAGGGAAAGCTGACAGATTGATTACAACTACAAGATTTGAAAACCACCAAGTGTCTCCATGTGTTCCAACGACTTTACTTCTAATGCTTCTTATTCAGAAAAATGGTAAAACCATCAACACAAGTGCGCAGACCTGAAACCTAGGACTCATGTTGACATTCCCTTCATGATCCTTTCAAGTCATCGACATTTGCCACATTTTTCCACTTCTTTATCAACTTTGTAGAAGGCTCCATTAATTCTAGCTAGGAAAACCAAATGGATTTTCTCAAAAAGCTGAACACACAGCCATTGGGAGATCTTTTAAAAGTAAATTTCTCTTGCTATTATCTAACTGAAATACTAATCACAACAAAACAAAATAAGCGGAAAAAAATCTAGAATGTGTCAATGTGTACAATGATAATCATAAATTGAAACATCTAGTTTTCTCATAATGATATCTATCTTATCCTGTTCAAGGTGTAGACCACGCACTACTCCTGGTCCTTAACATATTCATTAATGGTCCAAACTAGACAGGTATACAGAAGTCAAGAGTAATGGTTTAGAAATTGTACAGCAATTTGATATTGTTGTGATTTTTTCTGTTATTTTACAAAAGTATCTTGCTGGACAGATTGAAAAAGATTAAGAAAGAACAGTATTTCACCAAATATATTTTAAGAAGCATAATCTAGCTTATAAAACTACCAAAATTTTATCAGACTATAGCAAAAATTGCCAGTTTAATATGTTTTACAAGCTTGAATTCAATAAATATTTATTTTGACTTATATTCTCATATTATATGTAGAAATATTAACAGCCTTGAGTGTTCTAGTTTTGGAAATAGTCAGGGAAACACTTCATAACCACAAATCCAGTAAGAATTCCAAAGTATATTGGAGATAGGCTTATATAATCTTACATGTCTTCCAGTTTTACCATTGTATATACCAAACGATAATGTATAAGCAGTATTTTCATTTATTTTTCTTACATTTCTTTCCAAGTAATAAAATTTGCTTCAATTTGTGTACGTAACAACTGCATATTTAAGCTTTGGTGGTAGCATACACATTGGGTTTGTTTGCCCATAAGGGCATATGTGGTTTATCAACATTTCCGTGAGTTCTTATTATGATGAACCAATTGTTGTCACCTTTCTAATGAGAAAACTCACAGGTGAATTTGTTAGGTTAGCTTGATTTGTAACATAGGCATCTGTTAACCAGGAACAAAAATCTGTCTGGGTCAGGAACCCAATTATTTTCACACTTTCTTCTTCAGAACTGCCAAACAATGAACATTTTTGACTTCTAATAAGAAAATAGACATTTAACCAATGTTTATTTAGTTTGTAATAAGTTTCACCTTTGCCTTGTTTTCCAGCTTATATCTTCCCATTTCGTTCTACTAATTTGAATTGCCATTGTTGCTTCGAGCTTGAATGCATTTACTCTTTCTTACCGTTGGAAAATGAATCCAGCTAGTTCTGGCACTGTGTACTAGGAATGGTAATGTAATACATAATCAGGGTATTGCTTTTTATTGCCCCAAAGGTATTTATTTCCTTATTAAAAATTAAAGGTAGCAATATGATTTGTTTCCTTTTAAGTAAAAATATTTGTATCTCAGATCTCAGTCATACTGAGTAAATATGGCCATTATTTATTATAAATCAGTTCCCATATATTAATTGAAATAAGAGTGGAGGTTAAGAAGTCTAAATTCATGTCACACATTCTGAGGAGAGTCAAGTTTTAGATGCAAAGTGAAGATTTTTGATATGGACTTATACTGTGTATCTGTGAATTAGTCAAGAAACGTTCATGGCATTCCTTGCAGGCACAGTACTGTGGAAGGCACACTGGAGGATATAAAGTTACTAAAGGTGTCAACAGCCATTCAATTTTTAAAATGAGAAATATTTTTATTCAAATGAAAATGGATTTTGCAGGGAGTCTCCTAAGTCTATGCATAGAAAATGTATGGTATCAGACTTGGTAAAAGAGAGAAATGAAGGTGGGAATGGTTAAGTAACTTTTTGCAGCAGATAAGACTTTGAAGAAAGAGTAAAATTTATAAAGAATTTTTAGTCAAATGAAACATTTGGTATGACTCTGTTAAAAAAAAAGGAATGTCTAACTTCTAATGGGATAATATCAAGTATCCTTGAGGATATAGATACACATATAGATGCCTGAAGATTTTTTCATTCAACCCCCTACCTTTCCTGTGTAGACTCTGCATTCCTTAAGTGAAACACAACATAGACAAGTAAAAATATGACAATAAAAAGTACCAAATTTTACCTTGAAAATTATCCAACTTAACTTCAAATTTTGATGGTACAATTTGTCCAAATAGTAACATACCCTTTCATTTATTGAATGTTTGCTAGAAGCTTGCAGCAGTGTCTTATTTGATCCACCCCAAATCTTGAGGTTTGATGTTGTTATATATATTTTGGACTTCCCTTCTTATCATTTATTTTATGTAGGTGGGAAGATTATCAGGTTTTTTTTCACATGTATGCTGTGAAAAGTGGGCATTGAGAGTAGATTTTTAAATGGTTTCAAAATACTAGGTATTTTTAAAAACAGCTTTATTAAGATATAATTGATATATCATACAATCTGCCTATTTAAAGGATATAATTCAATGATAGCAACCCAGCATAATCTAATTTTCAAACATTTTCACTGCCCCTAAAGAAATCCTGTACCCTCTAGCAGTTGCTTTCCCTTTGTGGTTGACCCGTCTATCCCTAAGCAATCACCAGTCTCCTTTCCATATACATAGACTTTTCTGATATGAACATTTCGTATGAGTGAAATAATATAATGCATGCTCTTTTATGACTGACTGTTTTGCATAGCATGATATGTTCAAGGTTCAACCATGTCATAGCATGTGTCAGCACTTCACTCCTTGTTATGACTGAATATCTTATGATGTATCCAAGATGTGGATACATCACATCTTGTTTATCCTTTCATCAGTTCATGAACATTTGGATTGTTTCCACTTTTTGGCTATTATGAATAATGCTGTGAGTAAACCTTGAGGACATTATACTAATTGAAAGAAGACAGTCACAGAAAGACAAATACTGCATGAGTTCATGTACATGAAGTACTATAACAGCCAAACTCATAAAGTCAAAATGTGGAACAGTGGTTGTCAGGGAGTGGAGGAGAGGAAGGAATGGGGAGTTAATAATAAACGGGTATGAAGTTTCGGTTAAGCAAGATGAATACACTCTAAAGAGCTACTGTATAATATGGTACTTACAGTCATCAGTAATGTATTATATTGGGCGCATATATATTTAGGAGAGTTAGCTCTTCCTGTTGAATTGATCCCTTTACCATTATGTAATGGCCTTCTTTGTCTCTTTTGATCTTTGATGGTTTAAAGTCTGTTTTATCAGAGACTAGTAATGATCATTACTGCTTAGTTCTTTTTTTTTTTTTGACACAATATGCTAAAATCGTGACAGAGTCAATATAAATGGTACTGTAGGGTTGAGGGAAATTTTTAAAGAAAAGATTAACAGGAAAATCCTTGAATGAACCCAGAGAAATTTTCTTTTCTGTATCCTTGCCTCTGAGAATCTATTTCTTCAATGAGAAATAATGGTGTCGGGAGCCCACTTAGCGCAGCTGACAGCGCGTCGGTCTCCTAATCTTAAATAATGGTGAAAACAGGTAATTTTTTAAATAATTAAATAATATGGAAAACAGAGTCTAGAGAATCCACTAATGTATATCATTAAATATTAGCCCAGAGGTTAGACATTTATTTTTCATCTAGAATAATGTCGTATAACTTTTATAAGTGAAAATATTATTCAAGGATTTAGTATGTATTGAGTTATGAATAGGATTGTTAGAACTTGTCATTTGAAGTGAGCAGAAGAGTACTACTTTTTAAAATCTTTCTCACAAAAAATAATATCCAGATGAATATGAGCTCACAGTGTCTACTTACATTAGTAAAATCCATTAAAAAGTCCCTAAATTTTTCATGTTTTTTGTGTTAGATTTTTAAATTATGAGCATGTAAGAATATTTCTGTTTCAAATCTTTCCAAGAATAAGTAAGACCAGATAATAAAATTAAAGTTTTCCAAATGTGACGGAGGTATTGAAACTTGTACATTAATGTAATATACAAAAAGAATATCAGAGCTAAGGAAAGGGTCTGATAATAATGGTCTGATGAGACAAGTGTAATGAAATTGGTCAACCCTCCTAAAGTATGGTGCTGGCTCTTTCACTAAAAGGTACAGTTATTTGCTCTAAAAATCACAAAATTGTATTTTAATTAACTTAAAAATTGTCTTATTTGTCATGGTCTTAGTTATTGTCTGGATTCCTTCTAACTCTAAATTTTTGTAATGTAATGTCATATAGTTCATGTATAAATACTAAGTATAATATTTAATATGCCTAATGCACCTATATATGTTGTATAACATGTAGTTTAGTAATTAAAGAATTTAGCCACGTAATTTTGCTTTGGGCTCTATTTATGAGTTGTTCTGCATGCGATGCATTGTGGTTAAAGGAAAGGTAACATGCACGGATTTGATTATGCCTCATCTGTCAGTTATCAAATGCCTGCATTGGCAATGCCAACATTTTTGAATGACTCCAGGGCACATTTTGTTTTGCAACAAAACTGAAGTCCTGTGTTCCCAATTTGCATCTGATATACCAGTCAGGAACCTAATTATGAGCACCACACATGGTTTGTGCTTTCATGCTATAAGTATTCCAATCATCAGGCTAATGAAGGTGAATAAGTACATAAAGAGGAAGATGCATTTAATTGTTTGTCTTTGGAAATCACTTTATAAGATTTTGGCAGCAGATTTGCCTACCGCTTCATTTTTTGGATAATGTTTAACGTATTTTACATGTTCTTTCTATTTATTGATATGATGAGGCCAAGAAGTACTCTGAGAGGCTAAAAGAATCCAAATTTGGATTCAAATTTTGCTACAGAAAATGGGAGGTGGGAAAAATGCGTAGACAAGTAATTGGAGAAGTGAGAATTTACTCCCTGTGTATTAATATAATGCATGATCTGTCAGAGATTAGTCTTCTAGTTTTGCAGACGAGCCAAAAATTCTTTTTGAATTCTCATACATTCCTCAACTTTGCATTCTGCTTGGTTTTTCTCCCTGCAAATAATTCAATAATTTTAATATTTAATATTAAGTTTTCAGAATGGTTTCATTGGCATTCCAGTCACTCATGGGCAAGGTATTAGGGTGAATCTTTCATTCTCCAAAGTGCACTGCATGCAATTGCTGCTGTTAGAAATTTAGTTCCTTTGAAAGCTATCACTTGGTATAGCAATAATATTTTAGAAATACAGTCTGTTAATTGTGGTCTTCTTTAGTGCCAGGCAAACCTGGCTCCAAGAGTATTATTTATCAGGGGCATGACTCCAACTCAATTAATAGAATTGTGGTTCTTGCCTTTTTTAGAAACTATAATAATATTGCCTTTAATGTTTATAGTATTAATCTTACTTTGTAATATTTGGTATATAACAAAGTTACAGAAAAATAAACTATATCTGGGGGCTGATAAACTTAATTCAAGTCTGTTCCCCACTACTTAAAAACTGTGTAACTTTTGGTAAGGTATTTGGGTTCTCAGAATGGGTTCTCTTGATAACCTGTTTATCAAGTGAGATTAAAATGACCTTTGATAATCTTTTATGACTATAAACTAGATCACAACAGATAATGAGTGTGCAAATCTACTCACACCTATAAGGTATATTACAAATTTAATTTCACTTCCAGTTAATACATATGAAGTTTATAGAACGTGTAATAATAGAGTTATAATTAAATCCATAGTTCCCACTCTAAAGTAACGTGTTCATTAGAATTCATTGATCATATTATATAATCTTGATAATTTTATAGATGCCTTAAAGGATTTAATATAAAACATCCATATTTGTGCATGTGTGTGAGTGTATGTGTGCACACAACACACACATGCTCTGCAACTGCCATGAAGAAGTTTACAATCCAGCTGCAAGTGAAAAATCAACATTCACATAAGATCTGTACAGAATCCCACATATTTAAATGTTAACTTGTGTAGTGCACCTAGATCATATGCAGTATGAAATTTCAAGGTAGAGGAAAGTGCTATGGGTAGTAGTGTCTCAGGTAATTTTATAAAATTTTTGAGTAATAGAGTAGTTTAGGTTTGTAATTCAACCTGCGCCTTTCTATACATACCTCCCACCAATGTCTTCCTTGTTTTCTGATCTCCAAACTCTGGAATCTGAAGGTTACTCTTGCCTGGGGCACCTTCTCTCTGCCTCAACCACCCTTTCTCAAGAGAGTCACATTACTCAGTTCCTCACATTATGCAGATCTCTGTTCCTATGACTGTTGTGTACAGGACCTTTCTAGAACACCTTAAATAAAATATCTGCTCCGCCCTGACCCAGCCCACTCTCTGGTTTTTACCCTACCCTTTTCCACTGTCTTAGCACTGATCACTCAGTATGTGCTACTACTCCAGGAATTTGAGGTAGTGCTATGACCCGCAGATCAAGTTACTGAGACACAGAATAATTAAGTGAATTCTCAAGGTGACATATTTCACATCAGAGCCAAAATTTGAGCCCCTTCAGACAGATTCCATATTTTTATAATTTATCCAGCTTTTCTAGCTGATGTTAATGGACACAGGCCTTGCTGGACATACTCTCATCCACAGACAGACATTTCTAATTTCCCATTACATTTGTGTAAGTGAAATAGCTTTTGAGTTAACTATTCTAATTCTTTAAAACGAATGTTTGGGAAGAATACCTCCAAATTTTATCTCACATTTCAACTTTTATGTGCCTCCCTGTATCGAATTGCTCAAACCTGTCACTTCAGAAGAAAAATGTGACACTTGAAAGAAGGAACTGTGGAACCAGCAACAAGGGTGAAAAGTTTTGCTGTTCAGTTTAGGGAAGTCATCTTGGGAAATTCATTTTCTTTCTGGGCCTAAATTTCATCTATGAAAGAATATCTAGTCTACTGAATTGTTGTGAGGGTATGGTAAATTGATACATTTAATTACTTAGTCTGGTTTTTCATAAACACTATACACTTACTGGTATAAAAATAAGAATACATTGCTTTGTATTGTATATATTTGATATATGTTAGAAATTATGTTTATTTGGGGATAATTTTAGATTTACATAAAAGTGTCAAAGATAGTAAAGAGATTCTCTGCGTATCCGTGACCCAATTTCCTTTAGTGTTAACATCTCACATAAACATGATTCTTTCACTGGAGATGACTGGTAGTCAATATCTGTGTGTCATCTCTCTGGTTTCTTTTTTCTTTTTTTTTTAATTATACTTTAAGTTCTAGGGTTTCGTCTAAGCTTTCTCCCAGTGGACCAAGTTAGGAAACACATGTATATATACTAATATCTATATGCAGCATATCTATGTTGATTTCTATATTTATCTGTATGCATATGTATATCAATCTATCCTCCTCATCTCTCCATTTCAAAATTCACATTGGTTCATACCAATATCGCTTAATCTAAATATAAGTTATAAAAGTATCTATATACTTTTGTGACTTTAATAGAAGTGAAATTAATATTTTCATGTAAAATATTATTTGCTCTAAATTTTGCTGCTTTGTATACTTGACTATGTGGTTTTTAAAATCTCCCTGCTTTACGAACAATATAAAATCTCCTTGCATTATGAACAATAGTATGAGGTTTCCTAAAAGAAATAAAAATAAAATTACCAGAGGATTAAAAAATCCCCACTACTGCACATATATCCAAAGGAAATGAAATAGGTATGTCAAAGAAATATCTCCACTCCCATGTTATTGCAGTTCTAGTCACAATAGTCAGTGGATGAATAAGTAAAAAGAAACGTGGTATGTATACACAATGTAATACTATTCAGTCATAAGAAAGAATAAAATCCTGTTATTTGTATGACCTGAATGAACCTAGAGAGGACATGATGTTAAGTGAAATAAACCAAGCGCAGAAGGACAAATGCCACTCATAGTTAGAATCTGAAAAAGCAGATCTTATGGAAATAGGCTGGGAAGGGTGTGGGAGGGTGAGGTTATGGTGAGAGGTTGGTCAATGGTACAAAGTTACAGTTAGGTAGGAGGAATAGGTTCCACTATTCTATTGCACAGTAGAGTGATTATAATTAACAATAATACATTGTATATTTGAAAAGATCTAGAAGAGAGAATTTGGAATGTTCTCACCAAAAAGACAGGTGTTTGAGGTGATGGATATGCTAATTATCCTGATTTGATTATTAAATAATATACACATATATTGAAACATCACACTGTGTCCCATAAATAGCAACAAATTTGCAATTAATAACAAAACAAAATTTTTAAAATCCAAATTAAATTAAAATAATGCCTTTCTCAGTTTTTTTTTTTTTTTTTTTTTTGAGACAGGGTCCCTCTGTCACCCAGGCTGCAGTCCAGTGGTGCAATCTTGGCTCACTACAGCCTTGAACTCCTGGGTTCAAGCAAAAAATCCTCCCACCTCAGCCTCCTAAGTAACCAGGGTTGCAAGAACATGCCACCATGACTGGATAAAGTGTTCCTTATTTATTTTATTTTTTAGTAGAGACAGGGTTTAGCTATGTTGATCAGGTTAGTCTCAAATTCCTGTCCTTAAGTGATCCTCTCACCTTGGCCTCCCAAAGTGCTAGGATTACAGGGGTGAGACACCACACATGGCCACTTTTATAATTTTTAATAGCAACATTTGTTTACAAAGTGAGTTAGAAAGTGCTATACTAAAATATATATGCTGAATAAAAATACACTTTTACATATATATGTACACGTATACATTGACTCTTGACAACATGGATGTCAATTATGTGTGTCTATTTATTTAACTTTCATTTTAGGTTCAGGGGTACATGTGCAGGTTGTTATATAGGTAAACTCATGTAATAGGGGTTTGTTGTACAGATTATTTCATCACTAAGGTGTTAAGATTAGCATCCATTAGTTATTTTTCCTGATCCTCCCCCTCCTCCTACACTCCATCCTCCACCCTCCAATAGACCCCACTGTGCGTTGCTTCTCTCTATGTGTCCCTGTGTTCTCATCATTTAGCCCCCACTTATAAGTGAGAACATGCAATATTTGGTTTTCTGTTCCTATGTTAGTTTGCCAAGAATGATGGCCTCCAGCTCCATCCGTGTTCCTGCAAAGGACATAATCACATTCTTTTTTATGGCTGCATAGTATTCCATGGTGTATATGTACCACATTTTATTTATCCAGTCTACCATTGATGGACATTTAGATTGATTCCATGTCTTTGCTATTGTGAATAGTGCTGCAATGAACATATGCATGCATGTGTCTTTATGATAGAATGATTTATATTTGTTTGGGTACCTATTAAGGAATGAAATTGCTAGGTGAATGGTCGTTCTGTTTTTAGGTCTTTGAAGAATTGCCACACTGTTTTCCACAGTGGTTGAACTGATTGACACTCCCACAAACAGTATGTAAACTTTCCTTTTTTCCTACAACCTCTCTAGCAGTGGCAGGACAGAGTGCCCACACACGCGTGTGCTGGTGGGGCAAGGAAGGCAAAGCCTGCCCACACACCCAGGTGCTGGCAAAAAGATGTGGGAGGTTGCTGTAGGCCTGAGTGAAGCTACAGTGTGAGGAGGAAGTGGATGGGCTAATGTAGGGCCATGGGGACTGCACTGCTGGAGCTCTATGCTGGTCAGGCACATCTGCCAGTGTAGGAGTTACGATTCAGTCCCCCGGGGCATCTGAGACTACCCTGCAAGCAAGCAGAATCAAGTTAGGGCCCCAGGAGAGACCAGCAGACCAAGGGGTGCTCAGATCAGACCAGCCCTGTTTGATGGTCAAGACTGCTCTGCAGAGTTGAGGTCTGACAGTTCCCCTAGGGCTAAAGTCTCCTATGGGAGCAAGTCGAGGCTAGGGAGATAGGCTTCCCTGGTGGTGCTCTGCTATAGAGACTCCCACACCAAACACCTTTTGCTTTGCTTCAGTTGGTGTGCTACCACCACCACTTCTCTAAGGACCTCTCCCTGCCAACTTGAGTGTCTGTGGTGGTTGAGGGGTCTCCTCCGGCCACGATTCCAGAGGCTAGTGTCAGGAGCCAGTCAGGAGCTCCTTGCCAGTTCACCTCACGGGTTCTCCAGGAGTCACTGGGAAGCAAGGAAGGAGTCGGGATGTGGATAGCCCTGTGCAGGGTTCCCACCTTCCTCTGACTTCAGCCCAGCTTCTATGTCTTTCCTCCATCAGCTCTCAGTGCCTTCGTTCTGAAGTTCTGTTATAAATGCACCAGCCATCTTGATCTGTTCTTGGCAGCTATTCCACCTAATATGTTGTATTTTTAATTGAGCCTCCAAGAGGGTGCCAAACCAGATATAGGAGACCCTGATTCAGTCCACTGTATAGATGAGGAATATGAGGTTGTGTGTCCATTTATATGTAGATTTTTTTCTGCCTCTGCCACCACTGAGACAGCTAGACAAACTCTCCTTTTCTTCTGCCTTCTCAGCCTACTCAATGTGAAGATGATGAGGGTGAAGACCTTGATAATGGGTCACTTCCACTTGGTGAATAATAAATATATTTTCTCTTTTGATTTTCAAAACATTTGAAAAACCTAGCGTACTGTATTATGGGAATACAATATATAATACAGATAACATACAAAATATGTGTTAATCAATTTTATCAGTAAAGCTTTCGGTCAACAGTAGGCTATTAGTAGTTACGTTTTTGGCGGCTCAAAATTTATATGCAAATTTTCAACTGCATGGCTGGAGGGGGTGGTCAATGCCTCTAACCTCTGCATCTTTCTGTAATAAAGAATACAAAATGTCAAATATTGGTCTGATTTTCTTTCATGGATCATGAGTATTATAAGACTCTTTCATAAGAAGGTCATGATAAGTCATGAGCATTATAAACTTATTTTGGTGTAGCATACAAATTACTTAGAAAACTGAGCCCTTTTTAGGAACCTTTTGTTACTTTACAGACATTAATAGTACTGAGAATACTGGGGCCCTAATGTCTGTATCCCCAGTTTGAAGCAGCGGCTCCATACAGGGAGAGATAAGACAAGAAGACCTCAGGCTCTTGCCCACCTTTCACTAAACCAAGAATATCCCTCAGAGAGCAACTTGCCATTGTCTGTTATTTAGAGATTTTGCCTGAGGGGCGAAGTAAACCATAAAACAGATAGTTCTTAATCTTTTCCCCAAAGAACTGATTTTATTTCCAACAAATCTTGGGGAAGTTCAACTTTAATGTACTCTCAAAAATGGTGATAATTGTGGGATAAGATAAATAGGAAGAGATTCCAGATAGAGGCTAAACTGTAGGCTGGTTAGATTACAGAAGAGAAATAAAACACCATGGAGGAGCCCTCCTGATGTTGGAAAAAAATGTCAAACACTGACCTCAGAATGTTTTTTTTCAAAGGAGTCAGACTCCGAGTGGATCATTTTGTAGAGCAATTTGTGCCCCAGGACGTTTTTGAAAACAATGGAGCAATCAGCGGGCAATTACTAAAGTTTAATAGTTGGATGTGTCAGAGAAAGAGGAAGAAAGTCTTACAAAAGCCACTGTCACGCAAGGTGACTGCAAGTGTTCCCAAAGCTGAGTTTCCCTGAGGAGTAACATTAAAAGCTTAACAATTTGAGGGAAAAATAGACTTCACCAAAATAATTAGGACAGTCACTAAACACATAAACAAGCCAACAATAATAACATACAATGAGTGAAAGCAGAAGTAACCAGAGTTGCTATATTATCAAAGATAGCCAGTTTCCAACAGAAATTTTGAGGCATGCAAAAACACTGGAAAGCATGACTTACTCCCTAGAAAAAATCAAACAACAGAGACAGCCTATGAAGGTGAACAGAGGTCATATTTATCAGAAAAAGACTTTAAAATGGCTATTATAATCATGTTCTCAAAGTTAAAGAAAACTATGATTAAAGAAAGTTCTGATTACAATGATTCATCAAATTGATAATATTAATAAAGAGATAAATGTTATAAAACAGAACTAAAAATAAATTTTACAGATAAAAAGTACGACTGAAATGAATAATTTTCCAAAACAATTCAAAAAGATATTTCAACTTGTAAAGAATTAATAAAAACTCAAAGGCATTGCAATGGCGATTACGCTAAGTGAAGAATAAAGAGAAAAATGAATCAAGAAAATAAAAGAAACTGAGATAAATATGGACATGGTTGAGCGCACCATCAGAAGTGTAATGGGACTTCCAGAGAAAGAAAGGAGAATGAAAAAAACAGAAAAACATTCAAAGAAGTAATATCTGAAAATATTCCAAGTTTATTGGATAACAGTAAGTTATACACCTAGACACTCAACAAACTCCTAGTAGGATCTATGTAAAGACAATCACAAGCAGATTGTCTTGTACGTTGTCTTGTACAATCTTGCAGATTGTACAGTAAAAATGTTGAAAGTCAACTACAAGGAGAAAATATTAAAAGCAGGAAAAGTGACACATTACTTACAAAGGAGCTTGCAATATACTGAATGCTTATGATTCTCAAAAGTTTGTATGTTGAAATCCTAACCCTGAGGTATTGAGTGATGGGGCCTTTGGAAGGTTGGACGTTTGGCACTGAATCTGCCAGTACCTCAATCTTAGACAATTTTTTACAATTCTTACAACCGTAAGGGTATATACCCCAGACAACGAAGCTGATTCAATATCTCATTATTGTAAGTATAATTGAGAGTATAATTCTTACAGTTGTAATAAGATAGAGCTCAAATAATTTTTATAGCTGACATTAATACAGGAGTTATTATGAAATCATTTTTAGGCAGCTAGAAAGGGGAAAGTTCTCAGTAGAATTTTCCTTTAATAAAAAGCAGCCTCCAAACTATTTATTCTCTAACAGAAAGCAGCCTGAGAAGTCAGGCATAGATATGCAAACTAGGAGCTTTTATATGTAAATGACAGCAGCTGTACCTGGAAGCCATGTACATTCAGTATGGCCTCTCCTCCCTCTTTCCCTTGTCGCCCCCCCATATGGGCGTCATGGCAGCCTCCAGGTAAAACCACGTGTACAAGTATCAAGGTCACGGCCAGGTGGAAGCCACGTTTGCATAATAAGACTAGGATGGGAGGGCCAGTCTTTTCCTGGGCTATGTGAATGGCACACCTGGTCAAACCCATCCCCTGAGCCCTAGATAAATCAATCACTGCCTCCTCAAGCTTCCCTACAAAATGATTGCATTCACTGCAAACAGGACACCCTCTTTTGGGCAACCCGGTTTCTCAGCATGAAGAAGCTTTTTATCTCCCTTTTCTTCTTTTTCTATTAAACTTTCCACTCCTAAACCCACTCCTCATGTGTGTCTATCTTCTGAATTTTTCTCGAACAAGACCAAGAGCCAGGGTGTATACCCCAGACAACAGAGTCATTCCAACATCTCAGTATAAACAATTCAGTTCAGAATCATATTTTCAAAGTGTTCAAAAATCAAAAACAAAAACAAAGTAAAACAACTTTTAACCAAGGATCATACATCCATCAAAGTTCACTTTTCAAAAAGAAAGGTAAAATAAAAACTTTTCAGGATAAACATCATCTAAGAGACTTTTTTTGCTAGAAGACCCACCTTAAAAGAACTGCTAAAAAAGTTCATCAGCCTAAGAGCATTTAACTTCAGTTATTTATTTGAATCTACATCAATAAGAGTAATTACATGATTATATATCAGTATGAATACATATTTTTCCCCTTGTTTCTCATAATCGATTTAAAAAACAATTGTGTATGTAATTTAAAAATTTTTAAAGCATATGCAACTGCCCTTTAAATTAGTTAAGAGAAGCAAGGAGAAAATATTATATATAAAATGTATAGTTGTGACTACAAATAGAGAAATGTTGAAGCCAGACATAGAAGGAAAAACTTCACATATTCACAGTTATTTGTAGGGGCTAAAGATAAAAATAATTGAACTCATGGATATAGACAGTAGAAGGATGGTTACTAGAGGCTGAGAAAGTACTGGGGAACAGTGGGGAAGGAGTTGGGAATGATTAATGAGTACAAAAAAGTAGTTAGAAAAAATAATTAGACCTAGTATTTGCTAGCACAACACGGAGACTATAGTTGAAAATTAATTGTACATTTAAAAATAACTACAAGGATATAATTGGATTATCGTAATACAAAGGACAAACGCTTCAGGTGATAGATACCTCATTTACCCTGATGTGATTATTATGCATTGTATGCCTGTATCAAAATATCTCATGCAACCCAAAATATATACACCTATTATGGATGCCCAAAAATAAAAAAATAAAAACTTAAAAACATTTAAGTGTAATATATATACTAATAACATCACAGAGGAGGTAGAACAAAGCTATATCATTACAGGTAGTTAAGTAATAATTTAATGTTGATTCTGATAAATTAGGTTAAAAAATGTAAACTATAGAGTAACTTCAAACTTTTAACTCAAAAATATAGTGAAAATATAAATAAATTAAAATGCTTAGATATCCATTTAATGAAAGATTAGTCAGGGAAAGAAGGATAGAGGAACAAAAAATGCATGATATATATAGGTAAACAAAAAGCAAAACGACAGACAAATCCAGGTATGTCAATAATAATAACAACAAATGTGAATGGATGATACAACCTAATCAAAAGGTAGAGATTATAAGATTGCATTAAAATATCCAAGAGATGTAAAATATCCAAGAGACACAGATGCAGATATTAATAAAATAGAAAATAAAAATTGAAATAATCAATAAAGCTAAAATTTTCTCTGAAGGGAACAACAAAATCATCAAATCAGCCAGATTAGTCAAGAAAAAGAAAAAGACTTAATTTGATAGAATCAAATTCAAAGATACAACTAGGATAAAAGTATAGAAAATAAGATATCATGAAACTAGGAATCAAAATAAGCTAGATACTGATATTGGAGAAAATAGACTTTAGAACAACAAAAATGTTACTAACTACAAGAAGGTACATTTCAGAATAATAAAATTGTCAATCTACCAGGATTATAAACATAAATTTACCTAATAAAATAAAATGAAAATAAAAGACAATAAAAGATAGAGCATAAATTAATAAAATAGAGAATAAAGAATAACAGAAAATCAACAGAGCCAAAAATGTTTCTCTAAACAACAAAATTGTCAAATTGTTAGCTAGATTAATAAAATTAAAGAAAAGAGAGAGAATACTTATTTACTAGAATCAAAAATGAGAGCAGGCACATTACTACCAACTTTACAGAAAGAAAAAAGATTATAAAAATGTGACTATGAACAACCATATAGTCACAAATTAGATAACTTAAATGAAATGGGCAGACTCCTAAAAGGGTACAAACGACTAAAACTTACTCAAAAGGAAACACAGTATGAACAGAACTATAACATGAAAAGAGTTTGAAGAATTAATTATCAAAATACCACAAATGACAGGTCAGTCCCAGAAGTTCACTACTGGATCCCACCAAACATTAAAAAAATAAATAAATACAAATTCTCCACAAACTCTTTCAAAAGATAGAGGAGGATGAACCTTTTCCAATTATTTTTATAAGGTCAGTTTATCCTGATACCAAAATCAAACAAAGATATCACAAGAAAAGAAACATACAGACCAATATCTCTGATGAATATGTTTTCTAAAATCCTCAATGAAACAAAACTAAATCAAATACAGCAGCATATAAAAATAATTAGGTACCATGACCAAATGGGATGTTTCCAGAGATGCAAGGTTAATTCAACATGTGAAATTCAACTAATGTAAAACATCGCTTGTTAGAGTAGGTAGATAGCTAGATATGAACATGGGGGAAGCTCCTGAGAAAGGAAAAGCCTGGGAAGGTTCACTCCCCACTCCCTGGAGGGGCCAGTCAAAATTTGCATGTTAATAGCATCTCTAATGCTAGAGTGGGTGGATCTAAGTCAAATGTGGTTAGGAAGAAGAGGAAGTACTTAGGCAGAAAGAAACATCACAGAACACCTCTTCAGTTGCCACAATTATCATTCACTCTGCCATTAAAATGTCAGAATATCACTAGCTACATGTACAATCCTAAGAGCAACCTGGCTCCATAAGTACAGATTAGGGCAAATGAGAAAATTCCAAAGAGATATGCAGGCACAATAGGTAAAGATTTGACCACTATACAACCTTCCTGGGGTGGTGGTAATTATCAGGGCTGCTGTCAGACAGGATTTGTATTGAATCACCAGCTGTATTAGTCTGTTCTCACACTGCTATAAAGATATACCCGAGACTGGGTAACTTATAAAGAAAAGAGGTTTAATTGACTGACAGTTCTGCATGGCTGGGCAGGCATCAGGAATCTTACAATCATGGCAGAAGGGGAAGCAGGCACATCTTACATGGTGGCAGGTGAGAAAGAGCAAGCAAGAACAGGGAAAGTTGCCTTATAAAACTATTAGATCTTACAAGATCTCATTCACTATCATGAGAACAGCATGTAAAACCACTCCCATGATCCAGTCACCTTTCACCTGGTCCCTCCCTTGACACATGGGAATTATAGAGATTACAATTTGAGATGAGATTTGGGTGGGGACACAGAGTCAAGCCATATCACCAGCCCAAGTATGCACATTAACCAACACTAAGGGAGGATCCTACAAGCCTGTGGGTGGGGAGTAAGGTGGGACTTAAGGCAGGAGTGGGAACACTAGACAAAGAAAAAAGGCAGAGACTTGAGGCAGAGGTGGAGATTGCACAGAATCTTCAGAGCTCTTTTCCCTGCATGATCAACCCACTGCTCTACTGGGGCATCCTTCTTTATTAAATTTTTCTTTCCTGCAATAAGCTCTTTATATTGTATTTCATTTCAATAAAGTTCTCTGCTATGTTTGTACTGACTCTTGGTCAAAATTGTTCTTCCAAGTTAGACAAGAACTCGGACATCTGCTCTTTCTGGTAACAATATCAATAGTGTAAAAATAAATCATAAGATCTTTTAATTAGATGCAGAAAAAGAATTTAATGAAACACAACATCCTCTCATGATATAAACAATTAGGAAAATTGAAATAGAACTTTTTCAACCTGATAAAGGATGATATGATTTGGCTGTGTCCTCACTCAAATCTCATCTTAAATTCCCAGGTGTTGTGGGAGGGACCCATTTGGAGGTAATTGAATTATGGAAGTAGGTGCTTCCTGTGCTGTTCTTATGACAGTGAATAAGTCTCACAAGATCTGATGGTTTTATAAGGGGGAGTTTCCCTGTGCAAGCTCTCTCTTTGCCTGCTGCCATCCATGTAAGACATGACTTTCTCTTCCTTGCCTTCAGCCATGATTGTGAGGACTCTCCATCCACATGGAACTTAAATCTATCAACTTTCTTTCTTTTGTAAATTGCCCAGTCTCGGGTATGTCTTTACCAGCAACGTAAAAACGGACTAATACAAAGGACATCTATAAAAAGCCCATAGCTAATAATATCAGACTTAATGGTAAAAAACTTAATGATTTTTACCCTGGTGTTCCTCCACTCATCAGAGCCATATCAGAACAACCCAAAGAAAAAATTCACAAAATATCTGAACTGACATTCCCCCAAATAAGATATCTGAATGAGCGATAAAGCTATGTAAAGATGTTCATCATCGTTGATCAGGGAAATAAAAATTAAAACCACTATGAGATAACACTTCACACCCGCTTGGATGGCTAGAATTTAAAAAGCCGGACAATAAGTATTGGTAAGGAAATGCAGCAATTGAAATCCTTAGTCAATTAAGGATTGCAGCCATTTTGTAACACAGTCTGTCAGTCTCAAACAATTAAACATAGAGTTGCTACATAAAACAGCAAGTAGGCTTCGAGGTAAATACCCCAAATAATTGAAAACATATGTCCTTGCAACAACTTATACATGAATGTTTTTAACAGCATTTTTCATAAAAGCTAAGTGGGGAAATAACCCCTGTCCATCAAGTGATGAATGGATAAGCAAAATATGAATATACCTGTGAGAAATACAAATTAAGTTCTAAGCCTACAACTGACTGAATGGACTCTGTTTTGACCAAGGCGACCCCAAGAAAAATTGGACGCTGAGTTCACTACTATAATGAGATGAAAAGTTCACCTTATTATACCTCCTCCCTCACTAACCATCATTAGGCTTTCATCCCTAAGTGCTAAATAGAAACCAGCCCTTTCAGAAGACTCCACACCGATAATGTTTATGTCAATGAAAAGAGTCAAACTCGAAAATATTTGAAGATATTTATTCTGAGCCAAATATGAATGACCGTGGCCCATGACACAGCCCTCAGGTGGTCCTGAGAGCACGTGCCCAAAGTGGTTGGGGTGCAGCTTGGTTTTTATACATTTTAGGGAGGCATACGACATCAATGAAATACATTTGAGAAGTACATTGGTTTGGTCCAGGGGCTTCCAGGTTATAGGTAAATTTAAACATTTTCTGGTGGGCCATTAGTTACGTTTGTCTAAAGACCTGGGATCAATAGAAAGGAAATGTTGAGGGTAAGAAAAAGATTGTGGAGACCAAAGTTCTTCTGAAGTCTCATAGTGGCTGCCCTTAGAGACAATAGATGACAAATATTTCCTGTTGAGACTTTGAAAAGGTGCTAGGCTCTCAGTTAATCTCTTCAGGATTGGGAGGTCTTGTAAGAAATAGATCTAGTTATGTTAATAGAGATTCTTTACAGATGCAAATTGACCCCCCAAAAACGATAGCTTTGCAGGGCCATTTCAAAATATGGCAAAGAAACATGTTTTGGGATAAAATAGCTTGATTTTCTTCTTTGTCAAGTAATGTTATGCTAGAGTCAGATTGGAAAGTAAGTCACAATATGTAGGGTTAAATAAAACCAATGCAATGAGAAGTTACGGTTTGTAGGACATGACTTCCCAGGCCTCTTAGAAAGGAATTTGGGCAAGATAAGATAACATCAGAGCTTAGGCCTCAATTACTAGCTTATCTTCCCAGGAAGAAACAAAGATGAAATGAAATTGATCATTTCTTTACTCTCCCAGAGGTCTCTGGTTTTTCTAGTCTCTTTTTCTTCAAATGTTCTCCATCTCTTATGTAAAATGTAGATTTACTGGGCATTAACTAAAGTCTCAGAAGTGTGTAATCACTCATCTCACTGCTGCTCTATCCTTTTTTAAAATTTTATTTATTTTTTATTTTTATCTCAATAGATTTTTGGGGAGCAGGTGGTGTTTGCTTACATGGGTAAGTACTTTAGTGGTGATTTCTGGGATCTTGGTGCACCCGTTACCCAAGTAGTGTACACTGAACCCAAAGTGTACTATTTTATCCCTCACCCCCATCCCAACCTTTCTCCCAAGCCCAGAAAGTTCTTCGTATCATTCTTATGCCTTTGCATCATCATAGCTTAGCTCCCACTTATAAGTGAGAATATACTATGTTTGGTTTTCCATTCCTGAGTTACTTCACTTAGAATAATGCTCTCCAACTCCATCCAGGTCACTAAGAATGTCATTATTTCATTCCTTTTTATGGCTGAGTATTATTCCATGGTGTGTGTGTGTGTGTGTGTATGTGTGTATATATATATAGCATATATATATAGAGTGTGTATATATATATAGATATATATAGATATAGCATATATATATATATAGTGTGTGTATATATATAGAGAGCACATTTTCTTTATCCGTTCATTGATTGATGGGCATTTGGGCTGGTTCCATATTTTTGCAATTGCAAATTGTGCTGCTATAAACATGCATGCGCAAGTGTCTTTTTTCATATAATGACTTCTTGTCCTCTGGGTAGATACCCACTAATGGGATTGCTGGATCAAATGTTAGATTTACTTGTAGCTCTGTAAGGAATCTCCACACTGTTTTCCATAGTGGCTATACTAGTTTACATTCCTACCAGCAGTGTAGAAGTGTTCCCTTTTCAACCACATCCACATCAACATCTATTATTTTTGTGTTTTTAAATTATGGCCATTCTTGAAGGTGTAAGGTGGTATTGCATTGTGGTTTTGATTTGCATTTTCTTGATAATTAGTGACAATGGCATTTTTTTTTTCTTTTTTTTTTTTTGGCCATTTCTGTATCTTCTCTTGATAATTGTCTATTCATGCTCTTAGCTGACTTTCTGATGGGATTATTTATTTTCTCCTTGCTGATTTGTTTGAGTTCCTTGTAGATTCTAGGTATCAGTCCTTTGTCTGATGTATAGTTAATGAAGATTTTCTCCCGTTCTGTGGGTTGTCTTTTTACATTGCTGACTATTTATTTTGCTGTGCAGCAGTTTCTTAGTTTAATTAAGTCCTATCTATTTATCTTTGCTTTTGTTGCATTTGATTTTAGGTTCTTGGTCATGAAGTCTTTTCCTAAGCCAGTGTTTAGAAGGGTTTTTTCGATGCTGTCTTCTATAATTTTTATGGTTTCAGATTTTAGATTTAAGTCTTTGATCCATCTTGAGTTGATTTTTGTATAAGGTGAGAGATGAAGATCCAGTTTCTTTTTTTTTATATTGATAATTGGCTTACCAATTATCCCAGCACCATTTGTTGAATAATGTCCTTTCCTCACTTGATGTTTTTATTTGCTTTGTCAAAGATCAGTTTGCTGTTAAGTATTTGGCTTAATTTCCGGGTTCTCTATTCACTTCCACTGGCCTATGTGCGTTTTTTTGTTTGTTTGTTTTTGTTTGTTTTTTTTGAGACGGAGTCTTGCTCTGTCGCCCAGGCTCAAGTGCAGTGGCATGATCATGGCTCACTGCAACCTCTGTCTCCCAGGTTCAAGCAATTCTCCCGCTTCAGCCTCCTGAGTAGCTGGGATTACAGACGGCCACCACCACGCTGGGCTAATTTTTGTATTTTTAGTAGAGACAGGGTTTCACTATGTTGATCAGATTGGTCTTGAACTCCTGACATCGTGATCCCCCCACCTCAGCCTCCCAAAGTGCTGGGATTACAGGACTGAGCCACCGCACCCGGCCTGCGTGCCTATTTTTTATACCAGTACCATCCTGTTTTGGAGACTACAGCCATATAATATAGTTTGAAGTCAGGTACTGTGATGCCTCCTGATGTGTTCTTTTTGCTTTTTTAAGGAAAATGTGTAAATATATTACTAAACCTCCTGAGAGTCTCTGGAAAAAAACAGCCATAGATGTGTCTGTAACTTACGTTTTTCCTGCGTATGTCCTCAGGCTGGCTCAAGAAAACTCAATGAGTTGGGAATGATGCCTGAGTCTCTCATTTTGATTGCCACATGCAATGCGATATTATTTGGTCGTGCAAAGGAATGAAGTATTAATATCTACAATAACATGGATAAACCTTGAAAATGCTATGCTAACATAAGCTAGTCAAAAAAGACCACATATTTCATTCCAGTGCAATGCTTAGAACAGGAAACTATATAGAGACAGAAAGTAGATTAGTAATTGCTAGGGAGTGGGGCGTATATGTGGGGATAGGGGATAGTAGCTGAAATTCACAAGGTTTCTTTTTGCAATGAGGAAAATATTCTAACATTAACTGTGGCAGTATTTTTCCTTATCTGTGAATATACTAAAAAGATCCTTAACATTTAAATGTACATTTTATATGGATGAAAAGTATCTCAATAATGCTATTTAAAAATAAGAAGTTACCCCTAAAATGAATTTAAATACTGATATATATGATCAGATCAGGTGAATCATATTTTGCACTCCGATAGAGAAACATGGCTGTTGAGTTACAGAAAGGACTGAAGAAACTGATGTGAAGTGAGCAAAAAAGAAAATACTTAGAAAACAAGGGTTTTTAAATATGTGTTCATAATTCAGGAAAGTGATTAATGTAATGTTCCTCAATAGTAGTGACACATTTTTATTATAGAAAGCAGGAGATAGTAAAAGGGAATATGGCATGGTGGATTCTCTGAATCCCTAACCACCAGGCAGGGGATGGCTGGAAGTCTGTTTATGCGTAGGCCTTCCACAGCCTGGGGTTCAAGAAAGAAATTTTATCTTCAGGCAGAAAAAGAAGAAAAGACAAAGTTGGGGAATTTTTTTTTTTTTTTCAGGGAATACTTAGTGTTGCAGTGTATTAAAATGAGAAATGAAAAGTCAGTCCTCAGGCTAAAATTGAGTTATGCTAATCAAGGGTTTTGTCAGGTGAGAAAAAACCTTAACATTTACTGAGTGCTCACTTTGCTTCCTATTGTGCTTACAGAAGAGAAAGGTCAGGCACAGCGATATCAGGTTCCAGAAACTTGGCCATCACAATTTGGTAATGACAGAGGAAAGAGAGCAAGGAATTAAACAATGTGAGATCTTCTTATTATAATTAGACATAAACTAATGAAGATTTATTAGAGGCTAGGGGAAGACTATTAGGGAGAGAAAGGGCTTAGTCAAAGTGGCTTGTGTATAAACCCAGTTAAAATATTAGGAATACATATATTTTTTAAGAAATCACTTTTAAGTCATTTATTTCTGGTTATTATCTCACTATTAAAGTGGTGTTTCTTAATCATTTAATTATAGCTATGTAATTTTTGAATATATTAGTACTTAAGAACCCTATTGACAAGTGAATTGGCCTCAATATTATACAAATGTTTAAATAATTCTGAAATTAAATTTTTGAATCACATTATTGTTGGGAGGAATATATTCATATGATTGATGTATTATCTGGTAGAAAATAGAATTATTAGTTAGAGAATAAGATTTAGTACAGAATTAAAAGTTGTTTCTCTTATTTTAATGCAAATAAAATAGTGCTCTAGACCTTGAATATAATGGTAACTAATGAGGTTTTTTCATTTACAGATATTTAACATAATATTTTCCACAAAGATTGAGTCAACTAAATGGATGCAGAAGAATGAAACATTACCGCTTTCATAATTATTTAGCAGTGCAGGTTAGGTTCTACAAAGATCACTTTATATTCAAATAAAACCATGACCTGATCTTCCTGATTTTTAGTGTTATTTATTTTTTCTCACTTACTTAAAGCAAGACAATTCCTCTTGAAAACAGTCAAGTAATAATTTTGTGTTAAAATTCTCACCTAATTCAGGTATTCAGAATTTTGTGAAGATGGTTAGAAAAATGAAAAGTAAAGTTTGCTCCATTTTCAATTGCTTTAATGTCCTAAAGTATCATCTATAAAAAACATATGATTATTTTCTGTGTGTTGTATAAGATAATGATACTTGTGGTCTGATATTGTAACTTTTTTAAGATGCTTTACCTTTCGGTATGTGAATGATCTTAATTGTTTAATTGGCTGGGTGACAATAAGACAATTTGATCTTAATTAGGGGTTAGAGCTTTCTTCTTATTCATGTCAGTTGTAAACATTATAATTATAAAATTGGTATAGTGGAGAAGGAAAAATAAAAACTCATTGGTATGATTTAAGGAAAGTAATTTATTCTGGGTTGCTTAAGGTTAGTGTAAAAAAAGACAGAGACATAGGATACATAGTGATGTAGATACATGAATATGTAGAGCTAAAAATACGGCTTTGGTATAATTTAAAATAGTGTATTTGAAACATATTTTCTGTTAACAAGAACAAAAAGGAAGATTAAAATATATCCCATAGGATATATGATGTAGGCTATTTTAATAAAAACATCATATCTGAAGGCAGTTATATCTCTGTCCTGTAAAATTGACGTTCCATGTTTTTACATATTTACATGGATAAGTTTAAAAATAACATAAGACTTCACTGGCATTTGCATCCTTTTTTTTGTACTGTCTAATATATCCACGCTAATTCTGGTTGGGGTAATGGCAATATAGTATTATTTTTCATTCTTTGTATTTTTTGGATTCTTTAAAAACTAATCACATATAAACTATTATACTTTATTAAAATCTGTTGGGTACAAACCGTGCAAGGTTTTGTATTTGTTCACTGCTATCTGCCCTATCTCCATTGACATGTGCTCCTTTACAAGTATTATATTGAGCAGCATTTTACTTAGTTCAAATGTACAAAAAAGCACAGAGTGAATCATCAGTACGTGAACACAACCATGTATCCTCCACTCAAGTTGCCTAAGGTTAGATTCCCCGGAAACAGAGATGGGCACAGCGATGTGAGTACCCAAGGTTATGGATGAAGTTCTCTTTGGGCAACTCTGTGAGCAAAAGGGTGATGCGTGAGAGGGAGTTAAGTAAGGACATACTCTCAAGAAAAGTTTAGGCATGGCTGCGTCAACAGGAAAAGGCCCCTGGAACACCAACTGCAGCAGTGTTTTCCTCTTTGAAGCAGGGTAACTGGCCATGAATAATGTGAAAAGGCTTCTTGGTAGGATGGCTCCTTTCATTTAAAGGTAGGTTTCCGGAGAAAAGGTAAAGCTGGAAGCAATAGGAAGTCAATATTTCCAGCAATTGAGTAATGAGTGGGCCAGGGTCTGGGCAGGGCCCCACAATGTCCTCTCCAGAGGTAAATAAGTCGAATTATTTGAGGGAGCTGTCTTGGGCTTCCTTAGATTATGATGATCTCAGAGTGTGGGACTTCTTATGTTGCAGTGGCCTCCTCTTAGGGGAGGTGGAAGCTTCATATTTCTTAAACACTTGGTCCTTTATTGGCACAATATCACTTTCAATACATTCTATTAATCAAAGAATGTCACAAGGCCTGCCTTAAATCAAGGCAGGAATTATTGCAACTATTTTAGATACTATCAGAAATATTAAGTATGGTGTTTATTGCAAATGTTTTGTAGATGACCTTGTATTTTCAGGTGAAAAAGCAAGCACAGCAGTACACTGAATTGGGTCAAAGAGACCTAGCCCAACCCAAGGTAATATTATTTTCCTTTCCTAATTGTGAATCTTAGCCAACCCCCATGGATTGAATCAAAGGCCTCCCTCCTTCTTAGGGCTGGGTAGGATAGTGACTTAACCACCTGTATTGAATGTAGGGATAGAAATTCGATTCTCGTTCCTTGCCAAGATTCACCAGCACACTCATACAGACGCATGTGACGCTTAGTCCCTTCTCTCCTTAAGCAAGCTCATGTTAGGGCAGGGAAGGGTAGAGGGATCAGGAGATATAAAAGTAAGTGAACTCTTTCAGATTTGCATGTCATGGAGGCTGCATGTATCTTGAACAAATGAAATTCATTCATCCCACTAGAAACTCTGTATCAGGTAGAAAGATCATCATTACTGAACTTATCTATTTCTGCTTTGTGGACCCCTTTATCCAATAGTAACATCTACTTTGTTCTCTGGTTGGCCCCTGTATATCCTTTAGGTAACTCAGGCTTAACTCATACAGAAGGAGACTTTTTTTTAATGACTCCAATTAAAGTGTATTTCTTTTGGCTGCCCATTTTTCATGACATCTCTTATCTTTTTCCCAGTTTTATTATGAGGGTGAGAGGAGTTTTCCAAAGCAGTAAAGACGACTACAAGTATTTATACAGATATCTTGACTCAATTTCTCCTTCTCCAGTAGGTAACCTCATCAATATTGTAATTCTAATCTAGGTCAGTAAGAGCCAGCTATTAGTGTCTCATCTTCCCATGGGAGTTTGTCTGTTTCATGGAAATCTCCCTAAGAAGGTCAATGTTCCTTCACATCTCAGTGCTTTTTTTTTCTTTGAGACGGAGTCAGAGTCTCCCTCTGTTGTCCAGGCTGGAGTGCAGTGGCACGACATCGGCTCATTGCAACCTCCACCTCCCAGTTTCAAGTGATTCTCCTGCCTCAGCCTGCCGAGTAGCTGGGATTACAGGCATACACCACCACACCTGGCTAATTTTTGTATTTTTAGTAGAGATGGGGTTTCTCCATATTGGCCAGGCTGGTCTTGAACTCCTGACCTCAGGTGATCCACCTTCCTCAGCCTCCCAAAGTGCTGGGATTACAGGCGTGTGCCACCTCGCCTGGCCATATCTCAGGTCTTTAATGAGATAAAAGTGTTTTTCTTGTTCTTAAAACCATCCACTATGAAACATGTTGGATAGGTGATATCTTTCAAACATTGATTTAGAAATGGGGTCTCTTCTGTCTTAATTCCTGTGGCTTAAACAACTGTAAATATCATTTCTACCAAGGTAACTGCTACCAAAGTTTGTATATGTTTTCCTTCCAAAACTCATGTTGAAATGTAATTGCCATTGTAACAATATTAAGAGGCAGGACCTTTAAGAGGTGATTAAGGCATAAGAACTTCACTATTAAGGGTGGGATTGGTGCCATTATTAGAGTGAGTTCAGCCCTTCTTGCTCTCTCTTGTCCTTCTGTCTTCTCTCGTGGGATGATTCAGCAGAAAGACCCTCATCGGATGTTAGCTCCTTTATCTTGCACTTCTGAGGCTCTAGAACTGGGAGACAATACATTTCTGTTCATTATAAATTATCCAGTCTCAGGTAATCTGTGAGACCAGCAAAAACAAACTAAGACAGTAACCTTGGAAGTCATACCCATTTTAAGGATGATAAACAGAGAATCACACATGGGAGATCGTGATGTGATAAGTCTGCAAGTAGCTGACGTAACTTTTACCTTTATTTATTGGTCTAGACTCAATCATTTTCCCAATCTATAACTTCAAAGGAGACTGGTAAACATAGTTTTGCTCTATGCACAGGAAGAATAAGCAGATTTGGTTGATCAGACATACATAGTCACAGTCTGGTAACAAATAGCATTTCACCTTTCTTCCCAATCCCAGTGACGGCACCTATTTCCTTTGTCCAATCAAAAGAATAGATTTCGAATGATGCAGGTTGTCTCTATTCTTTTCAGATACAGAGCTTCTCAGTCTGGTGACTTATATAACTGAAGAGTTAAATTATGTGCACTCCACCACATTTATTCATATCAACCCTATTAAATCAGGGACAGTGTATTTGGACTAAATTTCTTTTGTTCCATGACCTCTTGGTTTTTCTCTTAATTTAATGGCAGCTCCCTTGAGTCTATTAGAAATAACTGCATCAGGTGAGAAGAAAATATTCATGTCTGAGAGTGAATACTAATATCTTTATCACTTAAAGTGCCTTGTGTTTTATTTTACACCTCTGAACTATACAGGCAAACAGGTTTTCCAAGGTTTTAAATCCCTAATTATTATTTTTATTCACTTTAATTTCTTCATGTAAATAGGCTAATTCTTTCCTGAATTTATCTTTTTTCATGATGAGAGGAAAAGCCAAAACATGTTATTACTCTGAATCATTTAAGGCTTTTCACTTAGATGTAGGCTCAATGATCTGATTTCTGTAGGTACTCATTGTTTTCTGACATTACATAACATTGTTCCCTATCTTACCATCCGCTGACATCCAGATGTCACTTGGTAAAGAGGGGCCTCTTAAACAGAGATTAGATTTGATGGAAATTTCAGCATATCTTCAGTCTTGGAAATTTCTTTGTTAAAATATGTCTTGCCATCACCTTTTCAACATACCTGATTTATTATCATATCAATGACTACTGAAGGCATAGAGGAGGCCACAGCTCAGTGAAAGACCTGTCTTCTAATCCTGCAAGTCTGATTATTGTTTATAGTCAGTTTCCCTCAGATAGCTGAGGGAGGAGTCAAAACCTCTCTGCTCGGAGTCCTGCAGGTCAGAATGTGTTGGAATACCTTTCTGTTACTGATATCCAGTCTACTGAAAAGACAGATTGGGCAGAAACTTTCCAGAGGTAAGCCATCACATGTATTAGTGTCATATTTTAATTATTTTTTATTATCCAGTTTGGTCACCATCATCAACAGAAACAGTCCAGTAATCTGGACATTTTCCTTTGTCCTAGAGAAAACACTTTTCAACTTCTGGTGGTATTCCTCCAAGACTGCACTCTTAAACATGGTACTTAAAACATAAATACATATAATCTGTGTATGATGACAGTAATTACAATTTGATCGATTATTTCACTTTTTGGTGTTGCCTAGTTCAGTCTTAACCCTCATGAAAAGTTAACCAGTGCAGGTTGATATGACTCCATGAAGGTTATTTCAGTTTTTCAGTTGGATTTAATATGGTGACCAACTTCCAGCCTGCTTATTTGAGTGCTTTCTCTTATTTCATGAAGTTAGTTATTAAGGCAGAGAAAACATCATTGAGTCCTGGATACAGTGCATTTATAGACCTTGCCAACTTGCTTGGCAACAATCACCATGCCTGGAATAATTAGGACCATCAATTTCTGTACCATTGCCCATAAATCTCATCAACCTTTGCGTAAATTCCACTTCAGTACCCTTCTCTGTCATAGTCATAAGAATGTAAGAATGACAATCACTTCACTTATTCATTTCTACATTATGCCTACATTCTAGCTTACTAGCCAAGACATATTCTTCTTGTTGAATGAAAAATGGCCATCTACTATTTCACTAATGAAAAGCATTTATTTTTAGTCATTAAAATATTATAATAAATATAAATATATTAATGAATACAGATATTTTACAAGGCATATTCCAACCTGCAAAGATACAGCTAAAGGTGCAGCTATAAAAATATCTCAATACATTCTTACAATTTTATAAGATTAATATTTCTCCTGATAAGTCTTAACAATTAACATTATGTTGAAAGAAATGTAGTATAATAGTCCCACTGAAAACATTAAATGTTGTTCATGTGTAAATGTGTTTGATTTTACTCTTGAAAACCAATTACAAATACATAGACATACATATATAAAGAGCCAGAACTTACAATAACTTAATTCCATAATACATAAGAAAAATGAGATACAACTAATACTTTTGTTCATAAATATTTCTCATATTTATGGCTGCCTTTTTTATTATATCAAAAGCCAACTAGCCTCCCCTGCATTAT
This sequence comes from Macaca mulatta, assembly GCF_049350105.2. Lineage (NCBI taxonomy): Eukaryota > Metazoa > Chordata > Mammalia > Primates > Cercopithecidae > Macaca > Macaca mulatta. Next base: position 13,519,953 of record NC_133411.1, read on the forward strand.
ATCAAAAAATAAAACAACCTTGCAAAGAAAATAAAGCAAAAATTTCCCATAATTGGAAACAATTATTCTTTAAATTACTCTGTAGAAGTAAATAAATGTTACATACCTGCTAAACTGATATTTACAAATAACTTTGAATTGCAAACCTAAAAATATCATGACACAAACGTTTCTATGTATGTTATTTTTATTATTTGTTATTTAATGAATAGTAAAATTATTTTATTTATTTCATACATTCTTGATACAGCTATACAAACATACACATTATACTCATAACCAACAAACCTTAATAAAATAATGTATTTGTATTTATATTATAGTTTCCTGAATTTGAAAAAAAAGCAGGGGATTAATAAGCCACTTTCTTTCTTATTTCCCAAACATCCGTTTTCCACAGATTGACTCAACAGGAGCACAATATAGCATATATTTTATTTTCTTCTGTCATTGGATAGGCAAGAAAATTACTGAGATATGACTGTAGCTTTCCTGTCTTCTTCTCACATAGGCCAGAGCTCATCTGCAGTTCTCTGACCTCACTGGGAACTCCCGGTACAGAGCAGAGAGAAATGCCTCTGGCCCCGATAGAGAGTTTGACCCTGGCAAAATCCCTGCCTTAGCCAACTGAGCTTGCAGACCTGTGGGTCACTGGGGACAGATTGCCTGCCTTGAACTGCATTATCCCCTACACTCCTTCTGCTTAATGTCTCTGGAAGTCCTGACCGTTTGGGTCATGCCTGACATAAGACCTTAAATCCTGTAACTGAAATGTGGAGTGAATGAAATCTTTTGGGGATATATAGCTGAAAGCAAAATAAATAACATTTAAAATAACCAGAAAATAATATTGACATTCTTTTTTGATTGACACAAGATAAATGCCCAATTGTCGTGATGAGTAAAATATGTATTTAACTTCAGAAATAGTATATCTTTCTTATCTACATAGTTTGATAATTTTGATCATTAGGTATATCTCTGTTCCTTTCTATATAACATTCTAGAGTCATTTTTTTTTTCTTAATGTACAATCAAGAGGGAAAGTTTTACAATCCATGTAGCAATAGTAGGCATTGTCTTAACATCTTTAGTCATGTTTGCTCACATTTATTGTCCAAAAGAATAAAATGCAATGTGTAATTAGTGACAAAGAAATGTGGCAACTTTACATTATGTCCTTCTCAGAGGCATTTAATAGTTGTTAAAAGTCTTCAAAGCGATTGGTTTCCAATGTGATTAGTTCGTAAGTTTAAGAAAAAAACCTCATAATTTACCTCTCAAAGCTGTAATTTTTAATAAGAATGATGGTAACGAGTATGCATATAATTGGAATAAGTTTGATTTTGTAGTGAAGCATGTGGAAGGAAGAATCTGGACAATCACTGGAGGGAAAACAGCATTTCTGGAGAGAAATAGGTAGCTAGCATTTGAAAAAGCACAAGTCTAAGCAACAGTGAATTGAAACCATGCTGTGTATTGTTATAATTTAGCTTTATATTGAGTATTAAAAGTAATATAGAAAGTTATTCTGACACATAATTTTATTGTTTCTTATGGAAGACAAGAATCTTGTTTATCATGGAATACCTCAAGTAAGACCAATCACTGTCCAAAATGAACTGCAAAATCACAATCTAAATTCAGGGATATGGACAAAATTCCCATTCTAATTCAAATAATGAGTTTTCTCTTGCAATGGCATGTTTGCAAAAGGACAAAAAAAGACACTGTTCTTGAAAACTAAACAGCATTGTGGGAAGTATACATGTTTAGCATTTCTTATAGTTATTGTCCAAAGGAATAGAACTCAATGTTTATTTATGGCATTTTTCACACAGGCATTTAGTAGCTGTTAAAAGTCTCCAGTGCAATAGCTACTTATGTTACTAACACTGGTTATGCAAATCTTTTTGTTTTTTATTCATGGATGATGATATGGTTTGGCTCCAGGCCCATACCTAAATATCATCTCAAATTGTAATCCCCACATGTCCATGGAAAGGACCTGGTGGGTGGTGATTGGATCACGGGGGCAGTTTCCCCCATGCTGCCCTAATGATAGTGAGGGATTTCTCATGAAATTTGGTGGTTCAAAAGTGGCAGTTTCCTTGGCACTTTCTCTCTCCTTCCACTGTGTAAGAAGTGCGTTGCTCCCCCTTTGCCTTTCACCATGGATGTAAGACTCCTGAGGCCTCCCCAGCCATGGAGAACTGTGAGTCAATTAAACCTATTTTCTTTATAAGTACCTGGTCTCAAGTAGTTCTTTATATCAGTGTGAAAATAGACACATACAGAGTATTGGTACCAGCAGAGTGGGGTACTGCTATAAAGATAATCTGAAAATGGAGAAGCAACTTTGGAATTGGGTCACAGAAAGAGGTTGCAACAGTGTGTAGGGCTCAGAAGAAGACAGGAAGATGTGGGAATGTTTGAAATTTCCTAGAGACTTACTGAATGGTTTGACCAAAATGCTGATAGTGATATAGATAATAAAGTCCAGGCTGAGGTGGTCTCAGATGGAGATAAGGAACTTATTGGGAACTGAGTAAGGTCACTCATGCTATGTTTCAGCAAAGAGACTGGTGGCATTTTGCCCCTTCCCTAGAGATCTGTGGAAATTTGAACTTGAGAGACATGGCTTAGGGTATTTGACAGAAGAAATTTCTAAGCAGCAAAGCGTTCAAGATGTGAACTGGGTGATTCTGAAAATGTTCAGTCATACGCAATCACAAAGAGATTATCTGAAAATGGAACTTTTATTTAAAAGGGAAGCAGAGCATAAAAGTTTGGGAAATTTGCAGCCTGACCATGCAGTAGAAAAGAAACACCCATTTTCTGGGGGAAATTCAAGCCTGCTGCAGGAATTTGCATAAGCAACAAGGAGTCAAATGTTAATAGCCAAGACAATGGAGAAAATGTCTCCAGGGCATATCAGAGATCTTTTTGGCAGCCCCTTCCATCACAGGTCCAGAGGCCTAGGAGGGAAAAATGGTTTCGTAGGCTGGGACCATGGCCCTGCTTCTCTGTGCAGCCTCAGGACTTGGTGTCCTGTGTTCTAGCTGCTCCAGTTCCAGCCGTGGCTAAAAAGGGGCAAAGGTACAGCTCAGACCACTGCTTCAGGGGGTGCAAACCCCATGCCTTGGCAGCTTCTAAGTGGTGTTGGGTCTGCAGGTGCACAGAAGACAAATGTTGAGTTTTGGGAGCCTCCACCTTGATTTCAGAGGATGTATGGAAATATCTGGATGTCCAGGCAGAAGTCTGCTGCAGTGGTGGACTTCTAGGGGAGAATCTGTACTAGGGCAATGAAGAGAGGAAACGTGGGTGTTGAAGCCACCACACAGGGTCCCCACTCGTGAGAAGAGGGCCACTGTCCTCCAGACTCCAGAAGGGTGGATCCATTGACAGCTTGCACCACGTGCCTATAAAAGCCTCAGGCACTCAACACCAGCCCATGAAAACAGCCACAGTCTGTACCATGAAAAGTCATGGGGCCGAATAGCCCAAGGCTTTGGAAGCCCACTCCTCACATCAGCATGTCCTGGATGTGAGACATGGAGTCAAAGGAGATTATTTTAGAGCTTTAAAATTTAATGACCCCCTGTTGGCTTTTGTACTTGCATGGGGTCTGTAGCCCCTTTGTTTTGGCTGGTTTCTCACATTTGGAATGGCAGCATTTACCCAATGCCTGTACCCTTACTGTATCTTGGAAGTAACTAACTTGTTTTTGATTTTATAGGCTCATAGGAGAAGGGACTTGCCTTGTCTCAGGTGAAACTTTGGACTCAGAGTTTTGGGTGAATACTGTAATGAGCTAAGACTTTGGAGGTGTGTTGGGAAGTCATGATTGGTTTTGAAATGTGAAAGAGACTGCTGTTCTTAAAATCAAAGCAAAATGATGACATTTTGATACTTAAATTTTAATGAATTTACTAAAGAGTATCTTGATTCATTTTTTATACTCTCTGTGTTTAAAATAAAATACTTAGTTTATTAGAGAAACTCTACATTCTAGTAAAATGTATGGACAATATACCCATAGTGGCCAAAAACTCAGTGGTTGAAAAGTAACCTCAAATATATTTAAAAATGTGAAATAAAAGAGAATTCAAAGTATTCTATGGAAGTGCTTTTTTTTTTTTTTTTTAAGGTGGAGTTTTGCTCTTGTTGTCCAGGCTACTAATTTTTTTTTTCTTTTTTGTTAGAGACAGGGTTTCTACATGTTGGCCAGGCTGGCCTCGAGCACCTGACCTCAGGTGATCCACCCGTGTCAGCCTCCCAAAGTGCTAGTATTATAGGTGGAAGTGCTTTAATGTTAACATTTGGCCAAACTATTTTAAAATTCTTCTTCCATACTTACAAGAATCGAAATGCAAATTATGAAATGAATACTATATAAAAGTAATTATGCTCAACATTATATTTTTTGTGGGTTTTTTTTTTTTTTTTGAGACAGAGTCTTGCTCGCTGCCTGGCTGGAGTGCAGTGGTATGCTCTTGGCTCACTGCAAGCTCTGTCTCCCAGATTCACGCCATTCTCCTGCCTCAGCCTCCTGAGTAGCTGGGACTACAGGCGCCCGCCACCACGATTGGCTAATTTTTTGTATTTTTAGTAGAGACGGGTTTTCATCGTGTTAGCCACGATGGTCTCAATCTCTTGACCTCGTGATCCACCCACCTCGGCCTCCCAAAGTGTTGGGATTACAGGCGTGAGCCACTGAGCCCGGCCTTTTTGTGTTATTTTATAAGGTTATGTAATAATTAGATACACAAAGAACAACTTTTGATGTGAAAATGCATTTAGTTTGAATGCATATATCTATTTGTGGCTTTTTTGTATTTTTATAATGAATAGAGTCTCAGGTTTGCTGCAATTCTTCAAACAAATGTATCCTTTTTTTCCTTTTTTTTTTTTGAGATAGAGTCTCATTCTATACCTAGGCTGTAGTGCACTGGTATGATCACAGTTCACTGGAGGCTTCTCCTACTGGGCTCAGGTGATCCTCTCACCTCACCCTCCTGAGCAGCTGGGACTTACAGGTGTGTGGCACCACATCTAGGCAAATTTTGTATGTTTTGTTGTGGCGGGGTCTTGCCATGTTTCGCAGTCTGGTCTCAAGCTCCTGGACTCAAGTAATTCATCTGCCTTGGCCTTCCATAGTCTTGGCTTACTAATGTAATTTAAAAGACTTTACAAAATAGTGCAATGATTGAAATTGAATATTCTAAATTAGATTCATGCTGCTAACATTTTTTTTTTAAATTTAGGACATTTATTCATATTTTCTTCTCTAAATATGTTTCCTTATATTCTATATTTATATTAATATCTATATTTATATCAATATCTCTATATGTAGTTATCTATAAACCTATTGATTTAGTTTTCATGTATGTTGTGGACTTTCATATTAACTATGGTAACACCATATAATGTTAAATCAATACGCTCCTCTTTGAGGGACTATCATGTTATTCTCTCATAGTCTCTCTTCCTTATCTTTTTAATTTTGATATTTGACTGTTATATTTTCTTACGATGGTTTAGCTATAAACATAAAAATACTATTTAAGTTAATAATAGTATACTCATTTATTGGAGGGCTGACACTTCAATGACATAATTTGAAGTATAGAGAACAGTATTTTATCATTTGATTTATTTTTTAAAGTGTTAAAATATTTTAGTTCTATTTAATTAGGTTGATATTTTTAATCCTGATGTTTTTGCCGTGTAACAGAGTATCAAGTGACAAGCTGTTAAGATATTTTTCCCCCAGGACTATAGTATGATCTCTCACTTTTTGAATGTATAAGCTTATGGAGACATATGTTACTTTATATTACTTCCCTCTGTGATTTGCATTTTCTAATGGCAGCAAGTTAATATGAGAAAGGCACTGAAGTCAAAAAACATAGCATTGAAATAAACCTGTGTTATTACTAACAGCTGGGTACTGAGATGATGCTCCCTGCCTTCTAATGCTGAACATTTATCTTGATTATTAGTTTTCCTTTTTGCTTATTTGTTGTAACTTTTTCCTTACTGCTCAGGTCAAAGTTTAGATATTAAGTTCATCACCTGAACTTTCACTTGAAGGCAGTTAAACCTCCTGTGTAAAAGTGAGGTCTTAACTTGTATAAAGCACAATGTGTGATCCCATTTATTCATGCAGTTGGGGATCATCTAGCCCAGGCAGAACTGTGTCTTGTCTGTGCCTTGGCTTGCTTGAGGGCTGCAACCCGATCACAGCCCTCTCCTAGCAATCTAAAGGCGAGAAGAGGACACGCATTTACAAAGCAGTCTTTCAAAAAAATATTGGACTGTGGGGAGATTGATCCAACGTAGGCTTAGAACATCAGAATGTTCCTTTCCCTAATACTGTGACCAACTTACATTCTAAACCTTGGGAAAGACTAATCCTAGCTTTACCTTTTAAAAGTTGAATGAGCACCTTTTAGTTTCTAGAGATACCATCAAAACAGTGTCATATCAGAAATCAGCTGTGGCAGGCACGATAACCTTTATTTAGTAATGAAAGGAGATAAGAGAGAAAGTATACAACCATGTCATACTCCATTACATGATTAAATGTTTTGAGAGTGGATTCTTTTCTTCTGATCACTTATCTGAGCAAGAGTTGGCATTATCTTCTAGGTATATTCATTGGGAACTGAGATAAGTTTTAATTCTATCAGATTAATGTGTGTGTGTGTGTGTGTGTGTATGTGGCAATTAAAACATCTATTCAAATGATGATTATAATTTTCCTCCAAAGGACTAATGAAGTGAAATATCAATTTTGAGGAGACTCATTAGGATAATAAAATACAGTGACATTCCAAAGACAAAGGCTATCGTTTCATTTTTTTTCTATTGTTTTACACATAAAAACAAGGGTGAGAAACCTATAAGGCATTAGGATGTTTGAATACGTTGGAATTGGATCTTTGTTTTGATTGACAGTAAACGACCAGACCCTTTCATTCAGTTGTGTATGTGTGTTGTAGTCTTATGTAAACTCATCATTTTTACTCTTTAAGATATTGTATAAAAGTTTTCTTCTTGAAACCTGTCTTCTGGTTTACTAGTTCTGTTTAGTTTTTCTTCTCTACTTTTAAACTTATCTATTTCTTGAGTTCCTAATTTTTGTCATTAAAGCAATCATTCCCAGAATTTCCATTTTATTCCCTATGGCATCACATCTTCCATTTAAATTATTCTTGTCATTTCATTTCTTGAAAGGGTTAATTGCTGTTACTTTAAAGTCCTTCAGTGTCTGATCTGCCTGTTAGTCTGTTTTCAGTGTTTCTTCTCCCGTCTCATTTCTCAGCCCATCTACTTTTTTTGATGCTTGGTATTTTTTTCCCCTGTGTTTTGGGCATTGTGATTTGATGCTCTGTATGTTGTTTCTATTTTTCAGAGATTATTTATTTTTGCATTGGGTTGGCTATTATGTAGTGACAGATTCCCCTAATCCAAGCAAAGATTGAGCAGATCTGTGGGGGCTAATTTATGTTTAGCTCCCCTTTACTTCTGGTATATATCCCTTGTTATTCCTAAATAACACCCTGGAGTTTGTACAGGTCTTGAATTCTAAATTTGTCCCTTTATTCCTTGGAGCCAGCCAAAAGTCTCAGGTGAAAAATGACATTAAATACTGAGCTCATCTCCCTGTATGCCTCTCATCTCTCAGACTTCGGCCTTTCAAAACTTTTGTGACTTGCGGTCTTACCAGTACTTTTAAACGGGTGTGTGTGTGTTCACGTGTGTGTGTTCATGCATGTGTACATGGATATGTGTATGTTCTGTCCACCTTCTCTTCTTCTTCTCTTTGGGAAGTTTAGGCTGAAATTAAAATAGTCTGCAATTTTGAGAAGACATTCCTTGTTAGGAAGTAAGTTGTAGTATAGCAGTGTGCCTGGAATTGTGCGTAAACCTAAGAGAACTGGCAGGCAATTAGTCACATAGCTATGACAAGTTCTATGCACATGCATAGAAATGCATCATTAGGCAATTTTGTCATGTGAACATTATAAAGTGTACTTACACAAACCTAAATCGTACAGCCTATTGCACACCTAAACTATATGTTGTAGCCTATTGCTCCTATGCCACAAACCGGTACAGCATGTAACTGTACTAAATACTGTAGGCAACTGTAACATAATGATAAATATTTGTGTATTTAAACATATCTAAATGTAGAAAAGGTACCGTAAAATTACAGTATAAAAGATAAAGAATGGTATACTTGTATAAGACATTTACCAGGAATGGAGCTTGCACGACTGGAGATTGCTATGGGTGAGTCAGAAGTGAGTGAATCAGAAAGCCAAGGACGTCACCACACCCTATTGTAGATTTTATAAACACTGAATATTCAGGCTACACTAAATTTATTAAAATTGTTTTCTTTCTTCAATAATATATTTACCTTAGCTTATTGTAACATCTTTATTCCATGAACTTTTAAATTTTTTAACTTTTGGGCTTTTTGTAAGAACATTTAATTAAAACACACGCACACATTGTGCAGTTGTACAGGAATATTTATTTCTTTATATTCTGATTTTATAAGATTTTTTCTGTTTAAAAATTTTTTTATTTTTATTTTTATAATTTTAAGCATTTTTTTGTTTGTTAAAAACTAAGACACAAACAGATTTGCCTAGACCTACGCAGGGTCACGAGAATCTGTATCATTGTCTTACATTTATACATCTTGTCCTGCTGGAAGTTCTTCCAGGTCAATAACATGCATGGAGCTGCCATCTGCTATGATAACAATGCTTTCCCCTGGAATACCTCCTGAAGGACCTGCCTGAGGTTGTTTTACAATTAACTTTTTTTTTTTTTTGTAGTGACGGAGTCTTGTTCTGTCGCCCAGGCTGGAGTGCAGTGGCATGATCTTGGCTCACCACAACCTCCACTTCCCAGGTTCAAGCAATTCTCCTGCCTCAGCCACCTGAGTAGCTAGGACTATAGGCTAACACCGCCTTGCCTGGCTAATTTCTTTTGTATTTTAGCAGAGATGGAGTTTTACCGTGTTGCCTAGGCTGGTCTCGAACTCCTGAGCTCAGGCAATTTGCCCGCCTAGGCCTCCCAAAGTGCTAGGATTACAGGCATGAGCCAGGGCGCCCTGCCTTTTTTTTTTTTTTTTTTGTAAGTAGAAGGAGCACACTCTAAAATGATGATAAAAAGTATAACGAAGTAAATACATAAACCAGCAACATTGTCATTTACTATCATTATCAAATATTATTTACTGTACATAACTGTATGTGCTACACTTTTATATGACTGGATGTGCAGTAGGTTTGTTTATATCAGCATTACCACGAACCCATGAGTAATGAGTGCCACAACATTATGATGTCACTAGGCGATAGGAATTTTTCAGCTTCCTTAGAATTTATGGGACGACTCCCACTTTATATGCAGTCTGTTGCTGACTGAAGCATACCTATGCATCACATGGCTGTATGGTATTTTACCTGTGCTGTCATCTATATTGTTTGCTTACCCAAGCCACGCTATTTTTTCATTTCATTATGGATGTGAGCAGAGACCGTGTTCTCCTTGTCACAGAGAATGGGGCATTTTATATATATATGTATTTCAGAGATAATGTATCTGAGAGAGAAAATATACCATTTTCTCATCCATCTTGTGATTTCACAAAATTACGTTGTGCAAGTTTACGTTAAATTGGGGGACAACCCTATTACGTGTAAAATTAAAATACATTTCTATTTTATGTCTGTGACTAGGTAAACATTTGTGAAGATTTTAAGTTAAAGTTTGTCATTGGACCTCTTGTTTTTCTCTTGTTAAAGATTAGGACTTTGGGCTGGGTGCTGTGTCTCACGCCTGTAACCCCAGCACTTTTTGGGAGGCCAAGGCAGGCGGATCACAAGGTCAGGAGATCGAGACCGTCCTGGCTAATACAGTAAATCCCCGCCTCTACTAAAAACACAAAAAATTAGTCGGGCATGGTGGCGGGCGCCTGTAGTCCCAGCTACTCGGGAGGCTGAGGCAAGAGAATGGCGTGAACCCGGGAGGCGGAGCTTGCCGAGAGCAGAGATCGAGATCGCGCCACTGCACTCTACCCTGGGCGACAGAGACTCTGTCTCAACAACAAAAAGATCGGGACTCTGGTTAATTGGTCATAAATGAACATAATGTTCATAAATGAACGTTCATAAATGTTCATAAATGAACATTGATTTACAAAAGGAAATAAACGAAGGAAGAAAGTAGAGAGCCTGATATTAGAAACAGCTTTGGCAGTGGGAGCAACAGCTGCAGTGAAGATTATTGGGTAATACACGACACGGGCAGCCTAAATTCCCAAGAGAGTTCTCACAACAGATGGTCTTTTGTTTCTGGAAGTGCCTGGAAATGAGCTGAGGGCAGGAGAAAGAGCGGTAAACTATCCAGATACACAGGAGTGATGTTATGTCAGAATCCCCAGCCATTTGTATTGCACTCTTCCAGAAAATAAAAACCTCACAGGTGTGGGCCTACCAGGACACCCTGTCTGCTATGAGTAACAACTGCTCGTTCTTACCCCAGGGTCTGCACAGTTGACTGTCCTGGAGGATAAGAGGTTAACTGCTCTAAGAGAGGTGGCTGACCCTATCCTACAGGCTTGTCTGAAAACCTTTCCAGTGTATCGAGGCCCATATAAATCCCAAAGTATCCTTGGAACTTCTTTTGCAGTTTCCTGAATTGAGCAAGTTTGGATTTCTATGAGAACTGACGTGCAATTACAAATGGATGAATTTATAAGGAAAATGCAAAGATAAAGGAGGAAAGCTACCTGCATAGTATATATTTATCTACACTGCATGTTAGTATAATCTGTGAATATTTCTGTATGTGGCCCAATACGTATAAAATTAGAAAAGCAAAAAAAAAAAAAAAAAAAACAAATTAATGACTGTATTAATGCTAAAATATATAATTTTTCGATTTTGTCATTTAAACAATAAAACAGCTCTTTCTGATTTATTTATCAGTAATAAGTACCTGTGTATATAGTTTATTATTACCAGTGGAGAGGTGATAATAAATAAAATTATAACAATTTATAAAGCTATAGTTAACTATGTAGAAAAGAATGGTTTAAGCACAATAAAAATCCAATTTAATTACTGCCTCAGCATTGTAATAGTAAGCAACAAATGCACTCTAGTGAGTGCATATAGCAATTTAAAAAGCTATTCAATCTATATAAAACTAGGTTTTTCATTTGTCTTGTTTTAAATATTTACAAATATTATTAAAACATATTAGAAACTTTATTCTTAGAGCAATATCCTTGTATGGCTCTTCATTCATATTCATCCATACCTTATAGAATCAGCAATTCTGTTTTTCGTAAATCATTTCATAGGCAAAACAAACTGGCAAGTCTATTCAAATAAAACGATAAACAAGAAAGGGAGAAGGGTAGAAGGAGTATATTGTAACTGATACAGAAATGAGCTTAAGTTTTGAGCCTGGACTCTCTTCAAATTCATGTTCATTGTATTAGTTCATTTTCACACTGCTGATAAAGACATACCCAAGACTAAGTAATTTATAAAGAAAAAGAGGTTTGATGGACTCACAGTTCCATGTGACTGGGAAGGCCTCACAATCATAGTGGAGGCCAGCCAAAAGGCATGTCTTACATGGTGGCAGGCAAGAGAGAATGAGAGCCAAGAGGAAAGGGAAACCTTTTATAAAATCATCAGATCTCATGAGACTTAGTCACTACCATGAGAACAGTATGGGGGAACCCATAATTCAATTATCTCCCACTGGGTCCCTCCCACAACACTTTGGAATCATGGGAGCTACAATTCAAGATGAAATTCGGGTGGGGACACAGTCAAACTACATCAGTCACTAACCTCGAGTGCCCTTCATTCACTCAGTAAATGTGCCTCTTTTATTTCACGTTCCCATATTCTGTGGCAATTTCATACTTTGTCTTTTCACAAACCTTCAGCATCTTTTCCCGACAGCCTCACATTTAACTCTTTCTATCATTTCCTCTTCTCCATGAATATTGAAGTTCTTAGAAGATAGATTTCATAAACTCTCATCATCACAACTCCCAGCATCTGCATCTACATATTCTACCTGCCTGCTTAAAATTTCTTACAGACTTATGCTTTCCAATACAGTAGCTACTGTCCACATGTGGCTATGGGGCATAGGAAGTGAATAAGGCTAGTTCAAAGTGAGATGTGCTGTTAGGTAAAAATCACACTAGATTCACAGGGAGCACAAAAATTAAATGTAAAATATCTCATTCAATTTGTTATATTGATAAGAATCTATCCTTCGAAAATAAAGCAGAAATAAAATCTTTCCCACACAGATAAAAACTGAGGTAATTCATCACCACTAGACCAGCCCTGCAAGAAATGCTTAAGGGAGCCCTACATCTGGCAGCAAAAGGACAATATCCATCTTCATAAAACACGGAAAAATATAAAACTCACTGGCATAGAAGAAAAAAAGTATAACATTTTGGATATATTGGGTTAAATCACATATTAGAGTGAATTCCACAGGCTTCTTTTACCTTTTTTTTTCGTGTGGCTGTTAGAAAATTTAAAATGACCTATGCTGTGTGTATTATAATTCTATTAGGCAACATTTCTGTTAGAACTCTCCAAACTTCTATCTTAAGCCAATCTCTCCAATTTTGTAGATTTTTAAAAAGCAGACTTTAGTTAGGAACATTGTTCTAGCACATTTCCTATCTCCTACATTGCCAGTTTGTTTTGTCTCCCACGTCTTTTCCAATTGTATGTAGATATGATGTTATTCTCCAGTTTTTAAAAAGACATTCACATAATTCTTCTTCCCAATTAGTATCCCATTTCTCCAGTTTCCTTTTTAGTAAAACTTTTCAAGAGTGTCCCAAATTCTTAGTGTTTGCATTCTCCTTTTCTCATTCTTTCTTAAACTTACTTTTATTTGGCTTTTGCCTTCTCCTTAATGTCCTCCGCTTCTCAACAACAAAAAACTTCAATGACAACAAGCTGTTTTTCTTATGGTCACTATTGACGCTCATATGGTATAAATTTAGTGGTCAATTTTAGCACTCATCTTTCCGGACCTACCATCAGCTTTGGCAGAGGTATCTCTCCTTCTTGACATCGTTCCTTATTGAGCTTCCAAAACACCACATACCCTTGGCTTCCCTTCAACGTTCTGCTGTTACTCCTTCTCAGTCTCTGTTTCTGGAATATTCTTTTCCCCCTGAGCACTCACGTTTTACATATTCTCTTTTAGTCCTTTCTTTATGCATATTTCTTGGTGATCTCATAAAACCCCAAGAATTCTCAACTTTTATCTTCTGCCAGATATCTGCAAGAACTCCAGACTAATACATACAAATGACTGTTAGAGATCTCTTTTTATGTGTCTAATTAGCCAATCAAACTTAGAACTTCTAAAACTGATATTCTGACTTCCCTGACTCCAAAACTGCTCCAATGGCAGTTTCTTCGTCATCTCAACTGATAAAAACTCTTTTCCTATTGCTGGGACTAAAAATCTCTGTGGAGTGAATTTTAAGTCTCCGGGTCTCCTCTTACTTATTATAATCTACTAAGCACCAAAACCTGTCTTTAATTTCAAAACACAATACAAATTCCAGCCATTTCCCACCACCACCATTTCTACCACAGGGAATGTTCCTCGCTGGCCCCAATTCTTACACAGCTCTTTAACTGTGCTCTCTGGTTCTACACTTGCTCACTGTATTGTGTTTTCAGCATAGAAAATGGAGTCACCCTTTTAGGACACCAATTAGATCATGTCTAACTTCTACTTAAAGCCCTGCAATGGTTCTCCATTACACCAAAATAAAAACCCAAGTACTTGCAATGGTGTGGCTGTGAAACCCTACATCATCTCTTTTCCTCAAACACTCTCCTGCCGTTTTCTTTTACTCATTTTTTACTAACATTTCTCTGTTCTAAGTTGGCTGAAGCTACACTGGTTTCCTTTTTGTTCTTGGAAAAAAAAAGTTAATGCTTTAAAAGTTGGCACTGGTCGTTTGCTCTCCCTGAAAATTTTCTCCTCTGGTTGTGACATAAGGATAACATTGCTACCTACGACTAGTCTCTGTTCAAATGTCAACTTCCTGATAAGGCCCCTGGGACATTTAATCAGAATCCCCTTGCCATTGCCGTGTTTTTGTCCCATGCCATTCTAATAAACTATTCTTTAATTAAAATATGGAAAACTTGATCTTTCAAAATGTAAATATGTACATTAAAACATTTAGATTAATCACTCACCCACTCCCCACTTTCCTGTGATGAGTGACAAGATTTCCTCTTTGCTTGACGGCCAACTTTCTCCCAGGAATTTAGAATAAATAATGCATATTTTCATTCATAATGTTTATTTGAACATCTCAGGGAAAATACCTGAGGCATGGGAGAAAAGGGGAAAGAAAAATTGAGGATTTAATTAACAATGGCATGTGAGGAGAGAATGAAGACTGATTATACTCTAGAAAGGCTTCTATTGGATTTTGTACTTTTTTCTGTTGCCTGAAGTGCCAGAAGCAAAATCTGTATCTTCCTGGTGGATGCTGCACTAAATATTGAGGTGCAGACACTTGTGGATACAGAGACTCAGGCCAAAATCACAGAGAATTTTATTTCCTTGTTACTTAAAAAAAAAAAAAAAAAAAAAAAAAAGAATGTTTTTGAATACACAGTGTCCCTAATAATCCAGACTACTATTTTTTCTTTAAGTTAACTAATTATTATTGTTATTATTATCTGGAGACGGGGTCTAGTTCTGTTGCCCAGGCTGGAGAACAATGGCACAGTCATAGCTCACTGCAGCCTCAGACTCCTGAGCTCAAGTGATTCTCCCATCTCAACCTCCAGAATAACTGAGACTTATGGGTGTGCCCACTGTGCCTGGACTGATGGTTTTTGTAGAGTCAGTTTTATTCCCATTAGGTTAAAGAAGTCACTAAAAGAAAATATTTTAAAAATACAAATGAGAAGAGAAGAGACTGAATCAGGAAGCATTATTCATTTTGCCTGTGATTAGCAGAAGTAACCTTAGGAGTATTTTGTGTTTTCTTAGTGAAACACAATTATTTCACCTATAAACAACACTCATAACTTACCTTTTTACCCTCTCTTTTTGTCCTATTGATTCTTATCTTCTGTTGCTCATATTGTTGGTTTGTGGTGTATTTGTTTCTTTTGGTAATGTTCGATCTCTTTCCAAGTCTATAGTAAAAGTTAATTAAGTATCATTCAGGGATTTTCTTGAATCAAAGACAAGGTAAGAGTAATTTTTTGTGAACTCCATTAAATTAATTGGACCAGACATACTGGGATCTTTAGGGAACCATAATGTTTGATCACATCAAAGACTGTACCAAAGGCTCTTAAAATTCTCTAAATCTAAACACAGTGAGCTGGCTTTTAATGGAATTATTCACTATTTTGAAAAGTTGGCTATATTAGCTCTTCCTATACTAGAGTAATTTTTTAAAACCACAAAATGGTAGACCTAGCTTATTCTATATAATTTGATCATTTCTTCTGGTTATCTGAACTTTTTCAGATAAGGCTTCTACCATCTCCAATCTCATATGTACATTCTCCATATACTTAGTATTTTTTCTAATAGTTTTATGGACCAATGTGAATATGTAAAATAAGATTTCAGGCACACGCTGGCCATTGTACTTTTTTTTTATTGCTAAGTGGAATAGGGCTCTCTCAAAAGAGTATACATTGCAGTGTTTATTCCAGGAATAGCTTCAGCAGTTTTGGCGTGGATTGTCTTTAAATCTATATCACATTGCTGTTGCTACAGATAATCATAATTGAAATTAATTGTAGCCTGAAAACAATTTCTATGAAAATAATAGTCTACATCAGCTATTTCTTTGATGCATAAAACCAATAATAATTTATGTAATTACATTTATTTCAGTCTAAATGGAGATGTTTATTATTAGGCTGAACAAGGGGATATATTTGCCTATATTATCACAGTTTTTTAGAATAAAATAAATGGTTCTAGAAACTTTTCCCTACATGGCCAAAAATGTATCAAAAATTGATATTTATCATTTTGTGCTTTTATTTAATGGTTCAACTATGAGAATGAAGCTATATTGTGACTGGCAGTGAAGAGCTTTTAAAAAGATAAGGTTAAAAATGTGTATACATAGGAAAGATTCATAGCAGTGTCTGCTTTTAAAGCTCTCAGGATGGCATCAAGTGTCATTAATATCCCTGACTGCATTTACATATGCCATGGACAAGTATAGATTTTGATATGTAGTCACTTTCTGGATCAATATTTAATAAGAAATTAAATAGCTTTAATGATAGAAAACTACTCTGGACAGTTTCATCTTTTTGTAATGAAGTTTTTAAATTATAAAAATAATAATTTATTGTAATCAGAAATTACAGAGCGCTAAGACATTTTTGTTAATTGCATTACTCATAATTTTCACTTTTTTGTGACAATGCAGTTCACTGCAATTTGGCATTTTACATCAGTATATATGATGGGAGGGTTTACACATTCTTATAACATTCAGATCTGATCTTTGGAAATTTTTAGGCCGGGTTTTGTCTTGTTTACTAAATCATTTCTGATACTGAAATTGCTAGGATCTTTTTCTATACTTTTTCTAACATTTTAAAGTTTATTCTCCTAAATTTAACCCTTTAATTAGCCTGGAGTATATTTCTGCACAATGCACAATATGGATTTTCTGAAATATATGCCATCTAATTTATATTTTCCAATATTATATTGTGAATATTTTCAAATTTTAAAAAATGAATGAATTTACATAACCTCAGGGTTCTATAATTAAGATTTTATTATATTGTTTTGTCAGACACTTTTAATTTATTGATCTTTCATCCATTAACACATTTCATTTTTGAATAAATTTCAATGTATATTGAAGATATCAATACATTTCCCCTTGATTACTTCACATATTATTAACTTGAATCTGCAACATGACTATAGACTTTATGTAAAAATTGCATACAATGAAATAAATATTACATGCATTAAATGTGTGTATTAATCATAGTCCTCACTAAGAGCCACATCTTTAGGTCTGGTTATGTTGCTTGCTTTACCTATTGAAAATAGGTTGTTTTTTTCTTGCCTTTTTGTGTATCCCATATTTGTTTGAAAGCCAGACACTAATTGTAGAAGAATGCTAGGAACTGAGATAAATGAAAACTACACAGAGAAATGCAGAGAAATGGGCACACATTTTCATCTGTCAAGCAGTCAGAGTGAGGAATTCTGTCTTGTCATGAGTTGAACTAGGTTTGGGTTTTGTTTTTATCATTTTCAGTGCTCCACAGACATCAAATTCCCAGTGTGGCCTTTTTTTTTTTTGAGATGGGGTCTTGCTCTGTCGCCCAGGCTGGAGTGCAGTGACACAGTCTCTGCTCACTGCATGCTCCGCCTCCCAGGATCAAGCCTTTCTCCTGCCTCAGCCTCCCGAGTAACTGGGACCACAGGCGCTTGCCACCATGCCTGGCTACTTTTTTTTGTATTTTTAGTAGAGACGGGGTTGGGGTTTCACTGTGTTAGCCAGTATGGTCTCCATCTCCTGACCTCGTGATCCGCCCGCCTCGGCCTCCCAAAGTGCTGGGATTACATGCTGTGACCCACCGCGCCGGGCCCCCAGCGTGGTTTTAATTAAAGATGGGGTGTTGCTGCCTTGGGCTTAGAGTGATGCTTAGATCTTTCTTACGAGCTCCTGCTTTGTCTCTAATTTTCTTCAGTCCTTGGACACTTGGTGCAAAACTAGGGATCTTATCTGAATTCTTGCCCATCCCCCAGCAGCAGGCTTCTCTTGCTTGTTTCTCTGGGTTAGGTGCTGAGTGGTGGTGGTGGTGGGAATCTAATTCTACTGTCTGGACTAATAGAACTCTGCACCTGGGAAGCTAAGGTATTTTTCCAGCAAACCTTAGGGAGCCTTTCTCTAGTATTCCAGATGCACATGACAAAAAGTAGGAAAGGTAGGAAAAGTTTTTCTAAAAAATTTTCCATTTGGGATCTTGAAGACAGAATATTTACTGTCCAGGATTTAGTTCATTGTTTCATCATTCTTTTTTTGAATAACATTTTATACATTATGCTTTCTCTTGTTTTATTTTTGTTATGTGTTCAGAATGGCAACCTGAGGTCAGAAGCCATCTATAGCTTGACAGAGGATGTTGGTCAGAAGCAGACTCCCGTGTGAGAGCGGCGTCTCTGGCAGCTGAAAGACAAGATGTTAATGCCTCACAAAGTTCACAGGGAGTTGGGAAACCCTCCTGATGAAGGGCTTCCTGTTCTGCTTCCAAGCAGCCACCATGTTACATGGCCAATCTTGCGTGTGAAAAAGGCTCTCAAGATTGTTAGTCACCATGTGCTTACTACATAACAGGAAGAGAGAGCTTGATTTTAAGCAGTGTTAGGATGCTAGACTAAAAGCCAGTCTTCCAGATTTCCATGCTCTTAGTCAAGTTCCAGCCCTTTCCAGAAGACCGGCTGCTAAGATTACTGCCATACCCTTGTGGAACAGTCTAGGCTAGTAACAGCAAGGATAAGTCCTCGGATGTTATGGGACCGTTTTCCCAATTCAATTGGCATGCCCTTAGGAATTCCATAACATAAAAACAACCTATCTCAGAGAAGTTCAAAGCTTTAAGAATTTGGACCCAACAACATTTAATATTATTTAATTTCTAAAAAAAATTAGAAGCAATAAAGTTTTCACAAGTGAGATCACCTAAAATCTCAGTAAAGCCAGGCTGTTTCCTTACTCTTGAATACCTTACCCACCGTTCTAAGATTTTAATTAGTAACAATATCATTGGTTATTCTAATGACATTTATAAATGGTTAAAATAAACTAATATCAGCTATGAATACTTAAAATAGAACAAAACGGACAACGCTGTCAATTTTTATAAAATAGTCATTGCCTGCTAACCTGTTATTAATGCTACTAATGTCAAACAAATACAATTTGGAGGAAAAAAGTAATATAAGTGACTTTATTACCAGAATCCTCACTGCTTCCTTAAAAAAGAAACATTGTATTCTATGTTCAGAATCTTAAAATAAATACACCAAAAGTCATAGATATATTGTTATTGTATGGATATTAATTTTAATGTAGATTATATTGTAAATTTATTTCCTACTACACATAATTGATGAGTAACTTTATTGGTTATTGAAAAGACAAGTTGTCTCATTTATTTACACAGCAGCTAGATGTTTCACTAATTAAACTCCTAGCTTAATTTTTAGATATGGTTGCAGTCATAAAACTAAGTAAATTTTATATATACTGTACACAAGATTAGGTTTACATTTTCTATTTGCACAGTTAACTAAGCCTTTTTATTTTTAGCATGTGTCACAACTACATCAAGGAGATGCATCCCGATCAAAAACCCTGAAGATAAAAACTTTGCCTTTTCTGGTTTAATGTAAGAACCAGGTATTAACTTTAGATGTGAACAACCCACTACTGAAAATTACTTAAGTACACTAACCAGACAACTACATCATCATCTGGGCGATAGGTTGATATCACCAATGAAAATCGGCTGTTACAATTCTCAACACAACATTATCAGATAAAGCTACACAAAATCTGAGTTGGATACAAATCCCTCCCTTCTTGAGAAACTGAGATTTCAAATTCGTTTTCATGACTACATCATGGATAATTGACTAACTGCATTCTACAGTGAAAACATTCTGATTTGAAAGTACACTAACAAAAAAAGATCAACAGGTTTTCCAAGCTAACCTAGATTTCAAAGTTGATTTAACTCTTTTGTGTGAGATTGATCACGTTTTATTTTGTTGATATATTTGTCTTCCAATGCTATAGTTTTAAAGTTAAATTAGTACTTTCAGTAATATTCAAAACCTAAGACCACACTACATGAATGAGAAGATACTTTTAATTTCAAATGTTTCTACTTACAATAGTTTATTTAAATTGCATCTGTAGACAAATGGTGTTATCAATAGTATCTCTCTACTTTTGCTGTAGGGTATTGGTTCCAATGGAGAGAAATAGTGCAAAATAATCATTCACATTCTGACCTGGATCAAGAATAGTTCTTGTCTTTAATGTCATCAGACAGAAACTTCATTACCTTTCCTTTTCTTATTAAATAGTTATTGAAAATAAATATCCACCGACTAGTTAAAAATATTTATATTTATGTACTGGTTAATTACTGCTTATCTGAAATGCATGAGATCAAAAGTGTTTTGGATTTCAGATTTTTTTTTTTTATTTTTGGAATACTTGCAATATGCATAATGAGATATGTTGGAAATAGAACTCAAGATGAAACAAAATTCATGCATGCTTCATGTACACCTTATACCAATAGACTAGAGGAAATTCTATGCAATTTTATACATTGTAGAGTGTACTCACACAAACCTATATAGTATAGCTTCCTACAAGCCTAGGCTATGTCATGTAATCTATTGCTCCTACACTACAGACCTGTATAATATACTACTGTACTGAATAGTGTAGGCAGTTGTAACATAATGGTATTTGTGTATCTAAACAAATTTAAACACATAAAAAAGGGTACAGTAAAAATAAGATACTACAATGTAGGAATGCTGTCATATATGAAGCCTGTCATTAAATAAAGCACTGTGTGGCACATGACTGGTATTGCTTTGTGATTTGTATTTTCCAACTATTAAGTATTAGGTTTTCAACATTGCTTTTAGTGCTTTGAAATGTCAGGTAAATTTATCTAGGTGCCATTTTATTTTATTTTGTTATTTTTATATGTCCCTTTAGGGATTTATTGTACTTTCAAAATATATAGTTTCTAAACTGTCTAGCTCTAGAAAATTCTCAGGCATTTTTAAGTTTAACCTCTTAAACTCACTTCCATTTTTTCCATTTCTTTTATTCTCAGTAATATTTTCTTAATAAACTTACTGGTATTTTTTTTTTCTTTAGTAATTTTCCTTTCAGCTTTTAAAATATACTTTGTCTCATCCATTGAATTGAAAAATTTTAGGTTTTTAAATTTACCCTTCTATATTTTTATAAAGTTTTATATATTCAAATATGTTTATTAGTGTTTATAGTGTCTATTTCCATACTTATACTTTAGGTTTCATCTTATTTTCTTAATGCTCTTACCGATGTTTGTTTATTTTATATTCCATAATCAATAATCTCAATAAGTATTTTTCTAATGGTTCTGTTTATTTTTGTTTGGATTTTTGTTAATGGGCTTTATTATTTCATGTTTCTTGTAATTTTATGTTGTGGGTATGTTCATTTGAGATTTATGTTTAAAATTATTTAGGGAATGGTATGAGGCATTTTCTCTGAAATGGAGACAAAAAGAAGAGTCTTACTTGCTTCTGCAGTATACAAAACAAATCTCAGAAAGTGCATTTTTAGTTTTTTGTTTGTTTGTTTTAAATTTTGTGGTTAGTGAATCATTTGGGTCCAAACCTATATGATAGGTAGTTAATGGTCATTGATATTCAGAGGAGACCCCCTCCTCTGTCTAGTACAAAGGCCATGTCAGATGAAACATCTTTTTATTTGAGTGTCTACAGGTGAGTTTGTGTTGGGGGGTATAAATGGGAGTGTTTGTGTATTTATAGTTTACCCATACTGTGAGCTGAGTCTCTTCATGAAGACTTTGATCTGACATCCTTGATTGAGAAGGTTCTTTAACATTTTTGACGTGGTTACAGAAAACAAGCTTGGCAAATTCCTCCAAGGCAATAGTCAACTTTATCTTGCTTTTTCTTGATTTACACCCCTCACTGTTGCTTACTTACTTACTTATTACAGTTCTACCTCTGATTATTATCCGTAATTTATTGGACACTCCACCATTCCTTAAAGAGATTTAGAATTATGTAAATATATGTATTTTTTCTAAATTTTTGGTTATTTTTCATTTGTAATTAAAGCCAATAATTTGTCCATATATGTAAAGAAACTCATGAATCATACAATGTATCATGTAATTATACTCTAGAGTTTGCTACTATAGTGCATTACGTAGTTCATCTTGTCTTGTTTATTTCAGAGCTTTTTTCAACAAACCTGTTGCTTATTACAAATAAATTAGCCATGTGGCCTGGCCAATTTCCTTTTGCAATAGTTTTCATAGACATATAATAAATGTATTCATTATTAGGATTTCCAAATTTTTAAGTTAAGGAATAGCTATAACTATAATTACAAACATATGTAATCTTAATCAAAATATATTGTATAAAAATGTGAAAATCAGACTTTCACCACTATGCAATACATCCATATAACAAAACCGCATTTGTAACTCCTAAAAGTATATACATATAGAATAGAAAAGAAAAGCAACCTAAATTCCTTACATTGAGTCTTATAATATTGCAATACAAGAATAACTCTAAGGTGGGAATTCTGCGGAGGGAAGAAATATAAAGGTTTTATAAAATAGGCTGAGGAATAGAGTCGATTTTAAATTTTGTTCTAAGAATCATACACTGTTTGAATTCTTGGAAGCTGTGGAAAAACTTGGGTTACCATAGACATGAGGCAGAATGTAGCAGGCAGCAAAGACTGTAGTCACAGTTTGGCAACCATTGCCTGGGCAATTTGGGTTTAGCCAGATGGGTGGTGTTATGGACTGAACTGTATCACCACCAAATTATTATATCAAAGCTCTAACACCAAATGTATTTGGAGATAAGGTCTTTAAGGAGATAAATAAAGTAAAATCAGGTCATAGGGGTGGGACCGGAATCCACTAGAACTGGAGTCCTTATAAAGAGAAGAGGACACAAAAGCACTTTCTCCATGCCCAGAGAAAAGGCCACGTGAGGACACAGCAAGAAAGTAAACCAGGAAGGAAGTTCCCATCAGAATTCATCCAGGATGACACCTGGATGCTGGACTTTTAGCCTCCAGAACCGTCAGAAAATAAATTTTTGTTGTTTAAGACATCAGTCTGTGGTATTTTGTCACGGCAGCATGAGAGGACTAACATAGGAAAAGAAAGATGAACATGAGCTAAAGTCCTACTAGGATTAGTATAAACTAGTCTTTCATCCATCTTTCATAATTATATGTATGGTTCTAATGATGTTCTACAATAACATATACTTTCTTGAATTATAGGCAACAGTGAATATGTCCAAGCTGGATGTGGGGATGGAAATGCAAATTAACGTCTTTGAGACTTGGAACAGCAATCTCTGTCTCTTGTCCATGTTATCTGTAACATAGTCATGGTAACTAATGAATGTGCCCCCTTTTGGTAGACAATTGACCTGTTGCCTTCTGGAAGTACTTGTAGTACTTGTTAGGAGAAGAGAACAATTTGAAATGTGAGAAGGGAACACAAATTAATGAAAAATTTCTGCTCAGGAGATAAAACTTGACTAATTATACTTTAAAAATATAATTTAGTAGAGTTGAAATATCATTATTCTAAACTAATTTATAGTAAGTATGTTTTCAAATTATAGGATAAAGTATTTCAAAGGCAAAATTTTACCATTATTTTATTTATCTTAAGTACTCTAAGAACCTGTGAGATTAAAGAGTTCTGTAGACCATGATTTAAAAGATGAAATCTACAGATAATTATGTCAACTCTAATTAGTAAATTTAGAAATACAGGGGTGAGAAGAGTCTTTTTTTATCCTATGAATTACCAGAAATCTGTCTCCTTTATGATAAACCAGAATGGAATTAATTTCAAAGTGCATGTATGTGTTTAATTTACTAAACAAGATAAATTAAATAACAGGCTTTTTAAAGGAGATTGGGTACCTCAGATTTGATAAAAACCAGAAATTTGAAAAGGAGAACAGCAATGAAATACTCATAAAATTGAACACTGGAGGATATTGAATATTATTCTCAAAGTATTATATTCTCAAAGTATTATATTCCTGTACCCACATTCTTTCAATTTTTTACTTTAATCTCTTTTGCCTTTCGTTTTTAAAGTGATGCTTTTATTTATCTACTTATGTTATGAAATTGTCTACATGGATATTTTTGTGCTCAGAATTTTAAAATAATGCATTTATTCAAATTTGTCTAACTCTATGTTTTGATCCAAGTCTTATTTACTTCAAAGGAAATTCACCTTTTAAAGAACATCACTTTGAAAACTCTAAATGCTTTCCCTTGTTTGGGGGTTGTGGGAGGTGAATAGGAGTACCAAATTTTCCTCTCCCTCCAAGCTTAACCTTGGTAAGCCTTGACTCAGTACCTGATAAATTAATTCCATATAAAACACCACCTAGTACTATATTTCTAAAATTTAATGAAGTCTTCTACTTGAGACATTATTTTGTTTTTAGAAAATTTGGATTGAGTGTTTTTGAGGCTGAATTATGTATTTTTAACAGCACTTCATAGATTCACTGTAGTCACTCCTTCCTATGGATGGAACTGAGAAGATAATGTATCTTCCAGAACCAGAAAGGTAACGTGGGCACCAGGAGTACATACCTTCTATATTACACTGATGATACAATATGGAAATCCAGTGTGGTCACAACAATCTACATTTTGAGTATTTAAGCAATATATTGATTTGCACTACAGCTGCTTCAGATTTTGACATATCTTAGCTGGCATCGTGTGTGTGTGTGTGTGTGTGTCTGCATGTGAGCATGTGTGTGAAAATGTCAATTATATAAAACATATCTTTGAGTTTGTATATTTTGGTTGTTGTGTTGTTTTAATTCCATTCATTTTGATCATGTGTGCATGACGGTATCTATTTGATGGTGGGGTTATTTGAAAATCTTCCATAGGAGGATGTAGGATGTGATATATAATCTTTAACAGCTGTTAAATATCCATGGCCTCAAATCTCTAGTAAGTTCATCTGCCTTTTATACCTTTGCTTTCTTCTTGTGATATTTGAACCAACTGCAATACCTCCTCCTGCTTGATTGTCAGAAATATACTATTCTTTTGCAAAGCATTTAGCCTCTTTTAAATAGCATGAAAACATAGCTTCCTGGTAACTCTATTGATGTCTTTCTCATCTTGATTATGGATCATTTTGATGTGATATTAGTATGTTACAAAAGAGAAGATTATTTTCTTTACCATAAGGTACTAATTCCTAGAAGACACTTTACAAGTGATAGGTAGCTATTTGGTGGGGGAGGCGGTTGCTTTCAAAGGGCCTGTGCATCATACATTTTAAGACATGGCACTTGAGTATTATTTTCTATATTAAAAAAATTACATATTTGATAATGATGCTCTTTCACAAGTACTGATATCTTTTAAGAAAAGACATATTATAAGACAAGTCTGCAGCAGCAAATGAGTCAAATGAAGCTAACCTAATTAACACTAATAGGACAGTAAATTTGATTATAATATTTATTGACTCCTTACATTTACTAAAAATGATAACCAGGTTTCAGCCATGTTATACAGCCTCCAGTCTGTAGTGTATCTCTAAATCAGTACTGCAATAAAGTAGACGATCAGCATTATTTGGTGAAATAACATATTACCCCTAGATTAGTCAGCCACTGTGGTGTAGAAAAGAGAAAAAAAGCTTCAGGTAATTAAAGAAATCGTAGGTACTTGACATTTTCCATCCACCTTCTTTTGTCGCAATTGAGATGGTCCTACAAATGTAATACATATTTTATCAAATTTTACTTTAAAATGAATTTTTATTAGATTTATGAGATTAACATGTGAAAAAGCATTTTAACAAAATTTTGTGGGTGCTGATTGAGAGATTATACTTATATAACCCTCATGTTATTAAACCTTTTGAAGAAAATTAACCAAAACCTTGGTTAATATTTTTCACTGTTATTAAAATGATTTGCTTGGGCCGTGTGTGTGTGTATCTGTGTGCATAAACCTTTGTTAGCAATAACAGAAATATGATAGATTTAATTAAATAGCCTATCAAAATCTATATACTTGTGATTCTGGAAAGAGAACAGATCCTCTCTCTCTGATTCAGAAACCAGTTATCACACTCAATTAAAATGTTAGTCCACGTGCAGACGGATTTGGAAAGAGAGGGACAAAGAGGCATAGTAAAAAGGAGGGAAAAAAGAAAAAAGAGAAAAGAAGGGAGAGGAGAAGAATAAGACAGAGAGAGGGCAAGAGAAGAGGTCCCTTCTTGCTAGGAGTGTTTGCTGGGAACCCGGACTGGGGACGCTATACTTGCTCACTTCCACCACTCGTCCTGTCACTGTTTTCTTTGTGACCTTGATTTAGTAACTTAATTTTATGCATCTCATCTATAGAACAGAAATGTTGACAATACTTAATATTTGATCACTGTGATATTTTATTATGCTAATATAGTAAATGCTACTTAAATGTCATCATTACTAAGGGCATTATTCTCTATCATGTTGCTGTTGGGAAGATTCGGTGAGTTAACATGTATCAAACGCTTAGTGTCTCAGTCAGTTTAAGCTGCTATAACAAACATACCTTAGACTGGCTGGCTTGAACAATATTTACTTCTGATAGTTCTGGAGGAAGTAGCAGATCTGGTGCCGGAAGAGAGCTTGCTTCTTGACTTATAGATGGCCATCTTCTGGTGTTGTCAGGTGGCAGAGAACAGAGACAGAGAGTCAAGTCCCTCCAGTCTCTTCTTATACAAGCACTAATCCCATTCATAGGGCTCTGCTCTAATGACTTAATCTCTTTCCAAAGGTCCCATGTTCAAATACCAACCCCTTGGGAATTCCAAGATGTTGATTTAATGTTGATAAGCTAATGTGTTTGCAACATTTTTCTATAACACAACTCTCTGGTGCTATTTTGGAATTTTGTAATTAAAATAGGAAAAAACACTTTTTAATTTAGTATTTTAAAAATTCTTTTGAAAGAGAAAACATATTTCATTAGTTACTGCCATATAAATTTCTGATTAAGAAGAGCAAATCGTACACACTGCATATGACCTATTAGCTATGTAATAGTTTCCCAATTGTGACATGAAAATACTAGGTGCTTATGCTTTCAAAAAAAATTGGTTTCAGAGAATTTCCCTCCTCAAACATCTATACAGAATTTTAAAAAGTTGTCAGTGGAAATAAATCACAACCATTGAAGACCAGAATGCTTCAACTATATCCATTTTAATTATGCCAATATTCATGGGAGAAAACAAATCTTTCCCTCAGCAATGTTATTTTACTTCAGCAGTAACAAAAATTTTGTCATAGAAGAAAGACAGTACTACTTTTCCTTTTATATGCTAAACAATAGCTCTGACACATGTTTTGAAAGTTTGTGGTGCTGCCAGTCTCAGACTTTATATGATTCATTTAGGTTCTGATTAAAATACTTACAAAGAAATAAAGAATATAATAAGACTGGAATTTATACTTAGTGACAAATTTATATGGAAGTAAAATCTATTGTAAGGAAGATAAAGAGTGACCTTTTCTGGGGAAACAAACATTTCTAGCTTCATTCTTTCGCTCTTAGGTGCCAAGCACCATATGTAATAAAACTGTTTTAAGAATTATTTGGAGGCCTAGGACAACATTAACTTCTTTCAGAGGGGATTTGCATTTATGTCTGCCAGGCACCTCTCAGAGACCCCAGCAGTCTGTGGTCTCCTACCCCAATTTCGGGGACTGAGATTGGAGGTTGGAAGTAAGGTTGCTTCACCCTTATTTCTGAGGTACAGCTTTTCAGGGCTCCTTGCTAAATTCAGGCAGTTTAGCAGAACCCCAAACTAGTTGGCTGTGAATTTCAACTTTTATCCTTCTATTCTCACAAAACCTTCAAACATCCTGCTCATATTCGTAGCGTGTCAGACACCTATTTCAGAATTGAAAAGAATTCTCTCTGAATGTCCGTCTCCTACCAAGACTGCGGCCGCGTAAACTTCAGAGCCTTATAAGGCCCCAGTCTGGTTTATGCTTTGTCTATGGTTCTTCATAGGAAAGTTGTTCTGAATTTTCTAGTTCACTTTAAGGGGACAAATGTTAAACCTTTTCTATAATTTTAAATAATTTTCCATTCCTATGGCTGAACATATTCCTTCTCAAATGTTGAATCTGTGAGTGAAGATCTGGCAAGTCAAGTTTACCCACATCAAATCCGCAAAGAAAACCAAACTTTTGTGCTTTTAACATTCATTATACTTGCTTGATAAGCATTCTCATTCTAATGACAATAACTGGAATAACATTAGACAATGAAAATAAATAATCACCAGGCAAGATCATTTCATGACAAGAAAAGTATTAACTTGGGAGAAAATATTCATGCATTCATTCATGTGTTCATTTACGCAGCAAATTTCTACCAGTGCCTTGCGTATGGAATGAATACAGCGCTGAGCTGGGCACTGGGGGTTTATGTGATGATATGGGCCCTTCCCTCCTTAGAGGGCTTCGAATCCAGTGTGTGCTGAAATGTGTTTCGTGTTCATGAGCAGTAAAGAGTCATCAGTGATGGGGTTTCTATTTTTAAAGTAAAGTAGGCTTAGAAATAATGTAGTCATTCTGAGCAAACTATTGCAAGGACAGAAAACCAAATACTGCATGTTCTCACTCATAGGTGGGAATAGAACAATGAGAACCCTTGGACACAGGGAGGGGAACATCACACACTGGGGCCTGTCATGGGTGGGGGGATGGGGGAGGGATAGCATTAAGAGAAATACCTAATGTAAATGATGAACTAATGGGTGCAGCAAACCAACATGGCACATGTGTACATATGTAACAAATCTGCACATTGTGCACATGTACCCTAGAACTTAAAGTATAATAATAATAAAAATGAAATAATGTAGTCAAATTTTCTTTTCTTATTGAAAAGTGAAACCTTGCCGATTAAGCTCCATTGAATTTCCCAGGGCCTCAAAGGTAGTTAGTGGATGAACGTAGAGTAAACCTCTTTCTTCCAACTCTCAGAAGGGTTCTTTTTTGTGGTAATACAATGGCCTCTGTCATCCTCTGGGTGCTTTGAACAGTCTTCACAAATACATTTTAGACATTGGAAATAATGATACAGGCTCTGAATTCATAGACATAATGACTGGAATGCCATTTTTATGTAATTTCAAAAATTAATTGTAATTAAAAAATAAAGTATTTAGACTAAGTTGGTCCACTTTGTCAATCTACTATACTCATATACATTTGAACTTGAAATGGCTAATGTCAAACATGCATGAGAACTTGAAACGTAATATAAGTTAAATACTACCTAAAAATCTGTTATAGTTTTTAATTAAAAGTTTATTTTCTAGAAAACTCAGTTCTGCTAGCACCTTTACATTATTCTCATTATTTTAGTGATTATAACACAATCATAGTTTTATATGTTTTCATAACAAATTAGAGATTTATGGCACTTAAAATAAAATATTAACACATATATAGCATGTAATTAAAATGTCATGTGTGTGTTTCACATTAGGTGCAATCTATGACTTATTTTTTCTTCAGTATTTCTTTGCTACATGACTAAGTTCTATTATCATACTTCAAGCTGAATTCTTAATTTTTCCTTTTAAATAAAGTAAAATTTTTGAACTTTTCATTACAAATGATCACTTTATAATATTTAAAAGAAATAAAACAGATGTGATTTGCCTACAACACCGAAGGCCATTTTTTATTTTAACATTTGCAGAAGGTTGATATGCCACATTGCACTTGACCTAATGTTTGCTATTTGTAACAGTAAAAAAATTTCTAGTATTTTTATAGAAACTAATAATGCAACAGGGAGAACAAATGAAGCCTTACAATGCCTAGAAACTGTATGCCAAATATTTGGAACAATAAGCTCTCTAACTCCAGCAGCAGAATTATCTTCCCAGTATATATTTAAGTGAGGAGTTGTAATGATGTGTACGTTTTATTTCTTAATTTACATTCACAGTTTGCTAAACATTCCATTTGCTAAAATACGGAAAAATAACAAACCATTCTCATTTCTAACAAGAGATCGTAGAAGTTGCAATTTTTGTCCTGCGTGTGTATTCCAAGTGGCACATTAAAAAAAGGTAAGGGTCCAAAATTAACCGACTTTTGTGCTAGGATGATAGCTGCTAAGGGCATTTTAAATAGTGAGAAAGATAAATGGTCTTTGAATTGCAATCCCTAGTGAAATCCGAAACAAGAAAGTACAGTTTCTATTATAATAAGTAAAATAGAAAACATGGTCTATGTTTCCCAGAATGCCACATTGGCAGGACAAAATGAAATAATTAGAAACTAGGATTTTAGCTCAAAATACAAAATTTATGTCAGTAGCTACAACAAATTATTTATTCTTTTCCTTTGATGTATCAATAAGTAATTCATTCTTTGCTCACCTCCTTATGACCTTCACTTATCTTGGAAAAAAAATGTGTTTTTCTTCTAGTGACTTCATTGTGAGAAAAATAAAGGAAAATATTACTGTGTTATTATGCTTGATGAAAAAAATTGAACCATGCATTATTAAGAACTATCATTTTGCAAATCTGTCACAAGCCACATGGGATTTCTAGCATCTTCATCTTTATCTGTTTGTTCTGTTTTGGCATATCCAGAAACCTGCAAGGAACTCTTAGAGAAACTTTTTTCTATACACACATCAAAGTGGCAACTTTTTAATGATCCCTAAGCTAGAGAAGCCCAGATAGTATCTCCTGCCTTTGTGAAACTATAAAAAGAAAGCAGGGAATATTTTATTTCTTTTCTTAATTGCCTTCCAAAGTTCTCAAGGTAAGCAAAATAAATGATGTACAAAAAACGAAGATCTTCAAAGGCTGTTTGCTACGATCTAGATTTTTTTATTTTCTGACATATATTTATAGAATTGTTATACTACAGAGAACTTTAGGTGACAATGAATAAAGCAAGTAAGTTTTTTTTTTTTTTTAAGTCCAGTAATTTAGGTGGCAGTTAGTATGATAGAGTAGAAAAACATGAAGATTTTACTGGAAGAGAGATTCTTAGCTTTTAGAATGTAGGTTTCCTTTTAAAATGGAACATTGCAAACTCAAGCTACTTTGTGTATAGGATCTACTAATTTAATTTGGTGATTATCTTAAAAAGCTGCCTCATTTTGACTGATTTTCTTTACCAGCTATTAATTTCTTGTCACTAAAGAAGGTGTGTGGGTGTGTATGTTTACGTGGAGCTAATCATAATCAGGGGAAGGGTGGTCATTTCAAATAACATGTTTTCCACTAAAAATTTATCCTGGACTTTAAATTATTTTCATACGAGGAGGAGGCAGAAGGGTGCAGCAGAAAAATAATGGACACGAGTGCTGAGTCCCTTATAGGGACTTATAAGCATGTAGCCCCTTATAGGAAGGTAATCTAAGACAATTTACTTAGATTCTCTAAATTCTTCTTGTGAGAATATGATAAACCATATGAAATCCCTCCTCTGGTGCCTGGTACATAGATGATTGATGTTTCTCAATAAAGGTTCCAACTATTTTTCATGAATAACAAA
Source organism: Macaca mulatta (assembly GCF_049350105.2). Lineage (NCBI taxonomy): Eukaryota > Metazoa > Chordata > Mammalia > Primates > Cercopithecidae > Macaca > Macaca mulatta. The sequence continues at coordinate 13,551,486 of NC_133411.1, forward strand.
ATAGATTGTAACAAGTATGTGAGTTATATGTTGCCCTGTGCTGCATAATGAACCAAAAACATAGGCGCTTGAAACCGTCACCCTCGGTCTAGGGTTCTGTGAATCTGGCCCAGCCATGGCTCTTTCAGCTGCTTTTCCTCATTGTCTGGTAAGCTCCTGGGTCAGCAAGGGTTAGACTGGTTAGAACGGCTGTAGCTCGGTAAACTTAATTTTTACTCCACATGATCTCTTCTCAGTAGGCTAGCACAGTCTTTTTTCTTGGAGTGGGGACAAAATTCCAAGAAACTGAGGTGATGCACATCAGGCTTCATGGATCAAAATGAGCAGCCAGTGATGTAGACACCAGAGTGGTCCTGTATAAAGATGACTGACTGAGAAGTCTGTAGGTAGCTATCAGCTTCCCCTCACTGTGCGTCTGCACACAAAGTTCTGCTGATAGGTCTGATTTTTGGTCATTATGGGCAAAAGTCAGGAATAAGAAATGGGTATGGTATTTAACAGAGCAAGGAAAAGCTGGAATTTGCTGGTTACTCTACCCCTGCCACCACAAGAGCCTTTCAATGGTGTTCATATAGTGATAGCTGTGGTTTATATCCTCATGCCACATCACATGCCAAGCCTTTAAAATCAACCCTAACCCCAAATCATATGGGGGAGGGGACTCTGGGAAACATAGCTCCAGATAAACGCCTTGTCAACTTTTCATCCATTCACATATATCTTAATTGTGTTTTTTATACCTCTAAAGTAAGTACATAAAACATTAAATTTATTTGCTTTGATGTACAGTTCTATAAACTTTACCATCTGTACAGATTTGTGTAACCACAAATTATAAAACAGGATGGTTTTATCATCCTAGAAAATATCTTCATAGTTATATAATCCCCCAACCATACACTTTCCTAGTAACGAGCCTCTGGCAAACAGGAGAATCATTCCAAGACTGAATTCTTTCACTCAGTGTCATAACTTTGAGATTCAGACAACCTACTGGGTGTATCAATAACTGGTTCATTTTGATTGCTGATTCGTATTCCATTTTGTATACATCTACCAGTTGAAAATATTTTGGTTTAAAAAGCATGGGCTCTTATGAATAGAACTACTATGTACATTTATGTATAGGTTTCTGTTTGGACTCAACTTCTTATTTATCTAGTAAAATTCTTAGAAGCAGATTGCTGGACCATACTATAGGCGTAGATAGAAAATTATAAGACATTGCTAACGTGATTTCCTAAGGGCTGTACCATTTTGCATTCCCCCCAGCCTTGTCTGAGGTTGCTACTAGCTCTGCATTCTCTCCTGCCTTTGGTATTGGTATTATTTTAACCATTCTTATAAGAGTATAGCGATATCTCATTGAAGTTTCAATTTGCAGCTCCCTATAGTCTAATAATGTACATTTTTATGTGCCTATTTCCTACCTGTATATCCTATTTGATAAAGTGTCTTTTCAAATTATTTGTCCATTATTAATTGTGTTTTCAATTTCCTTTTGCGTAGATTTTGAGAGGTCTTTTTATATTCTGGATACAAGTCCTTTATTGACGTAATTCTAAAAGATTTATGCAGGTGTAAAAATCTGTCCTTTCATGATGTTAATAGAGTCTTTGCAAGAAAATTTTTAAAAATACAGACTCCACTTGGTCCGTTTTTATTTTGTAGATTATAGCTTTGATGAGGTATGAGAGACTTTTGTTTAACCACAGGACAGGAAGATTTTCTCTTTACAACTTTGATTTTATAACTTTAGGTTTCAGATTTAGATCTATAACAAATTTAAGATAACTTTTTGTAAAGTTTAAGATTTGTGTCAAATTTCTTTCTCTTTTTCTTTATAGTGTTGGCCAATTATTCTAACTGCTGTTGAAAAAAAATCAGAGTTTCTGAGGAGAAATCTGAGGTCATTAGAATTTTTAGGCATTTCTCTGAATTTTCAGAGTGAATATACTCTTAAAGCATTTTTTTGTTAACTTTTATTTTACATTCAGGAATACATGTATATATTTGTCATATAGGTACATTACGTGTCCTGGGGGTTTGGTATACAGATTATTTCTTCACCCAGGTAAAAAGTCTTGGATTTGTTGATCTTCAGTATTTTTTTTTTTCTCAACTTCATTCAGTTCAGCTCTGATTTTGGATATTTCTTGTCTTCTGATAGTTCTGGGGTTGGTTTGCTCTTGTTTCCAGGGGCTCCCAAAGGAAAGAATACAGTCGTGGTTTCTTAGTTTCTGTTTCTGATTGGGCCAGAAAAGATCCTTCCTTATCCCACTTTTCTGCATATCACTAGAGACAGAAACTAAAAACCATGGCTTCGGGCTGCTAAAAGCCTAAAATAACAACAAAATAATGTGAATTGGATAAGATTGTATTTTTTTTTTTAATTTATTTATTATTATTATACTTTAAGTTGTAGGGTACATGTGCATAACGTGCAGGTTTGTTACATATGTATACTTGTGCCATGTTGCTGTGCTGCACCCATCAACTCGTCATTTACATCAGGTATAACTCCCAATGCAATCCCTCCCCCCTCCCCCCTCCCCATGATAGGCCCCTGTGTGTGATGTTCCCCTTCCTGAGTCCAAGTGATCTCATTGTTCAGTTCCCACCTATGAGTGAGAACATGCGGTGTTTGGTTTTCTGTTCTTGTGATAGTTTGCTAAGAATGATGGTTTCCAGCTGCATCCATGTCCCTACAAAGGACACAAACTCATCCTTTTTGATGGCTGCATAGTATTCCATGGTGTATATGTGCCACATTTTCTTAATCCAATCTGTCACTGATGGACATATGGGTTGATTCCAAGTCTTTGCTATTGTGAATAGTGCCGCAATAAACATGCGTGTGCATGTGTCTTTATAGCAGCATAATTTATAATCCTTTGGGTATATACCCAGTAATGGGATGGCTGGGTCATATGGTACATCTAGTTCTAGATCCTTGAGGAATCGCCATACTGTTTTCCATAATGGTTGAACTAGTTTACAATCCCACCAACAGTGTAAAAGTGTTCCTATTTCTCCACATCCTCTCCAGCACCCGTTGTTTCCTGACTTTTTAATGATCGCCATTCTAACTGGTGTGAGATGGTATCTCATTGTGGTTTTGATTTGCATTTCTCTGATGGCCAGTGATGATGAGCATTTTTTCATGTGTCTGTTGGCTGTATGAATGTCTTCTTTTGAGAAATGTCTGTTCATATCCTTTGCCCACTTTTTGATGGGGTTGTTTGTTTTTTTCTTGTAAATTTGTTTGAGTTCTTTGTAGGTTCTGGATATTAGCCCTTTGTCAGATGAGTAGATTGCAAAAATTTTCTCCCATTCTGTAGGTGGCCTGTTCACTCTGATGGTAGTTTCTTTTGCTGTGCAGAAGCTCTTTAGTTTAATGAGATCCCATTTATCAATTTTGGCTTTTGCTGCCGTTGCTTTCGGTGTTTTAGACATGAAGTCTTTGCCCATGCCTATGTCCTGAATGGTACTACCTAGGTTTTCCTCTAGGATTTTTATGGTATTAGGTCTAACATTTAAGTCTCTAATCCATCTTGAATTAATTTTCGTATAAGGAGTAAGGAAAGGATCCAGTTTCAGCTTTCTACTTATGGCTAGCCAATTTTCCCAGCACCATTTATTAAATAGGGAATCCTTTCCCCATTTCTTGTTTTTCTCAGGTTTGTCAAAGATCAGATGGCTGTAGATGTGTGGTATTATTTCTGAGGACTCTGTTCTGTTCCATTGGTCTATATCTCTGTTTTGGTACCAGTACCATGCTGTTTTGGTTACTGTAGCCTTGTAGTATAGTTTGAAGTCAGGTAGCGTGATGCCTCCAGCTTTGTTCTTTTGACTTAAAAATTCAACAGCCCTTCATGCTAAAAATGCTCAATAAATTCGGTATTGATGGAACGTACCTCAAAATAATAAGAGCTATTTATGACAAACCCACAGCCAATATCATACTGAATGGGCAAAAACTGGAAAAATTCCCTTTGAAAACTGGCACAAGACAGGGATGCCCTCTCTCACCACTCCTATTCAACATAGTGCTGGAAGTTCTGGCTAGGGCAATTAGGCAAGAGAAAGAAATCAAGGGTATTCAGTTAGGAAAAGAAGAAGTCAAACTGTCCCTGTTTGCAGATGACATGATTGTATATTTAGAAAACCCCATTGTCTCAGCCCAAAATCTCCTTAAGCTGATTGTATTTCTTTAGTATTGATGTAAGGTTGTTAATTTGATATCTTTCTAAGTTTTTCACGTGTGCATTTAGCACTATAGCCTTCCCTTTTAACACTGCTTTAGCTGTGTCCCACGGATTCTTGCATGTTGTATCTTTGTTCCTATTAGTTCCAAATAATTTCTTGATGTATGCCTTAATTTCACTGTTTTATCCAAAAGTCATTCAGGAGCAGGTTGTTAATTTCCATGTAATTGTATGGTTTTGAATGATTTTCTTAGTATTGATCTCTATTTTTATTGCACTATTGTCCAAGGCTGTGTTTAGTATGATTTCAGTTTTTCTTTTTGAATTTTGGAGGATTATTTTCTGTTTGATTTTAGAATATGTGCCATGTTCAGATGAGGAGAACGTATATTCTGTTGTTTTTGGGTGTAGACTTTCATAGATGTCTGTTACTTCCATTGTTCAAGTGTCTTTGCTAGTTTTCTGTCTCAATGATCTATGCCCTTCTTTGTCTTTTTTGATCATTGTATGTTTAAAGTCTATTTTGTCTGGAATTAGAATAGCAGCCTCTGCTTTTTTCATGTTTTCCATTTGCTTAGTAGATTATTCTCTGTCTCTTTAGTTTGAGCCTATGGGTGTTACTGCATGTGAGATAGATCTCTTGAAGACAACATATAGTTGGGTATTGCCTCTTTATCCAACTTGGCACTCTGTGCCTTTTAAATGGAGGCATTTAGTTCATTTAATTTCAAGGTTAATATTGATAGGTATGAGTTTGATTCTGTCATTGTGTTGTTAGCTGTTTATTATATACACTTCATTGTGTGGTTGCTTTATAGTGTTAATGGTCTATAGATTTGAGTGTATTTTTGTGATGGTCAGTAACAATCTTTCCTTTACATATTTAGCACTCCCCTAATAACCTCGTATATGGCAGATCTGGTGATAACAAATTCCCTTGGCATTTGCTTGTCTGATAAGGACCTTATTTCTCCTTCCCTTATGAAGCTTATTCCTGCTGCATAAGAAATTCTTGGTTGGAATTTATTTTCTTTAAGACTGCTTTATATAGCCACTGAATCTCTTCTGGCTCATAGACATTTTGCTGAAAGGTCTACTGTTGGCCTCATGGAGCTCCTTTTGTAGGTAACCTGCCCTTTCTCTCTAAACCGTGTTTAACAAGTTTTCTTTCCTTTTGAACCTGAAGAATGACAGACTATTCTTGGGGATGATCATCTTGAATAGTATCTCACAGGGGTTCTCTGAATTTCCTGGATTTGAATATTGCCCTCTCTAGTGAGGTTGGGAAAATTTTCATGGATGACATCCTCAACTGTTTTCCAAGTTGCTTGCTTTCTTTCCCTGTCTTTAAGGGATGCCAATGAGTGTAATATTTGTTCTCTTTACATGATTCCACGCTTCTCAGAGGTCTTCTTTATTTTTGTCTCACTGAGTTATTTTGGAGAGCTGGTCTTCAGGCTCTGAGATTCTTTCCTCAGCTTGGTTGAGTCTGCTCTTAATACTTGTGATTGTATTATGAGATTCTTGAAGTGAGTTTTTCAGTTTTATCAGGTCACTTTGGTTCTTTCTTAAAATGGCCATTTTGTCTTTTAGCTCCTGTGTCATTTTATTGGATTACTTAGATTCCTTGAGTTGGGTTTTGGACTTTATCCTGAAAGTTGATGATCTTTGTTCCTATCCATACTCTGAATTATATTCCTGTCATTTCCACTATTTCAACCTGCTTAAGAACTATTACTGGGGAACTAGTGTAGTTGTTTGGCGGTAAGAAGACATGGTGGCTTTCTGAGTTGCCAAAGTTCTTGCATTAGCTCTTTCTCATTTGTGTGGGTGGCTGTTCCTTTCATCTTTGGAGTTGCTGTCCTTTGGAGAGATATTTTGGGGGGGCTTTTATCTTCTCTGTGTCCTTGGGGGTTTTATTTTGGTATAAGGTGAGTGCAGACAACTTCCTTTGATTCTGGAAGATTTCAGGTAGCCAAGCTTCAGTTCCGTGCTTCTGGGCTGCATGCTGTAACTCTAGGGGACTGGGATCAAGCCCCTGGTTTTGTTCTCTGACCCCTTGAGGATCGGAACCTGCTGTGTTGGAGGGATTGAGGTGTTCCTGGTCTTCTGGACACAACACTATGATGGATGTTGCTCGTCAAAGTCCTTCATCAAGGTGGTAGCAGTGGCAACTGTGCTTGCTTGCATGTGCCAGCAGGTATGGTGGTGCAGCAGGGTGCACACACATTGACTGGTGTGGGGCACTCACAAGTGCTTCATACTGGCAACATATTTTGGTATTGTATTTTGGACTGTGATCCAGTAGGTGATGCTTAAGAGTGTTAGCTATCAGATACGCTCTTACTCTGCTGCGTGACTGTTTTTGTGTGTTTCAGTGTAGTTGGCAAAAGCCATCAGATATGCTCTTACTTGACTGCATGGCTTTTTTGTGTGTGTTTCGGTGTAATTGGCAGTAGTGTTCTGTGGTGGATGGGGAAAGAGAAGACTCTTTACATAGTCCACTCCTGTGTTTTGGAGGAGCCCCCTCTGATGACTGTCTCTGTGCTTACATTTCTTTTGTTGGGTGTTCTGGTCCATGGGGCTCCCTCAGTCAGGGGCTGCAGTTTGCAGCCAGGCCGTCTCCTTCTTGGGTCACCCTACTCCTCCACTGATCTGTAAACCCGAGCATCTCACTTCTCTCAGTGATTCGAGAGTGGGGGCTCCTCCCTGCTTAGACACTGCCAAAACCAGCAAGTCTTGCTGAGCTAGAAGATGTGGATGTAGGTGGGGTCACCTAATTTGCTATCTGAGTGCTACCCAGGAAAACATGGGGTTGTGCATGCCCAGAGACTTCAGGCAGCAGTGGGACCACCGGGCTGGAAGCTTTCAGAGGTGCGGTCCATCTAACTGAGAGAGGTGGGGTGGGTGGTGTTGTCCTCTCTGCCATCTAGATATTTTCCAGGGCAACAGGAGGCTGTGCTCCTTGGCAGAATTCAGAAAGAAGTGGCTCCTCTTGGCCAAAAGCTCCTGCAGGCATTTCCCACCTGGCTACCAGTGGTAGGGATGGGTGGGGTCCCCTGCCCTGCTGTCCAGGTGTTTCCCAGGATGAAAGGATGCTGTACCCAGCAACATAGTCCACACAGAAGTGGGACTGCCGGGCTATTAGCTCTAGAAAGCATTGACTACCTGATTAACAGTGGCAGTGGTGGATGAATCACTCACCATCCCTGGTGCCTGGTGCTTCTGGGGACAATAGAAGGCTACACCTGACTGACTGAGTTCACATAAAAGCAGGATGACTGGGCTGGAAGCTCTAGCATGCACTGCCTTCCTGGCTACCAGTGGCAGGGGTGGCAGCTAGGGGATTGCTGGCCCTGTCGTCCAGGTATCTCCTGGGACAACAGGAGGCTGCAGCTGCTGGCCAAGTTCAGACAAAGCAGGACCACTGTGCTGGAAGCTGGTACTGAGCCTTGTCTGGTCAAGTGGGGTAGAGCCATCTTATTGCTCCCATGAACCGCAACTGTGGCTTCTATTGGAGCTATAGTGCTCGTGCTCATCTGTTTCAGTGTCCAAGGCTTGTAGAGGACCCCTTGGACTCGACAGTTGCCTCTGCAAAAGGGAGATTTTCTGTCTCAGTTTAGAAGTGCAGTGGAGGGGGCCAAGGGGCTTCTCTCATTCCCAAGTCTTGCAAGGGTCCCTGTGGAGTGTGTAAATCCCCCAAGGGGCTCTCATTCATTTACCCTGTCCTGAGTTGCGGAGCTTCTTCTCCTGGCTCCACACTGGGCCCTGTTAGGCTAGTGCCCAGTTTTGCCCCCTCTCTGTTCTCTGTGTCCCCCTGATGCCTTGATGGATCTTAGCATGGCTTCTTACATGATCAGCCTGTAGGGGTCAGTGTTCACCAGCCCTGTGTTTTGCTTTCCATGAGAGTGGAGCACATGAACTGCTCTAGTCTGCCATCTTGACCCAACGTTTAAAGCATTTCTCTATACAAATAGATTACATTTTATTTTAATTTATGCCTTTTCAGACATTCTTTTTTAATTTTTATAGATCTACCGTTCTGATCTATGTCATATTCCTTCTATCTGGATAATTTATTTTAACATATCATGTGGACAGTTCTGCTGGTAATAAATTTCTTGTTTTCCATTATCTGAGTCTTCACTTCTGAAGAATATTTTCTCTGCACATGCAATTTCTGATTATCAACTTTTTCTTTCAAAATTTCAAACATTTCAGTCCAGTGTCTTCTTACTTGCCTGGTTTCTGATGAGAAGTCTGTTGTAATTATTGGTTTGTTCATCTGCAGGTGACGTGTCCCCTCTCCCCGCCCCAACCTGCCTTCTTGGTTTTCTGTGTGGATTTTTGTCTTCAGTGGTTTGAATATAATATGCCTGGTTTGATTTATTTTTGTGTGTTAGTTTTATCTTTATATTTATTCTGTTATGGTGCAGTCTGTGCTTCTTGGATCTATGTGGTTTGTTGTCTGTAACTAGTTTTGCAAAGTTTTGGGTAACTGATGATTTAAAAATTTCTGCTGCTCTAAATATCTTCTCCTTGTGGGATTGCAATGATGATGAATATCTTACATTGTTTATTACCCGAGAGTTCCTGTTTGTCATATTCTGTGTTTTTGACTTTTTGCTCTTTGCATTTCAGTTTTCTATTGTGCCATCTTCAATTTCATAGACAATTTGGCTGTCCTAAGTCTACTTATGGGCTTGTTGAAAGTATTTTCAGCTTTTTCTACTGTTTCTATTTATAAGATTTCCGTTGGATTCTTTCTTGTAATTTCCATCTTTCTGATGATACTACTCATCAAATATTGCAGATTTTCTGCCTTTAATTATTTTTAATTCCTTTCTAATAACTTCATTGTCTCTGTTTTATCTGAGTATGGTTCTGATCATTACTTTGTTTTCTCACGTTGTGCTTTTTCTTGCCTGTGGGCACGACTTCTGCTTTTTTCTTCTGAAAATTGAATATGTTTTCACAAGGCAATGTGTACTTTAGTAGATAGAACTTTACTGTGAGAATTTTAATTAATTTGCTCTGTACTTGAGCTATATTTGAAGTGTATTGTTGGTGTGGGAACCAGAGGCTTCAAACTCCTCTAGTGACCTTGTTTCTCATCTCCCTTCTGATTTGGGGGCTTCCCTTTTAGCTGTATCTCAGAGAAAGTCTATTTGTTGCCACTCTGTCAGCTGCAGCCCACTGTTGTGTTATTAATGGCTTCCTAGCATGGTTAGAGCACGGGAAGAGCATTATCTAATCTTCTGTTAAGTCTTTGTCTTTGGAGTACACAGTAAGCCTGTGTCTTAGGGGTGTGAACTTCAGAAGCATTTCTATTTCTCCTTCAGGACTAGAGACTTTTCTCTCTGTCCTCCTAATCCGTTTTCTGGTTGCTATTGGACAATTTCCCCAATGTCCCTTAGGCCATTGTTCTTGCAGATTATGGCTTTTTCTGTGTCCTAAGCAAGATTGGGTGGCTGGAGCTGCACTTAATTTGCTTCCCTTAACTATAATGGAATTGTACTGCTCAGGAGGCATTACTGATTTTCTACCCCTGATGGACTGAGACTTTGTTCTATAAGGGAAAAGGATCTTTGGGCCTCTCCCTCATCCCTTCCCACAACTGGCACTGGTGGGGTGTTGTGGGGGTACTTTTTGCAGATTCATGTTTTAAGAGACTTTAGGGGTTCTTGAAGGAAAAGCCTACAAAAGTGTGATGATATCCCTATGACTATTGATCCCAAGCATTTCTCACTCTCATCCTAGCCCATATGTGGCTTCCAGCAATTCAGTTTGATCTTACTATTGGTTTCTGGGGATTCCAGTGGCTTCTGTCCAGGTAAGAAAATTCTCAAATCTTGTATCTCCTTGCAGGTGCCTTGGGGATAGCAGTTTGTCCCGAGACCTCAAGATTCATGAAAAATCACTGGTTTTCAATTTGTCTAGTTTTTTCTATCTGAACTCAAATTATGTCAATTTTTTTATATATCAATTTATAATTTCACTCACTAAGCCAATTGCCTGATATTTTATTTACTAAAATAAATAAAAAGTAGATTGAAGAAATTAAGAGTTTCTTGCTTACAAACATAGAACATACAATACATATTTAAACCTTAAATATTTTGGGGTGTTTTTTGCCTTCAAAATAATACTGAGATACTTCAGAGTTTTGTAAAAAAAAAATTTTTTTTTTTTTTTTTTTTTTTTTTTTTTGAGATGGTGTCTTCCTCTGTTTGCCCTGGCTGGAGTGTGGTGGCACGATCATGGCCCACTGCAACCTCTGCCTCCCAGGTTCAAGTGATTCTCCTGCTTCAACCTCCCAAGTAACCGGGACTACAGGCATGTGCCACCACGCCGGGCTAATTTTTTGCATTTTTAGTATAGATGGGATTTCACTGTGTTAGCCAGGATGATCTCGATCTCCTGACCTAATGATCCACCAGCCTTGGCGTCCCAAAATGCTGGGATTACAGGCGTGAGCCACTGTGCCCGGCCCTGTGAATATTTGAATAAAGAAAAAAAAATGTGAATCTTTACAAACATAGTTTCTTATATAAAGTTCTAGAAATGATAGTTAATTTGAGAATTCTTAAAGAAAAACTTAGATTGTTTATAACAACACTAGCAACCTTAATTTTTTGAGCAGTAATCAGAGTTTCTGTAAAAACTTGTCTTCAAAGAAAATAATTATTTTTTTAAGATTTACTAAACTGTTTTTAGAAACTTAGACAATTTTTTAATAAATCACTAAATCAGAGATTATTTGGAAACTCTAATTTTCACTGTACTGTTTTCGTATATTTCTCTTTAGTCATAGAAAATTTTCGGTGATGGTAGAAACATAATATTTTGCTCACATATATTTATTATTTGTGAGAAGTTATTTTTGAATAGGTTTCTTATTTTCTAATTGTTTCTTTTACAGAGATTTATAGGTTTAAATGGTGAACTGGTGGGTATCTTATTCATCTCTTGTACCAGAGGTTTCTGCCTTCATAAATTTTGTATATAATTTGGTACCATCAATAATGTACTTTTGCAAAAGCACAGTAATTGGTGTATTAACAAAAGCACATCTCATGCACTCACAAAAGAATCTTATTGGAGAAGAAAGCCAAATATTTTTCCATGATAAAACAGTGTCATTTACTATTCTTAACATCAAGTAGAATAAAAGAGTGCTGAAAACATAACCATACTGTATCACAGTAGGACAAGTCTGTGCTTTGGATGATGCTGTGGGGTGAATTGTGTCCCCTCCCCGAAGTTTGTATGTTGAAGTAATACCAGTACCTCAGGCTATGGCTGTATTTGGGAATAGGGTCTTTTAAAAGGTATTTAAGGTCCTTAGTATGGGCTTTTATCCGATATAATTTGTCTTCTCATTAGAAGAGATTAAGTTAGAGACACACGCAGTGGAAAGATCATGTGAAGGCAGAAGGGGAAGATGACCATCTATGAGTCAAGGAGAGAGGACTCAGGAGAAATCAACACTATCAACACTTTGATCTTAGACTTCCAGCCTTCAGACTGTGAGGAAATAAATTTCTGTTGTCTAAGCACCCAGCCTGTGGTACCTTGTTATGGAAGCCCTGGCAAGTAAATATAGGTGATTGAAGATAATCATTTTTGGATTACAACATAGATCTGGATGAAGTCCACTTGTCTCACCGAAAGCAATCATCAGTCCCATTAAGTTCTTGAAGATAATTAATTACAAAACAAAGAACAGAAATGATGAAATAGCCTTATGACAGTACAGTGGGAAATCTGGACAAAGCTAAGGAATTCATGACTTCAAAAACATCACCTTTTTCTAAAGTTTTTATTTTGAAAATTGTTAAATTGTAGGTGTTGACGTTAGGGCACTAACTCATTTTTATTAGTTATTCCTTTTCAAAGAAGACTGTGGTCTATTTAAAAGAGCTCCCGAGAAGAATGTGTGGATATTGGGCTATCACGGTTCTCTCCTATGCTCATATGTTAAGACACTGCAACCATATCATGTTCTATTATTTCACAGGGGTCTAGGTAGAGTCTCCATATTCCTTCTGAACGCAGTGTTCCACAACTCCAATGGCTATTGCTAATACTTACTCAATTTAGTCACTAAGAAAAGGATTGTTTCAGACTACTGTGTGCCCGACACTGCTATAGGCACAAGAGAAATAGTAGACAAAAAAGGAGTCAAGCAGTTGGTCTGGAATCCATTGATTTCCCTCTACCAGGAGGATGCACACACGGAAGGCAGGTGGCATTTCAATGGCATCATAAACTCATTGGCAACTGACCTTCTGGTTACTAGACTAATGGTATGTGTTATTTCATTACAAAAAAATTTTTTTTTTGTAGTTTGTTTCTGGTTTAGCAGACAAACTTATTTCCTGTGGGCATGAATCCTTGGAAATTTTCATGTAAATTCTATCTAAGTAAAAAAAAAAAAAAATAGATGTTTCATGACCTAAAATATTGCTTGATGTTTCAGGGTGACTGTGTTCTGAATTTGGAGACTCCATCCTTCAATCGGACGGAAAGCACATTTGCAGCAGAAAGAACCTGAGGAGTCACATTCTGTCCCGGCTTTCTCTAACCTTTGCTTGTGTTTCTCGATTCTTGTGTATTGAAAATGATGAGCAAACCTTGATTCTGTGCACAGCTTTGCCATTCCAGAACAACGGCATGGTTTTAATAAGGAGACGTTACCTTCATGACCATTGTTTCCAAAGTTTATAGCAATTAGAGTTATTTCTTAAAGTATAAAATCTGTAAAACTGAATACAGTCTTCTGAACTATTATTACAATTGCAGTTCCTCAATTTCTCTTCTGAAAACCTTGGGGCAAAATATAATTTGAAATTCGATTATTTTTTAGATGTTAGGAGATACCAGTCAGGTATTATAAATTATATAACAACCGCAGTAGATTTGAAGGCATAGCTCCATATTAAAAAATGTTAATGTTTCTGAAATTAAACATAAATATGAATATTTATACAAAATATCACACATACAGATTATAATATGTTGTTTCCTGTCAGTTCAGCTATGCTACCAAAGGAGTCAGAAAAATTTTCAGTTTTCAGATAATTTTGATTTATATCATTATACATAAGTAATTATGCAACTGAATTATCATTATTAATTTCTACATTTTTAACAAAAACATTTTTCAAAGCATTTTTGACTTCCTGTTTTAGATTAAACTGATTTCTTTTTCTGCCTGCTGTGGACTGGGTATTTTTATACTATCTTGTGTATTTAATTAAATGCATTGATTCTTGCATCCCATGACTTCCTCACTGCTTTTTTA